>NW_024871173.1:0-660000 GCF_019054845.1 Dipodomys spectabilis | reverse complement strand
ACATCTTCAGCTATATTCCTGGACTATAAAAGAAAGGAAAAGGTCAGTCTACAAGAGCTATCCCACTGAGAAAGAAACCAAAAATAAAAACAGCAGGAATTTTTTGAGCTACAGTTCAGGGTGGGGAGTGTGTTGCGTCCAGAAACACATCTGGATTCTTACCATGCCTTTTTAAAAAGGAGCCTGGCAAGCAAGGTGCTGGTGGCTCACACCTGTCATTCTAGCTACTCAGGAGGCTGAGATCTGAGAATCTCGGTTCAAAGCCAGCCGGGACAGGAAAGGCTGTGAGACTCTTATCTCCAATAAACCACTAGAAAACTGGAAGTGGTGCTGTGGCTCAGGTGGAACAGCACTAGCCTTGAGCTGAAGAGCGCAGGGACAGTGCCCGGGCCCAGAGTTCAAGCCCCACAACCAGAAAAAAAAAAAAAAAAAGAGCCTGGCAAAGTCCCACACAGGACACTTAGACCCCGAAAGACCCAGTGTAGCCTCCACAGACTTCAGAGGTGGCTGCTTCAGCTTCTGCCTGGGCTCTCACTGGAGGTCCTGGGCCAGGCAGCACAGGTTTCTATGGAGGCCACGCAGGACAAGGTGGGGTAGGTGCTGCCCTACTCTGTAGCTAGGGCAGATCTGAGAAGCTCCAGAGAGCCCTGTCTCTGATTTGGGCCTCAGCAGATCGCCGGCAGACAGCCTGCAGGCCTCAGACCATGGAGGTCTCATTCCTTAACTATAGCTCTGTGGATCCTATCTATTCCCACCCCCCCCCCCCCCCCAGCCACACACACACCCAGGTCGTGGGCTGAACTCTGGGCCTGGGCGCTATCCCTCGGCTCTTCAGCTCAAGGCGAGCACTCAGCCACTGAGCCACCTTCCCAGCCTTACCTACTTTTAATCTAAAGGCCTAGCGATTCTTCCCGATTCTGGATTCTGTGGTTCTGAGAAGGTGTGATGGAGGACTTGCTCATCTTTGAGATCTCAGATCGCCCGTGCTGTGCTGACTGCAACAACACAGTCAGCTCCACTGCTGCATGCTGGATGGACATATGGAAAGTGCCCTGCGGGTGAACGGTCCTGAATCTAGACAGACAGGCTTCCAGCTGGCACTCGGCTCGAGGATGTCCCCAGGCTCCTGCGCTAGAAGCTCACTCTTCTCTCCATCTAGGCTCCTCTGAGCTGCGTTCTGGAGAGTGAGGTAATCATGGCCTGGACTCACTAACATTCATTGTTGGTGTTGAAGTTTTGAAAACAAGTTTTCTACATTTTTCTCATTTCAGTATTTTTGGGTTGTTTCAGGTATAAGCTAAGTCTCGTGCCTATTATTTTTTCAAAACTGAAAAGTCCGATGTGATGGCACACATCTGTAATCCCTGCACTTGGGAAGCTGAGGTTGGAGGATCGTGAGTTTGAGGTCAGTGTGGGCTGCATAGCAAGACTGTCCAGAAGAAAACAGGTAAAGATGTCCATAAAATGGGGAGGGGGTGAGGAAGAGAAGGAGGAAGCGAAGGAGGAGAGTGTATATGTATGTGTGTATGCATTATACATATTTTCTCAGCATCCTTTTATTTTGACCTCTACTGTAGCCATGGATTCTCTCTTTGGGTCTAAATTGTTACTAAAGCCATTCAATAATATTTTTTCAGTTCTAGAGGATTTTTAATGGTTCTTTTTAAAAAGATCTCCTAGTCAAATTTATAGTGCCCAGTTGTTGCAAAAAAATGTGCAAGCCTGGTTTTATCCCTTTGAGTACAATGAGCACACTCCCTTTATAGTTTCTGGATTGGAGTATCTGGATGCATTCTTGTTGTTTTTCTGCTGGTTCAGTCATGGTGTGTTTCTAGCCATCTTTACTCATGTGTTGGCGAGGAGTTTAAGTTTCATGTGAAGAAATAGTGACGGCCAAGGGTGAAGCGTCACTGCGTTTGCGTTTGCTAGGCCCCGGGGCACGCTGAGTGCAGGGAGGAAGGACTTGAGATTTTCCAGTTCAGGGCTCGAGCCGCCCGCAGGATGACAAGCTGGGCTGCTCGGAGACCCCCTTCCTCGACTCTTGTTCTCAGCCAACAGCAGGTGTGAGCCCCGGACTCCTGCTTTACGTCCCTAGCCCAAAAAGGGATGCCGGAGGCGCCCGTCCCTTTCCTGGAAGAACAGCTGGGCTCCGCGCTCCCGAGGCCACCGCCCTGTCGGCCTGCCCTGCAGCCATGGAGTGGACTCGTGCTTCCTCCTGGGGTGTCCCTTGTCCCCGTTCCTGGGAAAGCGGCTGCACTTATTTGCAGTGTCGGCTTTTATATTGAGCTGAAGACGCGCTGGGCGCCGCCTTTGCCTTCGCACGGCTCCCCTGCCCCGCCCCTCCCGTCGCCTGCCCCGCCCCTCCCGTCGCCTGCCCCGCCCCTCCCGTCGCCTGCCCCGCCCCTCCCGTCGCCTGCCCCGCCCCTCCCGGCACCTGCCCCGCCCCTCCCGTCCCCTGCCCCGCCCCTCCCGTCCCCTGCCCCGCCCCTCCCGTCCCCTGCCCCGCCCCTCCCGTCCCCTGCCCCGCCCCTCCCGTCGCCTGCCCCGCCCCTCCCGTCGCCTGCCCCGCCCCTCCCGTCGCCTGCCCCGCCCCTCCCGTCCCCTGCCCCGCCCCTCCCGTCGCCTGCCCCGCCCCTCCCGTCGCCTGCCCCGCCCCTCCCGTCCCCTGCCCCGCCCCTCCTGTCCCCTGCCCCGCCCCTCCCGTCCCCTGCCCCGCCCCTCCTGTCCGCAGCGGCTGCGGACCGACGCGCCCTCCGGGCCCTGGCACAGGCCCAGCCGTGAGGACCAGACCGCAGGGCCCGCTCAGGCCCGCGTCCCGCACCGCGCCGCACCTGTGGCGGATCCGACGGGGCGAGGGTCCCAGCGGCCCTGTCCAGGGAGCCCGCGAGCCGCCCGGGCCGCTGGACGCCGCCGGCCCTGGGGACGGTCACGTCACGTCACATCAAGTCACGTCATGCGCTCGCCCGGCGCGAGATCGCCCGCTGGGGGCGCCGTCTCAGCGTGCGCAGGTCACGTGCTTACCATGCGCGTCCTCGCCGGGTGTCACGTGCTTCCCACGGGCATGCGCGTCCTCGCCGGGTGTCACGTGCTCCCCACGGGCATGCGCGTCCTCGCCGGGTGTCACGCGCTCGCCACGGGCATGCGCGTCCTCGCCGGGTGTCACGTGCTCCCCACGGGCATGCGCGTCCTCGCCGGGTGTCACGTGCTCCCCACGGGCATGCGCGTCCTCGCCGCGTGTCACGCGCTCGCCACGGGCATGCGCGTCCTCGCCGCGTGTCACGCGCTCGCCGTCCGGCCTGGATCCGGCCCTCAGCTCCGGCGCGCAGGCCGGGGCGGCCTCGGGGCGCCGCGGGCCTCATGGCCGCCGCTGCCCCCGGCGGGGCCTCGCCTCCGCCCTCGGCCCCCGCGGCGCTGCTGCTCCTGCTCTTTCTAGACGCTTCCAGCCGGGCCGCGGCCGCCCGACACCTCGGGAGCCAGGGGCCGTCCCTGAGCAGCGCCGTGGGTAGGCCGGGCCCTGAGAGCCGCCGTCCCCGCGGCCCCGCCCCGCGGCCCGCACCCTAACCCTAGCCCCGCGGCCCGCACCCTAACCCTAGCCCCGCGGCCCCGCCCCGCGGCCCGCACCCTAACCCTAGCCCCGCGGCCCGCACCCTAACCCTAGCCCCGCGGCCCCGCCCCGCGGCCCGCACCCTAACCCTAGCCCCGCGGCCCCGCCCCGCGGCCCGCACCCTAACCCTAGCCCCGCGGCCCCCCCCGCCCCGCCCCGCGGCCCGCACCCTAACCCTAGCCCCGCGGCCCCCCCGCCCCGCCCCGCGGCCCGCACCCTAACCCTAGCCCCGCGGCCCCCCCCGCCCCGCCCCGCGGCCCGCACCCTAACCCTAGCCCCGCGGCCCCCCCCGCCCCGCCCCGCGGCCCCCCATCCCCGCCCCGCGGCCCCCCCGCCCCGCCGCCCCCCCATCCCCGCCCCGCGGCCCCCCATCCCCGCCCCGCGGCCCCCCCCGCCCCGCCCCGCGGCCCCCCCATCCCCGCCCCGCGGCCCCCCATCCCCGCCCCGCGGCCCCCCCATCCCCGCCCCGCGGCCCCCCATCCCCGCCCCGCGGCCCCCCCCGCCCCACGGCCCCCCATCCCCGCGTCCCCCCCCCCCGCGTCCCCCACCCGCATCCCCGCCTCGCATCCCCTCCGCGTCCCCCCTCCGCGTCCCCGCCTCGCATCCCCTCCGCGTCCCCCCCCCCCGCGTCCCCGCCTCGCATCCCCCCCCCGCGTCCCCTCCTCGCATCCCCCCCCCCGCGTCCCCTCCTCTCATCCCCCCCCACGTCCCCGCCTCGCATCCCCCCCCCGCGTCCCCGCCTCGCATCCCCCCCCCCGCGTCCCCTCCTCGCATCCCCCCCCCCCGCGTCCCCGCCTCGCATCCCCCCCTGCGTCCCCGCCTCGCATCCCCCCCCCCGCGTCCCCCCCCCCGCGTCCCCTCCTCGCATTCCCCCCCCGCGTCCCCTCCTCGCATCCCCCCCCCGCGTCCCCTCCTCGCATCCCCTCCCCCCCTCCCCTCCTCCCACCCCCCCCCCCCCCCCCCCCCCCGTCCCGGGCGCGCAGGGCCGGGCTGTCGAGGCCCGGGCTGCCACTCGGCTCCATCCCGCAGCCTGCGGCCGGGTGGCCCTGCAGGGCCGCATCCTGGGCGGGGAGCCCGCCTCCCCGCGGTGGCCGTGGCAGGTCAGCCTGCACTATGCCGGCCTGCACGTCTGCGGCGGCTCCGTCCTCAACGAGTACTGGGTGCTGTCGGCCGCGCACTGCTTCGACAGGTGGGAGGGCGCGGGGGAGTGGGGCCTGGGGAGGAGTGGGGCGCGGGAGGACGGTGGGGGGCGGGGCTCCTGACCACCCTCCCTCCCCGGTGGTCCTGTCCCCGCCCAGCCCCTCCGGTGCCAAGTCCGAGTCCTGCCCCCAAGTCCACCAGCTGCAGGCTGACACTCAGAGGCCAGCCGTCCACCGCAGGCTGACACCCAGAGGCCAGCACACTTCACTCACTGGGTGCGGGGTGCACAGCCTGGGACCCACACTCAGGACTGTCTACAAAGAGGCTTTATCCTCCCCTCACCCATCTCCTGGGGCTCATGCACCCTGGCAGCCTCTCCAACAGCATGGTCCTCAGGCTAGAGCTGCCCTCCACCCACACAAGCCCCTTGGCTCCGCGGGGTGAGTCTGGGCCATCTGCCCCCAGCAGGAGGTGCAGCTAGGCCTTGTGCACAGACATGGGGCTCCCACCACGGGGGCACAGGCGCCTGACGATTCCTGGATTCTCTGTGGCCCCATGCTAGTGTCTCTTTGAGAACAGCTCAGCCAGACGGCCGGACACAGGTCTCCAAGGAGCCACCCACAGGGACTGGGCTTCCAATCCTGACCTCTGCCCCTTTTCAGATTTGTCTGTAGGCACAGGGTGCAGTGGTTTTTGTTCTGACCAACAGGGACAAGAACATTCATGGTTTTGACATGTATGTGGGCATCATGAACCTGAAGGTGGCTGACAAGCACACAATGTGGTATGAGGTGAACCGGGTGATCATACACCCGACCTATGCCAAGTATCACCCTGTTGGAGGAGATGTGGCACTGGTGCAGCTGAAGAGCCCGCTTGTGTTTTCTGACTCAGTACTCCCCATCTGCCTGGCACCCACCAATGTGAACCTTACCAGTGTTTCTTGCTGGGCCACTGGGTGGGGACTGGCATCACAAGGTAAGAACAAAACACAGATCTCAGAAAAGTGGAATGGTGCTGACCAGAGTCTGAGGAGTAGGTAGGAGACCAGTCCAAGCAGAAAGATGCAAACTGTAAAGAACCTACTGGAAATACTAGAAATAAAAGCTTACTGTAAGAGACAAAAATGTTCTTTTGTGGGCTAGAGGACTGAGCACAGCTGAAAAGAACCTGAACTCGAAGACTGGTCAATAGAAATTATCCATAGTGTGACAGAAAACGAATGTGTGTGAGTGGGTGAGCATTTCCATAGGTTCTGGCTCTGCTCCTGTACCAGGGAAGGGCTCTGCTGGTGTGGGAGGGGCTTGTTGTGTCTGGGCGGGGCTTTTTTGTGAGTGGGCAGACTCTCCCTCATGTTGGCAAGAGCTCCAATGTTATCTCCTGGCCTTAGGAACCAGGACCTCACCTGTGGCAGGCTGGAAGAATTCATCTGACTGATTTACTCCTCTCCTCACAGGCCAAACTGTGGATGACCTGCAGGAGATCCAGTTGCCTCTGGTCTCCCAGACTCTGTGCCAGATACTCTATGGGACATCTTACATCATGTCAGACATGATCTGTGCTGGGGACATCTTCAGATCCAAGACTGTGTGTGAGGTATATCCCCACTACATCACCTGGAGGCAGGGTTAGGCAAGGGGCCCCGACCCTGGCTCTCCGCAGAGTCGCAGTGAAGGACCACAGCACACCTGCACTGAGTCTCAGCTCTGCAGCCTTGGGCTGCTGCAGCTGAGGGCAGGGGCTGGGTGAGCTGGAGAGCCATGGGTAGCCATCTCTGTTTGTTTAAGCCCGTAAAATGGCTCCCAGATAACAGATAATTCTCCTTTGCAGGGTGATTCTGGAGGCCCTCTGGCATGTGAATTCAACCATATCTGGTTTCAGATTGGAATTGTGAGCTGGGGCCGTGGGTGTGCCCTCCCCATGTTCCCCGGAGTGTATGCTCGGGTCTCTTACTACTCAGATTGGATACGTCATATCGTAGAGATCACACCCCTTCCCAGTCAGCCAGTCCCGGACCTCTGTCCATCTCTGGGGGCTCCCGTTAGTGTCTCTGTGGCCATGCTGACTGCATGTCTGACAGTGTTGTGAGGGCAGAGACCCTCATCCCAAGCTTCCTTGTGGCTGCTGCTGGTGCTTTTTTTTCGTCAGTCATGAGGCTTGAACTCTGGGCTTGGGCGCCAACCCTGTGCTCTTCTGCTCAAGGCGAGCGCTCTTACCGCTTGAGCCACAGCGCCACTTTCGTCCTTGTGGCTTCTTCGTACCCTGTTTCTGTCAAGGGAATGGCCACCCTACAAGGTCCCATGTACCTCCTGCCAGTCTCTCTAGAGCCAAGAGAGACCCAGACATCGGTTAGTGAGGATGTGAGCAAAAGGGAAAGCATAAGGGATCAACGGGGGAGACATATGTTTAGACTGAATGCATTGAGACAAGATTATTAAATATTTATGAAGCAAGCATATCAAAGCTCTTGAACTAGTCTTTGTACCCTAGAGTCACTACAGGCTTCTTCCCTCATGCAAAGGTGAGTGCCCACAGACAGAAGGAAGACTATAGGTCCACCAAAAACAGGTGCCCACAGACCAAATTGAGCCTTTCAAAACACTGACAATTATACATCACCTGTAGGAATCTGTGGATGAGGAAGGGGCATCAGTCATTTAAATAGCGTGGCATTATAACAGAGTTTTGAAGACACTTGAGCACCAGTTTGAAAAGCCCAAACACACTGGTCCTGGTGGCTTGCATCTGTAATCCTAACTATTCAGAAATCTGAGTCTATATCAAATTACTGTCAGGCAAGAAAGCCCAGGAAAAAAAATAAATATGAAGGCCAGTGAGATAGGTATGGAGGGACTAACCCAGAAGATAGAAAAACATGCCATACAAGCCAGCTACCAGTGGCTCACACCTGTAATCTTAGCTACTCAGGAGACTGAGATCTGAGGATCAGGGTTTGAAGCCAGCCTGCACTGGAAAGTTTGTGAGACTGTTATCTCCAATTAACCAGAAAAAAGCCAGAATGGAGCTATGGCTCCAGTGGTAGAGCACTGACTTTGAACAGAAAAGCTCTGGGACAGAGCTAGGCCCTGTGTTCAAGCTCCAGGATCAGTACAAAAAAGAAAGAAAAATGTCCCATATAAACCCTGCAATCACAGCATGCCACAAAGACTGGACAGTTCATAACTGAACAACTAATGGATAAAGCCCACATAAGAATCAGCCCAAGTACTTGTGGAAAATCGTATGACGTCATTGATAGCCTCAAAAGTACCCAAGTTTTCATGGCAAAATTGAGTTGATCCAGGAAGTCATATAATACTGAGCAAGTAGACTTTAGCCACTTAAGAGTGGTTGAGCATAGAATTCTTTCAGTACTTCAGAAAAATCCAACAAATTCCATAGAACATCCACAAGACTACCAAGGGGTCCATAATCCTGGGTGTAGGAGAGGACACAGAATGACTAGGTTGTGTGGTCCTTATTGGTCTTACCATCCAGTATAAAATTGCAATGAAGGTAATTACAATGAAGGATTGCATTTGCATTATTACAATTTGGAAAATATGTAACACATGGGATCATTTTTATTTCTTTGCCTGGCTATCTTCTAACATCTTCATCCATGTGGAGGACCCTAAAAACTTCGCGAGCCTTAATGTGGGAGTCTGTCTTCCTAAAGGATATCTAAGGCCTCTGCAGCAGCTCAGGATCCCCACTCCGCCATAGGGAGGAAGAGTCAAAGGGCAATGCAAACCGTGGCTTAGTTCTCATAGGTCAGAATAAAAGCTGTGTGCCACCAGGAACATGGCTGCTCCTGCATCTTGTGCAGTGGTAAGCACCCCACCTGTCTGTCCCTATTTCGATGTCATTATGCAAGCTAGAACTTCCCTCAGTCCTTGGATGCACCAGACAGGAAACTCTCCAAGAACTGCGAAGACCTTGGAAGCCGTGAGTAAGCCTTCTTTGATAACATCTCTGTGTTGTCTTGACTAAGTCATTGGTTTCTGAAACTGCACACTTGTACCCAACTGCCTGGAATAGTAAATGTTCCAGAGACAAAGCCTCCCACCAAACGCGTAGGCCGATGAGCCTGTGGCCTTCATGTGGGATGACCGAGTGGCCACTGAACATGCATTTTGTATGACTATATTTTCAGGAATCCTTTTATAGCTCATTAAAATGGCATTTATTTGTTGTTGTTTTTTTTAAAGATTTAAGGCTTATTTAACCTGCCTTCCTTCCCTCCTTCCTTTACTTATTGTGTTGGTACTGGTGCCTAACTCAGGACCCCATGCTCTTGCTTGCTTTTTTATTCAAGGCTGGCACTCTGCCACTTGAGCCACACCTCCACTTTGGCTTTTCACTGGTTAATTGAAGATAATACTCCTACACTTTTCTGCCTGGACTGGCTTTGAACTGTGATCCTCAGCTCTTAGTCTCTTGGGTAACTAGGGTTACAGGCATGAATTTCCAGTATTTTTAATTTTTACTGAACGAGAACTTTACATGCATGCACAGGTGTACCCTGTGTAAGGTTTCAAGCAGAGTGAGCATTTGTCTCTTCCCTTGTCATCACTATTGGCACCCACACCTCTCCTCCTCCCTCGCTGGTTGAGTTTGTGTGTGAAGACTTGAGGATACCCTCAGATTGCTATTCCATGCAGCTGTGGCCTTCTCATTTTATAGTTCCCACATTGTGACCTGCCTCCACAGACACCGGAGAAGCTGCTTAGTGGTATCCTGACTTCTCCCGCCACTAGGGGGCATTCCTCTGGCATTTAGGAAACTGGACTTCCCTAGAGACCCCAGTGCATTTGAGTGAGCGTCTCTGTGGATTCCTGTGCCATCCAGAGAAAGGCTGTGTGCAGCAGGGGCCTGCCTGTGTGAGGCACGTGGTGGCGACCCACTTGGGGGCTAAGGCTTGTGGTGGCAAAGGCAAATTAAGACTAAGGAGTTGTCCTCCTGGCGCAGGGGCAGTGTGCCAGTCTCACAATCTGAGGACTAAGATTCTCTAGCATCTTATTTGCTTTGAGCTTTAGAGTCTCCAGTTACAGAACCTTCCATCAAGAATGGATATCTGAGGGCCTGGCCCCCAATGGTCCCCCAGCTGCTCTGCTCTGCTGCAGGCTGGGAATGCTGTCTGCTCCCCGAGAGGGACCTGCGTCTGTCCCCTCTGCCCGTGTGTGCTCCCAAGCCATTCACAGGTGTGCATTGCACACCAGGTCAGTCAGCATTTATAGGGCCTCTGTTGGATGTGTGCTCAGGATATTGGGTAGATTGAGATGCCTGATGAGAGTTCAGACACCAGGAAGGTCCATCTCTGTTTCCAGGAAACCCTGCAAGCGTTGAATCTGTAAGCCTGGAGTAGGGTGTGCTCTCCCGCGTCTCCAGCGGGCAGGCCTTCACGGCAGTGTCCCATACCGTGCGGAATCAGTGGGCTCTGCATTGCCTCCTAAGGAAGACCCCAGAGGGCCAGGCCCTGCTCCTCTTGCCTCTACTTCCTAAGTGCTACCATCCCTCACTGTGCATGTGTATGTACACACTCATGCATATACACACGTATAGAAATACACTTACAGATGCATACATATTGGCTATATATATTAGATATTGTATAGATACAAAGCCTCTCAGCATGGCTTCCCCCCAGGCCTCACCTCAAGACTACGGTGGACATGAACCCTGAGTTCCCTGCACCAGCTCTCCAGTGCCTGTCTCTACCCTCTATTCTCCACCCCCCTCCCATCCACCCGCCGCCCAGAGCCCACCTTCCCAGGTCCCCCCTCCTCCCTCACATATTTTATTTTTAGCTGACACATCACAAGCGTACATATTTGTTGGAGGGGGGGGTAGTTGTGGTATTTCCATCAGGTATGAATGTGCAATGTTCAGATCCAGGTAACTGGCCTATTGATCAACAAACATTTACTGTTTACCACTTCTTTGTATTGGGGACACTCAAAATTCTCTTTTACTACCATTTTGAAATAGCATAACTCTCGTCAACCACATTTGTGTTATAGAACATTAGAAGTTGTTCTGATGTCGAGATGGACCCAAGACCCCATGAACCATCCTTCCACCCCTCCCACACGCCCTTCCCAGGCTCTGGCAGCCATTTCTCTGTGCGCTACTTCTGTGGGACCAGCTCTTGATGTCCACTCTGAGATGATGCAGGCCTTGTCCTCCTGCCCCCGCTCATGCTGCCATCACTGGCTCCAGCCCCATCCACGAGGCTGCAGATGACAGGTTTCCCCCTTTAATAATGGGTGTTTGTAATATGTATTCCATGTCTTCATCCATACATCCATCAGAGGATACCTACGCTGCTCTCATTTCTTAGCTATTGTGAGGATCTTACAGTAGATCTATTTCCAATTTTTTGAGGAAAATCCTTCAATATTGTTCTCCACAATAGTTATACTAATTTAGCTATTAGCTAAAGCAATAATATGTAACACCTGGTAACTTTCTGTTAGTTATGAAAAGTAACCTCTGCTGTTTGATCAGACTACTAAAGATACAGGTGCATGTTTTATACTATTTCATGAATTTTGTGCATATTTTATGTCACATCTTAGAACAACTTGGAAAACTGACTACATAGAAAAAATAAACGTTTAAAATAAACATTACTATATAAGGAGATTTTAATTGAAATCAGACCACCTAAGTAGATATTTACTATATGCCAGAAGCTAGAGAGTCTTCAGAGATTAAGGGAAAATAACTTTGAATCCCCCTTATTTCTTCATCATTAGTAATAAATGAGAAAGGAACCAAAGTCCTACATCAGAAAAATTCACACTAAATAGAAATCAATTAAGTAGATGAAGGTAAAAAATAATACACAATCTTTTTAAACTAGCAAATGTCAGAAGCACTTTCTTACTCCTAGTTAACTTTATTTTTGACAGCACTGGGGTTTTAGCTCAGGGCCTCACACTTGCTAAGCAGGTGCTCTACAACTTGAGCTATTCCACCACACCTGTTTAGTGTTGGTTATTTCCTTTGTTCTTTTGTTTTTGGCTGGTTATAGGGCTTGAACTCTGGGCCTGGGCGCTGTCCCTCAGCTCTTCAGCTCAAGGCAAGTGCTCTACCAGTTGAGCCACAGCACCACTTCTGGCCTTTTCTGTGTATGTGGTGCTGAGGAAGCAAAACCAGAGCTTCATACATGCTGGGCAAGCGCTCTACCACTGAGCCACGTTCCCAGCCTGTGTTAGTTATTTGTAAGATAGGTCTTGTTTCACGCTTGAGCTGGCCTGGACCGTGAGGACCTACTTGTCCTTCATGTATGCTGTGGTGCAGCCAGCCATGAACCTCCCCCGTGGCTTCAGATGTGTGAGTGTGTGTGTTCCTCTGGGCAGAGACAGGAAGAAAAACACAAAATTCACCCTCTCACTCTGATGGACAAGAGTATGCCTGTGTCCTTTCTTGAACAATGAAGTGTCCAGGTGAATTGGAGAGGGTAGGGCCGGCATGAACGTAGCAGTCCCGGGCTATATCTACAGGATTCCTTTTAGAACCATAGAGATACTGACGTGGAAACCAGTATCTAATTTCCCAGCCGTTACCTGAGGACCCAGGCTCAGATAACAGGCCTGGGCCCGGGTAAGGCTCAGACTGCTAGGGATTCTGTCCAGCACTCCACCCAGCACTGTGTACTGTTGCTGCGTAGTGAGCTCCAGGGTTGAAAGGTTGTCCCTTGTCACCTTTGGGGGACCCAGAACAAAGCCTTTGGTATGGGCAAATGAATAGACGTCCCCTCATCTTCTCCTGTGGTCTTTGCAGCCCTTCTAACCGGTCCATCCCTGTAAGAAAAGAGTCCCTTGCTAGGCAGGGCCCATGCACTCACCCATAGAGGGAGGTCTTACTGGTCAGTCAGCCCTCAGAGCCCTGGTGGGCAGGGTGACAGCCAGGGGTGGAGACCGAAAGGTAGGAACTGAAAGTCCTGGGCGGGTGAAGAGCTCAGGGAGGACTCTGCTCCCCAGGACTGTTTGGGAAGCCCTAGACCCAAATAGCCTGGTCCCAGTCCTGGCTCATTGGCCAGACAGATCTCTCTCTACTTTCTCTCATAAACACACCAGTCCTGGGGCTTGAACCCTGGACTTGGGTACTGCCCCTGAGGTGTTTTGTTTTTTCTGTCTTGCTCAAGACCTGGTCTCTAACCAGGTCTTGAACCATAGCTCCTTGTGCAGCTCTTTGGTGGTTAATGGAAAGCCTAGCCTCAGATCTCAGCCTTCTGAGTAGCTAGACGTGGGCCCCCGGCGCCCGGCACACACCCTCCATCTCCACGGGGGAACGGCGGGAAGCACCCCACCACTTTGGCCAACCACGGCGGCCCACGGTACAGAGACTCCTCCCCTGGCCGTGGTGCAGATCTGAGGGTGCCAGGCCTGCAGAGGGGTCGGGAACATCGGGGTATCTCACACACACATCCCAGCAGAGCTCCCCGGGACCCCGCTCTCCCCTCTGCCTTTCACAGAGCTCCAGTGCCCACCCCCCCACCCCCGGCATCCTCTTCCCCGACCAAGACCTCCAGTTTTTAGGTCGTCCCTGCCCAGGGCTTTCCCCTTCCCAGTCATCTCCCCTCCCCAAGTCTCCCTTTCCTAGGCCCCCCTCCCAGGCCTCCCCTCCCCGGGCCTCCCCTCCCAGGCCTCCTCTACCCCCAGGGCTGGGCCTGCCCCTCCTCCCTGGACTACAGAGCCAGCCAAGCTTCTCAGCTTCTAAGTGGGGCTCTTGGTCCTTTATGAGTCTCCCACCCCATAAAAGAGATCACCGCTGAGCTGTCCAGAGCCTCTGGAAGCAGCCAGGCTGCGCGGGCCCAGCCGGGGCAGGGGTGGAGGCGCGCTGCCGGAGATGGTGGGAAGGGTTCTGGTCACTCAAGGGCAGCGGCCCAGGATGCCGAGGAATGTGCTTGGCCCTGTGGCTTGTCCCGCTGGCCTCAGAGCCCAGAGTTTTCCTCCGCCGGAGTCAGGTGGGGAGGCAGGAGACAAGGCAGCTGGACGGTCCCGGAGGGGACTGGGTCTCTCCCGGGACACCCAGAGGGACAGGGAAGGAGTTGGTTTACAACAAATACCTCCTGATTAATAAAAAGCTTGATGGAAATTTCATATGTTGACTGGGGTCCTACACATTTTCCAGGGACATCTGGCAGAGGCCAGGGCTGCCTGTTTATGTTCACAATGAGAACATTTTTTCCAGCGAGGTCCGGCGCAATTGTCTCCTTCAGAAGCAAATGTGAGGGGCAGACACATTGGGGCGGGGGTCTGGGCGGCCACAGCCCCTCAGTTGGTAGTGATGCAACCGTTCCCCAGAAGGGGGCAGGCCGGAGCCTGGCCCTCCTCATGGGGGTGGGGTGGGAGCAGCCTCTGTCCAGCTTTGCCACCCAGCCCGCTCCCTGTGTGCCCTGAGGCTCCTGGACTCTCTCAGACCCACAAATGCACAGCCTTAAGGGGCTCAGGGGGAGGCAGCCAGACTCCCAAATCTTGTCCCCCTGGGTGACATGGCTGTTGAGGGGTTCTGGGAGGGGAGAGTGGGCCACGGTGCCAGGCCCAGGAAGGACAGCGGTGCACAGCCAAGGTCTGTGTGGGGTAGCAGCGGGCTGGAGGCCGAGGATGGTCGTTTTCTGGGTCAGCACCACAGTCAACACCAAGGGTGTTGGGTAGGGGCTGCGGCAAAATGACCTCCCCCACCCCCAGAACCACCATAAGGGACAAGGCTTTCCTTGTCTGCCCCCAAACCGCACGTGACCTCAGGTCCCAAGTCCTAGGGGAGTCAGTGGACAGTGATGGTGTGAGGAACCCCGAGCCGGGACCCCCCCGGCTCCGGCTCCAGCCCTCAACCGCGGCTGCCTCGGGGGTCTGGGTTTGGAGGTGGCAGGCTCGCTGCCGCGGTGCCAGCTGGGGCTCAGCCGGCCCTGCGGCCGCCGCACCAGGCCACCGTGTGTGGTCCTTGTGGGAGACTCTCGTATATTTTCCTTTCTTTTTCCTTCTTCCTTTTTAATAAAATGTGTCAGAGTGGAAGGCAGACACCACCTCCGCTCTGTGCGCCTGTGCACGTATACGTGCATGCACGCACACGTACAAACGTGTGCACGCGTGTACGTGTGCATTGCACACGTGTGCGTGTGTTGCAGGCAGTGGGGGGGGGGGGGACTAGCCCCCACCTCTCATCCCCTTTCCTGAGCAAGGTGGAGGGGCGCTCGGGCTGAGGGCGCCCTTCCCGGAGGGGCGGTGGGGTCTCAGGTGGAGCTGCAGGTGCAGATGCCTGACCGGGCTGCCCACCGTGTCTGGGCATCGGCAGCAGAGGGCGGTGCCTAAACCCAGAAAGCTTCTAGGGTCAGTGCCTTGCCCCATACTGTGGCACTGCAGAGGAAGGCCTTGTCCGTGGACAGACAGGACTGGGGAGCCAGCACTCAGAACGCTTGCTCCCCATGCTGCTCCTGTCCTCCAGCTTGTTTTCTTGCTTTCTCTCCGAGCCTCTCTCTGCTTCTCTCCCTCCGACAGTTCTCTGCGAGCAGCCCCTGCCCAGCCCTTCCAGAGGGCCCAGAGGCCTGTCTCACCCACACCCCAGTCCAGGTGGCACCGGACTACACACATGCCCTGGTCACCGCCTCTGGCTGCAGATACTGCGGCCCACGGGACCCAGAGTAGGGACGTCCTGGAGGAGGGGACTCTCCAGAGGAGGCTCCAGGGCTGCTCTCTCCCCCACCATGGCTGGAAGCAGTATTCCCGGTGTCCTCTTTGCAGCTTGCTGCTACCTCCTCTGGGGCCTCTCTGCCAGCGCACTAGTGTCCTCTCCCCAGGACACAGTGCTGCTGGCCGGCCTGGTGCGGCCCTCACCTGTGAGCCAGCACCCAGGAGCCCGAGAAGACCGAGCGGCCCACATTGTGCAAAAGCCCCAGGGCCACGGCCCCTGCTGCCTCCCCTTCTCCACTTCCACATCGTCCCCGGCAGGCCCCTGCTGTGTCTGCGGTACGCGGGGGTGGACAGACACCCCCTCCGCCTGGCCGTGGCCCAGCCCTGGCCAGGCCTGGGGAGCCCTGGCGCCATCCGGGCCCTAAGCCTCTGGGAGCTTGGGGATGGCGCCATCCACCTGGCCATCCTGGGAGAAAGACCACAGAGTCCAGGGCCAGCAGGGGCTGGAGAGGAAGACCCCGGCCCACTGAGGGAACCGAGGGGCAGGAGGGCTCGAGGTGCACTGTGTGCCTGGGACACCCCCCCACACGCAAGCATGGTGCATGCACATGCGTGCACACACAGTGAAACATGCACCCACACATAAAAGTACACGTTTGAACACAAACCTACATGTACACACGCCAGCACACACACAAGCACCTATCTGCACACACAGACCCACTTATACTCACACAAATGAACCTATACTGCACAATACACCTGCTTATGCACATAGTGTACGCAGGCCCACACAAGCATCTACCTGTAGGTATGAGCCCACTTGTGCACACATCTGCACACACAGGGCTGCTTGTGCACACACGCGTGCACACATTGCACACACACAAGCCCACTTATGTGCACAGGCACAGGCACACCTCTCTACACAGGAACACATGTGTGTGTACCACTGCCCACACAAGACATACCTGAGTACACTCAGGCAGACACACCCACAGGAGCTGTGGCTTTTAAGTCCGAAGTGAGCTCTGCCTAGTGTTTCTGTCCTGGACCCTCTCCCCACTCTCAGGGAGGCTTTGTGGGAGGCAGGGGCAGCTGGACCCCAGACGGGCCTGAAGCTGGGCCCCAGGAGAGCGGCCGCTGGGGCCTGCGCACACATGTGAGAGGCTGGTGACCCCCTGTGTGGCTCACGGTGGACCCCATGCTTGATTTATGACGGGGCTTCCCTGTATGTGTCAAAGACACCGTGTTAAGCACCGGCATAAAAATAATATATAGGTTACCGCAACGTTTTTATGACCTTCCCCCAGCCCTGCCCCGGAATGCGGGACCCAGCAGGTGAAATAACACACGTCTCAGCGCTGCGCTCACAGACCAGGCAGGCGGGGAAGGGCTCTGGCTGGAGCTCACAGATCTCAGCGCTGCGCTCACAGACGAGGCAGGCGAGGCAGGCGGGGAAGGGCTCTGGCTGCAGCCCTGCGACGCGGAGTGGCTTGGATGCTGGGCTCCCGGGGTCAGGCGGGGAAGCAGACTCTGGGAGGGCGTTGGCAGAGCTCCCGCAACCTGGGGAGATGGCAAAGTGAGGTTCACAGGTCCTACTCACAGAACAGCAGAAATCCCATGCACTGGTTAATAGGAGATGGTGCTCTGGAGTTCAGTCTGGGCCTCTCCAGGATCCTGTCACAGGAGCACAGGCCTTGAATTGGCTGCAGCGGGGAGAACAGGAGGGGGGGCCTGGACACACTGCAGATGGTCCCCCTGTACACACGGACAGTGAGGATGCATCAGCCAGCGTCTGCTGCGTGACAAACAATCCCCTCATGCCCAGCTCCTCCAGTAGTGTTAGGTGCTAATTTCTATCCTTAGCTTGGGAAAATTTTAGCATTTCTCCTTTTCACGGGTGGAGAAACAAGCCAAGGAAGATAGCTGAAGTCTCCCACAAGATGGAGTCTGCTGGCAGGCAGGTGTCTTGTGGACCTCGCGTCTCAGTAAGAAGCCCCGACTGGAGGCTGCTGGGAGAAGGAGGTGGGCTCTGTCAGGGAGCTCCCGAGGAGGCCACCTGGCGCCGTCCCACCTGTGTGGATAAACACCAGGGTGTGTGGTGGCGGCGGCGGCGGCAAAGGGCTTGGTGTGTAGGTCCAGGACGAGGTAGCTGCAGCTCCACCACTCGGTCTGGCCTGGGGGTCCTGGCCAGGTGGGGGCCATCTGCTGGCATCCCTCCGCAGCAGGCTTACCATGGAGCATGGCTGGAGGGAGGACGCCGCGGCTGTGCCCACTGAGTCCCTCCACGGCCCTCCGTGCTCTTGCTCTGAGGCTGTAAGGGCCTCCCTGTGACTGTGCCCATGGAAGGGGGGTAATGCTGGGCACACGGCCTGGCCCCGCAAGAGGGGGTGGTCACTCCTGTCCCACGCTGGAGCTCGGTGGGTCCAGTAGTAGAGAGGAAGAGGCCGCCAGCGGTGCAGAGGCACCCAGACTGATCAGGTGAGCTGGGTCCACGTGGAGGCCCCAGGCAGGAGGTCAGACAGTCCCTCCCATGCTGGTCCAGGACCGCTGTGGGCAAAGCCACCGCTGGGCGGGGTCAGAACAGCTGCCCGCGTCCACCTGGCAAAGCTCGGATACACACTGCTGCCTTTTCTTTTGTCTACCTGTCCTGATTGTTTCTTTGCATATGTCTGTATTTTCCTCTCTCTTGTCTGCGTCTGTGTCACGATCCCTCTCCCTCCCTACTACTGCTCTCTCCGTTTCCCTCCATCCCTCTGTCTCTCCTGACTGTGTCTCTGTCCCTGTCTCTCTGTCTCTGTTTCTCCTCTCTCTCATTCTGTCTGTCTCACTGTCTTCTGTGTCAATCTTTCTGTGTTTGTGGCTCTCTATCTCTGTCTCTCTGTCCATCAGTTCTGGTACTCCATTGCAAAACAAAACAAAACGAAAAACAAAAACAAAAACCAAAACCAAAAAAACAAATCAGTGTCAGGTCCTCCGGGCTCCAGGACTGGACGGCTGGAGCGCACGGCCAGCCCACGGTCCTCCGGGCTCCAGTGGGTTCCAGCTGGCCTCCTCAAGCAAGCTTTGCTATCTAGAGGACCTTTCTGCGGAGGCCTCTGAGGGAGGGCGTGAGCTGGGGACCCTGCAGCCACCATGAGGGTTTGAAGGTCTTGGGCAGTGATCAGCTGTGGGAGGCGTGGAGCCTCCTGGCCTGCCAAGATCCAGTCTGGAGGCCCTGACCTGACAGGAGAGCAAGAAAAGTGCAGCCTTCCAGATCTGGCCCAGCTCTCCCGGCCTGGCCCAGCAAGGGGCTGGGGAAGGAATTCCGAGAATTCGTGGGAGGGAGAGGGAGGGGGCGGGAGGGGGGAGGGGAGCAGAGGCTGCCTGGAGGGGTCCAAGTGTTTGGTTTCTCTATTTCCCAGGCTTTCTGAAGTCTACAAGAGAACCATTCCATTTCGGACCAGCAAAAACAAGCTTCTAATCTATGACGGTGGATGTCTCTGAGCCACAGCCTCCTCAGGTGGGCCACAGGCCGCGTCCAGTCCCTCTGCTGGACAAAGCCCTGGCCTGCGCCCAGGGATGCACCCCAGACGGTCCATGGAGAAAGGACAGCAAGGCTGCCTGATCACCAGGACAGGATGGAGGTCGGAGGTTGAGGCCACACACTGCAGCACTCACAGGTCATCTAGGGAGTCTGGCCCAAGACTCACTCCCCAACCAGCCATCTGGGGGCCCAGGAGCGAGAAGG
The DNA here is from genome assembly GCF_019054845.1 of Dipodomys spectabilis. Classification (NCBI taxonomy): domain Eukaryota; kingdom Metazoa; phylum Chordata; class Mammalia; order Rodentia; family Heteromyidae; genus Dipodomys; species Dipodomys spectabilis. The sequence goes on along the minus strand of NW_024871173.1, from coordinate 640,883 downwards.
TGGGGCTCAGAGGGGCGGGCTGGGGTGAAAGCACTCTTTGGTGGAGGCCTGCACCGACCTGGCACTGCACACACGCTGCCCTCCCCCCGGAGCCCCAGTCCTGCTCTGGGGAGTCTCCCTGGAGGGAGTCTGGGCCCCAGGCCTGCTCTGGGGAATCTCCCTGGAGGGAGTCTGGGAGGACAGTTCTCCCTCTGCATTCCCTTGCTGGGTCCTGGACCAAAAGAGCCAGAAGGGAGGCAGTCAGCCCACACCCCACCACCCACAGACCCCTGTGCGGAGCTCAGGCGTGGGGCAGAGCCCGCCATGGGTCAAGGCTATCTGTGCTGGAGCGCGTAACCCTCATCCACACAGGAAACACTTCTAGAAGAAGCAGGATCCTGGGGCTGTGCAGTCAGAGAAATCAGAGAGAGAAGCCAGGAAAGGTGAGCAAAGTTTTCTTGGAGTCAGTGCAGAGCCTGAGGGACCAGAGCCCCTGCCACAGGTGTGGCTCCCTCGGGCACAGCCACACACCCAGCAGGGCTCCGGAGTGCCGGCCTGGCCTCTCTCACGGCCTGGTGCCGCCCCTCCGCTGACCTCCTCCCAGCCAGTGCAGGGTCCCCAGAGCAGTGGCACTTAAGGGTTGGCAGCAGGCAGGAACTCCCCTCATGTTTTCCCCTCCTGCCAAAGTACATAAATTCTCCAGAGCGGGGCTGCTGGCTTTTCTGCCCACACTGCCCTCCCTACCCCTTTCCAACCCTCAGAGCCCCACATGGAAGCAGGACAGAGCTGGAGGAGAAGGAGATGGGCGGTCTTATCTTCTGCAGTGTCTCAAACTCCCCAGAATCTTCAAAGTCCAGGCATGTGCTGTGGAGACGTTGCCCAGGGAACGTCTCAGACTGCGTCGGCCATTCCACAGGAGAAGGCAGCCCTGGAAGGCAGGGGACTCTAAGAGCAGGTGGGCGTGTGCACACACAACACAGATGACATCTCACACTCGTGCCCGGTGCCTACAGGTCTGTCTCCATCCACAGTAGACCCACATCTTGTGCTTCGGCCCCGGATGCAAGGGGGCTGCACCACACATGCCCACACGAGCCTCCTCTGCCTCTTGGGCCACCCAGACACGGGCCTGACCTGCGCACATGCTCCGACTCCTCTTAATGGCGGCAGTCTGAGCTGGGTGCTCACACGCTCCGCTGGCTCCTGCCCTTCCCTGTAGGCCTCGAAGGACGTGGAGTCCTTCCTCATGTGTCTCGGGGAGACGCCACAGGTCTCCCTGCTTAGGAGGCACAGGCGTGGGGCCTGAACCAGAGCCGTCTGCAAGGCCCTGCCCACCCAATCTTTGCTAACAGGTGGATTCTGCCACCCGGTGTCTGTGTGAGCTGCCCTCAGCCCACACCCAGGGCAGTACTGCGGTTGCCACTGGCAGAATTAAAGGAAGTGGCTTAGGGCTCGGCCTAGGGTAGGGCCTTCTTGTACTAGTCAGACTTAGCCTCATGATCAGCTCCTCATGGTCCAAAGCTGGCTGCTGGATCACATATCTGTATCCTACGCCAAAATCAGAGAGCGAGGACAGAGGCCAAAACGGGCCATCTGGCCTGCCTGCACTTGCCATGTTTCCAGGCAAGGTGCAGGTCCTGCCAGCATCTCCACGCTCACGAGGACTCTACCGTGGAGCTGGACGGCCGTGGTCTGTTCTCGGCTTCTGTCTCCACGCCCTGCCCCCTGCCCACCCTGGCCCCCAGCGCAGACTCTCTACAGATACCTGTTACCAGATGTCCTCCTCTGGGCTGTGCAAGGGTGGTTGGAGTACAGGCCACTCTGTTGTTGCAAAACTGCTTTAATCCAGGGCCAGGAATGTGATCTGGGCAGCAGGAGAGGCGGCCACATCTGTCCTGCCCGGAGCACTGCCAGGGAGAGTGAGTTCAGGCACCCTGGACGGAAGACAGATTGCACCCGGAGGGCCCAAAGTCCAGAGCCACCGCCAAGAGAGTCCGCCTTCCAGGTGCGTGTCAGACCTCTACTCCTGAAGATCACGGCGGCCTGGCCAGCAAGAGGCCAGGTCACCTGAGCCAGAGGGCCAGGTTGCAGTCTAAGCAAATGAGATTTCCACAGAGCGGTGTCCTCACAAGTCCCTCCCTACCCCATGCCTCCGTGGTGCTCCTGTGCATCCAGTGACCGCCCCTCACCTGCCCCCAGGTCTGACATCTGGCTGGGACACCCTGCAAGGCCCTGCTTCATGGAACCCTCAGGAGTCAGGGAAGGGCAATGCCAGAGACCTGCAGCACACTCCCCTCGGTCAGCGGCACACTCCCGCCAGCCCCGGCTTGTTTATGGTGCTCTCTCCCTGCATGCCTCTTCTTCCACATGGCTGTGCTGAGGGCCAGACTCAGATTCCCCACGCATCATGGCTGGCCTGTGGGGAAGCAGGGCCTGGAGCAGGTCAGAATCCAGGCCAGAGTCCCAGCCCTCCTGCCGACTTCCCCGCATCCCTGGCCACCTTCCCTTGCCAAGCCCCCACTCACCGAGGGTCTGGTGCTGCCCCGGCCCGCCCAGCCCTCCTGGCTGGCTCCCAGACCCCGTGCCGGAGGAGCATGATTTCATCCCTCTAGAATCCAGCAGCTCACCCTATTTACATAAATATTCTCCCCACCCCTGCCCCGGAACTGTAGAGCAGCCCTGCCTCCCTCAGCCGGCTCCGGGCTGGCCCATGACTTGGCAGCTCGCCCTGACCACTGGCTCTCTCCAGCCAGAAGCTTGGCCCCAGCTGGAGGCACCCTGGGCCCTCTCGGCTGCTCTGACCCCATAGGCCTGCTCTCCCCACAAGCACCCTCCAGAGCGCACTCTGCAGAGAATTAAAGTGTTTTCTTCCCCTCAGTCCCCACAGGGGATCCCACAGGCTGCTGGGCAGAGAGGCCACACAGTCCCGGACCTGACAGGCATGGGAGGAGGCAGGAGGTGCAGGCAGGGACTGCGGACCTGACAGGCACGGGAGGAGGCAGGAGGTGCAGGCAGGGACTCTTGGGCCTTGGTAGGCTGCGGGCCTAAGGCCGATCCTGCTATGACCCTCACAAAGGAATCAGGAAGGGGCTTTGTGTGTGTGTGTCTGTGTCTCTATGTGTGTCTGTGTGTATGTCTGTGTGTCTGTGTGTCTGTGTGTGTCTGTATGTGTGTCTCTGTGTCTGTGTGTGTGTCTGCCTGTGTGTCTATGTCTGTGTGTGTGTCTGTGTCTTTGTGTGTATCTGTGTGTCTGTGTCTGTGTGTCTGTGTCTGTGTGTCTGTGTGTCTGTGTGTGTCTGTGTGTCTGTGTCTGTGTGTATTTGTGTGTATGTGTGTGTCTGTGTCTGTGTGTATGTGTCTGTGTGTCTGTGTGTCTATGTGTCTGTGTATGTGTCTGTGTGTATGTGTGTCTGTGTGTATGTGTCTGTGTGTGTCTGTGTGTCTTTGTGTGTATCTGTGTGTCTGTGTCTGTGTGTCTGTGTGTGTGTCTATGTGTCTGTGTGTGTGTCTTTGTGTATATCTGTGTGTCTGTGTCTTTGTGTGTATCTGTGTGTCTGTGTGTCTGTGTCTTTGTGTGTATCTGTATGTCTGTGTCTGTGTGTTTGTGTCTGTGTGTCTGTGTCTGTGTGTGTCTGTGTGTCTTTGTGTGTATGTGTGTGTCTGTGTCTGTGTGTATGTGTCTGTGTGTCTGTGTCTGTGTGTCTATGTGTCTGTATATGTGTCTGTGTGTATGTGTGTCTGTGTCTCTGTGTGTCTGTGTGTCTTTGTGTGTCTCTGTGTGTCTGTGTGTCTTTGTGTGTATCTGTGTGTCTGTGTGTGTGTCTATGTGTCTGTGTGTGTGTCTTTGTGTATATCTGTGTGTCTGTGTCTTTGTGTGTATCTGTGTGTCTGTGTGTCTGTGTCTTTGTGTGTATCTGTGTGTCTGTCTGTCTGTGTGTCTGTGTGTCTGTGTGTATGTGTCTGTGTCTGTGTGCCTTTGTGTATATCTGTGTGTCTGTGTCTGTGTGCCTTTGTGTGTATCTGTGTGTCTGTGTGTCTGCCTTTGTGTGTATCTGTGTGTCTGTGTGTCTGTCTTTGTGTGTATCTGTGTGTCTGTGTGTGTGTGTCTGTGCCTTTGTGTGTAGCTGTGTCTTTGTGTGTATCTGGGTATCTGTTTGTGTGTGTGTGTCTGTATGTATGTGTCTGTGTGTCTGTGTGTATGTGTCTTTGTGTGTCTGTATGTATGTGTCTGTGTGTCTTTGTGTGTATCTGTGTGTCTGTGTGTCTGTGTCTTTGTGTGTAGCTGTGTGTCTGTCTGTCTGTGTGTCTGTGTGTATGTGTCTGTGTGTCTGTTTGTATGTGTGTGCCTGTGTATCTGTGTGTATGTGTCTTTGTGTGTATCTGTGTGTATGTGTCTGTGTCTGTGTGTCTTTGTGTATATCTGTGTGTCTGTGTGTCTGTGTCAGCTTTTCCTGTCTTTGTCTTTCTTAGTCCGTCCCCTTATCTTTCTCAAGCTCTATCTCAGTGTGTCTTTCTGTCTGTCTGTCTGTCTGTCTTTCTGTACACCTGTCTTTCTCAGTCTAAGCTCCCTGCCCACACCTGTCCACTGCTTTTTTGGTCGCCCTGCTGAGCTGAGGTTCTGAAGCAGGATAGACAAGGAGAATGAGGTACGTCCAGCTTACAGCAGGTACAGAGGAAGCCATTCATCTGCTTCCCTTAAGATTAAGGGAAAATGAGACAGGTACCTTGAAAATAAGCCTGGTGGTGGCAACTCAGGAATATGGTATTTAGAAACACAAGTGCCATCTTCGCTTTAAGGACAGACATCCTGAGGATGCATTTCTTTTTCTTTTTTTTTTTTTTGGGGGGGGGGGTCCGGTCGTGGGGCCTGAACTCTGGGCCTGGGTGCTGTCCCTCAGCTCTTCAGCTCAAGGCTAGCGCTCTACCACTTGAGCTACAGCGCCACTTCTGGCTTTTTTCTTTTTGCTTATGTGGTGCTGAGGAATCGAACCCAGGGGCTCGAGCATGCAAGGCAAGCGCTCTACCACTGAGCCACCTTCCCAGCCCCTGAGGATGCATTTCTAACCCCAGGATTGAATATATGCATCCTGAGAAAAATACGCCAAACTTAGGCAACCTCTTACCTAAAATGTAGACAACAGAACACCTTCCTATCTCAAGGAGAAGCGTCTGTTTTATGGCAGGATGCTTTCTTACCTGGAAGAAACGCCCCAAGCATCCAGAAACCCAGAAAGTAACACCAGGAGTAGATACAGCAAAGATGAAATACCTATCTTCGTGTTACTTGGAAGCCAAACTCCCTGCCTGTACTCTAAACAGCCGTAAGTACCCCAACAGCAAGGAGCTCTGTGTGTGTGTGTGTGTCTATCTTGAGAGCACCCATACTCAGTGTGTCTCTGATCTTTTGTGTGTGTCTGCTTGCCTGCTTGCTTACTTGCTCAATAAAGCTCCGCCAAGTTTTCTTACCATCGTGACTTGTCCAGAAATTCTTATTCCACAAAGTCAAGGCCCTAAGTGAAGAGTCCCTATGTTTATGAGGAAACTTCACAACCTTGCCTGCATCTGGTGATCGTTCCAGTGGGCTGGGCACTGTCTGGAGGCCATCGGGAAAGAGACCGGCCAGGCTGGGGTCAGGAGGAGGCCAAGGAGGGCGGGGTATGTGGCTCAGGAATAGAGCACTAGCAGGCACGAGGCCCCTGATCCCACTCCAGCACTGTGAAACAAAGCAACACAACATGGGAGAGGTATATTTTAGGGAGAAGGGTGACATATACCTATGATCCTAGCACCAGGGAGGCTGAGGCAGGGGTTCAAGGCCATCTTTGGCTGCCTGCTAAGATCCTTTCTCAAAAATGGGAAAGAACAAGAACAAGAAGAAGATAGAAGAAGAGAAGAGGAAACAGGAAAGGCTGCCAGAAGCCCAGGAGCATCGGCCCTCATGCAAGGTGGCCGGCGGTTTGCAGGCTGGCTCTGCCCTGAGGTCTCGGTTTTTTCTGCCCGTGTATCAAGGAAGTGAGCCCCATTCTTCAGAAGGACCCTCCTTCATGTCAGGTCACGTCCTGCTAGGGGTCTGGAGACAGACGATTCCAGGTAGCCCCTACCCACGCACTTTGAGAAAGGCCCCAGCAACGAGCCCGAGGCCCGAGGCCCGAGGCAGGTGAAGCTCAGGCAGTGGAGGCAGAGTTCTGACTGCGAGCAGGGGGGGGGGGGGCATCTGGACCAGAAGGCACCTGCGCTACGCCCATGTCCACGCTGAGGCGCGGGTGGCAGAGGGGACCAAGAAAGGGTGCGCGTCGAGCTGGGGGCTCCGTGCTCTACCCCCACCACCCTGAAAGACCACAGGCTGGAGGCCCAGAACGCATCCTGGGGAAGTGGGTTAGAACCCTGGCTCTTGGACCTGAAGTCCCCAGACGCAGACACATGCCAATCCCAAGCCGAAAGATCCAGCTTCTCTTCCCTTTCTTCCCCAGGCCAGGGTCGTCTCCTCGGGCCTGGCCATGCCATTTGGAGGCGTCCAGGTTGCAGTCAGAGCCAAGTGCATGCCCACTTCATGCAGACCCTCGAGGAGCTCAGGCACCCTGAGGTCGGGGGCGGGGCCGGCTCAGCATCTGTTCCCAGTACGGTGAGTCCTTCACAGGGACGCGTGGGGGCAGAGGGGAGAAGGCAGAACCGTCAGACTGCCCAAAGGATGGGCAGGTGGTGGCCAAAGGTGCAGCTGGGCACAGCCAGGGACAGCCAGGCCTGGCGACCCTGGGCGGGGAGCTGCGGCTCTGTCCGGTCACAGCACTGTGACCTTCGCCGTCGCCGGGTCTGTCCTGGGCTAGCTCTCCCAGCCCCTCCCGCTTTGCACAGGCTTCCTCGAGGCCCGAGGTGCTGCTCGAGGTGGCCCTGCCCAGAGCTGGTCCTGTCCAGGGTCCTGTAGGCGGCCAGGGCTGGCGGGAGAGCCCTCCCAGCCCCCAGCCCACCCGGCTCCAGGAAGAGGCCTGTGAGAGGCCGGTCCTGCCACCCGCAGAGGCCCCGGCCCGGCCCGGCGCCCTGTGGTCCTCAGAAGGGCCTATGTCCTGGACTCGGGGCCGGACCCCGCCCAGCCGCTCCCGCGCCCTGTGCCTGCTCCTTCACCCCATGGGCTCCTCCAGGGCCTCTGGACTCTATCCTGAGCACAGGTCCCTCCTTGGGGGGCTCAGCCTTGTTCCTCCAAAAGAACTATGCACAACTTTCCTGCTGACAGCACTCCCTTCCTCTCCCGGGGCAGCTACCCGGCTGCCCGCGAGGAGGGATAGGATCACCTAGCTTTCCTCCATCTGTCCGACACAGGAGCACGTACGGAGCGCCACAGCACACCATCTCCTAGCCCAACCAGTCACGTGCCGCACACTTGGCAAGCCGCAGTCCCAGGCAGTGTCTGGGGAGCCCTAGGGCAGATCAGCCAGTGGGGAGGCCTGGGGAGCCCCCCTCCCCTCCCCTTTCCCCTCCCCCCCTTCCCTCCTTCACGGACCACATGGCCCCGGTGCCCCATAACCAAACCTTTACAACCCCCTATACTGTCCTAGATTTCACACATTCATCCTCCATATGGGGCCCCTGCTGAGGTATTTGGCATGGGAAACATCCCCAGGGCATCATAAATGTCACCGGGTGGACACTATCAGTGACAGTTACCAACACCCAGAGCTGCCACCTTCCCTGGGCCCTTGTACTGAGACCCAGGCGAGAGCTGGGGGAGCTCCTCCCTCCCTTCTGTTCGCTGTGTGACCTCTACAAAGCGCCAACCCTCTCTGGGGAGTGGGGTGCCTGGTGGAGGTCGCTCCTCCTCTGTTGAGTGGTGGGTCTCAGCCACCACAGGCAGACAGGCCCACGTTGGAGGCAGGCTCCTTGGACCTTCGGATTGACGGACTCAAACGCCCAGAGGACCCTGGGCTTCACATGAGCAGGCGAGGGTGGCTGAGCTGGCAGAGGGGAGAGGCTGGTGGCCAAACGCCACGCTGTGCCACACAGAGCTCACAATGCAAGAGTGGAAGGATCGCGCCGCCACGCAGAGCTCACAACGCAAGAGTGGAAGGATCCATTCTGGGTCATGGTTCCGAAGGTTTTGTTCAGAATGTTAGCCCGGCAGGAGCATGGCAGAGCTGCCCCTCTGTCTCAGTGCAGAGGCTCAGGAAAAGCCAGGAGACCTGCCAGGGGCCAGACACCCTTTAACCCCCGCACCCCACCCCCGGCTCCAGAGCTGCATTGCTTCCCTGCCTCCTAACATTTCCAGAAACCTCCCAAAACAGTTCCACCAGCTGGGGACCAAGAGTTCAACCCATGCTGGGCACAGGCTCCTGCCGGTAACCCTAGCGACTTAGGAGGCTGAGAGTCAGGGATCAGGGTTCGGAGCCAGCCCCCACAGGAAAATCCTTGAGACTCTTTTTTTTTTTTTGGGAGGGGGGGGGGTCTGGTCGTGGGTCCTGAACTCTGGGCCTGGGCGCTGTCCCTCAGCTCTTCAGCTCAAGGCTAACACTCTACCACTTGAGCCACAGCGCCACTTCCAGCTTTTTCTGCTTATGTGGTGCTGAGGAATCGAACACAGGGCCTCATGCATGCAAGGCAAGCGCTCTACCACTGAGCCACCTTCCCAGCCCTCCTTGAGACTCTTATCTTCGATTAACCACCAAAAAGCAGAGCTGTGGCTCAAGTGGTAGAGCGCTAGCCTGGAGCAAAAAAGCTCAAGGACAGTGCTCTGACCCTGAGTTCAAGCCTCAGGACCAGGAGAGAGAGAGAGAGAGAGAGGAGCCTGTGGGCATTCAGTATTTAAGACATCATTTGACTCACAGCATCATTTGGGATTAGAATCCACGCACTGGAGATGCTTCCTGCCCTGTGCTAGGTACTGGAGACACGGATTCCCACCGCCGAGGATGCTGCTGGAGGGAAGCGTGTGTCTCAGGAACAGCCTCAGCCCCTCGCAGACGCCCGTGGGAGGCAGTGCCCTTGGCCTGCTCTCAGCTCAGCCTTCCCCCTGCAGGCAGCTCTTTGGTGTGCCCAGTGTCCCTGGGCTGCGTGGCTGGACCTCCATCCCCGGCTGCCAGCCAGGCGAGGAGCTACTGCTGCAGCCCGGGCCCGCGGCGCACACAGGGCAGGCAGCTAGCCTTCGAGTGTCCCTGAACTTTGTTCCAGCTGTAGCCCAAACCCTGCTCGTGCCTCAAGCCTCTCGATGCTGTTCTGTAGGCGTGGCTCAAAGGGTAGGGTACCGGCTGAGCCCATACGCCCAAGACCCTGGGCTCAAGCCCAGGTAACCCCCCCCTCCAACACACACACTGGTAAAAAAGAAAGGAAGAAGAAGGAACCAGAATTGATCCGTGTCACTGATTTTTTTTTAATCAAGACAATGAAATGTACACTGGGAGTAAAACGTAACCCTTGTTCTTTGCGCCCTGTGCATCAGAAGCACACTTAAATCCAGATGTGTCTCCCAAGGACTCTGAATCAACATACAGGTGGAGACATTTAGGGGATTTCCTTTGTTTTGGGTACCAGGGATGGAACTCAGGGTCTTGGTGGAGCCATTGTAGGGGATTTCCTTTGTTTTGGGTACCAGGGATGGAACTCAGGGTCTTGGGCAGCTAAACCCTCAGTCACCCTCACCCCCATACCTGAGCTCAGATCACAGTGCTATCTTACAGGAAGAAGGCTAACAGGGGATCAGCAAAATTGGGAGAAGATGGGGATGCAGGCGCTCAGCAAGAATGGCATTGGCGAGGAACCCCATTCCCAAGGTACCCCAACATTCTCGATAAGCCAAAACTTTTTGTTGTTGTTGTTGTTGGTCTTGAACTCTGGCCGCTGTCCCTGAGCTCTTCAAGGCATGCACTCTACCACTCAAACCACAGCACCACTTCTGGTTTTCTGGTGGTTAGTTGGAGAGAAGAGTCTCACAGACTCTGCCTGGGGTTGGCTTTGAACCTTGATCCTTAGATCTCAGCCTCCTGAATAGCTAGGAGGACAGGAGTGACCTACGGGTGCCTGGTGCCAAAACTTGTTAAAAGCCTACACAGCACCCAGAAAGTCTCAGATAGCGAAGCATCTCCGGGCTTGGGACTTTGGATTTTCAGATTAGAAGTGTTAAGCAGTCTATGGAAATATTTAGAAACTCTCAACAGTCTAACATCTGAACCAGGCAATCCTGGTCACAAGTGAGGATTAATCAGATAAGGATTCATCTGTAGAATACATTGAATTTAGGGGAAATAGCAATAGTAAAAATCCAAGCTCACACCTGCAACCCTAGCTAATCAGGAGGCTGAGATCTGAGAATCATAGTTTTTTTGGACAGAAAATTCCCCTGAGACTCTTACTTCCCTTTATCACAAAGCCCCAGGTGGAGGTGTGGCTCAAGTGGTAGTGCTCTAGCCTTGAGTAAAAAAGACAAGCTCACGCCTATAATCCTGGCTACTCTGGAGGCTGAGATCTGAGGATCGTGGCTCAAAGCCAGCCTGGGCAGGAAAGTCCCTCTCCTGGTGTTTGCTTCGCTGGATTCTGGTGTCCTCCATCCCTTTCAGGGCCTCCCCTGGGGCCCGCTGTGCCTTTGAGGATGGTCACTTGCTAATTCTGCGTGGTCTGCCCTGACCGGTGCTGAACTGGATTAGGAGACACCTACATGCGGCTGGAGCAAAGGCCAGGGCGGCAGCAGACTGAACGGGGTGGTGTGTGCGCGACACCTGGCTGAGAACCGTCTGCTACCAACGAAGAAACACGATTTGGGGAACCAGTGTTCCATGTCATCAACTCCTCTCCAACCAAGTAAACCACGAGCAGAAGAGAGTCGTATATTTGGAGAAGAAGACTGCAGTCTTGAACCCCCAGCCCCCAGCCAGCAGGAGCTTAGGGCTCCCTGGAGGGCAGCAACTCTTTTTCTGCAGGTGCAACATTGTTTTAAACATGCAAGCTTTAGCCATGCAGGTTCCTCTAGACAGACAAGTCTCCCAAGCCTCTGCTCCCGGGGTCCAGCCCCGTCCACCTGCCCTGCCCTGGACTGGCAGGGTTGGTCCCCTCCCTGGCGTCCTCGGCCCCTTCACACAGGCCTCTCCTGGCCCAAGGCACCTCTGCTAGGGGCAGAGAACCCTCCACACCCAACTTTCTCCCTCTCCTCCCACCTTCTCCTTTCCTCTGTCTCCAGAAGAGTCCTCTCCTCTTCCTCTTCTTCCTCTTCTCTTCCTCTTTTCTCTGCATTGTGCCCTTCCCCTCCCTCTCCTCTCTTCTCCATTTTCTTCTCCTTTCCCTTTCTCCTCCCCCTCCCTCCCCCATGCCCATCCTTCCCTGCTCCCAGAGGGCCGTCCCAGCTCTACGCCTGCCCTCCTCACAAAACCAGACGGGAGCGGAGCCCGTGCACCCCGGCCCCAGCCGTTTCCATGGACGCGGGGCCCAACACAAACAGCCGGGACCCCCCACCTTCAGCTGGCCTTGGGAGCCAGGTTGGGTGGGCAGATGAGGTCATTGCCACAGGCCCCCACCGAGCCTGCAGGATGCAGTGTTTGTTTGGTCTTGTTTCCCTGGTAACCAGCTAGACCCCTTCTCCGCTGCCGTCCACCGACATTCCAGCAGAGCTGCCAGCCCGGACCACTGCCGCTCTCCAGCCCCACACCTGGCCACCCCAGAGATCACCCCAGCCCAGAACCCCCCCCCCTCGGGGGGGGGGGTGGGGGGCTGCGACTGTCCAGAGGCGTGGTTCGGAAAAAAGAGGCCAGGTCCATCCCAGCCCGGACTCGCTCCAGCCAAGGACCCACCTGCTCCTTCCCGCGTGCCCGCCAGCATTCTGCCCTGGGCAGCTGCCCTTCGCTCTGCTCTGCCACCTGGGGTCCACCCCAGGGCAGGGCCTGGCCTGAGGGCAGGGAGGGGGCCCCAAGGGAGGGCTCAGCCCAGGGGCTCAGGCAGGCCGTGGGGGAAAGAGCAGGACCTGTAGGACAGGAAAACAGAGCCGCACCGCAGAGGGGTGCCGCCACAGAGGGGTGCTGCGGAAGGCTGCCCTGGCAAGGCGGCCAAGGTGGGGTCGGGTCAGCTGAGTGCTCAGGCTGGCTGGCGGGAGGGAGTGAGTGCAGCCCGCGGGGACTCTGGGCCGGCCGCTGGCCAGCCAGAGACGGCCCTGACCTGCCGCGTCCACAGCCTCAGCCCCTGCAGGGAGCCGGGCCAGACCCCTGGGGACAGGGAGGGCATCCCCTGAGTCCCACAGCAACCAGGGGCCTGGGGTGACCTGGGCTGGGGGAGGGGAGAGAGCCTCACTGTCCCCTCCTCCCCTCCCCCTTCCACTCCCCTCTCCCTCCTCCCAACCTGTCCCTCTTTCTCCTTTTCCCTCCTTCCCTTCTCCCCACATCCTCTGCCACCCCTCCTCCCTCTTCCTCTCCCACCCCCTTCCTCGTCCCCTCTCCTCCTTTCCCTAGATCTACTTCTCCCCCTTCTCCCGGTGCCTCCTTTTCCCTCTTCCTTCCTCCTGATCTCCCTCTGGCCCTTCCTTTCTCCCTCTGCTCCTCCTCTTCTCCACCTTCATCCTCGAAAGCCAGGCGGGATCCAACCCCAAACCGTCCCGCTGCTCTGCAGTCAGGCCTTTCTGAGACATTACCTAACCGTGCTTCCTTACCTAATTCCCACTCCACAACTTCTGTGCCTACCCCCAGGAGGGGGCCAGATGCTTGGCCAGCCCCAGCTCCCCGGAACAGCCTGGACCGGCCTCTGGGCTGGTCTCTCTGGTCTCTCTGGCCTCTCTGGGCCGGCCTCTGGCCGCCTGTGTGTCCTGGGCTTGATCCCACCTGTGAAGCCCCCGAGCTTGGCCGGGCTTCCTTCCCATCTGTGCCCGCCAGCCAGGATGGACACCTTACCCCTAGGAATGGCCTAGAAGCCTCTTCTTCCCCTGGGAGGTGGAGAAGCACCGCCCAGCTGATAAGGCACCTCTGTCCACCTGGGGGAGCAGGTCAGATGGGTGGGCCTCTCTCTCCTGGGAGGGGGTGGGGAGAGCCCTGGGAGCTGGTCAGGTGGGGAGCCCAGACAGAGGCAGGGGCTGGCCTCCATTGCTGGGCCTCTGTGTAAACGGAAGGGCAGGCAGGAGGAGCTGGGTTCAAGCCAGCACCCCGTCCTCGTGCACATGCGTGTCGGTGCACACACGGGCAGTCAAGCGTGTCCATTCACACCTCCTGTCCACTTGGGCAGAGCCAGAGGCGGCCCAAGGAGCCCTCCCCTGCCTGCCTCTGCTCCTGTTCCTTTCCACTCCCTTTCCTCCATCCTTCCTTCTCCCCAGTCCTCCCCCAACCTTCTCTACTCCGCAGGTCCCCCTGTGCCTCCTCCTCTACCCAGAACCCCCCACGCCTCCCCCACAGGTCCCCCTGTACATCCTCCTCCCCTTACCCAGAACCCCCCACGCCTCCCCCACAGGTCCCCCTGTGCCTCCTCCCTTACCCAGAACCCCCCACGCCTCCCCCACAGGTCCCCCTGTCCCTCCTCCTCTACCCAGAACCCCCCATGCCTCCCCCAAAGATCCCCCTGTCCCTCCTCCTCTACCCAGAACCCCCCACGCCTCCCCCACAGGTCCCCCTGTCCCTCCTCCTCTACCCAGAACCCCGCACGCCTCCCCCACAGGTCCCCCTGTCCCTCCTCCTCTACCCAGAACCCCCCACACCTCCCCCACAGATCCACCTGTGCCTCCTCCCTTACCCAGAACCCCCCACGCCTCCCCCACAGGTCCCCCTGTACATCCTCCTCCCCTTACCCAGAACCCCCCACGCCTCCCCCACAGGTCCCCCTGTGCCTCCTCCCTTACCCAGAACCCCCCACGCCTCCCCCACAGGTCCCCCTGTCCCTCCTCCTCTACCCAGAACCCCCCACGCCTCCCCCACAGATTCCCCCTGTCCCTCCTCCTCTACCCAGAACCCCCCACGCCTCCCCCACAGGTCCCCGTGTCCCTCCTCCTCTACCCAGAACCCCCCACGCCTCCCCCACAGGTCCCCCTGTCCCTCCTCCTCTACCCAGAACCCCCCACACCTCCCCCACAGATCCCCCTGTGCCTCCTCCCTTACCCAGAACCCCCCACGCCTCCCCCACAGGTCCCCCTGTGCCTCCTCCTCTACCCAGAACCCCCCACGCCTCCCCCACAGGTCCCCCTGTACATCCTCCTCCTCTACCCAGAACCCCCCACGTCTCCCCCACAGGTCCCCCTGTCCCTCCTCCTCTACCCAGAACCCCCCACGCGTCCCCCACAGGTCCCCCTGTACATCCTCCTCCCTTACCCAGAACCCCCCACACCTCCCCTACAGATCCCCCTGTCCCTCCTCCCTTACCCAGAATCCCCCACGCCTCCCCCACAGGTCCCCCTGTCCCTCCTCCTCTACCCAGAACCCCCCACGCCTCCCCCACAGGTCCCCCTGTGCCTCCTCCTCTACCCAGAACCCCCCACGCCTCCCCCACAGGTCCCCCTGTGCCTCCTCCCTTACCCAGAACCCCCCATACCTCCCCCACAGGTCCTCCTGTCCCTCCTCCTCTACCCAGAACCCCCCACGTCTCCCCCACAGATCCCCCTGTGCCTCCTCCCTTACCCAGAACCCCCCACGCCTCCCCCACAGGTCCCCCTGTCCCTCCTCCTCTACCCAGAACCCCCCACGCCTCCCCCGCAGGTCCTCCTGTCCCTCCTCCTCTACCCAGAACCCCCCACGCCTCCCCCACAGGTCCCCCTGTGCCTCCTCCTCTACTCAGAACCCCCCACGCCTCCCCCACAGGTCCCCCTGTCCCTCCTCCTCTACCCAGAACCCCCCACGCCTCCCCCACAGGTCCCCCTGTCCCTCCTCCTCTACACAGAACCCCCCACGCCTCCCCCACAGGTCCCCCTGTACATCCTCCTCCCTTACCCAGAACCCCCCACACCTCCCCCACAGATCCCCCTGTGCCTCCTCCCTTACCCAGAACCCCCCACGCCTCCCCCACAGGTCCCCCTGTGCCTCCTCCCTTACCCAGAACCCCCCACACCTCCCCCACAGGTCCCCCTGTCCCTCCTCCCTTACCCAGAACCCCCCACGCCTCCCCCACAGGTCCCCCTGTGCCTCCTCCTCTACCCAGAACCCCCCACGCCTCCCCCACAGGTCCCCCTGTACATCCTCCCTTACCCAGAACCCCCCACGCCTCCCCCACAGGTCCCCCTGTCCCTCCTCCCTTACCCAGAACCCCCCACGCCTCCCCCACAGGTCCCCCTGTGCCTCTTCCCTTACCCAGAACCCCCCACGCCTCCCCCACAGGTCCCCCTGTGCCTCCTCCTCTACCCAGAACCCCCCATGCCTCCCCCACAGGTCCCCCTGTGCCTCCTCCCTTACCCAGAACCCCCCACGCCTCCCCCACAGGTCCCCCTGTCCCTCCTCCTCTACCCAGAACCCCCCACGCCTCCCCCACAGGTCCCCCTGTCCCTCCTCCTCTACCCAGAACCCCCCACGCCTCCCCCACAGGTCCCCCTGTCCCTCCTCCCTTACCCAGAACCCCCCACGCCTCCCCCACAGGTCCCCCTGTGCCTCCTCCCTTACCCAGAACCCCCCACGCCTCCCCCACAGGTCCCCCTGTGCCTCCTCCCTTACCCAGAACCCCCCACGCCTCCCCCACAGGTCCCCCTGTCCCTCCTCCTCTACCCAGAACCCCCCACGCCTCCCCCACAGGTCCCCCTGTCCCTCCTCCCTTACCCAGAACCCCCCACGCCTCCCCCACAGGTCCCCCTGTGCCTCCTCCCTTACCCAGAACCCCCCACGCCTCCCCCACAGGTCCCCCTGTCCCTCCTCCTCTACCCAGAACCCCCCACGCCTCCCCCACAGGTCCCCCTGTGCCTCCTCCCTTACCCAGAACCCCCCACGCCTCCCCCACAGGTCCCCCTGTCCCTCCTCCCTTACCCAGAACCCCCCACGCCTCCCCCACAGGTCCCCCTGTCCCTCCTCCCTTACCCAGAACCCCCCACGCCTCCCCCACAGGTCCCCCTGTCCCTCCTCCCTTACCCAGAACCCCCCACGCCTCCCCCACAGGTCCCCCTGTCCCTCCTCCCTTACCCAGAACCCCCCACACCTCCCCCACAGGTCCCCCTGTGCCTCCTCCTCTACCCAGAACCCCCCACGCCTCCCCCACAGGTCCCCCTGTGCCTCCTCCTCTACCCAGAACCCCCCACACCTCCCCCACAGGTCCCCCTGTGCCTCCTCCTCTACCCAGAACCCCCCACGCCTCCCCCACAGGTCCCCCTGTGCCTCCTCCCTTACCCAGAACCCCCCACACCTCCCCCACAGGTCCCCCTGTGCCTCCTCCTCTACCCAGAACCCCCCACGCCTCCCCCACAGGTCCCCCTGTGCCTCCTCCCTTACCCAGAACCCCCCACGCCTCCCCCACAGGTCCCCCTGTGCCTCCTCCTCTACCCAGAACCCCCCATACCTCCCCCACAGGTCCCCCTGTGCCTCCTCCTCTACCCAGAACCCCCCACGCCTCCCCCGCAGGTCCCCCTGTCCCTCCTCCTCTACCCAGAACCCCCCACGCCTCCCCCGCAGGTCCCCCTGTCC
Source organism: Dipodomys spectabilis (assembly GCF_019054845.1). Lineage (NCBI taxonomy): Eukaryota > Metazoa > Chordata > Mammalia > Rodentia > Heteromyidae > Dipodomys > Dipodomys spectabilis. The sequence continues at coordinate 624,369 of NW_024871173.1, read as the reverse complement.
CTCCTCCTCTACCCAGAACCCCCCACGCCTCCCCCACAGGTCCCCCTGTGCCTCCTCCTCTACCCAGAACCCCCCACGCCTCCCCCACAGGTCCCCCTGTCCCTCCTCCTCTACCCAGAACCCCCCCCCCCCCGGCTTTTCCTGTCTCTTTCCCACCAGGACCCTTCCTCCTCTTCCTCTGGTTCAGGCCCTCCTGCCTCCTGCCTCCTGCCTCCTTCTCCTCTCTTTCTCTCCACATTCTCCTCTCCCCGCCTCTCTTTCCAGGACCCCCAGAACCCTTGTGAAAGCAGCAGACTGAGGCTGGCTATAATTTAAAATACATTTATTTAGTGTTTCCATTTGTCTTGGGTTCTGTTATACAAAGCTGTTAAATAAATACATTCTCCGCAGTCACTCAGGTACACACCTACTTGCTACACAGATGAGGTAGAGAGATCAATCGGTTCACACAAGACTCCACACCAAGATGGCACCCCTCCTGTGTCTCAGGCCCGCGGCCACGCCCGTGGCCAGGGCTGCTGCCGGGAGGCGGCCGGACGCCGGGGAGGGAGGCGGGCACGCTCCATGTGCTGTGCAGAGGCCTGCCCTCCGCTCTGCCCCACAGAAAAGCAGGAGAAAGAGAGGTCCAGCACATGGGAGCGGCTGCTTCACCGAGCAAGACATTCTAACACACAGTTATATAGAAACAAACCAGCCAGCAGACATTTTCAGTCTGCCTTGTTTAAAAAAATACTTTTCTGAATATTCAGGACATAGAGCTAAGTGTTCCTATTTGATTTTTAAAAAATCCTTCCTTTGACCCAACACCCTTTCCCAGAGCCAACGGTGGCTGAGCTCCTCTTGGGAGGACGGGGGGGGGCAGGTGGGGTGCTGTACCCCCTCACCTACCGCTCACCCCTGCCAGTGCTGTCACACCAGCCGCCCACACTCGCTCCGGGGCAGGGCACTGACTGGGCTGTCATCTGAACCACAGGAGAATAAACTTCGCTATTTACACTATCCAAGAGGGACCAGGGATCCACATCCACATAAATATGTTTTCTTTTCAAACAGTCCCCCTTCTGCTTCCTGGACCCTGGAGTTCTGGGGGTCCTGCTCCTTTCTCAGTAGTTTCCTGCATCCATTCCTGCCTGCTGCCTTCCCAGACCCCAGCACCCCCCAGGACACCCATCTGAACAAGTCCAAGTCCAGAGTCTCAGGGAGCCAAAGAGCCGCCGTACGGAGCCCTGTGAAGGGGCACGCTGGCCGTGCCAGCACAGCATGCACAGCGTACACACACACTTGCGCGTGCACGCACGCATGCACACGCGTGCACGCGCACACGCGCGCACACACACACACACACACACACACACATGCACATTCACACCAAACCAGGCCAGTGTAGGCACCCTCCCCCTGGAGAGACCGTCGCACAGCCAGAAAGACAGCACACTGTCTGCCTGCTCCCTGTGTGGCCCCTCGGGAGAAGGGCTTCCAGGGGCTGGCCAGCCTGTCCCCACTCCTGGCCCCAGGAAATGCACTCCATGGCCCAGACGCTGGGCTGTCTGTCCACAGAGAGCAGAACAGGTGTGGCGGAGAAAAGGGCTTCCACAAGTCTCAGGCTGTGGCTAGGCTTGCTCCTTCATTCCTTCCCCAACATCACCTTGATCTAGTGGTTTCCAAGAGCCAGCAGGGAAGCAGGGAGTGTGGAGGGGTCAAGAGGAGGAGCCTCCCTGGTCAGCTCTTCTCAGCTGGGGTGAGTCAGAGGGGTTGCGGCAGCCTGGGGCAGCGGGGCGGAGGGCATAATAATTACTATATTAAATAACAATAATTTAAAGGTCACTGTTACTCCAAAGAGAAGTGCTCCTACGAGAGGCGGGGCCTCCACACCTGGGAACCTGGTGCGCACTCTCCTAGTGGTTTGGCTCTCTGAAGACGGTGCTGTGCGGGGTGCGGGCTGGCACCCCACGGGGCGCGGGCTGGCACCCCACGGGGCAGCCGTGGGGCTGTGAAGGTGCACTTTCCCCCAAGCTTCAGGAGGAGCCTGGGGGGAGGGGCAAGCGACAGACCGGGGTCCTGGCCAGGGCCCACTGCAGGGACAACCTAGAAAGCATTGCTGCAATACTCTCGGGTCAGGAAGGAAGCTCAGGTCTGGGACACAAGCAGAGTGTCGGGGGCCAGACAGGCCCCAGCCTATGCCCGAGCCGGGCCCACTGGGACACTGGCGGTCACCTCTGTTACCGCTGAGCTTTGAGAGGGGGCAGGGCCGACTCAGCTGACTGGCCGCTGCACGCCGAGGCCCCAGTGGGCCGGGGAGGCCCCCAGGCCTCGCAGTATAGATTCTGTGTACTGTGCACAATCCTCCATCCCATAAAGCAGGGCTGGTCGGACCTCAGGGCTCAGCTCTCCCGGTGGGAGACCCTTTGTACTATGTGCAACGCCCATCACCCATTCCGTGGAGCTGGCCAGGCCTGGGGCTCAGCCCTTGCAGGGGCAGACCCCTTGTGCCGTGTGCAATGCCTGCACCTCCGATGGAGGGGTCTGTAGTCTTGCAGGTTAGGCTCTCCCACGGTGCGCAATGCCACGCCCCACGCAGCAGAGCTGAGGCTCTGGGGCTCAGCCCTTGCAGGGGCAGACCCCTTGTGCCGTGTGCAATGCCTGCACCTCCGATGGAGGGGTCTGTAGTCTTGCAGGTTAGGCTCTCCCACGGTGCGCAATGCCACGCCCCACGCAGCAGAGCTGAGGCTCTGGGGCTCAGCCCTTGCAGGTGTAGACCTCTTCTCGCTGTGTGCACTGCCTGCACTCCACGTAGCAGCACCAGCGCACCTGGCACTGGCAGGGTCTCGTCACCACCCGGCTCTGTGTGTTGTGGCCTCGGCCACAGCAAATACTCTCACAGTTCTTCTCGCGGTGGCACCTGCGGCCAGCGGTGCCGGGGGAGAAGCGGCCAGCCAGACAGAAGCTGGGGGAGTCGTCCAGGTGGACGAGCTCCGGCGTGTGAGGCAGCGGATCGCTCCCGCCCGCCCCCAGGGCCCGACCCCGGGGCGGGGAGATGGCGCCCGCCTCGCCCGTGGCCTCGTTGGTGGTGCTGCCCACCTTCAGTGCCGTCTCGTACTTGTGCTTCAAGTGCTTGCCCACCTCGTGGAAGGGCGCCAGCTGCCTCCAGCAGGTCCGCACGGTGCAGGAGCCAGACACGCCGTGGCACTTGCAGGTGGTCTCCACTCCGGCCTTGATTACCTGCGGGCGGAGCAGGGAGGCTGTGAGCGGCGGGCCTGGAGACCCGGCCTGCAGATGGCCTGGGGGAGGCTGGAGCTACCACCCACCTGGCACCAGACCCAGACTCAGCCCCGGGCCAAGTCACCAACGTCTCTCTCTCTCTCTCTCTCTCACACACACACACACACACACACACACACACACACACACACACACACACGCACATGAGGCCCAGGACCTGGCTCCCCCCCTAAGGCCAGGGCTGGGCTCACCAGGAGAGATCATCTTCCTGATATCCTCACCCACCATCCCAGTCCCACGGGGTCTCCCATGTCTGGTCTCCACACACTGCTCATTGGACAGGCAAAGACAAACAGGACCTTCAGCTCTGGCTGGTGTCCTGACGGACAACCTCCTTACCCAAGTATTAAGACCAGCGGAGGCGTAACCTAAGCCAGAGCCGGCCAGGACGCCAGTGCAGGGAACACAGACATGCAGAAGGGCAGACTCACACCTCCCAGAGAGAGTAACTCCAAGGGAGGACAGTCTGAAAGTGCTACCCCTGGGAGAGCTCCCAGGGCCAGTCCCACGGGTAGGCACAGAAACTCCAGCTATAGCAAGCTGTCGGGGCATCGGGGTCCTTCCCTTCCCCAAACAGGAGTCCCACCTGCTCCCACAGGCCAGCTTTCCCCAGGGACCTCCTGACGCCCACTCCTGGGGTTCGTGGGGCTGTGGGCTGAAGCAGGTCAGGAGGCCTCTTTCCAGGCAGGCCTGAGCCAGGCTGCTAAGCTCTTACACGCTCCCAGGAGGGCCCAGCTGGAGTGGGATTAAGAAATGCAACCCCCCCCCCTTCCTGCTGCAACTGAAGAGTCCCACTTATTAAAGATGTTTTGCTGAGAAACCTCGGACAAATTTAATTAAAACCTGGCTGCCTCAGGCCCAGCAGTCCACCGGAGCACTCTAGCACATTCTGACTTTTCATTAATACCTCACAAAAGGGCAAGGGGGGGAGGGAGGAGTCCCTGGGAAGAAGAGAGCCGCCTGGCCTCAGGGATTTGATCTGCCCTTGCGGGCCCACTCTGCCTGCCAGCCTTTGCCCAGGGAGGCAGAGGAAGACAGCATAGGATTGGTCAGAAAGGGGGAATCCAGTCTCTTGTAAGTGGGGGATCCCACTAAAGAGGAGCTCAGGGCAGGACTGACTCTAATTACATCCCTTTCCTTCCCAGACTAGGGGTCCACAGCCCAGCAGGGACAGGAGAGGAAAGGCCCTCTAATCTGGAGAGAGGCTCTGGCCCTGCCCTTCTGTAGCCCTTTCTGACTGAGTCCAGGACCAGTGTGTGGTGGTTTACGTTGTTCAGGGATGGTCTGGAGGTGCTGGTGCCAGGGTTAGGGAACTAATGTTCCTTCCCAGCCCCATGGGTCTGGGAGCTTTGTGACTGAAAGTGGCACTGAAAAAAGCCAGGGCTCAGAACTTCCAAGGGCCTACTGGAGAGCTGAGGGAGTTGGGTATCTGTCCTCAGAACAGTCTCTACAACAGACAGAGGCAAGGCAGGGGAGACCTGACTTCTCCCCCCCATACACACCAACCACTCCTCTGGGATCTCCTTCTGGCCACACTAGGGGCCACCCTGACTTAGATCCTCAGTGACAAGAAGGCATGGTATCCTGGAATACAGACCACCAGCCCTCACATTAGACTATCCAACTGAGAAGGCCCTCTGGGGGCCTTGGTAACCAGGGACAGAGGCATGGCAACCCAGACAGTCAGCTTCCTGTGGCTCATCTCCAGGAGGAGATGGGGGTCGACCAAGGCCCCTCCAGCACTAGTGAAATCCACTGCAAGCAGGACGCCAGGACCCCGGCTAGCACTGCACGGTAGCCTGTCCCTAGACGATGCCCAGCCCTGCCCCAGCACCCCTGCGCCCCGCCTACCCCGCTGCGCCCCCCACCCCTGCGCCCCGCCCCCACCCCTGCGCCCCCACCCCTGCGCCCCGCCAAGCCTGCTGCGGCCCCACCCCTGTGCCCCACCCCCACCCCTGCGCCCCGCCCACCCCTGCGCCCCGCCCCCACCCCTGCGCCCCCACCCCTGCGCCCCGCCCACCCCTGCGCCCCGCCCACCCCTGCGCCCCGCCCACCCCGCTGCGCCCCCCACCCCTGCGCCCCGCCCCACCCCTGCGCCCCGCCCACCCCGCTGCGCCCCCACCCCTGCGCCCCGCCCCCACCCCTGCGCCCCGCCCCCACCCCTGCGCCCCGCCAAGCCCGCTGCGCCCCCACTCCTGCGCCCCGCCTACCCCGCTGCGCCCCCCACCCCTGCGCCCCGCCCGCACCCCTGCGCCCCGCCCACCCCTGCGCCCCCACCCCTGCGCCCCGCCAAGCCCGCTGCGCCCCCACCCCTGCGCCCCGCCCACCCCACTGGGCCCCCACCCCTGTGCCCCGCCAAGCCCGCTGGGCCCCCACCCCTGCGCCCCCCCTGCGCCCCATCCAACTCTGCGCCCCCACCCCTGTGCCTCGTCCACCCCACTGTGCCCCACCCCTGCGCCCCCACCCCTGCGCCCCGCCCACCCCTGCGCCCCCACCCCTGCGCCCCGCCCACCCCTGCGCCCCCAACCCTCCAGTCCCCCACTGGCCCCGCCCACTCCTCCAGGCCCCCCTCCCTCCAGGCCCCTCCCCTCCCTCCAGGCCCCGCCCCTGGCCCCGCCCCTCCCTCCAGGCCCCGCCCCTCCCTCCTGGCCCCTCCCTCCAGGCCCCGCTTGCCTTCACACCCACGAGGTTGTTGTGGAAGTCCACCCGCGCTCGCAGATCCTTGCTGGACCGCCGGCCCAGGAACTCCTTGACGAACTTGCTGCTGTACTTGAGGTTGTCCCCGCAGCCGCCCCACTGCCAGGCCTCCCTGTTCTCCAGGTCGGGCGCCTCGTCGCAGGTGCAGCGCTCCATGCGCCCGGCGCTGCAGGCCTTGGCCAGCGCGTGCGTCAGGCCGGCCGAGGAGATGGCGTACAGGAAGGCGGTCTCCTTGAAGCCTGCGGGACGGGCGGGCGGGCCGGTCAGCGGGGGCGGCGGGGCCCCGCCGCCGCGCCCGGCTCTGGTCTCGCCCCCCTCCCCCCGCCGGGGCATCTGTGCGGACACCGGGCACCGGGAGGTGCGGGGCGCGGGGGTCGGAGCCCACGGGGGCCGCCAGCTGCGGCTGGCGCTGAGCCCCCAGACCTCCAGACACCGGCCCGGCCTGAGCCCTGGCCCTGGGCTCGCTCTCCCTCCAGCCTCAGGCCTACCAGCTCCTGCCAACACCCAACTACACCTGACCCTCAGGCCTACCAGCTCCCCCAACACCCAACTACACCTGACCCCTCAGGCCTACCTGTTCCCCCCAACACCCAACTACACCTGACCCCTCAGGCCTACCAGCTCCCCCCAACACCCAACTACACCTGACCCCTCAGGCCTACCAGCTACCACCAACACCCAACTACACCTGACCCCTCAGGCCTACCAGCTTCCCCCAACACCCAACTACACCTGACCCCTCAGGCCTACCTGTTCCAGCCAACACCCAACTACACCTGACCCTCAGGCCTACCAGCTACCACCAACACCCAACTACACCTGACCCCTCAGGCCTACCAGCTTCCCCCAACACCCAACTACACCTGACCCCTCAGGCCTACCAGCTCCAGCCAACACCCAACTACACCTGACCCATCAGGCCTACCAGCTACCACCAACACCCAACTACACCTGACCCCTCAGGCCTACCAGCTACCACCAACACCCCACCCCAACTACACCTGACCCCTCAGGCCTACCAGCTCCGGCCAACACCCAACTACACCTGACCCTCAGGCCTACCAGCACTGGCCAACACCCAACTACATCTGACCCCTCAGGCCTCCCAGCTCCGGCCAACACCCAACTACACCTGACCCCTCAGGCCTCCCAGCTCCGGCCCTCCCCAGCTGGCTAACACTCCACCACAAACTATACCTAACCTCTCAGGCCTCCAATTTGTGTGTGTGTGTGGGGGGGGCAGTACTGGGGTTTGAACTCAGGGCTTGGATTGTGTGTGTGTGTGTGCACATGACTCTGTTCTTGAACTTTAAGACTATTAATCTACTACTTTGGCCACAACTCTTCTTTCAGCTTTTTTTCCTTGTTGGTTACCTCAGGGCCTGGGCGCTGTCCCTACGCTTTTTCCCTTCAAGGCTAGCAGTCTACCACTTTGAGCCACAGCACCATTTCCAGTGGCTCATACCTGTCATCCTAGCTACTCAGGAGGCCGAGATCTGAGGGTCGCGGTTCAAAGCCAGCCTGGGCAGGAACATCTGTGAGACTCTCATCTCTAATTAACCACCAGAAAACCAGAAGTGGCACTGTGGCTCAAGTGGTAGAGCACTAGCTTTGCACTGAAGAGCTCAGGGACAGCGCCCAGGCCCAGAGTTTAAGACCCATGACTGACAAATGTTCTTTAATTTTTAAAACAATTTACTGTGTTTTTTGTTTATTTGGATAACTTTCTTAATGATCAATAAAAAAAGGTATCACCTTCCTTCTCCCCTGGCAGTTTTATAGAACTGTATTAAGAGTTTTTATGTACAACTTTCTAAGAGTACAAATACAAATGATGCTTTTTTTTTTTCAAAAAAAAAAAAGTCACAGACTTTCCTGCCCAGGCTGGCTTTGAACCATGATCCTCAGATCTCAGCCTCCTGAATAGCTAGGATTATAGGCATGTGATTGGCTTTTTTACACAAGGCTAGAGCACTACTACTTGAGCCACACCTCCACCTGGGGCTTTGTGCTAATTGGAAAATAAGAGTCTCATGGGACTTTTCTTCCCCCCAAAACTATGATGCTCTGATCTTTAGATCTCAGCTTCCTGAGTAGCTACGGTTACTCAAAGTCTCCAGTTTTTAAGCCGTCTGTGCAAAGTTCCCAGAAGACCCTGAGCTTCCTGGTGGACAGAGGTGGCTGACTTGGCCGCCTGGCGTGAGTCAGGGCTGGTCCTGGGCCTGTCAGAGGCAGGGCACTCACCTCGCTTGAGCAGGCTGGCGCGGGTAGCGGCCCTCCAGGGTGCAGTTCCAGCGCTCGAAGCGGAACTGGTACTGGCACTCAAGGGCGCTCATGCTCACGGCCTCCACCAGGGTCTCGGCCACGCCCGGGTCCCGCCGGCACATGCGCCGCTGCTTGCGCTCCAGCTTCAGCCGGTCACAGGCCTTGTAGTGGGCCTGGGCCACCGCTTCCGGCTCCAGGGTCAGCGGGAGGATGGTCAGGGGCTCGCTGCCGGTCAGCCTGGGAAGAGCCGGGAGTGAGCCCTGGCCCCGGAGGAGGGGCTGGGCGGGTCCCAGGTCAGGGACCCGGGCAGGACCCTCACTGGCCCCCACTGACCACACACTGCCCTCCTGGCTCCTGAACATGGCCTCCTCACGGCTGTCTTTGCTTCTCTCCTGTCCCTGAGGGCTTCAGGGAGCCCGGCCACCACCAGCCCAGGAGAATAAAGACTCCATCCCAACACAGCTCTCCACGGGGAGCGCAACTGCTGCCTTCTGCAAAAGGGGCTGAGCGGGGCCCAGCTGGGCCTCACCGCTGTTGCTGGCCGGTGCTGTGCCTTTGGGAGCGGGCTGGCCTGCTCCCCTCTCCAGCCCCCTGAGCCTGAGCAGGGAAGGGTGCAGGGGACAAGAGAAGGACGGTCCCCAGATAACCGCCCACAGGCTGGGCCCAGCAGACCCCAACTTTCCTATCAGGCCCAGAGCTCTAGTTACAGCTCCAGGCCTCATCTTCTGCACCTCTAGTCACGGGCCCTCCCCCAGGCCCAGGCACCAAAATAACACCCTCCCCCGTCTGAGGAACACTCCCGTCCCAGACAGGCCCCTCAGGGTCTCCGCTTTAACCCCACTTCCATGACACCAGCCCCAGCTCCTACCGAGGGGCAGTCTTCTTGCCATTCCTCACATCCCTGCTCCACCCCACAACTCACAGTCTGAGTTCTGGAAACCATGCTTTCACCCCAGGCCACACAACCCCAGACAAAGAGACTGGACATGTCCACCCTCAGCCAAATATTCCTAGGCCTTGAGCCCTGCAGTCAGAACAGCACCAGCAAGTGAGCGGGGCTCAGAGACGCTTACCAAGAGCATCACTGGAGATCATCTGTCTGGCCCTAACCTCCTCTGCAAACACCTTGAAGTAGAACTTTAGCAGAGCTCCATGCAGAGGTGAGTGGAGGGGACTCAGGGATGTGGAGGGGACTCAGGGATGTGGAGGGGGCTCAGGGATGTGGAGGGGACTCAGGGATGTGGAGGGGAGTGGAGGGGGTTCAGGGATGCAGAGGGGAGTGGAGGGGGCTCAGGGATGTGGAGGGGAGTGGAGGGGGCTCAGGGATGCAGAGGGGAGTGGAGGGGGTTCAGGGATGTGGAGGTGAGTGGAGGGGGTTCAGGGAGGTGGAGGGGAGTGGAGGGGACTCAGGGATGCAGAGGGGAGTGGAGGGGACTCAGGGATGTAGAGGGGAGTGGAGGGGACTCAGGGATGTGGAGGGGAGTGGAGGGGACTCAGGGATGCAGAGGGGAGTGGAGGGGGTTCAGGGAGGCAGAGGGGAGTGGAGGGGACTCAGGGATGTGGAGGGGAGTGGAGGGGACTCAGGGATGCAGAGGGGAGTGGAGGGGGTTCAGGGAGGCAGAGGGGAGTGGAGGGGACTCAGGGATGTGGAGGGGAGTGGAGGGGGTTCAGGGATGTGGAGGGGAGTGGAGGGGGTTCAGGGATGCAGAGGGGAGTGGAGGGGGCTCAGGGATGTGGAGGGGAGTGGAGGGGGCTCAGGGATGTGGAGGGGAGTGGAGGGGGCTCAGGGATGCGGAGGGGAGTGGAGGGGGCTCAGGGATGTGGAGGGGAGTGGAGGGGGCTCAGGGATGTGGAGGGGAGTGGAGGGGGCTCAGGGATGTGGAGGGGAGGGGAGGGGGCTCAGGGAGGTGGAGGGGAGTGGAGGGGGCTTAGGGAGGCAGAGGGGAGTGGAGAGGGCTCAGGGATATGGAGGGGAGGGGAGGGGGTTCAGGGATGTGGGGGGGAGTGGAGGGGGTTCAGGGAGGCGGAGGGGAGGGGAGGGGGCTCAGGGATGTGGAGGGGAGTGGAGGGGACTCAGGGATGTAGATGAAGCATCAGGGCCATGGCAGGAAGGCCGTGTGATACGGGAGCTCTCAGGATGTTAAGACCTTCGCACAGGTGCTCAGGGACTCTCAGAAGGAGCTGGGCGTGCGTCAAAGGCCACATTGTGGACATCCAGGCCTGTCCGGTGACCAAGCTCGCCACAGAAGTCTCCAAGCCTTGGAGACCACAGGCCAACTGCCCACCAAGAGCGGGGCCATGGGAAAGCTGGGGAGTGAGACCCAAGCTCAGTGTGGCTCACAGGGCGGAGACTGTTCCCTAGGAGGAACGTCACGGCGCTCAGAAGACAGAGAAGGGCGGGCAGCAGCTTCCCGCTCCACGGGGCAGGCGGCCGGGCATCTAAGACACTCCGTATGGCCCCCGCTTGACCGGGGGCCAGGGACCAAGTGCAGCTGAGGCTGTGGCCAGGAAGAAGGGCAGAGGAGACAGGCAGAGGAGAAGAAGGTGGGGGGGAGTGAGGGCAGATTCCCTCCAACCCCCTGGCAAGTGCGTCAACTTCAGCATGGGGTGTGGGGCAGAAAACCCCAGGACAGCCTTTCCCTCCAGCCAGCTCGTGTCCCAGGACCCTGTCACTGGGGTAAATTCGGGGTGCAGGGCTCTAGGAAGCTCTCATCCCACGGCAGAGTAACAACACACCAATGTGTGGGACCTAGCTGGGGCTGGGGGGGTTGGGGAGCACCATGCAGAGGTCCCAGGTCGTCCCAGGCCCTGGGGGGTTCCGGCCATCCTGCGTGAGGCAATGGTACGTGGGCCTCTGGGAGGAGCTCCAGACTGCAGGAGAGCCCTTGTACAGGGACCTCGGCTACCTCTGCGCGAGGGTCCGGGGGAGGCGGCCAGAGCCAGGCGGCAGCCCCCTCTAGTCTCAGAATCTGGGGCTTCCAACATGGACATCTGGGAGTGACATGCTCCTGAGAGTCACGACAGTGGTCTGAGCAGCTACGGCTGCTGCTTCTCTCTAGAAACACAGCCACGCCAGGCGTGGCGGCTCACACCTGCGATCCCCGTGTGTGGGGTGAGCCAGAGCCACCACAAACGCCAGGGAGATGTGTGCCTGGGCTACACAGCAAGCCCAGGGCCAGCCCAGGGGGCGAAGCGGGGCCTGCTCCAAGACCAGCAACACCACCAGCCGTAGACGGGTCACGTCCGCACCCATGTGAATACGGTAGAAGCTACTCTTTTGACTTTTGTTTCTTTTTTTTTCTTTCTTATTTTGGGGAGTCCGGTCATGGGGCCTGGGCGCTGTCCCTCAGCTTTTCAGCTCAAGCGCTCTACCACTTGAGATATAGCACCACTTCCAGCTTTTTTTTTTCTGCTTATGTGGTGCTGAGGAATCGAACCCAGGGCCTCATGCATGCAAGGCAAACGCTCTACCACTGAGCCACCTTCCCAGCCCCTGACTTTTGTTTCTTTTCCTGTCCTTGGGGTTCAGGGCTAGCATGGGGGCTTGCCGGCCGCGATCCTCAGCAAACCAGCTGGTGCTGCAGTGAGCTTGGCTGCTGGTGTTCTGAGGCAGTCACCCAAGCTACCGCTCAATACTCTTTTTTTTTTTTTTTTTGGTCAGTTGTGGGGCTTGAACTCTGGGCCTGGACACTGTCCCTCAGCTCTTCAGCTCAAGGCGAGCACTCTAGCATGAGCCACAGCGCCACTTCCGGTTTTCTGATGGTTTACTGGAGATAAGTCTCACAGACTTTCCTGCCCAGGCTGGCTTTGAACCGCGATCCCCAGATCTCAGCCCCCTGAGTTGCTAGGATGACAGGCGTGAGCCACTGGCGCCTGGCTTGCTCAATACTCTTTAAATCAGCTGTGGGGCTGATTCTGCTCACTGCCAGCCAACATGAGTGCTGGGGCGTGTGTGAGCTCCAGTGGGCGGGGCTGCGTGGCTCAGCTGTCGGGTGTGCCCGGGTGCTGGATACCCGCTCAGGCTGAGTCCGTGGACATCCAGGGCTTGCACCTCAGAGCACAGAAGCCAGGAGGAGAGGCCTGGATCTTAGATCTAGCCACCACACAAGACGGGAGGCAGGTGGCACGCCCACCTCCCGAGCACCCCATAAACGAGACCAACGAGGATCAGGGGGTGAATCCCCGGAAGGCACCCTGGGTAGGGGTCACCCAAAGCCAGCAGGGGGCGCGGGCCGGCCCCCATCCTCTCGCCTGCCAGGCCTTGATCGCTGGCCTGGGGTGGCCAGCATCCCCCCACACCACCAGACAGTGACAGCAGGTGGGCAGCCTTGGCAAGGCCCTGCCGCTGGGCAGCTGCCCACCTCCACGGCGCACCCCCGCCCGCTGGGCAGCTGCCGGCCTGGACCCCATGGGTGTCTGGCCTGAGTCACCGCGGCTCCACACAGCCACCATGCCGGGCACCAGCCTCCCAGGCAAGCAGCTCTTCCTGGACAGAGACTTTCCACTCACTCCCTGCTACCTTTGCCTAACCAGAGTGTGCGACAGAACATGTGGCCAGGCCATATTCCAACTTCCATTCCAGGGGGCTTCTCACCCCACAGCACAGACAGATCACCTCCAAAGGGACTGAAGACCGAACTGTAAATCCTGCAACTCCGAAGCAACTAGAAGCACGAGGTGATGCTTCCCAACACCAATCCCAACGGTGGCGTTTTTGGACATATTCTCAAACTCATACGTGATGTAAGCAGAGACGGAAAGTGGGCTTGCATCAAGCTAAAACGCTTCTGTGAAGCAAAGGAAACACAACAAAGAGATAGCCCACAGAATAGAAAACCACTTCAAAAACGACCTCACACCGGGAGCCTATCTAGAGAAATTCAGTCAGTTGTTCACCGTGGCTCTGCTCACAATAGCCAATGTAATGGAAGCCACCTCGGTATCCACCCACTGATAAGCAGATAAACAGTAGTACAAAGTCACTGTGGAATACCATACAGCCTTCAAAAAGAGGAAATCTTGTCACAGTGACCACATGGATGGAATTGGAAATCATTATGCTGCGTTTAATATCATAAGCCAAATACAGAAAGACAAGTACCACGTGATCCCACTCCTAGTTGGAAGAATGAAACCGTTCGACTCTGAGGTAGAGAGAATGGTGATCACGAGGGTTACAGAGATGCTGGTCAGAAGATACATTAGTCCAGGTGAGTCGGGTGCCAGGGCTCACGTTTACAATTCCAGCTGCTCAAGAGGCTGAGCTCTGGAGGACTGCAGACTTCTTTGTTTTCACATCTCCCCTTCGCATTGTTCTTGGCTCCCCAGCGCAACGCGAGCCTTCAGCTCAGCACCTCAGCCGCTGGGCCCTGACCCGCCATGCCCCCACATGCGGTCCTCAGCCAGCAAAGAGCTGTCAGCCCCTGGGGCCCATGTGCTCACCCCAAGTCAAGATGACCTGCGCTCTCCCAGCTCCCAGCAAAGCTCCAGAGTCTGGCAGCCAGACACAGCCTGCCAATGTGGCGACCCCAAAGGAGGAAAGAGGGGAGAGCTGGGGTGGGTACCACGGAGCGAGACCTTAGGCCACTCCAGGAGGGAGACAGCGGCCATGGAAACAGCTAGCCACCCGGTGCTTAGAAGGGCCAGTGCAGGTGCCTTGTCAGGCTCGGGCCTAGAGGAGGCTCCAGCTCCCGATGGCTATGCAGAACTGGACATCGGGGCTGTGTGCTCAGAATCTCTCAGACTCATTGGCGGGTGCTGACATTGTCAACCGGCAAACTCAACTTGGTCAGGACCTCTCTGCCCCTCCTACCGCTGGCATCCCTGAGGAATACCTTGCCTGGAGCTGTCACCTGTGTGTTTTTAGCTCTCTTCGCTTGTGTTCTTTCTGCTGGCATCTGGCACCTTGTGAGTGTTCTGTCTGAAGCGTTGGTATCAGGTAAGAATCATGGCCTCTTCACTATTTGGAAAAATCCAACAGAAACCGTCTAGAGCTGAGCTTTTCTTGGTGGAACAATGTCCATGCCAACCGAATCTTCCCCTCTTCTGTCATTTGAGATCTGAGTTATATACCATAAAACCCTCCCACATCCACAGATGCACACATCTGTCACGCCTCCCAGGCCCCGTGACCGAAGCTCTGCTTCCGACATGGTGGACTGGCCTACTCTGGGCATCGTGAGTGGAATAGCACAGGGGCTGTCCTTCTGTGACTGGCCAATATCCCTCAGCTTCCTCCTCCAGGTTCATCCGCTTGTGGCAAAAGCCCAAACGCGTGTCCTTTCTAAGGTAAACGCAGGCCACTCGCTAGTGGATGCACTCGAGGGTGGTTTCCACTCTGCAATCACGCACTTGTGTGCACACTTGCAAGAGGATGTGGAACTGAAGGGTCAAAGGGAGCGGTTATGTTTAAGCCTTTGAGGAGCCGCCGGCATTCACTTTCCTAAAGCCTTAGGAGACAATTTCCTTCACAGAACTCCTCGGGCATTTCCCAGATGTCTTTAGGGAAAGCTGCAGCCTCCTCTGACTGCGTTTGGGCCCGTGTCTCTCTCTGTCTCTCTCTCCTGTCTTCCTTCAACTCCTCCGCACCAGGCTGAGGTGCTTCCCCTGCGTCTCTCAGGGATTCTCTTTCTTTGCAGAACTGGGGTTTGAACTCACTAGGCTGGTGAGTGACCACTTGAACCAGGCCTCCTGATAGAAGTTTTCTCAGTGCTCAGGCCTCACTAAAACATGTTCAGTGACGCTGTATTCCCAACCTCAGGTGGCGGCACCGAGCCTGAGTCGCTGTTCCGCTCGCTGCTTCTCTCCAGATTCTCATTTCGCCTCAGCCCCTGGGTCGGTGTGCCCCATCCTTGCTGTGTCTACGCCCTGATGGGCATCTCGCCCGGAACCCTTCTTACAGCATGTGCCTGAGTGACACCCCAAGCAACCCGGCCTCATCCATCTAGGGCTTGGTGTACTGTTCCATTTCATCCAGTCTGCTAAGCACACTGGCCCTTTGGGTTTTCCTCCTTCTGACCATTTTTCGGGGATTTTAAATAAAGTCTTCTCTCTCTGCCTGCAGCTTAGCAGGTCCCCCCCTCCCCCGTCCCCGCCCCCCGCGAATGGTCTCCGCTCCCCACAGCACTATGGCAGGAGGCTGTCACTTGCCCTGTCTGATATCAGTCTGTCCTTTCTTGTCTGGGTCACCTGGTGAATTATATGGGGTTACGTTTTGCATTCCGTGCTGGGGGCTCAGCGTGGCCTGACACGGGACCCTCTCCCCTGCATGAGGGCCAGTCTTGCTTCCCCTGGCCCCGCCCTCTGGTCGCTCTTAAGGTGCAGACTTCAGTGTTCTGTCCTTCTACTATGTTAGATTCCTACACAGATGTAGTTCCACTCTGCCTCAGACCCGAGATAGCTGAATCTTCTTTATAGCTTTTCCCAGCCTGTCCAGCTCTCTCCCCAGACTTCCAGGGCCTTCCCGGGGCTAGATGTTTTCATCTGTCCACCTCTCCACACTGTACTCCACATAATTTCTTCTGACCAGTCTTCCGGTTTGCTAATTCCCTTCAGCTGTTTCCAATCTACTTTTCTATGAATGTCTATTACTGACATTCTCTCCCTAGTTCTGTCTGGTGTTTCCAAACTTGCTGGGTCAGTTTTTGTGGTTTCTCCTTTACAGATATTCCAAACCTATCAGCTTCTGTTGTCATTCTTTCCTCGTTAAATTCATCTTTCTGTTTTAAAACAGGCTTCCTTCAAGCACAGGGCGCGCGATGCTTGCCTAACTGGGTCTCAGCCCTATTACTACACATGCCTACTTATCCCTGACCAAGCTTCTGTATTTGAGAAACTGTTGACAAAAATAATTTAAAGCATGGGGCTGGGAAGGTGGCTCAGTGGTAGAGCGCTTGCCTTGCATGCATGAGGCCCTGGGTTCGATTCCTCAGCATCATATAAGCAAAAAGAAAAAAGCCAGAAGTGGAGCTGTGGCTCAAGTGGTAGAGTGCTTGCCTTTAGCTAAAGAGCTGAGGGACAGCACCCAGGCCCAGAGTTCAGGCCCCACGACCGGACCCAAAAAAAAAAAAAAAAGAAAGAAAGAAAAAGAAAACAACACAAAAAAATAATTTAAAGCAGAGGATAAAACACTTTAGTGGGACAAAATATATATAGTGGAAAACAAAATGCATGCCTACCCAGAACCAGGGGAAGCACTCTTATTTGAATGAGGGTGTTTGCAAGTCTAACCAAGGTAAGAAACTTAAAACAGAGTCATCCTGGACAGGGTAAACCACTAAGAGAAAGGAAAAGATGCTGAGGGATAGAACAGAAGTCCCCAAATGAAAGGGCTGCAGAGACCCCACCACAGCCTGTTAGCAAGGCTTCCAGGGCTGGGCAGAGATAGGAAGGAGGCAGCTGTCACATGGGAAGGAGCAGCCCGTGTGTGGGGACACGTCACAGAAGATCCTGGATGAATCTTTATGTGAGCCAGTGAGCTCCTGCAGACACACCAGCCCCTGACACAGAGACCCCAAGACCAAGCGGGGTGTTGAACCGTACAAGCAACAAGGTTATTGGCTATGCGTGGCTAGAACCTTCTTCAAGATCCTGCCTCCACCTAGGGGCTTGAGACCCTGCCGGCCTCACAGCTGAGTGAGGAGGGCCTCTCCATCTCCAAACCACACTCACAGTTCCTCGCTCAGCATCTATTCTTATTTCATCAGTTTAAAGGACGTATATCCAGACTCACATACGTACACGCAGATACACATTCATGTCTGTCCGTCCAGACACATACACATGTATGAATGTGCGCATACCCATGAATCCATGTGCAAACCAACACACTAGGATTCAGGCACACACACATAACTTGCAAATGCACATACACATGCATACATAGCCAAAGAGCTCATCATAAAATCTTGGAGACACATATACACACTCATGCGTACACAAGTGCAGATGGGCGCACACAAATATGCATGTGCATACACACACGTGTGCACAAGCAAGTGCAGCTTTAGTTCCAGCAAGAGGACTGAGTTGCGTGGGGGATACTATCACTGCACCTGAAAACGTCCCCACAGATCTTCATGTCCTCTTGCACACCCTGGCAGGGTGTTGGTGTCCACACACGGGGGAGACTGAGGTCAGGGCCTTCAGTGGTAGGGCCAGGGCTGGATCCCACAAGGGAAAGTCAGGACAGGACCAGCCCCTCTCACGTGAAAGTCCTCCAGTCCGCCGCAGCCCCTACCCAGCCATGGTGCTGACTCACGGTTTTTTCCTGAAGAGTCTGGTGTGGCCCAAGGATTCCCATTGCCCGCAGCACCCCAGGCTCCATCCCTTTCCTATGTTCAAGGTGCAGCCTTCCTAGAAGACGGAGGCCCGCTGGAAAGAGCTGGTCAGGGCTGCCAGCTCCATTCTGCAAAGTCCTGCTGAGGCTCTGGTCTCTGCTCGGGGAAGCAGCACAGGGAGGGGCTACAGAACCACCTCCCTGACCTCTGAAGCTGGCCATGGGTCAGCACTGGCCCCGGTGAAGCTGTGCTGACAGGCAGGTGACCAGAAGCCCCAGCCCTAGACTGACCTATAGAGCGAATCTGACTTACAGGGAGTCGCCTGGAGACCACTCCTGGTTCCTCAGGCCAGGCCTCAGGCGCCACTCTGTGGCTGCCGAGGGACCAAGGAACCTCCTCTGTGCTCCAGCAAGGTGATTCTCTCCCTCAGGCAGGCGCTGGAGAGTCACAAGGCCCCAGCGGTCCAGGCTGGTTCACCCCAGGGCCACCCTGCCCAGGCTGTCACCTGAGCCATGGGCTCCGGCAGGACCTGCGAGCCCCATGGAGGCTCGCCAGGCCCCAGCCGCCTCCCACAGCCCTTCCTCCTGCCAGTAGGTCTTGTCGTACTCGGCCACCCTGCTCGGGAACCCGTGCGCTCGGGGCCAGGGCAGAGGGAGCCAAGGGTGCAGTTCCAGCAGCCGCAGTGCCCTGAAGAGGAAACCTCAGCCCCGCCAGACAGCGTTTAATTTCTGTGTGAAACAAAATCAAAACAAATTCCAGCACTGAGAGACCAGAACTGAGATTAACCCTCTGTCCTCCCCATGGTCTGAATCTCCACCCTGCACAAGTCCACCTTCCAACCCGAGCGCATCCATGTGTCCCTGAGAGCTGAGCCACCATCCGGTGCCAGACCTGCCCGGCACGAGGCGGGGGGCTGTGCCACAGAGAGAGCACCGACCACAGGGTCCACGGACTCGGGAGAGCACAGGTCAGCTCCCTCGCCCACCTGCCCACTGTTCACCCATTCTCTGCCCCGGGGACCAGCTGGACAGAGGAAGACAAACCACAGGCAGCCACTACCCCAAGAACCAAGGCACTGCCTAACACGAATGCCCCCGTGTACCACAGATAGGAGCTCATGTGTCCCCTCAACGGCCGGTGCACCCCAAGAGAGTGCCCTGGACCCCAGGGAGCAGCTGGGGCAGATGCCTGCTAGAGGGCCTGCCTCTGTGCCCGGCCACCGAGGCCATGGCTCACAGAGGGCTGCTGACGGCAGACGGGCAGCGCAGACAGAGCTGGAGACAGAGCTGCGTCGCCCTGTGCCGCAGGAGCAGGATCCCCGCCCGCCAGGTGCCACATCAGCTGTGGCCCGGACACTGTGACCATGGGCCCAGCCCCCACTGTCCCCTCTGCCAGAGAGCACCACGAGCTTCTGGCAGCGTCCTGTCCTGGGCCAGACCTCCAGCCCACTTCCCCTGGCCGCCCACCTCAGGTATCGCAAAGAAAAACAAACGCAGCTTGCGGCTTGCTTTTTCCACGGCCTTGTCCGCTGCTGTGCCATGGTGCTGAGCTGCCAGCTGGGAGGCTGGCTTTCCTCCTGTGTGGAGGCCCAGGCCAGCCGGGACCTCGCCAGGAGGGGCCGGGCTCCTCATCACGGGGCACATCAGCAGGTACATCGGCAGGTACGGCCAGGTGTCCCCAGGCCCGCCCCTGGGCTGCCGGGGCGTCCCTCACCCGGGGCCACGCGTCACGCACGCACGCACCTGACCCTGCTCACCCACAGCCACACCCAGGCCCCGCCCTGGTGGTGGTGAGTGTGCTTGCGCGTGGGAAGGGAGGCAGCCTGGCAGTGTGGGGTGGAGGATGATAACCACAGACAGCTGAAGTCAGGGCCCCGGCCCGAGAGGCGTGGCGCACTGGCCTGTGAGGTGACGAATTGGCAGAGGACCCCGAGGTTCAGACTGCACGAGCCTTCAGCGGGGGCCACACGGCACAACTCGGAGGAAACCCAAGGGGAGACCCTCTTCTGCCCCAGAGCTGCCCTGTGAGGGCCACACTGGTGTGTCTGGGCAGCGGTTACGAGGCTTCCCAGAGGGGAGCGACCAGGGAGAGCCGTAGGTAAGGCATGGGTAGGTAGCACCGTCTACTTCACCCTGATGCCACATTTTGATTCCTAGCCAGAAAGACATCCCTTCTCCCCTCCCCCAAAGTAGGCTACCTCGGGTGCTTTGAAGGGCCTGGCTTCACCCAGCCAGCAGGGAGCTCATGCCAAAGCCACCCACCGCCCCCAGACGACCATGCCCCCTCTCAGCGTGCAGCAGCCCGCTGGGCACCAGAGGGCACCCCCACCAGCACAATGCACAAAGGCATTGTGCCTGGCAGGCTGGCTGCAAGGGCAAGTGCGGGGCTGTCAGCAGGTGTCATCTTCCTCCGCCTGCAAGGAGGGGCTGTGCGCCCCTCCCCCACCCTATCGCCTCCTCACCCCCGGGTAAAAACTACCCACAGGCCTCACTCCCAGGGCCAAACCCTGGGACCGGCAACAGGGCAGGGGCACAGCAGGGTCCCCTGGCCGCGGGGCCTCCAGAGGCTGTGTGGCACCCACCGAGGTCTGCGTGGCGTGGGCACCCACGCAGGCAGCAAGAGGCAGAGCGTGTGACCCGGACAGCAAGATTAGGCCAGCTGTCTCCCCGTCCAGACAGCCGCCGGCTGTGCACAGGACATCTGCTCACACAGCTGAGGGGCACCAGGTGGTGGCCGCTTCCTCCTCACCTCAGATCCCAGCAGAGAGCTGCTGAACGCTACTCCCCATCCCCCCGGGAGCCCACAGACCCCGGCCCTGGCGTCCAGCTAGGACACCACATCAGGGGCCTAGGGACAGAGACAGGGCGCGCGCAGGCTGTGGTGAAGATGCCAGTACAGAGTGGAGAGGGGCGCCCACTTCTCCCACCTGCCGCTCACGCCTGCACGCACGGCCCCGAGCCGGGAGCAGCTGGGCCCCACACAAGGAGAGGCCAGGTGCCAGACCTGCGCTGCTCACCTCCAGTGTTCCCGGGAGTCACAGAAGCTGTGGCCCACTCGATCCTTCCAAAGCCTGCAAGCCCTCCTCCTCCGCCGCCCCCCACCCCATCTTCCCTACCCAGGGCCAGGTCTCACCTGCCAGGCCAATTCCAAGAGGCCTCCCAACTAGGTCTGGCCCTGCTCTCTAATCCCCACGGCTTCCTGGGGTGTCTGGAGCTGGGGAACCCATGCAGAGCAGCTGCCTACAACTTCCAGTCTGTGACTTCCTCAACTCCTGCCCACAACTATTAACTCAGGAAGGACCTGACCCTCGGCTAAACCCTTCCCGGCCTGGACTGTCCCCAGAACACGTTTGTGTCAAGCCACCATTCAGCCCAGCGGTCTGTACCTTCAGACCTCCTGTCCTGCAACTCTTTCTGGCCTTCTCTGACCCCAGCAAGGACAAGCTAAATGTTCCTATCAGACAGGGGTACACGGATCAAGCACCGGGGCCCAGGATCACACACAGGGACAAGGGGTAGGCTAGTCCCCTGGCCTGCTCATCCAAGCAGTCTCCCTCAGGAAGTTCCCTGAACACCCACAAAGGCTCTTGCAGACAGGAACACACACACACACACACACACACATCAGAAGCTAGGCACAAGACAGCTACCTGAAGATGTCACCTCTGTGTGTGTGGAAATGAGAGTGCATCTGTATACTGAATAAGAGATAAAGTTCTCTAGGGACAGATCCAGACTATTTAAAGTGCTCTTGCAATTTAATAACAAAAGACAATCTGACTAAAAATACAGGCAAAGAAATGGAATACATGCTTCTCTAAAAGCCACAAATAGCAAAGCTACAAATAATAAATAAAGCTACAAATAGCAAATAGCTATTTGTATTGCTACAAATAGAAAAAAAGCCCACAAAATAATATTCAACATCATCAATCATCAAGTAAGTGTAAATCAAAACCACAACGAGATACCTCATCAAACCTACTATGAGGAGTAGAATTAAACTGGTGATAATGTGGAGAAACTGGAACCCTGCACACTCCTGGTGGAAATGTAACATGGTATGTTACTTGGGGAAAGAGCGAGTGAGCCGCTCAAAAGGTTAAACATGGAATTACCACAGGACCTGGCACTTCATTTCTAGGCATGTACACCCAACGAACTGGAAGTATACTTTCACACAAGGGGAAAAAAACTTAGTCACCAAATGTTCACGGCAACATTTGAAAAAATAAAAAGCAAACAGTGGAAACAGCCTATCAACCAACGAGCATTTTTCGGAGCCTGTAGAACAGTCATCCAATCGAGTGTAATCCAGGCACAAAAAGGAGTGAAACTGCTTTGCAGTACACATGGATAAAGCTAAAAAAATATGACTCCGAGTGAAGAAAGCCAGACACAAAAGGCCACATAGTATATGATTCCACTTATGTGAAATGTCCAGAGTAGGAAGGTCCGCAGAGACAGAAAGGTTGGTGGTTGCCAGGGGCTGAGGAGGGAGCGGGGCGTGGCTGCGTGGTGGGTATGAGGTTTCTGGGCTGAGGAAACTGTTCTGGAATTAGATAGTGGGGATGGCTGTACAGTCTGTGAACACACCAAAAACCGCGGCGCTGAGGGAATCTCCCGGGAGTAAGTTATATGCAGAACAAAAAGGGCCTCTGGGGGCCAGAATATTACCAGAATATTACCACCACCACCCCACCACCCCCGGGGTCCGGAGTCCGAGCCCCGCGGAGACCTGGCTGAGCAGCCTGCCCGTGATGCCGGACGAAAAGGAGAACTCTACCCCGGGGTTACAGCGTGCCTGCGGGGCCTCAGAAAGCGGTGGAAGCCCGGGTCCCCCGGGGGGGCGCTGCGGGGTGGGGAGCCCGGGTCCCCCGGGGGGCGCTGCGGGGTGGGGAGCCCGGGTCCCCCGGGGGGCGCTGCGGGGCGGGGAGCCCGGGTCCCCCGGGGGGCGCTGCGGGGTGGGGAGCCCGGGTCCCCCGGGGGGCGCTGCGGGGCGGGGAGCCCGGGTCCCCCGGGGGGCGCTGCGGGGTGGGGATTCCTGGGGACGGGCGCGGGGCGGGCGCTGCGGGGCGGGGAGCCCGGGTCCCCCGGGGGGCGCTGCGGGGTGGGGATTCCTGGGGGCGGGCGCGGGGCAGGCGCGGGGCGGGCGCAGCTCCCTCCGGCTCCCGCCTGCGGCTCCTTCACACCGGGGCGGAGATGCGGAGGCCGGCGGCCTGCCCCGGCTAGCCCCCGCGCAGGCCCAGGGACGCAGCGGTCAGCAGCCTGGAGCACCAGATGGAAAGGCCACCTGCTGACCAAGCCCGGGCGCGGCCGGCCCGCGGGGGTCCGGGCGGGCGGGGTGGCCGAGGCCTCGGAGGGAGGGGCGGCCGGGTTGGGTTGCAGCTGGGGGGGGAGGGCTCCTGCCGCCACGTGACCTCCCCGGGGCCAGCTCTCCGCCCGGGCTCCCGGGCTGTAACCGGAGCCGCGTTCCTGCCGGGAGCCTCCGTGCCAGGCAGGGCCGCGGGCGGGGGAGGGGAGGGCCCTCCGGCTGGGCGGAGGCCGCCCGCGCCCACCGGAGCGCCCGGCCCCAGCTCCGGCTCGGGCCGTGGCTGCCTGTCCGGACTCGGGGGAGCCCGGGGGCTCCCCTCCGCCCCGCCCGCAGACCAGCGGGGACAAACATCACGGCCCGGCCTCTCCGCGGGGCGCGGACCCCAGTACCTGCCAAGGCGCGGGGCAGCCCCGCTCCCCCGCCACCCCGCCGGGCCCGGGAGCGGAGCCCCGCGGGCGGGCGGGCAGAGGGGCGCAGCAGGCGGCGAGCTGCGACCCACGGGGACCCGGGCCGACCCTGCCCGGCGAGGCTCGGGGCAGGACCGCCCCGGGCCGGGGCGGGGCCGCGCTCCGTGGGGAGCGGGCGGGGCGGGCCTGGCGGGACAGCCCGGGCGTGGGCAGAGGGAGCGGGGAGGACACACACAAAGGGGCGCCCGCCCGGAGAACAGGATACACCTGCGGGCTCCGGTGCCCGGCGCCCCGCCCCGCCCCGGCCCCGCCTCTCCCCGCCGCCGGCCGCATTCCTGGGCCGACGGGGCCCTCTGCCGGCCGGGCGCCGCGCCGGCCCGGCCGGAGCACGGAACAGGTGACAGGGAGCGGCCGGGGCGGCGGGCCCGGGCGGCGGGCGGGCACCGGGGACGGCGGGGCGCTGCCCCGCTCGGGGCCACCCGCGCCCAGCGTGCCCGGCGCGGCGAGGGTCGCCCCTAACGGTCGGTACGGTGCGGGGGGGGGGGGGGCACCGAGGCCGCGGGAGCCGCCGGGCAGGGCGGGCGGCCGGGCTCCCGTCCGCGCTCCCAGGCCCGGCCCCGCCGCCCCGGGCGCGACACAAACAACGTCCCCGCCGCGGAGCCCCGCCCGCCCCGTCGGGTGGCTCTGGGCGGCGGGCGCGGGGAACCTCCCCGGAGCGCGGGCCGGTGGCAGGCCCGGCGGCTCCGACGCGGGACGGCCCGCCCCGGGGGTCACGGGGGCCGCGCCGCGCCCCGCGCCCCGGCGGGCGCTGCCCGGGGACCCCGCGCCGCCCCGGCCGCCGCGGCACCTACCCGAAGTAGGCGGACGAGGGGCGCAGCGCGGCGAGCAGCAGCGTCAGCCCGAAGGCGGCGGGCAGCCAGCGCGCCGGCAGGGGCCCATCCGGCATCTTGCCGCGCCGCGGCGGCCGACCATCGCGCTCCCGGCTCCGCGCAGGGCGCGCCGCGGCCGCCGCCCTCTTATAGCGCCCGCGGCGGCGGCCGCGCGCCGGCCGGCCCGGCCCGATCCGCCCCGCGCCGGGGGCGGGGCCACGCCGGCGCCGGGGCGGGCCGAAACCCGAGCCGCGCGCCGCTCCCGGGCGGGCCCGCGGGGCCGGAGGGCGGGGACGGCGGGGCGCGCGCGGCCGTGGGGACCCGCGCCAGTGGGGGGCCCGGATCCCCGCGGGGGGGAACGGGCAGCGGCAGCCCCGGGCCGGAGCGCGGGGGACGGGGACGGGGAGGGCGGAGCCTGGCGCGGGGGCGGGGAAACCGGGGCGACGCGGGCGGGCGGGACGGGGAGGGGGCGGGGCATGGGAGGAGGGGCGGGGCGACGCGGAGGGCGGGGCGTGGGGCCAGGGAGGGGCGGGGCGTCGTAGAGGGTGGGGCGGGGAGGGCGTGGCGCGGAGGGGGGCGGGACACGGAGGGGTAGGGCGGGGCTACGTAGAGGGCGGGGAATGGGAGGAGGGGCGGGGCGTGGGAGGGAGTGGGGGGGCGACGCTGAGGGCGGGGTGTGGGAGGGGCGGGGCGACGCGGAGGGCGGGGCGTGGGAGGGGCGGGGCGACGCGGAGGGCGGGGTGTGGGAGGGGCGTGGGAGGAGGGGCGGGGCGACGCGGAGGGCGGGGTGTGGGAGGGGCGTGGGAGGAGGGGCGGGGCGACGCTGAGGGCGGGGTGTGGGAGGGGCGTGGGAGGAGGGGCGGGGCGTAGGAGGGGCGGGGCGCGGAGGGCGGGGCGCGGGGGAGCCCGCGGGTGTCACCGCGGGGACGTCTGCGGGACTGACCGGGAGCTGGGCAGCCCGGCGAGGAGGGCTCGGAGCGGGCATGGAGGGCGCCGGCGTGGGAGGAAGGGCGTGGGGCTCCCGGATCCGCGTTCCCAGCGCCGCCCGTGACCGCCCCGGCCTCCGCGTGGTGTCGGCCCCGTCACTCGGGGACCCAGGCCGAGGACGCGTGGCCGGGCGCTGGGCCGCTGCGAGTCCGCCAGGCCCGGCCCGGAGCCCCGGCCGCCCCGCTCCGCGCTGAGACGGAGCCGCGAAAATCCTCGGCCGCCACCGCACGGGAGGGCAGAGGAAGACGACGAGCGCCGCGACCCCCGCGTGCGCGCCACCCGCGACCCCGCGTGCGCGCCACCCGCGACCCCACGTGCGCGCCACCCGCGACCCCACGTGCGCACCACCCGTGATACCCCACGTGCGCGCCACCCGCGACCCCACGTGCGCGCCACCCGCGACCCCACGTGCGCGCCACCCGTGATACCCCACGTGCGCGCCACCCGTGATACCCCGCACCACCCCACGTGCGCGCCACCCGCGACCCCGCGCGCCACCCGCGACCCCACGTGCGCGCCAGCCGTGACACCCGCGTGCGCGCCACCCGTGACACCCCGCGCCACCCGTGACACCCCAGACCCTGGACCACCTGTGAGAGACCCAAGCTGCTGAGCCAGAGGAGACGCCTGGGACAGTCACTTCCTGTCAGGGCTTTGGTTTCCCCACCTGCAACCCACCCGGCTCCAGGACTGGCGCCCTGTCAGAGCTGTGACGGCCAGCTCCAGCCGGGGTCCTCCCGCCGGGGTGCTGGTCTCCAGCTCCAGCCGTGGTCCTCCCGCCGGGGTGCTGGTCTCCAGCTCCAGCCGGGGTCCTCCCGCCGGGGTGCTGGTCTCCTGCTCCAGCCGTGGTCCTCCCGCCGGGGTCCTCCCGCCGGGGTGCTGGTCTCCTGCTCCAGCCGTGGTCCTCCTGCCGGGGTGCTGGTCTCCTGCTCCAGCCGTGGTCCTCCTGCCGGGGTCCTCCTGCCGGGGTGCTGGTCTCCTGCTCCAGCACCTCCTTCCTCTTGGTGTGACCAGTCTCGTGTCATTCTCCATTTCCAAATCCCCTGTGATGTCCTTTTCTTCTCACATCTTGTTCAGCCCCTTCATGGGGCTCCTGCTGCGAAAGGACACTTGAGGGGCCTTGATGTGGCCCCAGAGACTTCCATCTGCAGGCTTGGCCCCCACTCCAGGAGAAGCGGTAGGAAAGGGGTGGAGGAGGCAGGGAATGGGAGACCCAGAGCAAAGGTTAAAGATCCCTCCCAAGGAAAATGGTATGTGAGATTGTAAACGTGTGCCACGGGGCACCGCAGGGCTGCCATCCAGGGAGAGTGGAACTCCATCACCTCAGCCACCCAGGGAGTCCTGAGGATGGAGCCAGCCAGCTGAGGATCAGAGCTCTGGTCCAGCCCCCTCAGGCTGCAGGCTAGTCGTGGTGGCCTACCATCCATAGGCTCAGGAAGGGGTGTGCTTTCTTTTCCTCGAGGTATATCATGTCCTAACAAGGGGGGGTAGGTGCAGCCTAGCCCTCAGCAACCCTGGGGAGTTTGTGAGTGCCCTGAACCTGGGAAGATGTCCGCTGATGAAGGCCACTAACCAGTTCTCCCTCCTCGAAGTGGATCTCAGGAAACAACACTCCCTCTGCTGCAAGTCTTCAGCGCATGCCCCACAGTGCCTGAATTCCTCCCTAGGAAGTGGGTGACCGTCCTTCAAAGCATGGAAAATAGCAGGAGAACAACAATGCCTGACAAGAAATGGACTCATTACCTTCCTAATGTGCCTGTAGCCTTTGTACAGCATCTTTGAGAGAAAGTAATTTTTAAAAAAGTGTGGAGAGGCCAGATGCTAGCGGCTCACACCTGTGTCCTAGCTTCTCGGGAGACTGACATCTATGGATGAAGTTCAAAGCCAGCCTGGCAGGAAGGTCCATCAGACTCTGTTGTTGTTGTTGTTAATTGTTTTGTTCATCATGGGGCTTTGAACTCAGGATCTGGGCTCTGTCCCAGAGCTTATTCGCTCCAGGCTAGCACTGAACCACTTTGAGCCATAGCACCACTTCTCTTTTTTCTTTTGTCGGTCATGGGGCTTGAACTCTGGGCCTGGGCACTCTCCCTCAGCTCTTCAGCTCTTCAGCGGCAAGCGCTCTACCACTCGAGCCACAGCGCCATTTCTGGTTTTATGGTGGTTAATTGGAGATAAGAGTCTCTCGGACTTTCCTGCCCTGGCTGGCTTTTAACTGTGATCTCAGATCTCAGCCTCCTGAGTAGCTAGGATTAAGGTGTGAGCCACCCAGACATCTGTGAAATTCTTTATCTCCAATAAACTACCAAAAAACAAACAAACAAACAAAAAAAAGCCAGGAGTGAGTGTAGCTGTGGCTCAGGTGGTAGAGCATTGGAGCACAAAAGCTCTGGGAAAGTGCCCAGACCTGAGTTCCACCTCGAGTTCCGCACGTGCACACACGCACACACAGAGGCCAAAGTGACTCAGTTCCACACGTGCACACGTGCACACGCACACAGAGGCCAAAGTGACTCAGTTCCACACGTGCACACGTGCACACGTGCACACGCACACAGAGGCCAAAGTGACTCAGTTCCACACACGCACACACGCACACACAGAGGCCAAAGTGACTCAGTTCCACACGTGCACACACGCACACACACACGCACACACAGAGGCCAAAGTGACTCAGTTCCACACATGCACACGTGCACACACGCACACACGCACACAGAGGCCAAAGTGACTCAGTTCCACACACACACACACACACACGCACACACAGAGGCCAAAGTGACTCAGTTCCACACACACACACGCACACACAGAGGCCAAAGTGACTCAGTTCCACACGCACACACGCACACACGCACACACAGAGGCCAAAGTGACTCAGTTCTGCACGTGCACACATGCACACGTGCACACGCGCACACACGCACACACAGAGGCCAAAGTGACTCAGTTCCACACGTGCACACACGCACACACAGGCCAAAGTGACTCAGTTCTGCACGTGCACACACGCACACACAGAGGCCAAAGTGACTCAGTTCCACATGTGCACACACGCACACACACACACGCACACACAGAGGCCAAAGTGACTCAGTTCTGCACGTGCACACACACACACACACAGAGGCCAAAGTGACTCAGTTCCACACGCACACACAGAGGCCAAAGTGACTCAGTTCTGCACGTGCACACACGCACACACGCACACACAGAGGCCAAAGTGACTCAGTTCCACACGCGCACACACGCACACACAGAGGCCAAAGTGACTCAGTTCCACACGTGCACACACACACACGCACACACAGAGGCCAAAGTGACTCTCCTTTTCTCCCACAGGCCCTCGAGCTACCTGTGAGCCAGGTGGGGTGAAGGATGCGAGGCACCTGCCCTCTCACTGAAACACCCGCTCCCGCTCACACTCACCCGCAGGCACCCTCTAGCAAGTGCTCTCCTCCCCAGACTGCCACCATCAGCCCATCACCAGGGTGGGCAAAGGGGACTTGCACCACAGCACGTACCTCTGTACCCGTTTCCTGTGCCTTGGATGAAAGTAGATACAGAAGAGACAAACTCTGAGAGAAGGGCTTAGGATGGATGGAACAAGAGAGAGGAGGAGGAAAACATTGGGTTTTTAATGCTGGACGATATGATGCCCACAGAAGCCACCAAGCCCAAGCAAATGGAAGGTGGGTTATCTTCAGAGAGTTCGTGCACACACTGGCTAGGCCCCCTTCCTGTATGGAAGCTGAGTATGAGGGTTTGGTACCACTCAAGAGAAGCAGCAGCCAGGAAGACAAACTCCCCCCTCTCGCTTCCCCTAGCTTTTCTCAGCTAAACCCAATGCAGGTGAGTGGGCCTTGCATGTAGCGTAAGGAGGCTGACTCCCTGACAGGCCAACTTCATGCTCAGTGAGTACACGCTGCTCTGGCCAGTGGGCAAGCAGTCT
Source organism: Dipodomys spectabilis (assembly GCF_019054845.1). NCBI lineage: Eukaryota > Metazoa > Chordata > Mammalia > Rodentia > Heteromyidae > Dipodomys > Dipodomys spectabilis. Next base: position 595,325 of record NW_024871173.1, on the reverse strand, counting down.
CCCATGGGGCTTTCTTGGCCTGAAAGTCTGTCATTCCTACTGCAGCCACGCAGCAGTGATGCCATCTGAATGGGGGGGAGGGTCACGGTTAGGGGCCTTATACCAGGGTAACCATCCACTGGGAGCAGGTAACAATCTGATCTCTTGTGAACACTGGGCTCTGGCTCTGAGCTGACATTCATTCCCAGAGAATCGAAGTGTCGCTGTGGCTCTCCTGGTAGAGCCGGCCTCCCCATCCATCTTGCTGCCATTCACCCAGAGTGGGAGTAGACACCCTCAATCCCACGGGAAGTGCCACCCCGCTGCCCACCCAGCGTTTGGAGACTGGGAATGAGCAGTGCTTCCCAAGGGACAAGCCAGGCATAGCTCAAGGAGGGCAACACCAGGGCAGGGGAGGGTACATACACTGAAATGAATCCCACTCCAGGAAGGAAAACAAAAACAAAAAGCCAGCAGTGTGAGTGTCCCACACCCAGTTCCGAAGTCTGAAGTCCGTCCATACAGCTGCAGGGACTTGCGGGTGCTGAGGCACATGGGGACGGGGAGGCTGTGGTGGATCAGAACTTTGCGTGAGCCCCTGCAGCAGCCGAGGGGAGGGGATGGTCCCCAGGACTCCAGGCCTGGCAAAACCAACCTCCCTCCCAGCTCAGGTCCACACCAGTGTCTCCTTCAGGCCTTGGCTGGATTCTGAATGCCTCGGGGAGTGGGGAGCTCTAGGCTTCTTCCTCCTCGGCTGGGACCCTTCTGAATCATGGCTGTCTCCATCGTATAGTACCGATAGGTTGGATTCACTCCGCATGTGACAAGGGCTCAGGCCCTGAGGCCCTCACAGAGGAAGCACATTGCTTGCAGTGTACCCTAGAGTCCCTCCTGCTGCCCAACCCGGTGCCTGACAAAGACCGTGCTATGCACAGTGCCCAGGATCAGCATTAGCTCCTACTCTTCCTCCATTCCACCAGTCCAATGATGTGATCATCTCAGGCTCCTGCTGCCCAGCCAGAGGCAGAAACAGATGCAGAATCAGAGAATGAGGGCTGGGAAGGTGGCTCAGTGGTAGAGCGCTTGCCTTGCATGTATGAGATCCTGGGTTCGATTCTTCAGCACCATATAAGCAGAAAAAGCTGGAAGTGGCACTGTGGCTCAAGTGGTAGAGTGCTAGCCTTGAGCTGAAGAGCTGAGGGACAGCGCCCAGGCCCAGAGCTCAGCCCAATGACACACTCTCACACACACACACAGAAGAATCAGAAAATGAATGAGAAGGAAGAATGAATAAGAGGGATGGCAATGAGAAAGAAGAATAGATAAGAATCTGAAGATAAGGCTGACATTGTCCAAAAAGAAATGTACTTATTACCTGACTTATGGAACTATTCCCCTCTGTACATCACCTTTATTATAACAATAAAACCATTTTAAGGATCTGAGGGAGACAGAATGAGAAGGTAGAGAGAGAAGCGGCATGAATTGGGCTGGAGACTCAAGCAGTAGAATACCAATGGAGCAAGCAAACTGAGCCCAGCCAGCAGGAGACTCAGAACTCAACCCCTAGACCTGAGTGGGAGGGGGTGGGAGAGAAAGAAGGAATGAGGAGGGAGAGAACGCATCAGACAAGAATGTAAGAAAATGAAGGAAAGGGAGTAAGAATGTGAGAAAGGAGAAATGACAGATACATGGCAGTAAGCTGGAAGACGGAGGAGTCAGAGAGAAAACCTACAGAGGACCAGAGCGCACCTCCTTCCCACTGATAACCACTCACTTCCGCCGCCTGTTGGCTTCCCAGCACACGGGGATGTGTATTCAACTGAGTTCCAGGAGTCGCAAGCATCCCCTGCTCGGGAAGCCAGATGGCCCACGGGGGGAGTGGGGGCACCATCTGGGAGGGCGCTGGCCCCTGCCTCGGGAAGAAGGAAGAGCAGAACAGGAGGCTATTTATCAGGAAAATTGCCTAATTGAGAAGGTTGGGCAGGAGGTTCCCTTGAGGGAGAAGGCAGAGACCATGCGTGAGTCACTGGACAGCGTGTCAGGAGATGTGAACCCACCCAGACTGCCAACTGTGGGCAGAATGAGCTCATGAGCTGTGACGGGGTGTGAGAGAGAAAGCAAGGAAGAACCTCAGAGCTCACACAAGCCGGGAACCTGAGCTGGCGAGCCAGGGCCCACGGCTCCTGCTCCAGTGTGGCCACGCTGCCCTCTGCAGGCCAGTGAGAGAAGGGATCCGCATCTCAGACCAGCACCCCCAGCCGGAATCCTGTCTAGCATGCATTCCTCCTAGGGCAACGCTCAGCTCCAAACTTGGCCTGTGACAGATGACAAACGGACATGCAGCTAATTCTTCATGATGGGAACAAGCACACCACACACCAGCTAGTCTTCTGTGAGCTGTGCATCAGAGATATCGATAGAAATAATAGAGACCCCTCGAAGCCTTCCTGTTTTGCTCCAGGAGTAACATCTTGCAAGGCTACAGATGCACAGGGGTCACAGGTATAATCTGGTGCCCTGTTATATGCACTTACTCGGGTAGGTAGACAGGTTTAGTTCTATGAAGTTTTAACCCTTCATAAAGGTGTGTCGTGTCCAAATGCCAGAGTCAAGATGCTCAACATTTTCATCACCAAAGGATTCCCTTGCTGCTGTTTTAAAGACACATCCCAGCCCTTGCACCCAATAATATCTCCATCTACTATTTTGTTATTTCTAGGGTGCTATGTTAATGGAATTATATGCTATCTAAGTGAGCTGTGGGGGTCAACTTTTTCACTCAGACAATTCCCTTGTAATCTACTCAAATAGTGGTGGTTTTTCAATAGTTCCTTACTTTTCATTGCTTCTTGGTATAATTGTCCTCTGTATCTGTGGGAAGATTGGTTCCAGGATCTTCCTATGGACACCAAAGCCTGCAGATGCTTATATCCCTTATACAAAACGTCACAATAATCAGCTGCTGGTGGCTCATGCCTGTAATCCTAGCTACTCAGGAGGCTGAAATCTGAGGATCACAGTTCAAATCCAGCCTGAGCCAGGCACCGGTGGCTCACACCTGGATTCCTACCTATTCTGGAGGCTGAGATCTGAGGATCGCCATTCAAAACCAGCCCGGGCAGGAAAGTCTGTGAGACTCTTCTCTCCAGTAAACCACCAGAAAACTGGGAGTGGCGCTGTGGCTCAAGTGGTAGAGCGCTCGCCTTGAGCTGAAGAGCTGAGGGACAGCACCCAGGCGCAGAGTTCAAGCCCCACGACCAACAAAAAACAAACAAACAAAAAACAGCCTGAGCAGGAAAGTATATGATACTCATCACCAATTAACCACCAAAAAGCCAGAAGTGGAGGTGTGGCTCAGGTGGTACAGTGATGCCTTCAGCAAAACAGCTCAGGGCAGATCCAGGCTCTGAGTTCAACCCCTAGGACCACACCCACACCTCCCTCCGCCACAATTCTCATATAACCAACACATGCTCCCATCTAAATAATACTATGTAAATGTGGTATATCAATTGCAGCCTACTGTGGGAATAAAAGTCTACACGTTTTTATGTCTGTGGCACTGAGCTTTGGACTCAGGACTTTGCTCTTGCTAGGCAGGTGCTACACTGCTGACAGTGTAGTCAGGCTACAGGAGAATATGTGTGTTTGGACACGACACATCCCTATGAAGGGATCAGCCTTCACGGAACTAAACCTGTATACCTACCCGAGTGAGTGCATACAACAAGGCACCAGATTACACCTGTGACCCCTGTGCTGAGAGCCCCAGCTCTCTTCCACACAGGTTAGCTTTGACAGGATTTCAGCTCACTGTCAGGCACAGGCCTCACACCTTCCTGTTTTAGGCTTTCTGCTGTAGCTAGGATAACAGGCACACATCGCCACACCCAGCTTCCTTCACTGAGATGGAGTCTTACAGACGTTTCTGTCTCCACTGGCCTGAAATCTTGGACTTTTCTGATCTCAGCCTCCCAAATGACTAGGATGACAGGTGCACAGCATCACACCCACTGGTTGGTTGAAATGTGCATTGTAAATTTTTCTATGCAAGGTGCTCCAAAACTTTTAGCCCTTTGAATCTCATTTTACCAAGTACACCCACCAATGCCCAGCCTATAAGTTGTGATCCATGTTTAGTTCAGTCCCAGGACACAGGACCCACAGATGCCAATAGCCAGCTCTCATCCGCTATCTTTGTCCTCACCTTAACTAGCAGGCCTTGCTCCCGAGGAAGGCCTGGCGCTTGGGCACAGAGTTCCCTGGCACTGGACAAGTCCATCTCAAGGCCCGAGGAAAGGATGGAGCTGAGGGCCCATGAAAAGCCCCTTCACCCCCTGAGCCTCGCTGCCAAGTTACACTGCGTTGCGGAGCTACGGTCACATGTGCCACAGCTTTCCTTCCACAGACTCCAGGAAATGTGGGCTCCAGGAAGGTTTTACTTGAGTTGGGAGGAGAGGAGTATCTAGCACATCCATGCCGTCTGTATTAGTCAGCTTTCCGCCATGATGACAGACACTCGATGCAAAGAGCCTATAAAAAGGAAAGGAATGGTTTTTCTAATAGGTTAATGGTCAGTGACCTATTTAAAAAGCGTGGAGGGTTGGGGGGAGAAGGGGGTTACCTGGACTGGAATATCAAGCAAGGCTAGCACATCACACTGGGATCACAGGAATGCTGGCATCATGACGCAAGACAGGAAAGCTGGATTCCCACAGTCCCCTTCAGAGCTGGGGCCCCAGTAACTCACACGCCACTAGGTACTGCCTCCTAACGGTTCTATCCCCTAGCAGTACACCCTGGGGACCGAGACCTGAACGTGGGGGGCCTCGGGGGCCCGACCGTCCGGTGCAGGTGGGGCCCACCTAGTAACGGGGCTGGGCCGTGGCCAGCTCTGTGAAGGCTGCCAGCTCTTCCTCTTGCTTGCCAGGGGTGTGCTGAAAGCAGGACAAAGCGCAGCTGCCCCTCCTCCAGGGCCTTCTTGATGGCAGAGGCTGGGGTGAGAAAGACAACGCTGGTCCCAGCCTACCTGCATGGCGCAGTGCCCCTCACGAACTGTGCGTCCACTCGTGTCCACCTCCACTCCCTGCCCACACCTGGATTGGGAGTGTCCTTGGAAACTCATGTTAGGAACTTAATCCCTGGTTATATTAATGGTACGTGGAGGCGGGATGTTAATCCGTGATGGCGGGTTAATGGGCTGTGGTGATGAAAGGGAGCTCTCTGGCAGCTGCCCATCTCTCCATGTGATACCCCCACCATGTGGTTATGTGGCAGGAGCCAGATGCCGGTGCCACGTGCTCGGACCTGCCAACCTCCAGAACACGAGCCAGAACCTCTCCTCTTTATAAACGACCTGGTCTGCAGCACTCAATATGACAGAAAATGAACCAGAGCACAGTACCCACATCAGTACCCTACAGCAGAGCACAGTACCCACACCAGTTCCCTACAGCAGAGCACAGTACCCACATCAGTACCCTAGAGCAGAGCACAGTACCCACACCAGTATCCTACAGCAGAGCACAGTACCCACATCAGTACCCTACAGCAGAGCACAGTACCCACACCAGTACCCTAGAGCAGAGCACAGTACCCACACCAGTACCCTACAGCAGAGCACAGTACCCACATCAGTACCCTACATCAGAGCACAGTACCTCACATCAGTACCCTACAGCAGAGCACAGAACCCACATCAGTACCCTACAGCAGAGCACAGTACCCACACCAGTACCCTAGAGCAGAGCACAGTACCCACATCAGTACCCTACAGCAGAGCACAGTACCCACACCAGTTCCCTACAGCAGAGCACAGTACCCACATCAGTACCCTACATCAGTACCCTACAGCAGAGCACAGTACCTCACATCAGTACCCTACAGCAGAGCACAGTACCCACATCAGTACCCTACAGCAGAGCACAGTACCCACACCAGTACCCTACAGCAGAGCACAGTACCCACATCAGTACCCTACAGCAGAGCACAGTACCTCACATCAGTACCCTAGAGCAGAGCACAGTACCCACACCAGTACCCTACAGCAGAGCACAGTACCCACATCAGTATCCTACAGCAGAGCACAGTACCCACACCAGTACCCTACAGCAGAGCACAGTACCCACACCAGTACCCTAGAGCAGAGCACAGTACCCACACCAGTACCCTAGAGCAGAGCACAGTACCCACACCAGTACCCTAGAGCAGAGCACAGTACCCACATCAGTACCCTACAGCAGAGCACAGTACCCACACCAGTACCCTAGAGCAGAGCACAGTACCCACATCAGTACCCTACAGCAGAGCACAGTACCCAACACTAGTACCCTACAGCAGAACACAGTACCCACATCAGTACCCTACAGCAGAGCACAGTACCCACACCAGTACCCTAGAGCACAGTACCTCACATCAGTACCCTACAGCAGAGCACAGTACCCACATCAGTACCCTAGAGCACAGTACCCACACCAGTACCCTAGAGCAGAGCACAGTACCTCACATCAGTACCCTACAGCAGAGCACAGTACCCACACCAGTACCCTAGAGCAGAGCACAGTACCTCACATCAGTACCCTACAGCAGAGCACAGTACCCACATCAGTACCCTACAGCAGAGCACAGTACCCACATCAGTACCCTACAGCAGAGCACAGTACCCACATCAGTACCCTAGAGCAGAGCACAGTACCTCACATCAGTACCCTACAGCAGAGCACAGTACCCACATCAGTACCCTACAGCAGAGCACAGTACCCACACCAGTACCCTAGAGCACAGTACCTCACATCAGTACCCTACAGCAGAGCACAGTACCCACATCAGTACCCTAGAGCACAGTACCCACACCAGTACCCTAGAGCAGAGCACAGTACCTCACATCAGTACCCTACAGCAGAGCACAGTACCCACACCAGTACCCTAGAGCAGAGCACAGTACCTCACATCAGTACCCTACAGCAGAGCACAGTACCCACATCAGTACCCTACAGCAGAGCACAGTACCCACATCAGTACCCTACAGCAGAGCACAGTACCCACATCAGTACCCTACAGCAGAGCACAGTACCCACATCAGTACCCTAGAGCAGAGCACAGTACCTCACATCAGTACCCTACAGCAGAGCACAGTACCCACATCAGTACCCTAGAGCAGAGCACAGTACCTCACATCAGTACCCTACAGCAGAGCACAGTACCCACATCAGTACCCTAGAGCAGAGTACAATACCCACATCAGTACCCTAGAACACAGCACAGTACCCACATCAGTACCCTACAGCAGAGCACAGTACCCACATCAGTACCCTAGAGCAGAGCACAGTACCCAACACCAGTACCCGAGAGCAGAGCACAGTACCCACATCAGTACCCTAGAACAGAGCACAGTACCCACACCAGTACCCTAGAACAGAGCACAGTACCCACACCAGTACCCTACAGCAGAGCACAGTACCCACACCAGTACCCTACAGCAGAGCACAGTACCCACACCAGTACCCTACAGCAGAGCACAGTACCCACATCAGTACCCTACAGCAGAGCACAGTACCCACACCAGTACCCTACAGCAGAGCACAGTACCCACACCAGTACCCTAGAGCAGAGCACAGTACCCACATCAGTACCCTACAGCAGAGCACAGTACCTCACATCAGTACCCTACAGCAGAGCACAGTACCCACACCAGTACCCTAGAGCAGAGCACAGTACCCACATCAGTACCCTACAGCAGAGCACAGTACCCACACCAGTACCCTACAGCAGAGCACAGTACCCACACCAGTACCCTACAGCAGAGCACAGTACCCACATCAGTACCCTACAGCAGAGCACAGTACCTCACATCAGTACCCTACAGCAGAGCACAGTACCCACACCAGTTCCCTAGAGCAGAGCACAGTACCCACATCAGTACCCTACAGCAGAGCACAGTACCCACATCAGTACCCTACAGCAGAGCACAGTACCCACATCAGTACCCTACAGCAGAGCACAGTACCCACACCAGTACCCTACAGCAGAGCACAGTACCCACACCAGTACCCTACAGCAGAGCACAGTACCCACACCAGTACCCTACAGCAGAGCACAGTACCCACATCAGTACCCTACAGCAGAGCACAGTACCCACATCAGTACCCTAGAACACAGCACAGTACCCACATCAGTACCCTACAGCAGAGCACAGTACCCACACCAGTACCCTACAGCAGAGCACAGTACCCACATCAGTACCCTAGAACACAGCACAGTACCCCTACAGCAGAGCACAGTACCCACACCAGTACCCTACAGCAGAGCACAGTACCCACACCAGTACCCTAGAGCACAGCACAGTACCCACACCAGTACCCGAGAGCAGAGCTTGCAGCATACACTGGAGGAGCTGCCACCCTGTGGAGCCCCTCCCCACCCGCAGTGCTGTCATGAGTCCCCCCTTAAAGGACTTAGGTCCAGCCTTCAGCCCAGTTTCGGGAAGGGAAGGAGGCAGGGTTGCTTACAGAAGCATGTTGATCTCACAGAAGTAGGGTGCAGAACGGTGGGACAAGGCCGGAGCAGGCTGTGTGTCAGGTGTACAGGCACTACAGGGAGGAGGAACGGGCTCCAACACTGTTGCAGAGTTGCTAGCCATAACTACTGCCTACTCCAAAATGGCTAGAAGGGAGGACTTAAATGTTCCCAACACCAAAATCAATGCATGCTTCAAGAGACAAACACTGCTGACTCCCCTGACTTGTATACATGTTAAAGCAACATGGTGTACCTCATAAATATGTACAATTACTGGAGTGATTTAAAACTTTTTGAAAAGTTCAGCAGAGATGTGCAAATTGAAAACAGTTTTGAAGAGTACCAATCAATGGTTTCAGAAAAAAAAAATCTAAGTTAGGGGCTGGGAAGGTGGCTCAGTGGTAGAGCGCTCGCCTTGCATGCTCCAGGCCCTGGGTTTGATTCCTCAGCACCACATAAGCAGGAAAAAAAAAGCCGGAAGTGGCGTTGTGGCTCAAGTGGTAGAGCGCTAGCCTTGAGCTGAAGAGCTGAGGGACAGCGCCCAGGCCCAGAGTTCAGGCCCCACAACCGGACCCCCCCCCCCCTCCAAAAACAAAAAAAAAGAAAAGAAAAAAAATCTAAGTTATATCCTTAGTTTGTACCATAAGCAATTGTCATATGTATTACAGACATGGTAAAATAATTAAGATATAGGAGAGCTTTTCAGTTGGTGAAAATGCCCATTACATATATAAAAGGAAAGTTTTGGTATTGGCAAGAGTAAAATGATGCAGTTTTTAGGCCATCTGGCCATACACCTGAAACATTTTAATTTCAGTTTTGACTCAGACTCTAACCATTTGAGCCAGAAAAGTAACAGAGATGCACAAACATTCTGATCAAGGCCTATGATCAAAGCATTATTTATAACAATAAAAAGTTACAAGCATTATAAATGTCCCCAAAGAAGACATCTGCTTTCAAATAATGGTTCCAAGAAAACATAACTGTTGAAAGACACCAGGAAATGTCTGGTTAAAGATGGTGGACAGATCCACACGCTGCTTTTTTCTTCCTCCAAGAGCTCTCTGAAAGGACAACAAATGAATCTGAAAGAAATAAGGCCCCTAGAGGCAAAGATACCAGAAAAAGCCCATGAGAGATGAAAGAAAGAGAGAGAGAAAGAAACAAACAAACAAAGAAAGAAAGAGACAAAGAAGGAAAGAAAGAAAGAGACAGATAGAGAGACAGAGACAAAGAAAGAAAGAAGGAAAGACAGACAGACAGACAGAAAGACAGACAGACAGACAGACAGACGTAAGTAATAACTTATTTGTCAGGTCAGAGACAGATCCTCAATGCAACATCCTGGGAATATGCAACAGCCAGGGCCAGAGAGAAAGTGGAATGGAGGACAGAAGGACAAGCCAGGCATGATGCTCACATCTGTAATCCTAGTGCTTAGGAGGTTGAGTAGGAAGATCACTAGCTTAAGACCAGGCTGAGCTAAAATAAGAAAATAAGGGAAGGGGTGGGCAAGGGGGATGAGAATGTTGAAGGAGGTGACACTAATCAAGACGGATTTTACTCATAAACTGCTCTGTTATATGGCACCTTACTCATGAGGCTGAGAGCCAGAGGATCATAGTCCAAATCCAAAAAGTCCTTAAGACTCCATCCCCAAAATAACCAGCCAAAAAGCAGGGCTGGGAGCCTGGCTCAAATGGTAGAGCACTAGCTGAGCAAGAAGGCCGAGTCCAAACTTTACTCTCACAAAAAATGAGGTGATTCTCAACCTGTGATAGGACTACCTCTCAAAAAGCTCATCATAAACTGAAAATCTCATTTGGGCTAGAGGTGTGCTCAAGTGACATAGTACCCAGCGTCACACCCCAGAAACAGAGAAGAAAATGCATTGAATACCCCAATAACCCTACCATGAAGCTGAGAATAAGTTAAATTGGAGATTATGTGTACTTGCAATGAATGACAGAGACAGAGACACCCAATATGGTTGAAAGCGGCTGTTTCTAACCTAGGAGTCAGTTGGAAGATTCAGGAGAAAAGGGGGGATGCTTACTGACTAGGAACCAGAAAAGCCTGGAGAAAACAGACAAAAGCCCTTTGGGATCGTCCAGGTCCAGTGGGCCATTGTGTGATACACGAGGACACTGTTCTCCTGGCTTGAGAGATTCAGGCTTGTCTGCAGGCTGCACTGGGAAAGCTGGTGGCCTCAGTTTCCCTTAGGGAAAGCCTACATACAAAGATGGAAGCAGAGATGCTGAGAAAGCCGGCAGCCTCATGGGCCCACATTACTTTATCTCCTTGGAACTAAAGAGTGACGGAGTAGAAGGGCAGAGGCACGGAGCCTGTCCTCACCTCCCTTTGCTCCAAGGGCTGAGCGCAGAACTGTGGGGCACTGAGATCTCACTGTGCAGAGGGCTACGCTACAGAGGAGGGGATGAGGACGCTCCGTGTCCAGCACTGCTACCCTCCTTTGCTTTCTTCCTACTACCCCTTCCCTCCCGCCCCCACCGTCTCCCCTTTCTGAGCCAGGCTTTGAGGATCTCCTCCTGACCCCCGAGTGGGGGACTTTAGAGATGTGGCAGTTCTGGTCACAGTTGAAGCCCAGGAGAACAAGAGTGGAGGGGAGAAAATCCAGCACTGAAAGAGTTCAAGACTCATGAGCTGGCGCCACGTCGGACCCTTGCTGGACAGAAGTCTCATAGAGTGACTGTGTAGCCCAGGCTGGCCTGAGCCTCCAACGCACGGCCCTCCCGCCGCAGCCTTGCAGGTGCTGCGATTATCAGCACAGAGCATTACAGATTGCAGATGGCTGGCTTTTCTTTTTAAGGAACACACGCTAATTGCACATATTGGTGGAGAACTGCGATCTTTCAATACACAACAGAGTTTGCACTGATCAACTGAGATAATTAGCATTTCTCTTTCCTTATTATTTCTTAATGTTGGGAGGCTGAGTTCTACTTCTTCATAAAGTATATATTAGGTCATCCCATTGTGCTGTAGATACAACTTTCTTTTCTTTATTTCTTCTTTGTCTGTCTGTCTGTTTGTCTGTCTTTCTGTGCTGATCCTGGGGCTTGATCTCAAGGCTTGGGCATTGTCCCTGTGAGCTTCTTTGGCTCCAGGCTAGTGTTCTACCACTTGAGCCACAGTGCCACTTCTGCCCTTATTGGAAATAAGAATATCATGGACTTTCCTGCACGGGCTGGCTCCAAACTGCGATCCTCATATCTCAGCCTCTTGAATAGCAAAGATTACAGGCATGAGCCATAGGTGCCCAACTGGCTTACATTTTTTTGTCGGTTTTGGGGCTTGAACTCTGGGTCTGGGCACTGTCCCTTGAGCTCTTCAGCTCCAGGTGAGTGTTCTACCACTTGAGCCATAGTGCCACTTTCTGGTGGTTAATTGGAGATAAGAGTTTCACAGACTTTTCCTGCGCAGGCTGGCTTTGAACCACAATCCCCAGATCTCAGCCTCCTGAGTAGCTAGGATTTCAGGTGTGAGCCACTGGTGCCCAGCCTTGGCTTCCATTTTTCTAGGTGATGGTTTATAACCTTACACAAAGTACGTCGTCTTCATGCAACCATCAGTGGAGGAACAGGCATGTGGCTTCATGTCTTGCGATTCTGACCAGCGAGTTCTGCAACCCACACACGAAGATGGCATCTCTGTGATATTTCACTTCCTTTACATCTACATCCAGAAGTAGAAGCCAGCTCTCCCTTATGCGTCACAGGTGATGACACCTACATCTCCTTCAGGGACTACGTTGGATCACACAGACTCTGGGATGTAACAGGCAAAATTGTGAGATGGGTCATCGCCAAGATGTCAAAGCGCCACTCTGGCTACAGGAAAGCTGATGGCTAAGGAGGAGACATCACCAAATCCGTCCGTAACTGTGAAGAGAAGAGACACTGCTTCCACAGGCTCCCATGTCAAGTGCTCCTTCTAAGCCTGTTTTCTCCCAGCCTCTCCACAGGGTGGCAGTATTGGCTCGGAAGCAGAACCCTGGCCAGCCCCTCTCTCTGAGAAAGGATGGATGGTCTCACACCTTGGTTTTATAGCTAAGATTCAAGAATCAGAATTCCAGGCAACTAATCTACAGAACTTAGTGGCCTATGCTCTCAGTCTAGGACTCTGGAACTCTATGCTGCTCTGGGGTTTTTGTGGGTTTTATAATTCCACAAATCCTAATTTCTTATTATTCTAAGATGCTCCATATACAGCTCCTTGCTTGGAGCATCGTAAGATTCCAAGATCCAAGGGTTCTCCTTAATCAGCTTCTCTGCGTCCTATGAATCCAGGATGGGTGCTTCCTGCCTTCCAAGGGCTCAGAAGTGCCATCCACCGAGATTCATCAGCACTTAGTTCCACAGGGAAGTCAGAAGCTGATACTGCTTCCTTAACTCCTCTGTATAGAGAGCCACAGCTCTTCGCCAAGAAGAGTGCTTCCACCCACAATGCAATGCTCGGTGGAAATGAGCTCAGTCCTTCTCCTCTGTGGCTGTGGCCACAATGGAGGGATGAAGCTGAAGGAAGGCTAGACAGGTCAACCAAGGACAACAGAGGGACCAAGGGTTGACAGATCGCTCAACCACTGTTGCTTTCGGTGTAGAGCAATTGCCTCACCCGTGTGAAGCCGTGGGAATTTGATTCCCAGCCACTGAGGAGAGAAGAAACGATCCACTTGAGAGCTTGGGAAGCGATGTTTACCTACCCAGCCCTCCTGGGTAACATGAAGGTACAGACTGGGCCTGGGATGGGCTTCGGAACGAACAGGAGGCAGAAATGGGAGGCCCTTGTAGGTGAGAATCCAGAAACCAGATCCTAATTTTTTTTCTGATTCTTTGCCACATTACTCAGCCAAATTTCTCTGTAAAAGTCAAGAGCTTGACTATAGGGTCTGCTATGGCTTGGATATGGTTGAGTCTTTGCCAAAGCTTCCTGTGTTGACATTTAATCCTCATTGTTGAATAGGAAGAAGGTGAAAACAAGCTACTACTACTGAAGTCCCCAAAGTGGAGCCTTTACTTGGTGAGTGGGATTAGATAAGCCCAGCAGGGCGGAGTCCTACGGTTGAAAATCAGTGACTTCACAGGAGGAGGGAGAGAGATGGGCAAAAACTACATATTCACGAGCTCAACCTATCCATGGCTTTCTGAAGCCCTGTTCAAACTTGGACCTCCACAACTGTGAGCCCAAACCTCGCTTCCTTAAAACATACCCGCTGTGAGGTATAGCCAAACCAGTGACACCAAGACAGACTCTAAATTGACAACCGCCAAAGGAATTGCAGTTTGAAAGGGAGAGCACCGGGGAGCAAGCTGGCAGTGAGGCTGGATCTGGAGACATCAGCCTCCTCCACGAGATGCCCCAAGCTCCCGCAAACCCTCCCCAGCAGTGCCAGACCACATGGAGGCAGGCTGGTGTGCCCTTCCTTGGCCACCATTTGGAAATGAATGTTCCCAAAGATGATCACGCATGAAGGCTGGGCTCACACTGACTCACTGTCTCCTGCTCAGAAGACATCACAAGCATGCGGACTCTGTCCAGCAGTTCTTCACCTCAAAGCCTTCTGAATTAAGTCCTGCAGCTTCTAAGTCCTGCAGTCAGAATCTGGATCTTGGATGCACTTGCGGTTACAGAGACTGTAACCTTCAAAGGCTCTGAGTCCCAGAGACACAGGGACTGCTTCTGCAACCTTGGGGTGCACGATCCCCTAGGACCCCTGGGCTGGGGAGAGTGCCAGGCCGGCAGGGCGTGCCCAGGGCGTGACACTACACACAATGGCGCAGCCTTTGAAAGTGCACACATTGTTTATTTCCGGAATGTCCATTCAATGTTTTTGGATTGTTGACTAAAAGTAACTGAGACAGCAGAAAATAAAAGCTCAGGTAAGTAACCACACACCCAGAAGGATCAGGACCTCGGAAGACGTAGGTGACCACATGGCCAGAGGTGGGAGGAAGACACTGAGGCGAGTCATGGGGTGAGGGACAGACATGTCTCCTGTGCACTGCCGGGCAAGAGGAACAGGCCTTCAGACGTACCTGCTCTGCACGGGGGCTGGACAACATGACAAAATGCCTGTCTGGATAAAGCACTGTGGAGGCAGGGACAGCCATGCCGCAGGGTGCGGACGGCGCGCAGGCAGGGAGCCCGAGCAGCACAAACCGGGAAGGCAGCCTCACCCCGGTGATACGGTAACCCTGTGGGTCAACACCTGCCTGCAAAAGGCTTATTAGCACTGGCGCACATCAGTGACGGCCTAGATAAGGTCCTACAGTCCTTCACACCAGGGCTTCCAGAACTGACGGAGGGAGCAGAGAGAAAGAAATGGAAATCGGGGCGGGACAGGACAGTAGAGCCGTCACCAGTCTGCAGGAAGGCTCATGGCTATGACAGAAAAGGCATGCAGAGATGAACCGAAAGGCATGACAACACAGACAGACAGACAGACGAGAGCTAGGTCCTTGGCTGTGGCTGAGAGGGTCTACCACACTGGACCAGAAGCATGTGGCTGAATCACTTCCCTAGGCCTCTTATTTCAGCGCTAGAATCTTCCAAGTGTGTGCTGTAGAGTATTTTCAGGGAGGTGCACCAATGCTGTTCATAGTACCGACTCTATTGGGTACAGATAAGTTCATCTCAATATGAACAATGAGCACGCCTCTCAAAAACAAACAAACAAACAACAACAACAACAACAAAAACCAATGTCTCAGCTGGGCCTTGGTGGCTCACGCCTGTCATCCTAGCTACTCCAGAGGCTGAGATCTGAGGGTCGCGGTTCAAAGCCAGCCTGCAGGAACGTTCCTTTGAGACTCTCCTTTCCAATAAACTATTCAGTAAAGGCCAGAAGTGGTGCCATGGCTCAAGTGGTAGAGTGCTAGCCTTGAGCAGAAAGAAGCTCAGGGACAGCACCAGGTCCTGAGTTCAAGCCTCAGGACTGGCAGAAAAATAAAAATTTAAAACAAAAACATGTCTTGCCAGGCACTGGTGTCTCAACACCTGTAATCCTAGCTACTCAGGCTGTGAGACTCTTACCACCAACAAACTACTCAGAAAAAGCCGGAAGTGACATGGTAGTGATAGAGTGCTAGCTTTGGGCACAAAAAGCTCAGAGACAGCACTCAAGGAAGGAAGACCGGGAGGGAGGGAGGGAGGGAGGGAGGGGAAAGAAAAGCAAAACCCTTGTCTCTGTGAAACTTGTTTTAGTGCTACTATCAAAAGCAAGTAACATACATCGATGTGGAAGAAGATATAAGCTGCTTCTGGTGAGCATATAGCTGCTGCTCTTCTTTGAGAATGAAATAAAAGTAACATATATTGGTTAGGGGTGTGACTCAGTGGCTCATGCATGTATGAGACCCTGGGTTCCATATGCACACACGCACAGGTATGTATTTCTTTTAATTTGTATGGATTATTTTCTATATAGCTACTGCTTATTAAGTTGTTTAGACTTAATATATACTAAGCAATTAAGTGTTTCTTTTAGTCTGTATAAAGGGGAGGGTTTGTAAACCTCTACCTTTGAACTCAGAGGACCCTCTTCTGTGGAGAAAGGGCCTGTGGAGGTCTGACCCCTCCTCCCAACCCGGCATACAGGCCCAGCCAAGAGCCAATCACTGGACAGGCTCCGAGGTCTGGATTGAGAGGGCTATGTCTTGACTCTGGATCCCATTCTAGCCACATACATAAGTAAGGGGTTCTGGGGGGGGGGGGGGGAATATATATAAAATACCTTCATCCACGGTTGGCCACTTGGGTCAGTTACAAAACCGTCCCCATTGACAAGCCTTCTCAAAGGCCCCTCAGATGCTGGCCACACCCCGTCCAAACAGAAGTTGTTTCTACATTTGTATCGGCAAATGGGAACAAAGACAGGTCTCACTAGCGTTCCAGTCTACCATGTAGTCAGTCAGCAAGCAATCACCCTGTGACCAGGTGCACGTTCGTCCTGTTCCCAAGGGCGGGATCTGGCTTGGGGACATTGAACGGTCATCTTCCCACAGGGAAACACCTCCGGACACCTTGTTCCGTGCTCAAGAGCAAAGCAGGCCTGCTGCAGGCTAGATGGGACGTGAGAGTGGGGCTGCCGGCTCCAGAGCTCGGGTGAGGTGTGTGTCCGTAAACCAGCACTCAGACGCAGCTACGTAGCCAGACAGTGTCGAAACAAAGGAACGGAGGGATCTCGGAGGCTCAGGTGTAATGGACACGTTCCTCTCTTGTGAGAAAGCAAGACCAACCACCACGGCCAGGGGACATCAGGGCTCAGAAGAGACCCAGAAAATGCGGCCCCTAAGTCTCGCTGGTTTCCCATAACTTCCTAGCCCGGCTTCGCGTCCCTGGGAGCCCGACAGCCCTTCAAATCTGTCACACACCTGAGGCTCAACCAGCCTTGTACCCTTTCTCTCCCCTATCCCCACTCCAGAGCAAACAAGCTGTACCAGGGCCAGAGCACAAACAGTGCTGGGGGTCAAGGCAAAGCCCCTTCCAGGGTGAAGGACAGAGTCACCTGGAAGCCCCAGCCCAGCACCACACACCTGCCCTGACTCATCTCCACCGCCCCAGGACGTCCTGAGGATCCCGGTCTCTAGGGATGGCTCGAGCCTTCACCCAGCTCACAACCTGGGAGCTGAGTCCTCCCCTGCACTCACTCTCAGGTCGGGCTCCTCACCTACCCGCCTTTGCCAAGAGGGTCTGTGCCTTCTGTGCTGTCCACTCTCCACCCACCCGCAGGTAGAGTGCTGGGGGGCGGCTCACGGGGTAAATTAAGGCAGGTAAGAGGCCAGCTTGGGGGCAAGGGGTAGGAGAGAAGGCTAGGGGACAGCATCCTTATGGAGACTCGCCCAAGCCACACAAGGGCACTCGGTTCTGTGTGTGTCCTCTGGGGTGCTCTGCTGGGGACGCTAATCCCCAGGCCCCAGCACCGAGAGGTGGAGTTGGTGGGAGCATGCCTGCCTCCACCCCATCTCACAGCCCCGCTTCCCCAGTAATGCGATAATTGGGTGGGATTTTCGCTGAGAGAGAGGGAAAGTCCAGAGCACTGTCGAGCCAGCTCCCTCCCTCCCTCCCTAGTGGGAGAATTTTTCCCTCCGAGGGTGAGGGGCATGTGCTGACTCAGAGGAGGGGTGGATGGGGACCAGACGTGCTTAGACTGAGCTAGATCCAAACACCGCGGAAAGGAAAGGGAATTCCTTCTGAAACAGCAGGGCGGGGGCCCACATTTGGAAGGGCTCCTGATAGTCACCTGTCTGTCCCAAGGCTGGCCTTCACAGGGTCTTGACACCCAACTTCGCAGGCTCCCGTTGCCGAGGGGAAAACGAAACGGGGATGGGGTGGCATGCTGTATGAGGTGGCCTGCCTCTATCTCTCTAGCCTGCCACAGACCCGGGAACAGCTGGGCCCACCCCGCCCTGAAATGCGTATTGACCAGGGCTGTGGCCTTCCCCTGGGCCTCAGACCACACCTGAGACCCGCTTAGGCCAGGGCTGTGGAGCCCGGGGTCCACACCACTGGCAACCGGAAAGCTGTTCTGTCTAGCTGCTGGTGCTGGAGCCAAATGACACTGACCAGAATCCCCGCTAAGGGAAAGTCTCGGCATGACTGTGAAGTGACCATTCGGCGTTGGAGGGCCCTTCCTGCCCCTCCTGCTTTCACGGGTGACAGTCCTTGGACTTGGATCGTCTCCCCAGACCACAAAGTTCCTCAGACCTTTCCCTGGGCTACAAAGGAGGCAGAAAGGGCGTGAACGTGCGCATAGGGGGCTGGGCAGGTGGCTCCGTGGCACAGGCTTGCCTGGCACGCAGGAGGCCCTGGGTTCGATTCCTCAGTCCACATAACACAGAAAAAGCCAGAAGTGGCGCTGTGGCTCAAGTGGCAGAGCGCTCGCCTTGAGCTGAGGGACAGCGCCCAGGCCCAGAGTTCAGGCCCAGGACTGGCAAAAACAAACAAACAAACAAACACAAACAAACAAAAGAAAAAAGCGCAAATAGGTTCTGAGCTGGGAAACGGATCCGCAGCTGGAGAGACAGTGGGGGCCACTTTCCCTTTCTAACAACAAAAGAGCACTCACCGCAGCCGCCCGGGGCAGAGGAAGCTTCCAGAGCTGGATCTCTGAGGATGCGCCCGGGTCGGGGGTTCGGCGGGGTGGGGGCGGGGGAGGGAGGGAAGATGGGGGACGGGGGGGAAGGGGGGGGGGACGGAGGGGGACGGGGGGGGACGGGGAGCCGGCTTTGAACTCTCCACAGCCCAGCCCGGTGCCTGCGCCCGGGCCCAGCCGGCCCGGGTCCGCTCCCGCGGTGAGGCGCGGGGAAGCCGCGGCCGGGACGCGGGTCCGGCGTGGGTGCCCGTCCCGCGGACGCAGCGCCGCGCCGCTCGGGGCGGTCGGGGGCTCGCGCGCCGCGCCCCGCCCGCACCTGGCCGGCCCGCCGCCGCGCCGGTTCGGGGCGCCCGGCGCTCCCGCCGGCCCGCGCCGCGCCCGGCCCCGCCCCGCCCGGCCCCGGCGGGCGCCCCCCGCGGCGCTGCCCCGCCCCCGCCGCCCCGGGCCTCGGCCCGCCGCCCGGCCGCCGGCCCACCTGGCGCAGCGCCGCCCCGGAGCCCGCGCGCCGCGCACACTCGCGCACACACGCGAGCCCCGCGCCCCGCGCCCGCATCGGCCCGCGATGGCCGCGCTCGGATACTTCGTGGTGCTCTGCGGCCTGAGGCAGGCGCTGGGCAGCTACCCGATCTGGTGGTGAGTGGGGAGGGGTGCGTGGCGGGCGCCCGGGCCGGGCGCGGCCGCGGCGGGGAGCGGCGGGGAGTGGGGCCGCGCGGCGAGCGGCGGGGGCGGCTCCGGGGCACCGGCCCTCGCGCACACGCGCGCGCTCGCAGACACGCGCACACGCGCAGCCCTCAGACAAGACCCAACAGCTCCGCGCGGTTACGTAAAGACGGCCGGGCGCGCGGGGCGCCCCGATCCGCTCCGAGCCGACCGCGGCTCCCCGCCGTCGGGGCTGGGAGCCCCGCGCGCCCCTCGGGAAGCCGGCGGCTCCCCCTCCCCGGCCGGGGCCGCGGCCGGACCGACGCCGAGGGGGGCAGCGGCGGCCGCAGACCGCGGCGCGCGCGGGGCGGCGAGGCCCGCTCGGCTCGGTAGACGGAGGCCTCCGCCCTCGGGCCTCCGGTGCACGGCCGAGGGGAGGAGGAGCCGGCGGGACCGCGATCCCGGCGCGGGACGGCTCCCACGCGCAGCCCGGGCCACGGCGCGGGACCCCGGCGGGACGGAGGCCTCCGCACGCAGCCCGCGCCCCGCCCGGGAGCGCTCCCCGACGGCCCGCCCGGGATCGCGGGCAGGACGCCGAGGGAAGGGGCGAGCCGCGCGTCTAAGCCGATAATACCTTCTCCTCCGAGATGGCTCCGGACGGGAGCGGGGCCGCGGGCCGGGGGGGTCGGGCGGGGCGCAGCCCCGACGGCCGGCCGGGCCCTAGACCCCGCGCGGCACCTGCCGCGGAGCGCGGCCTCGCCGAGCGCCCCGGCCGCGGGGAGCCGGGCCGCGCCTCCCGGAGCCCCGCGGGCCCGCTCCCGCGCCAGGCTTCTAATTAGAGCCGCCGCCGCGCATTCCTGGGCGCGGGAGGAGCCGCCCCGCCGCCCGCGCCCCGCCGCCCGCCGGCCTTCTCCGTCCTGTCGGCCAGGTGTCCCGCGCGGCCCCGCACGGGCGCGCCACCCTCGCCCTGGCCCGGCGCTGCCCGCCGCGTGCGCCCTCGGTGCGCCCCGGGCGGGCGGGCGGGCGGGCGGGCGGGCGGGGAAGGGAACGGGGCCGCGCCCTCCTCTCGGTCCCCGCCCTGCCCGGGCCCGGCCGGGACGAACCCGCCCCCCGCAGCGGCCGCGGGCCGGCCACGCGGCGCGGAGGGGAGGACAGGGCGGGGGGGCGCCTGGGACCCGGCCCGCGCCGTCCCGCCTCCCCTTTCCCCCCAGAAGCGTCGCCCTGGGCGGGAAGGGCGTCCTGGGCACCGGGGCTGGACGCAGAGCGCGCGGGACTTCTCCTCGGCACCGGCCACCCCACCGGCCCCCCACGGCCACCCCACCGGCCCCCCACGGCCACCCCACCGGACACCCCACCGGACACCCCACCGGACACCCTACCGGCCACCCCACTGGCCACCCCACCGGCCACCCCACCGGCCCCCCACCGGCCCCCCACGGACACCCCACCGGACACCCCACCGGACACCCCACCGGCCCCCCACGGCCACCCCACCGGCCACCCCACCGGCCACCCCACCGGCCCCCCACCGGCCCCCCACGGACACCCCACTGGACACCCCACCGGCCCCCCACCGGCCCCCCACGGCCAC
Source organism: Dipodomys spectabilis (assembly GCF_019054845.1). NCBI lineage: Eukaryota > Metazoa > Chordata > Mammalia > Rodentia > Heteromyidae > Dipodomys > Dipodomys spectabilis. The sequence continues at coordinate 574,479 of NW_024871173.1, read as the reverse complement.
CCCACCGGCCACCCCACCGGCCCCCCACGGCCACCCCACCGGCCCCCCACCGGCCCCCCACGGCCACCCCACCGGCCCCCCACGGCCACCCCACCGGCCCCCCACGGCCACCCCACCGGACACCCCACCGGCCCCCCACGGCCACCCCACCGGCCACCCCCACCCTCCGCCTCCTTAATTGGCTGTTTCTATTTCACCTGCCCTCCCAGAAATGAAGCCGCCCGCCCCACGGCTCCCCCCCCCGCCCCGTCCCCCCCTCCCTGTTCCCCCCTCCCCCTCCCCGTCCCCCCCGTCCCTCGTCCCCCTCCCCCTCCCCGCCCCCTCCCCCTCCTTGTCCCCCTCCCCCCCCTGCGACCCCGAAGCCCCGCCGGCCTCCTCCGGAAGCGGCTCGAGAGCCGTGGGCTTTTGAAGTCGGGGCGCCCGGGGCGGAGGCCGGCGGGAGGGGAGCGCGGGCCCCGGGGGTCCGCAGTGAGGCGCGGGGTGCGGGTGAACCGGGGGCGTGGTGCGGGTGAGCCCGGGGCGGGGGCCGGGGCGCGGGGCGGGGTGCCGGGGCCGGGGCTCGGAGGTGGTGGTGCGCGGGAGGGGGTGGTGGTGCCGGGGGCGTGGTGCAGGGCGCGGGGGGGGGGGGGCGTGGTGCAGGGGCGCGGGGGGGCGTGGTGCAGGGCGCGGGGGGGGGGGGGCGTGGTGCAGGGCGCGGGGGGGGGGGGGCGTGGTGCAGGGGCGCGGGGGGGCGTGGTGCAGGGCGCGGGGGGGCGTGGTGCAGGGGCGCGGGGGGGCGTGGTGCAGGGCGCGGGGGGGCGTGGTGCAGGGCGCGGGGGGGGGGGGGGCGTGGTGCAGGGGCGCGGGGGGGGGGCGTGGTGCAGGGCGCGGGGGGGGGGGGGCGTGGTGCAGGGGCGCGGGGGGGGGGGCGTGGTGCAGGGCGCGGGGGGGGGCGTGGTGCAGGGGCGCGGGGGGGCGTGGTGCAGGGGCGCGGGGGGGGCGTGGTGCAGGGGCGCGGGGGGGCGTGGTGCAGGGCGCGGGGGGGCGTGGTGCAGGGCGCGGGGGGGCGTGGTGCAGGGCGCGGGGGGCGTGGTGCAGGGGCGCGGGGGGGCGTGGTGCAGGGCGCGGGGGGGGGGGCGTGGTGCAGGGCGCGGGGGGGGCGTGGTGCAGGGCGGGGGGGGGCGTGGTGCAGGGCGCGGGGGGCGTGGTGCAGGGGCGCGGGGGGGCGTGGTGCAGGGCGGGGGGGGGGGGCGTGGTGCAGGGCGCGGGGGGCGTGGTGCAGGGGCGCGGGGGGGGCGTGGTGCAGGGGCGCGGGGGGGGGGCGTGGTGCAGGGGCGCGGGGGGGGGCGTGGTGCAGGGGCGCGGGGGGCGTGGTGCAGGGCGCGGGGGGGCGTGGTGCAGGGCGCGGGGGGGGGGTACTGGGGCGGGGGAGGTGGTGCGTGGGGGGGCGTGGTGCAGGGCGCGGGGGGGGGGGCGTGGTGCAGGGCGCGGGGGGGGGGCGTGGTGCAGGGCGCGGGGGGGGCGTGGTGCAGGGCGCGGGGGGGGGGCGTGGTGCAGGGCGCGGGGGGGGGGGTACTGGGGCGCGGGAGGTGGTGCGTGGGGGGGTGCAGGGCGCGGGGGGGGGCGTGGTGCAGGGCGCGGGGGGGGGGGTACTGGGGCGCGGGAGGTGGTGCGTGGGGGGGCGTGGTGCAGGGCGCGGGGGGGGGGGGTACTGGGGGGCGTGGGGGGCGTGGTGCAGGGCGCGGGGGTGGGGGGTGCCGGGGATCCCGTTCCCACCACAGTGAGGTCACAACTGAGCAGGCGGCCCGGCGGCCGGGGCGGGCGGAGCGGGGAGGGCGGGCCTGGACCGGGCGCCTCCCCGCTTTCCTCCCCCCCCTCCCCGCCCCCTTTGCCTCTCCCCTCCCTGCCCAGTTCCGCGGCCGGGCGGGGCCTCGAACTCAGGGCCTGGCAGAGCCCGGGCGTTGTGCTGGGGGCACAACTAGAAGAACCTCATGGACCTCTCCGCCGCCGCCCTCCGAGCAGCTACAAGGGCCGGTGTGAGCCGCACTGCCTGGCTCCTTGTCCAGTGCTCTTTCTCTGAGAGCGTGAACAGAGGGAGGCGTGGGGCCCCGCACACCCGCGCTCCTCCCCACGGGGTCACTCCTTCCTGCTGACCGCATCCTATCACCTGCCCCATCAGCCAGGGCCCAGGGGCCAGCCCTGACTGCCCCACCCTCTGCCCCAGGCCAATCTCCAGGCCTCCATCCCCGCCATCCTCTGGATGCTGCCCCTTACGCTTACTGCCACTTGCATTTCTTGACTCCCCCCTGAAAGAGAGTAGACCCCAGGGTGGCTCTTTCCTGACCAGGACCCTCCCCTGGCCTGTCAGGGAGGCCTCCGCCCTCCCACTGCTCCGCCAGCCTGAGTGCTGATCGCAGTGGGGGACTGCAGCAAGCTGGTCCCTGACCCTGCAAACGCTGTTCTGCTTCTTGCCCTCCGGCGCAGCCTCCAGGGCCCCCACGCCCTCACTGACACAGACTGCCTCCTTGGGTCCGTTCCCCGACTGCTGGGCGTGCAGGAGACTGTGGAAAGGTGGCTGTGAGGCTCCTGATGCGATAGACAGGCACGTGGAGATTCACGAGGTGACCATGATGAGCAGAGGGTGGTTTAGAGTGGAACAGAAGAGAAGGCCAAGGAAGGTGAGCTGAGCAGAGACTGGTGGCCCCAAGGACCCAGAGAAGGTGCAGGAGGCAGCTGGGCTTGCCAGACCGCAGATCCACGGACCCCGACTTCAACGGGAGGTAGCTGGGCTTGCCAGACCGCAGATCCACGGACCCCAACTTCAAGAGCTAGCTCCCCTCTCTCTTTCCCTTCCTCCTCTTTCCCTCCCTCTTTGTCTGGCATCTTTCTGTCTTTGTCTTTCTCTACCCCTTTCTCCATGTTCTTCCCAACTCTCAGTCTCGGTCTCTCTTGATTTTTGTTGGTTTCTGTCTGTCTCTCGTGTTTCTATCTTGGTCTCTGCTTCTGTCTCTGTTTTTCTCTCCATCTCTTTCTCTGTTTTCCTTGATCTCTCTCAATTTCTCTGTCTCTCTGTCTTACACCACTTCCCAGGTTGGCAAGGTCAGTAGCTAGCAAATAAGATTCGCAAAGGGAAGCAAATCAAAGCCCTAAGCTGACCTCCCCACTACCAGTGCTGAGAATTTCAGAACCGCTGAGATGAACTGCCAGCAATCAGATGTACAGGCAGGGCACTATCAGAAACAGTCACAGGATTATTCCACACCAAAAACCTTGTCACAAAGCCACCAGTGTTAGCTACTACCCTGGTCCTTGGCCGACGCCTCTCAGGACACAAAGCATACCTCCCCCTCTTCCTGCCCCTGCTGCTGAGACCCGCAAGGAGCTAGGCGGGCTCTGTCCCCCCGTTGGATGATCTGCTTCTTTGGCCTTGATACCTGTTCCTCTGTTTTAAATGACTTTCTGTCTCGTGGTCCTAAGTCTTCCCGGCTTTGTAAGCAGGATGCTTGAGGATAGTCAGCAACATCACAATGAATTCAGTCCAGGGAGGACTGATGACTGTGTTTCTCCTGGGTCCCCTGGACCGTGGGAGGGGGTGGACAGTACCAGTCTCCTGCAGTTCTACCATCTTCATGGACATCAAAAGTAGAACTCACATTTGCTGCCTCCAGACAGGCACCATGGTCAGTGCTCCTCTGTAAGTGATTAATCATGTGTCGGAAAGAAATCAAAAGTAAAATAAAGTGGCCGTGGGGGCTTGTGACGTCATAGCAGCTGGTGACATCATAGCAGCTTGGTGCTCCAATTTTTTAAAATGTATTTTGTAATAAAAGTTTGCAAATTGCAAAAAAAAACAAAAAAAAAAAAAAAAACACCAACAAGCCAAATTCTTCTCTAACTAGTTTAAAACACCCTTGATACCTGCTGGCCAGCCTGAGATCACTCTGTGCGTAAGCAAGTCCTTCCACAGAGACTACTGCCCTCTGAATTTTTTTTCTGGACTTTTGCACTTGTTGCTGTTCTGAAAAAAAAAATGTAAAAAGTTCCAGGAGATGAGGTGTTTGGAATCCTGAAGAGGCCTTTGGGGAAGGAGGATGTGACATCTATGCGGTTTCAGAGGCTGGAAGAGAACCTTGTCGGTGATGGAACAGGAGAGGAGGCCGATTGAGCACCGCATAGAAAACAGGTTTCCTAGGAGCCAAGGTGATGCCAGTATTGCTGCCTGAGAGATGGTGTGCCACAGAAAAGAGGTGGAGAAGGAACTGCTACAGATACAGGCAGAGCAGCATGGTCCCACACCCGACTAGCCAGTACTCTCCGCAAAGCCCCACCAAAATTACTCCAAATATCGCCAGGCGCAGTTCAAGAAAATTTGATTTGATGGTAAGCTGTCAGACACAGAGGACACGTGTGGAGCTTCCTGGGGTGACTCAGAGCAGAAGTGCAGTCCTCTGGCCCCCACAGGGGCCTGGCTGGTCACAGGGCATCTGACCCTCCCCAAAGACACAGGAGCCAGCATCCCTGCACCTCCGTCAGTAAGAGGACTTCATTTACTCTCCTTCCTGGCCTTGCACTTTGCCTTCCACGCTAATCATGCTAAGCAAGTGCATGGGGCAGGGTCTTTCCTATGAAAACCGGATCCTGCTCCTGAGTGAGGGCCACAAAGACATAAGCAAGTGTTTTCACCGCTCCCTTGTCTCCTTGCTAGACAAGTTCCCAGCCCTGAGGCCAGAAGGGACCTGGCCTCTGCCTCTGCCTTGGTCTCCCTCCCAGGCTTCCCAGGTGGCACCCCGGAGGTGTCTGATACATTGGTGCTTCCACATTCCTTCACCAGAGAAACGTGCAGCTGCTGCCCAGAGAAGCTGGCAGATACATGGCCGCCAGCAGGGCACGGGAGCCTCCCTGCCTGCCGGGACTCGCTCAAAGTATGTGTCAGTAATCCTGCTGTCCCGTGGGGCGGGGCGGGCGCTGGCTGGGGGGCTTCAGACAGGGCCTTGCAGCCAGCGCAGGGACTGCGGACCCGTCCCCACCTCCAAGGGCTGTGGCTCCCATCTCTGGAGATGCCACCCATGGGAAGAGACACCAGAACTTTGGGGTCTCAGCCAAGCAAGCAGCCCTTTATCCAAGTGGCTCCAGATAGCCCCCTTCCAGAAAGGACAGCTCGGGTCTTCTACTGAGAGCCAAATAGCTCTGCACTCAGGTCTTAGGAAAGACACTTCCTCTTGCCTATGGAGAGAGCCTGGGCTCAGTGGTTTGGGACCAGATGGGTCCCCAGAGGCCTGGCAATGCCAGGGCTGTCCTCAGCAGAGCCCCTCCCGCCCTACAGATACTCCTTGTTCCCTTGGGGCCTGGGCAGAGCCGCCGTGGCCTGCCTGTGTCTGACTCTGTGCTTACTGTGCCTGGGTCCGTGCCAGCAAAGGGCAGAGAAGATGAGCAAGGCACCTTCTGCCCCAGACGGTAAAGCAGGAGGTGTCCAAGGGTCAAAGGGTCCCAGAGAGGCAAGCGCAGGCCACGGGCACACAGTGCTTCCTGGAGGGATTGGCTTGCAGGGCCTGGCAGCTCCTCCGGGAGCAGTGAAGTGCTGGGAGCCATGGAGTGGACGACAGCCTGTCCACACCTCCTCCCACTCCTTGACCCTTGCATAGAGGACATTCTGGCCACCTCTGTGTAGACAGGGAAGTGAGGGCGGGGGCAGGTTGTGGCGAGGAAGGATGCTACAGCGAGCTCATCCCCAGCACAGCAGAATGCCACCCCGCCGCCCAGGCCTCTCCCTGAGGAGCCTCTCCTCTTCACTCCCCACCCGCAGCCCCACACAAGCAAGCAGGGTCCCCCGCTTGCTCCTGGAGTTCCCCCAGGAAATGTGCTTGCACAGAGCACGTCGATGCTGCCAGATTTTTGTGCAACAAGAAACCCAAGAGCTGCCAGTCCTCTGATGACTGGCTTGGGGAGAGACACTCCAGAGGGCCAAGACCCCCACGGCTAGAGTGTGGTAAAAGCTCAGCGGGGTAGCGCCCGCACTTTGCCCTTCACCTCGGTCCCTGGGCACCGGTAATTGTGGAGCCAATCTCGTGATACAAAGACAGTAAAATTCACATGAAGCCAAACAGGAGCTGGAAGCCCTTGGCCCAGAGAGGCTGGTGCGGGCCCAGGCTGCCTGCTCAGCGTCCTGGGCCAGCCTCTTTCTTCCCCTGCATGTCACAGCCAGCGTCTCCGCTGTATCCCTGGCCAGCCGCCCAGTCTTTCAGCAGGAGCAGGGGAAGGAGGAGGGAGGAAAACCATTAGTGCTGTGGGCTATGGGCGTGGCTCACGTGGCCCTGACCACAGCCTGAAACCATGCATCTAGGGACAGGGCTGCTTTCCAAAGCAGCTTTCTGCATGCTCCACACGGAAGGCAATGGACTCCTGTGAATACAGTGATCCAAAGAGAAAACTAGCAGCGTGCACGAAAACGAAGGCAAGACAGTATGCAGTATGAGTGACATCACACAAGCCTTTTCATTGGTGCAGGTTGTTTTGAATGTACTCACGGATACAAATCCAGCTCTGCTGTGGAGGCTTGCTGTTAGCTGTTAAACATCTCTGCACCTCCGAGCCCTTCAGAGGATGAGCTCGGCCGTGCACCAGGGTGCCGGTGCCACCGTCTCTCACCTGGCCCTCTCTGTTGCATGGGCGGTGTCTCCAACGTCAAGATTCCAGAGAAAGCCTTGGAGCAGGACTAAGCAGGACCTCTCAGAGGAACAAGGAGTGGCACTCCACTTGAAATACTCGGTTTTTTTGGGGGGGGGTGGCTAGGGGAGAGGGCAAGGGATCCTGCAGGTAAAGTCTAGCAGTTCAACCAGGTAGCAGCTCAAAGTAGAAGGTAGATGCCTGCGGGGACGCTGACCTCCACAGGGCTGGCCGGGAGAGGGGAATGGAATAAATTCCTCACAGGGTGAATCACCGAGGCCAGGTGCAGAGAAATGGGTGCAGTTAGGGCGGTCCTGGCCCCTAGCTCCTCCGAGGCTGGGCAGGGCCTTCCTGTCCTGCTGTCCTCCTGTCCTGCTGTCCTGCTGTCCCTCCTGTCCTCCTGTCCTGCTGTCCTCCCTGTCCTGCTATCCCTCCTGTCCTGCTGTCCTCCTGTCCTGCTGTCCTTGCTGTCCTGCTGTCCCTCCTGTCCTGCTGTCCTCCTGTCCTGCTGTCCCTCCTGTCCTGCTGTCCCTCCTGTCCTGCTGTCCTCCTGTCCTGCTGTCCTGCTGTCCCTCCTGTCCTGCTGTCCTTCCTGTCCTCCTGTCCTGCTGTCCCTCCTGTCCTGCTGTCCCTCCTGTCCTGCTGTCCCTCCTGTCCTGCTGTCCTCCTGTCCTGCTGTCCCTCCTGTCCTGCTGTCCTCCTGTCCTGCTGTCCTCCTGTCCTGCTGTCCTGCTGTCCCTCCTGTCCGCTGTCCTTCCTGTCCTGCTGTCCCTGCTGTCCTGCTGTCCTCCTGTCCTGCTGTCCCTCCTGTCCTGCTGTCCTCCTGTCCGCTGTCCTTCCTGTCCTGCTGTCCTGCTGTCCTCCTGTCCTGCTGTCCTCCTGTCCTGCTGTCCTTCCTGTCCTGCTGTCCCTCCTGTCCGCTGTCCTTCCTGTCCTGCTGGCCTTCCTGTCCTGCTGGCCTTCCTGTCCTCCTGTCCTGCTGTCCCTCCTGTCCTGCTGGCCTTCCTGTCCTGCTGTCCCTGCTGGCCTTCCTGTCCTGCTGTCCTCCTGTCCTGCTGTCCTCCTGTCCTGCTGTCCCTCCTGTCCGCTGTCCTTCCTGTCCTGCTGTCCCTGCTGTCCTTCCTGTCCTGCTGTCCCTCCTGTCCGCTGTCCTTCCTGTCCTGCTGTCCTTCCTGTCCTGCTGGCCTTCCTGTCCTGCTCTCCTGCCGTCCCTCCTGTCTTGCTTTCCCTCCTGTCCTGCTGTCCTTCCTGTCCTGCTGTCCTCCCTGCCTAGGCATGTTCCAGACCTCACTGTGGTCCAGTGAGGGGCAGCAGCTCTGGGACCTAGCCAGGCAACGACTCGCACAGAGAGGATCTCTCATTCCCAACATTCACCTGGGCAAAAGGCAGCGGTGCAGCCTGAGCCCAGATTCCAGGGTCCTTCGTGGCAGCCTTACGTAAGGGCCCTCTGTCCCTGTCTGGATCCTTCATGGTGGCCTTAAGTAAGGGCCTCTGTCCCTGTCTGGATCCTTCGTGGTGGCCTTAAGTAAGGGCCTCTGTCCCTGTCTGGACACTGATTGGCACAACGGTGTGGCATTTGTGTGCGCTGTGAGTGAAGGAGAGGGTAGAACATCTACCAGGTGCCCCAAGGAACTCAGGTAGGAGCTCAGGGGGGCCCCAGAGGTCTAATGAGTTCTCACTGGACAGGACAAAGCGCAGGGCTCAGCTACTCGACTGGCCCACTGCAGGGCCCAGGGCACATCGGTCCCTTCCCCTGCCAGCACTGGCCTCCCTGTGTGACCAACTTTGCCCTTGGTAGGATCCTTAGGACTTCCAGTGGCCAGTGTGGGGGTTCATGACCTCTAGGGGGATGTCTCCTGGCCGACTCCTGGGAGAATCAGATGGAAGGAATCAGGAGAGACTGTGAAGGGCAGACACACTTAGCGTTAAGACTTACCTTAAAAGGGTCCTTGTCGGGCTGGGGATGTGGCTCCGTGGCAGAGCGCTTGCCTAGCGTTCAATTCCTGGGTTCAATTCCTCAGTACCACATACACAGAAAAAGCCAGAAGTGGCTCTGTGGCTCAGGTGGTAGAGCACTAGCCTCAAGCAGAAGAAGCTCAGGGACCATGCCCAGGCCCTGAGTTCAAGCCCCAGGACAGGCAAAGAAAAATAAAAGGTTTCTTGTCCACTGGATGTATTTGGAATCTTGGAGCATCTGAGCTAAAAGCTCCCTCGGAATCCAGTGGTGCTGTTGGGTCTGGGGTTGCTGGGAGGGCTCTGCTCCAGTTCCGTGACGGGGCTCCGGGATCCTCAGCGGCGTGTCTAGAGCAAGTCCGTTCTGGAGGAAAGACGAGGCCTGCTGGTCGTGGCCACCACACTCCTGAAGACTGACCTTGATGGACGCGGCGTTCCATAGCTAGGAGACAGGTCGGCCTTGTGATGTGATATGCGCTTCCTCGTGGGTTAGAGGCTCACAGACGCGCTTTTACACATGTCATTTGTGTTGAACTCGCTCCTGTATGCCATTTTGCATGAACAGCAGCTTAATTATGTATGTATGTATGTATGTATGTTGGTCATGGGGCTTAAACTGTAGACCTGGGCGCTGTCTCTCAGCTCATCAGCTCAAGGCGAGCTCTCTACCACTTGAGCCACAGCGCCACTTCCGGCTTTTTCTCTTGAGGTGGTGCTGAGGAATCGAACCCAGGGCCTCATGTATGTACGGCAAGCGCTCTACCACTGAGCCACCTTCCCAGCCACTTAATATTTTTTAAAGGCTTTGTGGGATCTTAAACTGTGCAGAAGGGACTCTGGATGGGACTACATCCTGGAATCTTCTCTCCAAGCCTTGGCCTCCTATTCCAGGAGGCTCTGGACTGTGCCTGTGCAGGTTGTATGGTTGAAGGGAATGATGGATGGGGCCCGTGAATGGGTCATCCATGAGCTCCTGCTGCTCACATGGGAGATGGGGGCTGGGAGGTAAGCCGCTGGGCAGTAGCCAGTGGCCAGAGCGGGGGAGTTTGAAGTCACAGATGCAGCTCAGCAAGGCTCCCTGTGGGAAGAAGGCTCTGAGGGCAGGAGGCAGGGCTGCAGGGCTGAGCCCACGGGAGGGTGCTCTCCCTGGAGCTCTGAGAAATAGCACCCCTGAGAGATGCTTTTCTTTTTCCTGGGGGCCTGAGAAGCTCAGAGGATGCTGGAACTCAGGGGAGGGTGAGAACAATCCATTATGAGTGGGGGGAAGGGAGAGGGTGAGCCTATTCTTGTCGCTGTGGAGTGAGTACTCACAGACTGAGGGCCTTTCATGGCTCACTAGGAGTAGGTAGCACACACGCACACACACACACGCGCGCACACACACACACATACGCACACACACGCGCACACATGCACGCACACACGTGCACACACACGTGCACATGCGCACGCACACGCACACACACACATGCACACACACGCACACATACACGCACACACACACACACACACACGCTCTAGTCAGTCTCCGGACCTAGACTCTGCCCCCCCCCCCCCCCTCACGCCATGTTGGGGCTAATCCTCGTCTTCAGGCCCTTTGGCCATCAGATTGTTGGCCTTAATTTCCGTCTGGAAAATTCTGGTGGAGTTTAGGGGTCCTACGCATCGCTCTGGGGCTCAGGATGGGGAGTTGGGAGTCCCGACAGGTGGTAGGCTTGGTGAGCCCCGCAGTGCAGGACAGGCAACAGGCAGAAGCAGTTCAGTGTGCACTGTCCATGCAGACCGTGGCGGAAGAGTGCAGGGGAGTATGGACATCAGATCAAGGCGCCTTCTCCAGCTCCAAAATGGACAAGAAAATTAAGTTCTCACTTCCATTCACCTTGAGGAGGTGGCAGTTATAAATGGAGGCGACACCCTACAGCCAGACCTGTGGTTTCCAAACCATCACCTCAAGAAGGCAATAGTTTCTTTCATCTTGGAAGACAGTAGGTGTGGACCCTGAGATGAGTAAAGGATTGATCCTCTGAATCATAAGCTTGTCCTCAATGCTTGTAGCCATTCAGCCGGCTCAGTCTTTATAACCATTTCTTTTCCACTTCTACTCTCAATGCGAGCAATAGTACAGAGAACTCTGCGTGTACTGGGTGCTTACGCTGTACTCATGTTCCCTTGTTGCTGTGTTAACACAAAGCAGTTATCTGAGTGTGCGCTGCATGTCTGCAGTCTGTGCTCACAGCCTGGGAAATAAAGGCAGGGGGATCACAAGGTTAAGGCCAGACTTGGTGTACATGAAGAGGTCTTGTCTAGGGCGGGGTGTAGTGGCTTACACCTGTAATAACAACTACTTAGGAGACAGAGATTTGGAGGATTATAGTTCAAGGCCAACCCAGCCAATAAGATAGCATGGTGCTGTGCAGCTGCAATCCTGGCAGTTGGTGCTGTGCAGCTGTAATCCTGGCTGTTGGTGCTGTGCAGATGTAATCCTGGCTGTTGGTGCTGTGCAGCTGTAATCCTGGCTGTTGGTGCTGTGCGGCTGTGATCCTGGCTGTTGGTGCTGTGCAGCTGCAATCCTGGCAGTTGGTGCTGTGCAGCTGTAATCCTGGCTGTTGGTGCTGTGCAGATGTAATCCTGGCTGCTGGTGCTGTGCAGCTGTAATCCTGGCTGTTGGTGCTGTGCAGCTGTAATCCTGGCTGTTGGTGCTGTGCGGCTGTGTTCCTGGCTGTTGGTGCTGTGCAGATATAATCCTAACTGTTGGTGCTGTGCAGCTGTAATCCTGGCTGTTGGTGCTGTGCGGCTGTAATCCTGGCTGTTGGTGCTGTGCGGCTGTGATCCTGGCTGTTGGTGCTGTGCGGCTGTGATCCTGGCTGTTGGTGCTGTGCGGCTGTGATCCTGGCTGTTGGTGCTGTGCGGCTGTGATCCTGGCTGTTGGTGCTGTGCGGCTGTGATCCTGGCTGTTGGTGCTGTGCGGTTGTGATCCTGGCTGTTGGTGCTGTGCGGCTGTGATCCTGGCTGTTGGTGCTGTGCAGCTGTGTTCCTGGCTGTTGGTGCTGTGCAGATATAATCCTAACTGTTGGTGCTGTGCAGCTGTAATCCTGGCTGTTGGTGCTGTGCGGCTGTAATCCTGGCTGTTGGTGCTGTGCGGCTGTGATCCTGGCTGTTGGTGCTGTGCGGCTGTGATCCTGGCTGTTGGTGCTGTGCGGCTGTGATCCTGGCTGTTGGTGCTGTGCGGCTGTGATCCTGGCTGTTGGTGCTGTGCGGCTGTGATCCTGGCTGTTGGTGCTGTGCGGCTGTGATCCTGGCTGTTGGTGCTGTGCGGTTGTGATCCTGGCTGTTGGTGCTGTGCGGCTGTGATCCTGGCTGTTGGTGCTGTGCGGCTGTGATCCTGGCTGTTGGTGCTGTGAAGCTGTGATCCTGGCTGTTGGTGCTGTGCAGCTGTAATCCTGGCTGTTGGCGCTGTGAAGCTGTGATCCTGGCTGTTGGTGCTGTGCAGCTGTGATCCTGGCTGTTGGTGCTGTGCAGCTGTGATCCTGGCTGTTGGTGCTGTGAAGCTGTAATCCTGACTGTTGGTGCTGTGCGGCTGTAATCCTGGCTGTTGGTGCTGTGCAGTTGTAATCCTGGCAGTTGGTGCTGTGCAGCTGTAATCCTGGCTGTTGGTGCTGTGCAGCTGTAATCCTGGCTGTTGGTGCTGTGAAGCTGTGATCCTGGCTGTTGGTGCTGTGCAGCTGTGATCCTGGCTGTTGGTGCTGTGAAGCTGTAATCCTGGCTGTTGGTGCCATGCGGCTGTAATCCTGGCTGTTGGTGCTGTGCAGCTGTGATCCTGGCTGTTGGTGCTGTGGGGCTGTAATCCTGGCTGTTGGTGCTGTGCAGCTGTAATCCTGGCTGTTGGTGCTGTGCGGCTGTGATCCTGGCTGTTGGTGCTGTGCGGCTGTAATACTGGCTGTTGGTGCTCTGCGGCTGTAATCCTGGCTGTTGGTGCTGTGCGGCTGTAATCCAGGCTGTTGGTGCTGTGCAGTTGTAATCCTGGCTGTTGGTGCTGTGCGGCTGTAATCCTGGCTGTTGGTGCTGTGCGGCTGTTATCCTGGCTGTTGGTGCTGTGCAGCTGTGATCCTGGCTGTTGGTGCTGTGCAGTTGTGATCCTGGCTGTTGGTGCTGTGCAGCTGTAATCCTGGCTGTTGGTGCTGTGCAGCTGTGATCCTGGCTGTTGGTGCTATACAGCTGTAATCCTTCCTGGCTGTTGGTGCTGTGCAGCTGTAATCCTAACTCTTGGTGCTGTGCAGCTGTAATCCTGGCTGTTGGTGCTTTGCAGCTGTGATCCTGGCTGTTGGTGCTGTGCAGCTGTAATCCTGGCTGTTGGTGCTGTGCAGTTGTAATCCTGGCTGTTGGTGCTGTACAGCTGTGATCCTGGCTGTTGGTGCTGTGAAGCTGTGATCCTGGCTGTTGGTGCTGTGCAGCTGTAATCCTGGCTGTTGGTGCTGTGCGGTTGTAATCCTGGCTGTTGGTGCTGTGCGGCTGTAATCCTGGCTGTTGGTGCTGTGCAGCTGTAATCCTGGGTGTTGGTGCTGTACAGCTGTAATCCTGGCTGTTGGTGCTGTGCAGCTGTAATCCTGGTTGTTGGTGCTGTGCAGCTGTGATCCTGGCTGTTGGTGCTGTGCGGCTGTAATCCTGGCTGTTGGTGCTGTGTGGCTGTAATCCTGGCTGTTGGTGCTGAGCGGCTGTGATCCTGGCTGTTGGTGCTGTGCAGTTGTGATCCTGGCTGTTGGTGCTGTGCAGCTGTGATCCTGGCTGTTGGTGCTGTGCAGCTGTGATCCTGGCTGTTGGTGCTGTGAAGCTGTAATCCTGGCTGTTGGTGCTGTGCAGCTGTGATCCTGGCTGTTGGTGCTGTGCGGCTGTAATCCTGGCTGTTGGTGCTGTGCGGTTGTAATCCTGGCTGTTGGTGCTGTGCGGCTGTAATCCTGGCTGTTGGTGCTGTGCAGCTGTAATCCTGGCTGTTGGTGCTGTGCGGCTGTAATCCTGGCTGTTGGTGCTGTGCAGCTGTAATCCTGGCTGTTGGTGCTGTGCGGCTGTAATCCTGGCTGTTGGTGCTGTACAGCTGTAATCCTTCCTGGCTGTTGGTGCTGTGCAGCTGTAATCCTTCCTGGCTGTTGGTGCTGTGCAGCTGTGATCCTGGCTGTTGGTGCTGTGAAGCTGTGATCCTGGCTGTTGGTGCTGTACAGCTGTAATCCTTCCTGGCTGTTGGTGCTGTGCAGCTGTAATCCTGGCTGTTGGTGCTGTGCGGCTGTAATCCTGGCTGTTGGTGCTGTGCAGCTGTGATCCTGGCTGTTGGTGCTGTGCAGCTGTAATCCTGGCTGTTGGTGCTGTGCGGCTGTAATCCTGGCTGTTGGTGCTGTGCAGCTGTGATCCTGGCTGTTGGTGCTGTGCAGCTGTGATCCTGGCTGTTGGTGCTGTGCGGCTGTAATCCTGGCTGTTGGTGCTGTGCGGCTGTGATCCTGGCTGTTGGTGCTGTGCAGCTGTAATCCTGGCTGTTGGTGCTGTACAGCTGTAATCCTTCCTGGCTGTTGGTGCTGTGCAGCTGTAATCCTGGGTGTTGGTGCTCTGGGGCTGTAAGCCTTCCTGGCTGTTGGTGCTGTGCGGCTGTAATCCTGGCTGTTGGTGCTGTGCGGTTGTAAGCCTTCCTGGCTTTTGGTGCTGTGCGGCTGTAATCCTGGCTGTTGGTGTTGTACAGCTGTAATCCTTCCTGGCTGTTGGTGCTGTGCAGCTGTAATCCTTCCTGGCTGTTGGTGCTGTGCAGCTGTGATCCTGGCTGTTGGTGCTGTGAAGCTGTGATCCTGGCTGTTGGTGCTGTACAGCTGTAATCCTTCCTGGCTGTTGGTGCTGTGCAGCTGTAATCCTGGCTGTTGGTGCTGTGCGGCTGTAATCCTGGCTGTTGGTGCTTTGCAGCTGTGATCCTGGCTGTTGGTGCTGTGCAGCTGTAATCCTGGCTGTTGGTGCTGTGCAGTTGTAATCCTGGCTGTTGGTGCTGTACAGCTGTGATCCTGGCTGTTGGTGCTGTGAAGCTGTGATCCTGGCTGTTGGTGCTGTGAAGCTGTGATCCTGGCTGTTGGTGCTGTGCAGCTGTGATCCTGGCTGTTGGTGCTGTGCAGCTGAATCCTAGCTGCGTCAGAGGCTTAGGTAGGAAGGTGGCAGTGTGAGGCCAGCCCTGGGCAAAAACCAAAACAAACACACAACCCAGAGATTATATCTGAAAAAAATAAAGCCTGGGAGCATGGATACTACCCTGAATTCAGAATCCAAGTACCATGAAAAAAGAGAAAGAGAGGGCTGGAAAGGTGGCTCAGTGGTAGAGCGCTTGTCTTGCATGCATGAGGCCCTGGGTCGATTCCTCAGCACCACATAAGCAGAAAAAGCCGGAAGTGGCGCTGTGTCTCAAGTGGTAGAGCGCTAGTCTTGAGCTGAAGAGCTGAGGGACAGCGCCCAGGCCCAGAGTTGAGGCCCCACAACCAACAAAAAAAGAAAAAGTTTTTTATTTTAATAAGTGCTTCATTGTGGAGCACTTACTTAGCTTGCACAAGACCCTGGATTCAATCCCTGGTCCACAGAATGAAATCAACAAACAAAACAGGAAATTACTGAATCAGGAGTTTCATTTTCACCATAAATGAGTCACTTCATCTGTTCCTCTAACCGTGTTTATTCGTCACTGGTGCCTTCTGGACATAAAGTGGCCTCGTGGACGGAGCTCTGGATCATGCAAGACTTCACCCTATGTTGGTCTGGTTTGCACTTGAGTTGCTATTAAGAAACAGCATCTACTGAATCCTCCTGACTGCTCACCCGGCATGGTTCCCTGCTTTCCTCGTGGTGTTAGGGATCGTGTAGAGAGTTCCCTCCTCTCTCAGGACTCTCAGTGCTCCTGACACATTTTTCAAAAATGGGGGAGCCTCCTTGGCGTGCTGCAGTCAGCCAAACACTGACACCCCCAGTTTTTGCGTGTATTTCCTAAGAACTTGCTCCAAAAATAGGAGCTGTGGGATGAAGCACCGTCCGGGGTCCCCTTTTCAGGAAGCCCCCAGAGCCGCCTGCTGCCGTGAGCACTGGTGGACTCTGAGAAAGGCTCAGACCCTGTTCCACGGGGGATTTCTCCGGCTGCGGGCGTCGCTGCCCTCGGATTCCCTCTTGCTGATGTTCTCAGGAGGCCCTGAGGGGGAACGGGAGGGGGCGACAGTCTTTGGGCAGTCAGGACTTTTTATATGATTTAAAATATAACTCAATTGATTCATCCAGCCTCCTCTAAGATCTGAAGGCTTAGTCAGCCCCATTGGCCCTGCCCTTCTTGCTGTCCCAGTGGACGCCCTGTCCCCAGCTCCCAGCTCTCCCGAGCAGGACTTCTACCACCTGGGTGGAGGGAGAATGAAGGAGGCAGGGGCCATGCCCCTCTCCCTGGCCTTCGTGAGCTGAGCCGGAAGGATCTGGCAAGGCGTGGTTGGGTCCAGCTGGAGTTGTCCACACCGGGCCTGTGGCCCTGGGAGGTGGCGAGCAGAGGCCTGCCCCGGGAAGGGGAGCAGGGGAGCTGACTCAGCACACCCAGGAAAGGCGCTGGAAGAGGCTGTGGACGGGAGTTCCCGCCCTGCCCGCCCCGGGAAGCACTCCTCCCCGCCCAGCCGAGCAAAGGACCTGACCTACCTCGGGCTTGGCCTGGCTCTGTCTGCAGAGGTGCAGGATTCTGGGGCTGGGGCAGAGCACCCTCTTTCCATTTTACCTCCCTGCCCCCACCATTGTGAGGCCTGGCCTTTGGCTGTGATGGTGGAGACCACCTGCCCTTTGGAACTGGCCACTGCCCTGGGCTGTTCCTGCTTTGAGGACAGTGAAAACCAGGGTGTCTGTCTGTCTCTCTCTCTCTCTCTGAACCAATAATGATTGTTTTCCACTTGTTCAAAGTCTCCAAGTCAATAAACCCATTCCAAGAGTAAACATGTTCCCTCTTATAGATGACAGACAGATGAACAGACAGACAGCCTCTTCCCTGCTTTCCTGGCAGCTATGAGGATCTGAAGAGGAAAAGAACAGGTCTCAAGAGTGTGGGACAAACCATTTCTGAAACAATCTGAGCTTTGAGCAGTAATTTGCAAACGCTTTTCCCCCAATGTTCCATGGGAAACATTGACGATATTCAGGAAAGATGTAGACCTTGGACCACAAACAACTCCGTATCCATACCTCACAATCGACTCAGGCTAGTGTATCCTATACACTTCCCACCCCCGCCACCGTTGTATGGTTCGTGTACACTTCAGCCTTCTCCATGACCAACTGCTCGCGCATGCCCACCCCCTTCTAGCATTCTCTGTGGAAGCATGCTAGGGCATGAGTGAAGGACAGAGCCTAGCAGAGAAGTCTTACTGAGGGTGCCCCACTGTTCATCCCTGCTTGAAAATGGAAGCCCCCCATTCCCACAGAGACATCAGAGGGGACCCAAAGGCACAAGGTCTCTGTGCTCTGGTCATATAAAATTATAGTTATGGAAATGGAAACAAGGTTTTTTCCCATCCTGTTTGCTCATTTATCTGTCTTTGGGGAGGGGTAGGCGGTCCATGGAGAGACAAAGGGTGAACAAATGCAGCAGTGGCATTTACTACATACTGTGTTGAAAATGAACTGTGCAACTTGTGGACAGGAATGGGAAGAAAAAACTGGGAGAGCAGGGAAGGGGTGATAGTGTCCAAAGAGAAGTGTACTCTTTACCTGACTTATGTAATGGTAACTCCTCTGTATATCATCTTTATAATAACAATAAAATAATAACTCATAAGTAAGCCTCCAGGCTGGACACGGTAGCACATGCTTGTAATCCAGCCACCAAAAGGCAGCAGGAGGAGCATCACAGTATGTAGCTGCTCCAGGCAAAACATGGAAAAACAAACTAAAGCAAAAAGGCCAGGGAGCCTGTCTGCCCACATGGGCAGCAAACAACACAAACCAGAATTCCTGTCTCGGGTCAGGCCAAGTTGGTTTTTTTGTTTTGTTTTTTGTCGGTCGTGGGGCCTGAACTCTGGGCCTGGGCGCTGTCCCTCAGCTCTTCAGCTCAAGGCTAGCGCTCCACCACTTGAGCCACTTCTGGCTTTTTTCTTTCTGCTTACGTGGTGCTGAGGAATCGAACCCAGGGCCTCATGCATGCGAGGCGAGTGCTCTACCACTGAGCCACTTCCCAGCCCCTGGCTGAAGTGTTGATCCTCTCATTTCACCTCCCCACAGACCCCTGAGGCACTTCTGCTGGGACTCCTGGGCTCTCCAAGGTGCACAGTTTGAGAAACACTGGCCTTAACTGTCCCGCCCCCACCACCTCCCCACCGTCCTGTACTCCCTGCAGAGGAGCCGGGTGGGCTGGTGACAGGGAGGGTGGGGGAGCGGGGGGGGGGGGGAGCGGGGTGGGCTGGTGACAGGGAGGGTGGGGGAGCGGGGTGAGTGGGTGACAGGGAGGGTGGGGGAGCTGGGGGGGAGCGGGGGGGGGGGCAGGGTGGGCGGGTGACAGGGAGGGTGGGGGGAGCGGGGAGGGGGGCAGGGGGGGGCTGGTGACAGGGGGGGTGGGGGAGCGGGGGGGCTGGTGACAGGGGGGGTGGGGGGGTGGGCTGGTGACAGGGAGGGTGGGGGGAGCGGGGGGTGGGCTGGTGACAGGGGGGGGAGCGGGGTGGGCTGGTGACAGGGAGGTGGGGGAGTGGGGTGGGGGGGTGGGCTAGTGACAGGGAGGGAGGAGCGGGGAGGGGAGCAGGGGGCTGGTGACAGGGAGGGTGGGGGAGCAGGGAGGGGGGCAGGGAGGGCTGGTGACAGGGAGGGGGGGAGCCCGAGGCCTTGCCCAGCTCTGGCACCCTCCACGCAGCACCTATCCCTCCGGTGGGCGCTGCCCAGCCCAGCTGCTTGGTTCTCGGGACCCTGCCTTCTTCTCTGAACTGCTCGCTGCACTCATGACTGCCTGTGAGGCTGGTGCTCCAAGTCACATCTCTGAGCCCAGGAGGAGCCCAAGCTTGCAGGAGAAGGGCGGTCAGCAGTGGGGGGGGGCATAGACACCGGGAGGGAGCCCTCAGCAGAGAGCGGAGTGACACTCACTGTTGAAGAGGATTTCTGAGATGGGGGGACCTTGTGCTGTTAGAGTTCCACATGTGGGAAGGCCCTGGGACACATGGGGGGGGGGGGGGTGCCAGTGAGCAGCCAGGATCGCGGGATGGCTGAGGAATGGAAAGGGAGGGAAGGTGAGGTTCGTGATGTGTGTGGTGGATGGAAGCAGGCAGGTGCAGGGCAGGTGGGCCTGCGGGAAGTTCACCTGGGAACTTAAGACCGGCAAAGCATCCGCTGAGCCAATGAGGCAGACCTGCGCTTTCCTTCCTGGTCCAGCCCCCTGTCTGAGCTCTGGGCGCTTTCCTTCCTGGTCCAGCCCCTGTCTGAGCTCTGGGCGCTTTCCTTCCTGGTCCAGCCCCCTGTCTGAGCTCTGGGCGCTTTCCTTCCTGGTCCAGCCCCTGTCTGAGCTCTGGGCACTTTCCTTCCTGGGCCAGCCCCCTGTCTGAGCTCTGGGGCCCTTTCCTCTGGTGATTCTTAGGTTAGGTGTATCCAGCTGAGGAGCCTGGGTTCCAGGGCTGAGGGCAGGGCCCAGGGTTTGGAAGGTTCACTGTGGGAAGCATTCTGAGGGGAGGACTGCTAGATGCAGTGTGTGGAAGCACTTATGAGCCAGCAGTATAGCTGAGGGGCCATGGGACTTTGTGGGTGCGAGAGAAGAGGGGCAGGATGGTGGGCAGCACCGTGGTGGGCCCTCAAGGCTGCTCTGTGGGAGGTGGCGTGCACTCCCACCCCTGCCCGTTCCCCGCCCAGCTCCTTCATCAGTGCCACCCTGCCTTGCCACTTGTGTGGTGGTGGTGGGGCTTGAACTCTGGGCCTGGGCGCTGTCCCTCAGCTCTTCAGCTTAGGCTTTGAACTGTGATCCTCAGATCTCAGCCTCCTGAGCAGCTATGATGACAGATGTGAGCCGCCAGCGCCCGGCTATGGCCTGTCTTTAAAGTCAGCTTTTCCTTGTGGTGGTGGAACTGTCCACCACATGCACTCAGGACCCCAGAAGAAAAGGGTCCACCTGCCCCCCAGGATCATTATCCGGACTAACTGCACCGCCTGCTTGTCCCCCTGCAGGTCGCTGGCCGTCGGGCCTCAGTACTCTTCCCTGGGCACCCAGCCCATCCTCTGCGCCAGCATCCCAGGCCTGGTGCCCAAGCAGCTGCGTTTCTGCAGGAACTACGTGGAGATCATGCCCAGCGTGGCCGAGGGGGTCAAGGCTGGCATTCAAGAGTGCCAGCACCAGTTCCGGGGCCGCCGCTGGAACTGCACCACCGTCAGCAACAGCCTGGCCATCTTCGGCCCTGTGCTGGACAAAGGTACAGGCGGTCAGGGTATGCCACTACTCTAGCAAGGGTAGCACCAGACACTGGATGTCCACCCTAGGGGGCTCGGTAAAACTTGGAGAGAAACAAACAACCAGCAAGTTCCTCCAAAATAAAAGGGCAGAAGGGAGTCCGCAAGGCCTTGGGGAACGGTGGCCAGGCAGAGCACGGGGCTGCGGGTTGGTTTGAGGGAGGAGAGGACAGCAGAAGAACTGGGTGTTGGTTAGCTGCTACCAAAGAGCAAATTATCCTAAAATGTAGTGGTTTTAAGCGATAATTATCATGCGCTGACCTCCTGCCACTGTGGTCAGAGCACAGCAGCCCTTGGGTGGAGCTGGCTCCATTCCTCAACACACGCCATTCATGAACATGTCCCCGTGAGGCTGCCAGACACCACACCGGGGGGGGGGGGTCCTTACACAGTACCTGGGACCCCAGGGTAGAGACCTAATGAGAAGGAGAGAGGCAGAGACAGAGAGACAAGACAGCAGGGTATGGTGGATCACGCCTGTAACACTAGCTGCTCAGGAGGCTGAGATCTGAGGATCGAGATTCAAAGGCAGCCCGGGTGGACAAATCCATGAAGACCAGAAGGGGAACCGTGGCTCATGTGGTAGAGGCCAGCCTCAAGCGAAAAAGCCAAGTGAGAACACAATGCCCTGAGTTTAAGCCCCAGTACTGATGTGAGAGAGAGACAGAGACAGACAGAGACAGAGACAGAAACAGAAACAGAGGCTGTAGGTGAAAGGCTTCCATACCTTTAAAAAATCATGTCGTTTTTAATCTTTTTGAAGCCTTTTTAACATATTTGCAGAATGTGTTTAACATTGTCTCAGAATCACACTTCTTTTTCATTATAAAATATTTTCAGCATCCCAGAAAGAAACCCATGCCCACTAAGCACTCTCTTCCCAATTCTTTTTCCTCTCTGGAAGAGCTGTTTTCCGTCCATCCCTGCAGATTTTCCCATTCTGGATATGACCTTTTGTGTCTGGCTTCTTTCACTAAAACTTAGCCTGTCTTTGTGCTTCATTCCTTTTATTTTTAATTTATTTATTATTATATTTACTTATTTATTTTTTGTCGGTCATGGGGCCTGAGCTCTGGGCCTGGGCGCTGTCCCTCAGCTCTTCAGCTCAAGGCGAGCACTCTACCACTTGAGCAACAGCACCACTGCCGCTTTTTCTGCTTATGTGGTGCTGAGGAATTGAACCCAGGGCCTCAGGCATGGGAGGCGAGCGCTCTGCCACTGAGCCACCTTCCCAGCCCTTCATTCCTTGTCATGGCTAGATACTGTTCCATTGGGTGAGTGAGCCCCGTGAGCGTGCTCACTCGCCAGTCATCTGAATTGTTTCTGCCTTCTGGATTTTGCAAATAGTGCAGCTGTGAGTATTCTTGGGCAAACATTTCTTGGAGTATTTGTTCAGATCTTTTGGGACATATAATTATGAGTAGAATTGCTGACTTAAATGCTGATTCTTGTGTGTGTGGTACTGGAGTTTGAATTCAGGGCTTTCTGCTTGGTAGGCACTTAATTCATACCTTACAGACCTTTTTCTGATGTTATTATTTTTTAGATAGAGTCTCATGTATTTATTTGCCCTGTAGCCAGCCTCAGATTGCAAACCTCCAACCTATTCCTCCCAGACAGCTAGGAGAGCTGCTGCATGTCTGTTGGTTGAAGTAGGGCTTTCAAACCAGGCACCCACGGCTCACGCCTGTAATCCCATCTACTCAGGAGGCTGAGCTCTGAGATCAGTTCAAAGCCAGCCTGAGCAGGAATGTTCACAAGCCTCTTATCTCCAATTACCCACCAGAAAGTCAGGCGTGGAGCTGTGGCTCAAGTGGTAGAGCTCTAGCCTAGAGCAAAAAATCTCAGGGACAGTGCCCAGACCCATAGTTCAGGCCCCAGGACCTCCCCCTCCCTCCATCCCCCCCCCAACAGAGCTCCCACTGATTTTCTGTCTGTCTGAGCTGCCTCAACTTTCCATCCTCCCATCTTTGCCTCCTGGAATTACAGGGGCACAACATCATGCCTGGCGCTTGTTACTCTTTTTAAAAACCATCCTAGTGTATGTGAAATGGCATCTCGTTGTTTATTTTCACATTCCAATAGTTAACAGTACTGAGCATATTTTCATGTGTTTATTGGCCATCATGGGTCATCTTTAAAGAGGTGTCTACTCAAGCCCTTTTTTTTTTTTTTCAATACGGGGCAAGTACTCTAACCAGTTAAGCCTTACCTTTCAATACTGGGGCAAGTACTCTAACCAGTTAAGCCTTACCTTTCAATACTGGGGCAAGTACCCTAACCAGTTAAGCCTTACCTTTCAATACTGGGGCAAGTACTCTAACCAGTTAAGCCTTACCTTTCAATACTGGGGCAAGTACTCTAACCAGTTAAGCCTTACCTTAGCCCTTATTCTTTTTCCCAAACCAGACCAGCACACTCCACCTCCTAAGTAGGTGGGATTACAAGCATGTGCCCAGCATGGGGCATTTTGCCCATTTCTCGATTGAGTTGTTTGACTTTTTACTATTGAATAAGTTCTTTCTACCTTCTGGATACCAGATACTTATCAGATATAAGATTTGCAAATACTTCCTTTCATTTTGATAGTGGCCTTTGACGCTCAAAAATTACTTTGGTTAAAATTGTTGTGACATCAAAATAAATGTTGCCTAAGCTCAGGCCTCAACCATTTGTAGCTCTGCTTTGTCTGTGAGTTTCATGCTTACCGCTTATGGTCATCTGTCAATCTATTTAATTTTTTAATTTGCTTTGCCATGTGGATACCCCACAGCTCCATTACTATCTGGAGGGAAAAAAAGCTCCTTCATACATACTTTGGATGGTCATGGCACTCATGTTGAAGATCAGTTTGTCATACATTTACTCTGGGCTTTCAATTCCACTGGTTAATACATTAGTATTTTGTTAATTTCTATATCATTTTATTGTAGCTTAATAGGATGTTTTGAAATCAGGCCATGTGAGTCTTCTAAATTTTTTTTCTTTTTAAGATTGCTTTGGTTATTTGGGATCCTTTGAAATTCTATGTAGACTTTTAAGCTCAGGCTCCGCATTTATTTTTTTAATGGAATTATATTGACTCTGTGGGTTACTGTGGGAAGTGTTCCATCCCAACTCTATTAGGGCTTCTAATCCAGGAATTCTGGCTGTGTGTCCAGAGCCCCATTCCATTGCTTCAGTGATGTGTCATAGTTTGGGCCCATGCTTTGTGCCTCTTGCTTAGTGTCAGCCTCAGTGTTTTGTTTTGTTTTTTCTTTTGAAGTTGACAGTCTTAAGAGTTTCCTGAGTTTGAGATGTGCCCTGTGCCAATGCAGATACCTCTGCCTCTTCCTTTCGTTTCCTTTTCTGGCTGATTCCTGCAGCCAGGACATCCAGTGCCATGTAGAACGGAAGTAATGAGAGTAGCCTTTTGCCACGCATTTGAGGTTGGCTGTGGGCTTTCATATGCCCTTTGTCCTGGAAACTTAGCCCTTTGAGCTGTAGTGATTTTGAGGAAAACCCTCTATCTGGAACATCACCGCTGTAGGAGCGTGGGGGGGGGGGCAGAGAGCGACCCCCAGGGCAGGGTCAAGATGCTTTGTTCCAGAGCAAGCTCCCCGCAGCCTGCTTTCCCCAGCCAAGCCCCATGACTGGTCGGCTGGTACGGTGAGAGCCCTTGGAACTGAGTCGCTTCCTAAACACTGGTGGCTGCAGGAACCTTGCAGGATCGCTGCATATCCACTCATAGTGCCTGCGGCTGCATGTCCACTCATAGTGCCTGCGGCTGCAGTGTCTGCGTGTCCACTCATAGTGCCTGCAGCTGCAGTGTCTGCATGTCCACTCATAGTGCCTGCGGCTGCAGTGTCTGCATGTCCACTCATAGTGCCTGCGGCTGCGTGTCCACTCATAGTGCCTGCGGCTGCAGTGTCTGCATGTCCACTCATAGTGCCTGCGGCTGCAGTGTCTGCATGTCCACTCATAGTGCCTGCGGCTGCATGTCCACTCATAGTGCCTGCAGCTGCAGTGTCTGCGTGTCCACTCATAGTGCCTGTGGCTGCAGTGTCTGCGTGTCCACTCATAGTGCCTGCGGCTGCAGTGTCTGCGTGTCCACTCATAGTGCCTGCGGCTGCAGTGTCTGCATGTCCACTCATAGTGCCTGCGGCTGCGTGTCCACTCATAGTGCCTGCGGCTGCAGTGTCTGCGTGTCCACTCATAGTGCCTGCGGCTGCAGTGTCTGCATGTCCACTCATAGTGCCTGCGGCTGCATGTCCACTCATAGTGCCTGCGGCTGCAGTGTCTGCATGTCCACTCATAGTGCCTGCGGCTGCATGTCCACTCATAGTGCCTGCGGCTGCAGTGTCTGCATGTCCACTCATAGTGCCTGCGGCTGCAGTGTCTGCGTGTCCACTCATAGTGCCTGCGGCTGCAGTGTCTGCGTGTCCACTCATAGTGCCTGTGGCTGTGTGTCCACTCATAGTGCCTGCGGCTGCAGTGTCTGCGTGTCCACTCATAGTGCCTGCGGCTGCAGTGTCTGAGTGTCCACTCATAGTGCCTGCGGCTGCAGTGTCTGCGTGTCCACTCATAGTGCCTGTGGCTGCAGTGTCTGCGTGTCCACTCATAGTGCCTGCGGCTGCAGTGTCTGCGTGTCCACTCATAGTGCCTGCGGCTGCATGTCCACTCATAGTGCCTGCAGCTGCAGTGTCTGCGTGTCCACTCATAGTGCCTGTGGCTGCAGTGTCTGCGTGTCCACTCATAGTGCCTGCGGCTGCAGTGTCTGCGTGTCCACTCATAGTGCCTGCGGCTGCAGTGTCTGCGTGTCCACTCATAGTGCCTGCGGCTGCAGTGTCTGCGTGTCCACTCATAGTGCCTGCGGCTGCAGTGTCTGCGTGTCCACTCATAGTGCCTGTGGCTGCGTGTCCACTCATAGTGCCTGCGGCTGCAGTGTCTGCGTGTCCACTCATAGTGCCTGCGGCTGCATGTCCACTCATAGTGCCTGCGGCTGCAGTGTCTGCATGTCCACTCATAGTGCCTGCGGCTGCATGTCCACTCATAGTGCCTGCGGCTGCAGTGTCTGCATGTCCACTCATAGTGCCTGCGGCTGCAGTGTCTGCATGTCCACTCATAGTGCCTGCGGCTGCAGTGTCTGCGTGTCCACTCATAGTGCCTGCGGCTGCAGTGTCTGCGTGTCCACTCATAGTGCCTGTGGCTGCGTGTCCACTCATAGTGCCTGCGGCTGCAGTGTCTGCGTGTCCACTCATAGTGCCTGCGGCTGCAGTGTCTGCGTGTCCACTCATAGTGCCTGCGGCTGCAGTGTCTGCGTGTCCACTCATAGTGCCTGCGGCTGCAGTGTCTGCGTGTCCACTCATAGTGCCTGTGGCTGCGTGTCCACTCATAGTGCCTGCGGCTGCAGTGTCTGCATGTCCACTCATAGTGCCTGCGGCTGCGTGTCCACTCATAGTGCCTGCGGCTGCAGTGTCTGCGTGTCCACTCATAGTGCCTGCGGCTGCAGTGTCTGAGTGTCCACTCATAGTGCCTGCGGCTGCAGTGTCTGCGTGTCCACTCATAGTGCCTGCGGCTGCAGTGTCTGCGTGTCCACTCATAGTGCCTGCGGCTGCATGTTCACTCATAGTGCCTGCGGCTGCAGTGTCTGAGTGTCCACTCATAGTGCCTGCGGCTGCAGTGTCTGAGTGTCCACTCATAGTGCCTGCGGCTGCAGTGTCTGCGTGTCCACTCATAGTGCCTGCGGCTGCAGTGTCTGCGTGTCCACTCATAGTGCCTGCGGCTGCAGTGTCTGCGTGTCCACTCATAGTGCCTGCGGCTGCAGTGTCTGAGTGTCCACTCATAGTGCCTGCGGCTGCACAGCTTTCACGCGTACCTGCACTCCTTAGCGTGTGTACACGTGTGAGTAGATGTGCCTTCAGTGCGCAGCACATGTGGCTTGGAGCGTGTGTGTGTGCGCGTGCGTGTGTGCGCGCGCGCCGTGTGCAGAGTCTGTACCTGTGAATGCTCAATGTGCATGTGGAGCAGTTGCTTTGCAGGTGAGTCCTTGGGCTCTGTCATGGGCATGGAGCCTTGGGAAGCGGAGACAGGTGCAGCACATACATGGCTGTCAAGATACTCCACACGCGAGCACGGTCATGTGGGTGTGCTGCTCCACGCCAGGGGTCACTTCCCATCCACTGGGGCTTGGGCCACAGCCGCCTGATTCCAAATTTCCCAGAAAGAATGGGGGCCGCGGCGGGGAGGCCCCAGGGCACCCACGTGGCTGCCTGTGGAGGTCTGTCTGTGCGGAGAGGACAGACACCGGGTGGGGAGAGGGGGCATGCTGCTCCTGAGGGGGCCACTGGGGGGGCCGTGGGGGGCATCAGGTCCTTGAAAGTTTTCTTCAAAGATCTTTTGGACAGACTCACAGACTCTCCAGGGCCTGTTGGATTTGGGCTGAGGGCTGGGGATGCCCAATTCCTCTTATCCTCTCTTTAAAAGCTGCCCTGAGCTCGAGTCTGGACTGTTGGAGCTTGCCATCCTGCTGATCTCTCCCAGCCTCTGAGAGCAACTTGCACATCTGCAGACCTATCTAAGCTCCACCCTGCTTGTAGCCTCCATGCCTCCTCTCCGGTCCCCTCTGCTCTCCTGGCGCCGCCCCTCTCCCTGCCCCCGCCATCCCACCGCCCTCCCTTTTCTGCGGGGCAACAGAGGCCCTGGCCCAGTATAGTAGGAAGGGAGCCTGTGGGGTCCTCCTTCCTATTTACCTGCTTCACAGACTCCGGGAGGACCAAGAATCCCCCAGGGGCTCTAGAGAGAAGCTGACTTGGGAAGCAGCCATTGTGGCCCCTCCCGGCTTGCCTGTCAGCCCGGGCCGTAATCAATCTGATTGGATTAGGATCAGGGTGACCCTAATCATGTCAAAGGTCACCCCAGGCTTTGTGGCAGGGACCACAGGGTGGCTGGCCACCCTGCTGAGCCGGCCTCTGGAGCGGACTTTAACATCCACTAGCCAGCTGTGCGGGAAGGGGCCAGCCCTGCGTGTGCGCACTGGCAGCCGTGTCTGTGTGGGCAGGTGGCACGTTGGCGATCCTGTCTATATCCACGCCTGTGTCTGTCGCTGTGCATGTGTGTGGATCTGCACACACTTGTTGCAAAGATGTGTATAGGTGCGGGACTTGGTGTGGTGTGTGTGCACGTGTGTTGCATGTGCATACATGTGCTGTGAACATGTCTGGGTGTGCTTGTGTGTGCACGTCCATGGGGTGTCCGTGAGGATAGGTAGGAGTGTGTGCTCACCCCCCTGCTCCCGGTTCCTCCTGCCCTGGCCTGAGGCCTCCCCAGACTTCGCCCGGAGGGGTCTGCGGGGCCGCGGGGGGGGGGGGGGGTCTGGGAGGCGCTGCCGGTGCGGGGTGCGGGGCGCGCTGGGCGCGGTGCCTGGAGGGCCAGATGGGCAGCCGGAGCCCGGGACACTGGGCAGGGGGCGGGGAGTTTCCAGGGCGCCTCCGGAGAAGTCGCCGGGGCCCGGTGGGGTGGAGCCCTTAACCCTTCCAGGGAGGTCCGGGGGCCTGGCGCCCGGCAGGGGACCCCCGCGCCCCCGTGCCCCGCGCCCGGCCAGGGCCCCCGCGCCCCCGAGCCCGGCCGGGGACCCCCGCGCCCCCGTGTCCCGCGCCTGGCCGGGGACCCCCGCGCCCCCGAGCCCTGCGCTGCGCCCGGCCGGGGACCCCCGCACCCTGTGCGCTGCGCCCGGCCGGGGACCCCCGCGACCCCTGCGCTGAGCCCGGCCGGGGACCCCCCCCCCCGCGCCCCGTGCGCTGCACCCGGCCGGGGACCCCCCCCCCGCGCCCCCTGCGCTGCGCCCGGCCGGGGACCCCCCCGCGCCCCGTGCGCTGCGCCCGACCGGGGACCCCCCCGCGCCCCGTGCGCTGCGCCCGGCCGGGGACCCCCCCCCCCGCGCCCCGTGCGCTGCGCCCGGCCGGGGACCCCCCCCCCCCGCGCCCCGTGCGCTGCGCCCGGCCGGGGACCCCCCCCCGCGCCCCGTGCGCTGCGCCCGGCCGGGGACCCCCCCCCCCCGCGCCCCGTGCGCTGCGCCCGGCCGGGGACCCCCGCGCCCTGCGCGGGGCGGGCTGTGCGGGGGCGCCGGAGGGCCTCGGGGTGGCCGGGCCCGCGCGTGCGCGCGGCCGCCGTGGGGGGGCCGCGGGCGCGCCCCCTGACCCCGGCGCGGCCGCCCGGCCCCGCCCGGCCCCTCCCCGTCGCGCCGGGCGCGCCGCACAATGTCCGCGCGCCGACGACAAGATTAAGCGCGGGGCGGCCGGGGCGCCGCGGCGGTTCACACGCCCTCCGGGGAGCGGAATGCGGCGGCTGAATAGGGATTTCCCCGCGGCCCGACGGCGCGGCGGGCGGCGCATACCTCGGGGTTGCCATGACCGGCCGCCGCCGCCTAATCGCCGGCCATTGTGGGGCTAACGCGGCGTGGCCGCGCCGCACAAAGCCGGATTCCTGCGCGCGGCGGGGCGGCGGGCGCCCGGCCGCGCCGACTCGGGGGCCGCGACCCGCGCTCGGCGGCCCCGCCGCGCTTTGTGCCGCGAGCGATTACCGACGGCCGGCGCGGCGCCCCCTCGGGGCCGGGGCGGGGCGGGGCGGGGCGGGGCCGGGGCGGGGCGGGGCGGGGCGGCGGAGACCCTAGCGCCTGCGCCTCAGCCCCGCCTCCGCTCGGCGCGCAGCTAGAACCCGAGTCCTGTGTTCGTGATGATGGACCCCAAGTCCCATGCTCATGATGATGGACCCCGAGTCCTGTGCTCATGATGCACCCCCAAGTCCCGTGCTCATGATGATGCACCCCAAGTCCCGTGCTCATGATGCACCCCAAGTCCCGTGCTCATGATGATGGACCCCGAGTCCTGTGCTCATGATGAAGGACCCCAAGTCCTGTGCTCATGATGCACCCCAAGTCCCGTGCTCATGATGATGGACCCCAAGTCCCGTGCTTATGATGGACTCCAAGTCCCATGCTCATGATGGTGCACCCCCAGTCCCATGCTCATGATGGTGGATCCCAAGTCCCGTGCTCATGATGATGGACCCCAAGTCCCGTGCTCATGATGAAGGACCCCAAGTCCCGTGCTCATGATGATGGACCCCAAGTCCCGTGCTCATGATGATGGACCCCAAGTCCCGTGCTCATGATGAAGGACCCCAAGTCCCGTGCTCATGATGAAGGACCCACTCCAGAGGACCAGTGCCATAACACCGACCACTGACGGGCATCGGCCTGCTGGAGCCCTGTTCCACCGTGGCCGTGTCTGGGTGAGAAGCCGGCGGGGATGCTGGCTGTCATCTGTCCCCCAGACAGGGCTCTCCTCGGGGCCGTGTTCCCTCCCTGAGCCGTGGCCGACTTGTGTTGTCCTGTGGTCACCAACCACGAAGGGACCCAGGTGAGGGTCCCGTCTGAGTCTGGGGTTTCATGGATGAGGCCTTGCCCTGCCCAGAGCAGTGGATGTGGGCCCCAGGTGGCCTTTCAGTGATCTGTTACCCTCGAGTGGCCGGGAAGTCCCAGGACTCATTCCCTGTCCACCTTCCCCAAGGGGTCAGGATGAGCCACCCCAGAGCGTCGCTGCCTACAGCCTCTGTCCTTGTCACATCTGAACAGCCGTCTCCGGGGACAGTCCTGCCTCCGGAAGCCCCCAAGGAACACTTTCAGGAGCCCCGGGCTATCTGTCTGTCTCTAACCAGGCCTGTGCCCACCACCTTCCCCTCTGGAGAGAGGACAGGGCAGCAGCTCCCCCTGGGCCGGGGGTATGGAGCCGGGCAGGTGGGCTTTCCGCCCAGGCATGACTGCAGCCATGGAAACACCTAGTGAAGCTGTGGAATTCCGCCTGAGAGGCAGAGCAACCTCTCAGGACTGCTTTATCTGGGCAGCTGGAGACCCATGGCTGGCTTCTTGGAGTCTTTTTCCTGTCTGGACTCATCTGGGCCATTCTCCAGAGCAGGGCTGCCTCTGGGCTGCACTCTGGCAGGATGAGCTTTCCGAGCACCCCTTGCTCCCTGCAGAAATGGCCTCTTGGGTCATCTCCCTGGGAAGCACGGTCCTACAGAGGCAGTCAGTGCTCGAGTGCTCCGCAGGGCACAGTTGGTGCTTCATGGTGAAAAGTGAGACCATTTGTGCAATGCATCCTCAACAAATAGGAGTTTGGGAGTAAATCCTTCCTTTTCGGCATCCAGAGAGCCTTTCCTGAAGATAACGGCAGTTGTTTCTTAAATACTTTCAGCTTCTCACAAGAAAATACAAATATTTGGCTGACCTCTTTCATTCCCCAAATCATCTCTGGTTCTTGACAAGCCCATGAAATCCAACTCCCAAAATAGGAGATTTGCTGAGACCCCTCTGAAGCCCAAGTCCTGAGTCTCAAAGGCAAGTGCGGAGCCTCGTCCCATGGCTCCTGACAGGAGAGCTGGACTGCCCTCGGCTGTGATGCCCCACTAGTGACTCTCCCTTCTTCCCAGACACCAGACTCCCTCCATCCACGTCCCTATCCATCCACGATCACCCTTGCGTCTATCATCCACCTATCTGCCCATCCACCAGTTCACCGATCATTTATCCTTCTAGCCAGTCACCCATCTCCCTCCCATCTAACCACGCACCATTCACCCATTCATGTCCCATCTTTACCTGTCGTCCAGGCACTCATCCACCCTTCCATCAGCCGAGCCTCACCTACCCACCTGTCTAGGACTACTTCAGGCTTGCTCTGGATTCCATGTTGCCGAGCCAAGCTGTGTGCTTGTCTACCCCCTGCTGTCCTCTCTGTCACCTGTAACTCCTAAAGACAGGAAACGCACGAGAACCACAGCGAAGGACCTGATGTAAGCCAGCAGAGGATGCCACCCAGGACAGAGAAGGCTTTTCTTACGGTGAGGGATTCTTCTCAGCTGACAGTGAACCTTCCAGTCTCCTTAAAGCCCACTAGAGCCATAGCTCGTTCAACTTTCATGAAGCCTAGATTGCTGGAAATCGTACTTTATTGAGCAGCAATCCACGTTCTCAAAGTTGATTTTCAAATCCTGGGTCTTAAGAGTAGGTACATCACGTTTTACTCATCTCATATTCCTAGTTCTGAGCCTAGTGCCTGGCTCATTATGGATGCGTATCTTGGATGAGTGGATGGATGGAAGGGTGGGTGGACTGATGGATAATTGACAAGTGGATAATGGTTGGAAGGAAGCATAGGTGGAGTATAAATACACAGATGGCAGACGAATGATGAATGGATGGTGAGTAGGTAATAAATGGATGGGTGGTAAATGGTGGATGATGGATTTGTGATGGAAAAAAGGAAGGACACAGATAAATGTTACTTTTTATTAACTCAATCACTATTTTCTAAATAAGACCACATGTCTCCAGAAGGTCCAGGTGACACTCCCAGCCACAGGGGTGTGGTCCAGGGAGTACTGATTCCAGCCGGGGTTGTGGGTACACGCCCCCCCCTCTCCTGGGACTGTGGGCAGAAACTACAGGGTGTCTCTTAGAGTGCACACATTTTCCTGTAGAAGGAAAAGGTGAAGATGACTTTCCCAATTAGATTTGCTTTTTCTTTGGTGTGGTTTGTTGATTGGTTTGCTTTTTTTAAATATCGTACCTTGTGCTGAACTCAAACTCGATCTTCCTGACTCAGCCTCCCTTCCTAGATGCTGAGGTTACAGGAGTTCACTACTGTACCTGGCTTAGAATTTGTTTCTCTTGTGGAGCAATTATGTCACATAATTGGCTTTCTTCTTCTTTCTTTACACTTGATGGCCATATGGGCCGAGTCTTGGGTCTGAACAGAGCAGGCTTTCACTAGCTCACAAAGTTCATCCTGGCTCTGCTCCAGGCATCTGGGCCAAATTGGCAGCATCTGTGTGGGCCCGGTAGCCTACAGCCTGCTCTTCCACTTTTAATTCCCAACAGCCCTTTGGGAGTAAGACCTTTCTCTGCTAGTTGAGATGATCTGCTTGTGTTTCTGGAGTATGGACCACGTCCTGTTACAGGTACCTTTGTCCCCCATGCTAGCTGCCTCTGTTGTGTCCCTAGAAGCAGAATCTCTTAACAAAGGTGTGGTTTGTGCAGAGACCTGGCCGTGAGACCTGTGTCCTCACTCAGCAATCTCAGGGCTGTTCTGTCTGTCTGTCTGTCCTGTTCTACTCCCTGCAAAAAGAGAAGGCATTGAGGCAGGAACTGATCACAGTGATTGCCCCTAAACCTTGTGGAAATCTGATAAAAAGCCTTTCCTTCTACAGGAAAATGTGTGCACTCTAAGAGACACCCTGTAGTTTCTGCCCACAGTCCCAGGAGAGGGGGGGGCGTGTACCCACAACCCCGGCTGGAATCAGTACTCCCTGGACCACACCCCTGTGGCTGGGAGTGTCACCTGGACCTTCTGGAGACATGTCTTCTGGCAGCCTTAAGACATCTCCTTTCCTCTTTTGAGATCATTTTAAACTTGCAGAAGCACTGCGGGAGTGGTACCGCTCTCACCCCTACTGCAGACATGGTGCACACCCAGGATGAAGCCTCAAAGCTGAGTCCCTCCCGTCCCGAGTCCTCGTCCTAACTCTAAGGTCGCCCGTCTTCCCACCATGCCCCCTTTTCTGCCCCGGAATCTCATCTCAGACCCTTTGTTCTTTTACGTCACCCTCTCCCTGAGGTTCCCCCAAGCTCCCCTCCATTCCCTGGAGTTTGTGGGAGTGTGGGCAGACTCGAAACTGCAGAAACTGAGGAGAACCAGCTGGGTTTATCAGGTGTTCTGCATGGGCTGTGCTTTTGTCTTGTGGCTGGAGGGCGGGGTAGCGTGAGGGTTTGAACTCGGGGCTTCATGCTTGCCCTGCCAGTGCTCTACCTTGTGTACCACTCAGCTAACACAGCTTTGTGCTGGTTATTTTGGATATGGCGTCTTGCAGAATTTTGCCTGTGGTAACTTTGAACTCTTCCTCTGGATCTCAGCCTCCCAAGCAGTTGTGAGCCACTGGCAGTGGCCAGGCTAAGAGTTGTTAACAAGAATGCCTTCAAGTGACTGCAGTTCTACTCAGGGGCTGGTGATGCCTCCACCACTGAGGACATAAACTCCATCCATCCCTGAAGATGATATCTACGGATTATCCAATACTAGTCCCCTTGTAGGGACTAGTACCTTGGGAAACTGCAGAGAAATCCATGGATTCAGTTCCAAATCAGAATCCCTTTGCCAGAACACACTGTCTCATGTTTATCTGCCTGTGGTTTGCAGCCTACAGCTCCTACAGGGCCTCACAAGCAGGTCTTGTGAACACGTGTGCAGAGGTTTCTTTTGGGACCCAGCTGAAGGTCAGCTCCAGGGTTTCCTCAGCCTGGAGAGCCTTTGTCTGGAAGGAGACCTTCTTCTCTTCCTCTAAAATCCCAGGGCCTCCAGCTGTCCCTTAGCTCTTTTGCTCAAGGCTGGTGCCCAGTGACTTGAGGCACACCTCCTCTTCTGGCTTTCTTTGCTAGTTAGTTGGAGATCAGAGTCTCTTGGATTTGTCTGCCTGGGCTTTGAACCGGGATCATCAGATCTTAACTTCCTGAGTAACTAGGATTATAGGCATGAGCTACTGGCGCCCAGCTCCCCTCCTCTTTTGGCAGGAGAAACTGAGGCTTAGTGGGGAGGGATGCCTGCCCAGTTAGCTGGTGACAGAGCCAGGTAAGAATCTGCTTTTGTCTCTCCAAGTTTTAAGTCCTAGCTCCAGTCTCCCTCCCCTGCCTGCCTTTCTTCAAATATCTGTCAGTCCTAGCCTGTTTTCCTGAGTCCTGATAAGCAGAAGTTTCCAAAGCCTTGTTCTGGGCACGGCAGGGTGAGGCAGAGGTCTCGGGGTCTGGGGCACTGGTGCCATCTCCTAGGGTCACCCTCCCTGGACTCATCTGGCTAGGTAGGGTAGTTAGAACTTCAGATAGCAGATTCCCTGTGCTGGGAATGGGAGAAAGGAAAACAGAAGGAAGAGTGAGCCAGGTGTCCAGGATGCAGTTCAAGCCTCCTGCCTGAGCTGCCCTGGGAAGGGTGCCAGGGAAAGCCAAGTTCGACAGCCCATAGGCTGCTTCGCTCACTGGTCCTAACCCAGCCTCAGGGGTTCACGGGAAGCAGCTCTGGAGGGGTCAGGAAGGACAGATGCCCAGCTCAGCTCAAGAAAGCAGGAGGGGGCAGCCTGGGAACACAGGAGGAGAAGAGGGTCGTTGGTGTCCAGCGAACGCAGGCATTTGTTCAGCCAGGTTCCGGGGTGATTGCAAAGGGTGCGGCTGGTCTGTCTGGGGGTGAACATTTTATATTGGAAAATGAATGTTTGGGGGCATCTTGGGAAGGTGCAGAGGAAGCTGCTACGGGGCTGGGCCTGTCCTGGGGTTGGTCTGAGGGCGTGCATGATGTGCAGCCTCTGCCCACCGCCAGAGGGTTGGTGTGTACTTCTCCTGTGTTCTCTGTATGGAAGTGAATGGGCTCTTCTTTTCTCTTTTGTCGGTCGTGGGGCTTGAACTCTGGGCGCTGTCCCTCAGTTCTTCAGTTCAAGGCAAGCGCTCTATCACTTGAGCCATATCACTACTTCTGTTTTTCTGGTGGCTAACTGGAGATGAGAGTCTCACAGACTTTCCTGCCCAGGCTGGCTTTGAACCGCCATCCTCAGATCTCAGCTTCCTGAGTAGCCAGGATTACAGGCGTGAGCCACCGGCGCCCTGCTGAATGTATATTTTTTTATGCTAGTTCTGTGTGGATGAGTATCAAGCTTCCTGAGTGCGTCAGAGTATGTGCACAGTTGCTCAGTTTCCTTGTTCTTCCTGCCTGAGATTAAGAACACAGAGTCCCCAGGACTGATCACTCAGAACTCGGCTGGAAAAACCCTGGGGAGCAATCCCCCTGCCCATCCCTCTAGGAGGAAGGCTTCTTGGCGATCCACATGAGGTTTTGGGTAAGGAAGGACTCTCATAAACTCAAGGATTCTACTGTCCAGGAGCCAGTGATGCACCCTTGAACAAGAGGGTTCTGGCCCAAGAAATCCACAGCACACCCGCTCCCGGAGACCCAGGCTCTGGGGCCTCAAGCCCAGAATGTTCTCAGCTAGGTCAGTAAAATCTGTGTTAGACAGCAGTTGAGATTCTCATTCGTCTTGCTCCTGGGGCTTCCTCAGCTTGCAGTACCTTAGTTATCACTTAGCACAACTATGGAAAGAGTGTCAGTGACAGCCAGACTGACATGGCCCCACCCCCACCCCCTCCTGCCCTGAGCCCATGGCTACTCACTGCCACAGCCGAAAGTTTACACACCCTAAAGGCCCAGCCCGGTCCTTCATCCTGTCTGGAGAAGCCCCCTCGGGTCTGAACTCTGCAAAACCCAGCCACCCCACATAACCGGGACCTGTTTCACTTAGTGTCCTCCAGGTTTCTCCCTTCATGGCTTACCGTTTCCTTGTGCATAACACAGAGCCATCAGAACCAAAACAGGATGGCGCTTAATCAGACACATAGAATTCTCAAAAATTCATCTACTTTTTTTTTTGGTGTTTTAGGTCATGGGGCTTGAACTCTGGGCCTGGGCGCTGTCCCTCAGCTCTTCAGCTCAAGGTTAATGCTCTACCACTTGAGCCACAGCTCCACTTCCGGTTGTCCGGTGATTAATTAGAGATAAGATTCTCACAGACTTTCCTGCCTAAGCTGATTTTGAACCACAGTCCTCAGATCTCAGCCTTCTGAGTAGCTAGGATTACAGGCATGAGCCACCAGTGCCTGGCTACTTTTTTATATTTATATATTTTTATATATTTTTTACATTATATATATATATAAGACATATATTTCCAACAAAAAATGCCAAGAACACAGTAGAGAAGTGACAATACCTGTGATAAATAGTGCTAGGAAAATGAGATAATGACATCACATGCAGAAGACTGAAAGTCAACCCCCAAATCTCTCTTCATACATAAAAATCAATTCAAACCAGGCACCAGAGGTTCACACCTACAATCAGATCTAAGGATCATGGATTTAACAACTGAAGCAGAAAAATCCATGTGAAGACTCTTATCTCCAATTAATCACCAAAAGCCAGAAGTAAAGGTATGGCTCAAGTGGTAGAGTTCTAAACTTGAGGGGAAAAAAAAAAGCTAAGGAGCTGGATGCTGGTATCTCACACCTGTAATCCTAGGTACTCAGGAGACTGAGATCTGAGGATCAAGGTTCAAAGCCAGCCCAGGCGAGAAAGTCTCTGAGATTTTTTTTTTTTTGGGGGGGAGGGGGCGGGGTCTGGTTGTGGGCTGAACTCTGGCCTGGGCGCTGTCCCTCAGCTCTTCAGCTCAAGGCTAGCGCTCTACCACTTGAGCCACAGCGCCACTTCCAGCTTTTTCTGCTTATGTGGTGCTGAGGAATTGAACCCAGGGCCTCATGAATGCAAGGCAAGTGCTCTACTACTGAGCCACCTTCCCATCCCCTCTGTGAGACTTTTATCTGCAATAAACTACTCAGAAGAAGCCAGAAGTGGCGCTGTGACTCAAATGAACCAAAGAAGCTCAAGGACAGAGCCCAGGCCCAGAGTTCAAGCCCCAGGACTGCCAGGAAAAAAGGCAAGGAAAAAAAACTGAGGAATAGTGCTCAGGCCTCAAGTTCAAGCCCCAGTACTGGCATGTGCGCACACCTGCACACACACACACACACACACACACACAATCAGTTCAATCTGGATTGACTTAACATAAGACCAGAAACTATGAAACTACTGCAAGACAGCTGCGAGGAAATGCTTCAGGACACTGGTCGGAACAAGGATTTTATGGGTGTGACTCCACAAGTCTCGGTGCGCTCTCCTGCACCTTCTCCTCCCCCCTCGAGTCCTGGCTCATGGTGGCTCAGCACGGACATCCCTCTCCCTGCAGCCTCCTCAGCAGACTCTGCTCACCCCCCCTCCTTCCTCCACAGCCACCCGGGAGTCAGCCTTCGTCCACGCCATCGCCTCAGCCGGTGTGGCCTTTGCGGTGACGCGGTCCTGTGCCGAGGGCTCCGCGGCCATCTGTGGCTGCAGTAACCGCCACCAGGGCTCCCCCGGCGATGGCTGGAAGTGGGGGGGCTGCGGCGAGGACATCGAGTTTGGTGGAATGGTGTCCCGGGAGTTTGCAGACGCCCGGGAGAACCGGCCAGACGCCCGCTCGGCCATGAACCGCCACAACAACGAGGCTGGACGCCAGGTACGTCCGTGGCGCCCCAGGGCCCCTGGGCAGCGCAAGTCCCTTTTGTCCCGTGGGTAGAACGGTGGGCTGGAGGGGGGCTGCTCACTCCGTTGAAGGATTTGTGAAAGTCAGCACGGCCCAGATGCACCCCAGTATCCAGCGCATTCCCGTAAGAGGTCAAGGCCACCCATGGACTTCCCCCAAAGGAGGGCCGGGTATGGGCCTGGCGTGCAGAAGCCCCTGGACCTTATGGAGGAGGAGACAGAGAAGCAGCCACAGAGCAAGGCAGGAATGTCAGTGACGAAGAAATGCACAATGGTGAGCAGACAGGAAGAGAAACAGAGCGGCAGAGATAGATGGGTGGGCAAACATATAAACTAAGAGAGATACACAGCTAGAAGAGATATTAATAGAGATGGTTAATAGAGAGATGATTGATAGATGATCGATAAGACATAGATAGGATGGATGGATAGATTGATTGACTGATAGAGTTTTATAAGCCTGTATAAAATAAAGGAGGCACAACTTCAGGTGTTTCCACCCTTCAGTTCAGAGTCTAATCAGGCTTTGCCCCTGGCATTGAGGCTTCCGGAAGAGAAGGGCTGAATGTCCATATGTAGACAGACTTTGTACTTGGGCAGCTCATCCTTAGATTGTGCTTAAGTGTCAGACCAGAAAATCTCTGCTTACCCTTTCCAGAAATAAAGCTAGATACATGAATGTTGTCATACCAGACCCAAGAATTAACTCTTAAGAGATGAGAAATTTGAGACCCATGCAGGAATTTCCAATATCAGGTATCTTTAAGAAGTAGAGATGAAGCTGGGCATTGGTGTCTCACGCCTGGAGTCCTAGCTATTCAGGAGGTTGAGATCTGAAGAGCAAAGCTCGAACAAGCCTTGGGCAGCAAATCCAAGAGACTTATCTCCAGTTAACCAGCAAAAAGCTGAAGTAGAGGCATAGCTGAAGTGCTAGAGCATCAGCCTTGAATGAACAAACAGACAACGCCAAGTCATGGCATGAGAGAGAGGGGAAGGGAGAAGGAGGGAGGGAGGGAAGGAAGGAGGGAGAGAGAAAGAGAGAGAACAGAAAGTTTTTTACTAGAACTAAAGTTTTAGAGCCATAGGCCCAGTAAGTGACTGGAAGATCACAAGACAGTGTGTGAAATTCAGAGCTAATAGTGACAGAAACTCTTCAAGCTGCAAGAAGAATGTCTGGGTTTCATGCAAATGATCAGGAATCAAGATGGCATCAGACTTCCCAGGAAGAAAAATGAAAGCTAGAAGAAAATTGGGTGGTAATATTTTTAGGACTGGGGCTGGGAAGGTGGCTCAGTGGTAGAGTGCTTGCCTTGCATGCATGAGGCCCTGGGTTCGATTCCTCAACACCACATAAGCAGAAAAAGCTGGAAGTGGTGCTGTGGCTCAAGTGGTAGAGCACTAACCTTGAGCTGAAGAGCTGAGGGACAGTGCCCAGGCCCAGAGTTCAGGCACCATGACTGGCAAAAAAATACATATATATTTTTAGGACTATGAGGGACAAAATGGTTTAAACCAAGAATTTGATGTTCAGCTAAACTAGCAATTAAGTATCATACTGAATTAGAAAAGACTCGTTTTCAGACATTCATATTTCACAAAACTTACCTGGGGCCCTGTTCTTGCAACAAAGCTATCTCCAAGAAGATGAGATGGACAGAGCTGAGACATCTCAAGTTCAAGACAGAACTGAGAAAATTTAGTCAGGAGAGAATTAGGGGCTAAACCAGTGGCAGTACATTATTATCAGTAATAGGAAAGGAAATGTCATCATAATACAGCACATACATGTAGGAAGTGTAGGAAAGTGATGTGAGAAATTCAATTTTCATCCTCCATGGGAGAGGCCAATAGATATTGCCTAGGACTTAAAAAACAAGCAGTGGCAAGACAAGAGTGTTACAAGAATAGGAAGTGGGGGCTGGGAATGTGGCTCAGTGGTAGGGCGCTTGCCTAGCATGCGTGAAGCCCTGGGTTCCATTCCTCAGTACCACATACACAGAAAAAGACTGGAGTGGCGCTGTGGCTCAAGTAGTAGAGTGCTACCTTGAGCAAAAGAAGCTTACAGACAGTGCCCAGGCCCTGAGTTCAAGCCCCAGGACTGGCAAAATAATAATAATAATAATAGCTGGGCACTGGTGGCTCACGCCTGTAATCCTAGCTATTCAGGAGGCTGAGATCTGAGGATCCAGGTTCAAAGCCAGTCCGGGCAGGAAAGTCTGTGAGACTCTTATCTCCAATAAAAACCACTAGAAAACTGGAAGTGACGCTGTGGCTCAAGTGGTAGAGTGCTTGCCTTGAGCTGAAGAACACAGGGACAGCACCCAGGCCCAGGGTTCAAGCCCCACGACTGACAAAATAAAATATAATAATAAGTGTTGCAATGGGGCCGGGAAGGTGGCTCAGTGGTAGAGCGCTTGCCTTGCATGCATGAGGCCCTGGGTTTGATTCCTCAGCACCACATAAGCAGAAAAAAAATAAAGCCAGAAGTGGTGCTGTGGCTCAAGTGGTAGAGCGCTAGCCTTGAGCTGAAGAGCTGAGGGACAGTGCCCAGGCCCAGAGTTCAGGATCCACGACCAGACCCAAAAAATAAAAAAATAAATTAATTAAAAAAATAAGTGTCGCAAGGTCTTTGTTGCTTGGCTGAGACAGAATCCCTGGGATTTTTTTTTCCAGCAGGTTTCAAGCATTACTGACCTTTTATTTTTGTCGGTCATGGGACCTGAACTCTAGGTCTAGGCGCTGTCCCTCAGCTCTTCAGCTCAAAGCTAGCGCTCTATCACTTGAGCCACAGCCCTACTTGTGGCTTTTTCTGCTGAAGTGGTGCTAAAGAATTTAACCCAGGGCCTCATGCATGAAAGGCAAGCACTCTACATATCATATCATATATGTATATGTATATATATATATATATATATATATATATATATATATATATATAACTTTGAACAGAAGAAAACTAGAAGAAAAGAATCTGAAGTAGAGAAGGGAAGTATGCCTCTTCTTTGGGAAAATGTGACTACAAACAAGAGGAACATGAATATTTGACAAACGACTAGGAGAGCAGAGCACGGCCAGGGGATCACTGTGATCAAGAATAACAGAGATAAAGAAGTGGCTAAGAAGCCAGGCGTCGGTGGCTCACACCTGTACTCCTAGCTACTCAGGAGGCTGAGATCTGAGGATCACAGTTCAAAGCCAGCCCATGCAGGAAAGTCCGTGAGACTTTGATCTCCAATAAAGCACCAGAAAACTGGAAGTGGTGCTGTGGCTCAAGTGGTAGAGCACCAGCCTTGAGCTAAAGAGCTGAGGGACAGCGCCCAGGCCCAGAGTTCAAGCCCTATGACAGACAAATAAATAAATAAATATAAATAAAAAAGAACTGGCTAAGGGAGGGGCATGAGGCCAAGGTAGATCTGGACCCAAAGCCTAGCCAAAGCTTTAAACCACTGGGGCCACAAATGTGAGCTGCATAGGCAATTATAAATTTTTGAGTAGCCATATTGAAAGAATAAACAGGCCAGATACACTTTAAATGCTAAATGTAAGTAAATATCAGCATTTGTTTACTTTTCCTTGCTATAACAAAATCCTGGGTAACTGATACAGAAAAGCAGTTTATTTAGCTGAGAGTTTTGGGGGGTAAAAGTCCACGGCTGACTTGGCTTCCATGACACCTGGTGGATGGCAGTGTGGTGGGGGCACAGGGGAGAGGAGAAATCACTTGCAGAGACAGGAAGCCAGAGAGTGGGTAGGAATTGGTCTGGCTTTCCATAACAACCCTCTCAAGAAACCCAACCTGGTTTGCTTTCATCTTTCCCTCCATTCAGAGATCCTATAGAAATAGAGTGAGCCAGGAGGATTGGTAGGAAGGGAGCCTTTGAGCCTGCCACTACTGAGGTCTGTGTATTAGGGAACACTGTCACCATTGGGAAGATGGTGGCCCTGGTTTCCTGGAGAAGTTCTTTGCCTGGGACTTGGAGTAACTTCATGAAATAGGGAGCTTCAGGCAAAGATAAAGGCCCGTCAGGGATAAGTATCAGGAAGCAGTGCTTTCAATGAGCGAACAATTTCCTGCCTCATTTTTAAATTTAAATTTTAATTGGTGCATAGGAATCGTCACATACACTGTGACACTCCAAAACATATATACAATGTATAATGATCATATCAGGGTAATTAGCATTTTCACACCTCCAAGACTGGTTATTTGAGAATATTCAAAATCATCTCTGCTCGTCATTTTGAAATCTATAGACCATGAGGAAGTACTCCTCTTAGATCCCACTTCTCCAAGCTCCTACACCTCCTAACATCTAGGGACCCCTCTTCCAGTATGTTGGGGCACAACAATATCCAAACCATAACCACCAAGTAGCCAACATGCTATCATTGCAATAATGTAGC
The DNA here is from genome assembly GCF_019054845.1 of Dipodomys spectabilis. NCBI lineage: Eukaryota > Metazoa > Chordata > Mammalia > Rodentia > Heteromyidae > Dipodomys > Dipodomys spectabilis. The sequence continues at coordinate 532,828 of NW_024871173.1, read as the reverse complement.
AATATTAATCATGATTGTGATAGTCTGCATCCTCCTCTTATGCTGAGTCTTAGGAGTCCAGTATGTGGTCTCCATTAGGACCGGCTGCCTCTCAGTATCAGTGCACAGTGCCACGACAGTTCTCATAATACCTGCTCTCCTCAACCCTGCTGCCCTCTCCAAGTCCCTACCACCACCACATATACACAAAGAGATGGAGGAGGATTTTGTTGCCCTCATCCAAACCCCAGCCACTGTCCAGGTCCTAGGCCATCCTAGAGCCCAGACAGGGACAGCTCCCAGTGCCGCTGCCCCAACCTATAAGCACCTGCTCTGAGTTCTCTAATTCTCCCATCAGAAAGAATCGAACTCGCATCCTCAGACCATGATGCTCCTCCAGCTCCCTCCTTCCTTCCCTCCACCCCACAGATGAGGGAGGGGAAGGCTGAGGCCTATGTCGGAGCCTCCACGTCCGTTGGAAGCCTTGAGTCTGGCCAGGACCTACATCCATCCCCACAGACTCCCCTAGGAGCCAGAGAGGAGTCCCAGGGGGCGTGGTGGCCTGCGGAGATGGGGCCCTGGGTTGGCTATGGCCATGATAGGGGGGCCCCGGACGGCCACGCCCCGTGGACAGTGATCGCCCGCCCCCTCACGCTGGCCACGTCCTGTGGGCGGTGATTGGACCAATCCCCCCGCTGGCCACACCCCGTGGCCAGTGATTGGACCACTCCCCCGCTGGCCACACCCCGTGGGCAGTGATCGCCCCATCCCGGCTGGCCACGCCCCGTGGGCAGTGATCGCCCCCGGTGACCACTCCCCCGCTGGCCACACCCCGTGGCCAGTGATTGGACCACTCCCCAGCTGGCCACACCCCGTGGGCAGTGATCGCCACGCCCCAGCTGGCCACGCCCTGTGGGCAGTGATCGCCCCCGCTGGCCACGCCCCGTGGCCAGTGATTGGACCACTCCCCCGCTGGCCACACCCCGTGGCCAGTGATCGCCCCCCCGGTGACCACGCCCCGTGGCCAGTAATTGGACCACTCCCCCGCTGGCCACGCCCCGTGGGCAGTGATCGCCCCGGCCGGCCACGCCCCCGGGCGGTGCGGAGGTCGGCCCCGGCCAGCCACGCCCCGCGGGCAGCGCCCACCCCGCTTACGTGCCTCCTCCGCAGGCCATCGCCAGCCACATGCACCTCAAGTGCAAGTGCCACGGGCTGTCGGGCAGCTGCGAGGTGAAGACCTGCTGGTGGTCGCAACCGGACTTCCGCACGGTGGGCGACTTCCTCAAGGACAAGTACGACAGCGCGTCGGAGATGGTGGTGGAGAAGCACCGCGAGTCCCGCGGCTGGGTGGAGACGCTGCGGCCGCGCTTCACCTACTTCAAGGTGCCCACCGAGCGCGACCTGGTCTACTACGAGGCCTCGCCCAACTTCTGCGAGCCCAACCCCGAGACCGGCTCCTTCGGCACGCGCGACCGCACGTGCAACGTCAGCTCCCACGGCATCGACGGCTGCGACCTCCTGTGCTGCGGCCGCGGCCACAACGCGCGCACCGAGCGGCGCCGCGAGAAGTGCCACTGCGTCTTCCACTGGTGCTGCTACGTCAGCTGCCAGGAGTGCGCGCGCGTCTACGACGTGCACACCTGCAAGTAGGCGGGCGCGCCCGCGGCGACCTCGCCTGCCGGAGGGCGGGCTCCTGCCTGGGGGCGGGGCTCTTCCCGGGGACGGAGCTCATGTCAGAGTGGGCTCCTGCCTGGGGGCGGGGCTCTCCCAGGGGGCGGGGCTCATGTCTGAGAGTGGGCTCCTGCCTGGGGGCGGGGCTCCTGCTGGGGGCGGGGCTCTTCCCGGGGGCGGAGCTCATGTCAAAGTGGGCTCCTGCCTGGGGGCGGGGCTCCTGCTGGGGGCGGGGCTCTTCCCGGGGGCGGAGCTCATGTCAAAGTGGGCTCCTGCCTGGGGGTGGGGCTCTTCCCGGGGGCGGGGCTCATGTCAGAGTGGGCTCCTGCCTGGGGGCGGGGCTCCTGCTGGGGGCGGGGCTCTTCCCGGGGGCGGAGCTCATGTCAAAGTGGGCTCCTGCCTGGGGGCGGGGCTCTCCCAGGGGGCGGGGCTCATGTCTGAGAGTGGGCTCCTGCCTGGGGGCGGGGCTCCTGCTGGGGGCGGGGCTCTTCCCGGGGGCGGAGCTCATGTCAAAGTGGGCTCCTGCCTGGGGGTGGGGCTCTTCCCGGGGGCGGGGCTCATGTCAGAGTGGGCTCCTGCCTGGGGGTGGGGCTCTTCCCGGGGGCGGGGCTCCTTGCTGGACGGCCGGAGCCCCAGGCTCGGGCTCCTCTCCAGAGGGCCCGGGGCTCAGACGGCGGGTGGGGGGCTCCCCCGGGGTGAGGTCCCTCTGCCTCCCCGCGGCTCGGGCTCCTGCTGATTCCTCCACGAAGGTGGGGTCGGTGCTGAGGGTCGTGGGCGGGGCGCCCCGCGCGGAGGGCTCCGCCTGGAAGCGGGCCTCGTCGGGCAGGGGAGGAGCGGGGAGCAGGGCTCCTCCCGCGGGCTCACGCCCGGCGCGAGCGTCCGTGCCGGGCCGGATCCGGAGACCCCAGGGCGCCCTCCGGTGCCCGCCCGCGCCCGTGCCGGGACCTCCGTCGGTCCCTCCGTGACCCCCCACCCCTTGACCCCCGTCAGCCCCCAGGCCACTCATTGAACTGTGTACTTGGGGGCAACAGGGCACGGCCTTGCTGCTCACGGGGCCGCAGCCCCGACGCGCGGTTTCTCCCTGGGCCCCGCCGCCCGCCGCCGGGCTCCTCGCTCTGTCTGCTGGAGATGCCGCCCGGACCCCGGCCGCCCCCCGATCCCGGCCACCCCGACTCCGGTCGCCCCAGGACCACGGCCGCCCCCCGATCCCGGATCCCGGCCACCCCGACCCCGGCCGACCCGGACTCTGGCCGCCCCCGATCCCGGACCCGGCCACCCCGACTCCGGCCGACCCGGACCACGGCCGATCCCGGACCCCGGCCGTCCCCGGACTCTGGCCGCCCCGATCCCGGCCGCCCCCGGACCCCGGCCGCCCCCGGACTCTGGCCGCCCCCCGATCCCAGACCCCAGCCGCTCCGATCCCGGCCGCCCCCGGACCCCGGCCGCCCCCGGACTCTGGCCGCCCCCCGATCCCGGACCCCGGCCGCCCCGATCCCGGCCGCCCCCGGACCCCGGCCGCCCCCGGACTCTGGCCGCCCCCCGATCCCGGCCACCCCGCGCCGTGGCCCCCGCGGCGGTTCCGCGTCTTTCTGTGAAAGAGGCCGCTCAGGCAGGGCCCGCGCGTCGCCAGCGGACAGTAAAGCTCGGACGGCAGCGTGGTTGGTGTGCGGGTGTTGCCATTTGTCACCGGCTCGCGGGCTGCCGGCTGCTGCGCGGGCCGTCCCGCACCCGGGGCGAAGGCCCGAGGGAGGCGCCCCGGAGCCCTCCACAGCCCCACAGCCCCCACAGCCCCGGAGCCCCACAGCCCCCACAGCCCCACAGCCCCACAGCCCCACAGCCCCCACAGCCCCACAGCCCCACAGCCCCCACAGCCCCACAGCCCCACAGCCCCACAGCCCCCACAGCCCCACAGCCCCACAGCCCCCACAGCCCCGGAGCCCCACAGCCCCGCAGCCCCACAGCCCCACAGCCCCCACAGCCCCCACAGCCCCGCAGCCCCGCAGCCCCGCAGCCCCGCAGCCCTCACAGCCCTCACAGCCCCACAGCCCCCACAGCCCCCGCAGCCCCGCAGCCCCCGCAGCCCCGCAGCCCCGCAGCCCCGCAGCCCCCACAGCCCCACAGTCCCACAGCCCCGCAGCCCCACAGCCCCCACAGCCCCACAGCCCCCACAGCCCCCACAGCCCCCACAGCCCCGCAGGCCCGGAGCCCCACAGCCCCCACAGCCCCGCAGCCCCACAGCCCCACAGTCCCCACAGCCCCCACAGCCCCCACAGCCCCACAGCCCCACAGCCCCACAGTCCCCACAGCCCCCACAGCCCCCACAGCCCCCACAGCCCCGCAGCCCCGCAGCCCCGCAGCCCTCACAGCCCCCACAGCCCCCACAGCCCCACAGCCCCCACAGCCCCCACAGCCCCACAGCCCCCACAGCCCCGCAGCCCCACAGCCCCCACAGCCCCACAGCCCCCACAGCCCCCACAGCCCCACAGCCCTCACAGCCCCCACAGCCCCACAGCCCCCACAGCCCCACAGCCCCCACAGCCCCGCAGCCCCGCAGCCCCCCAGCCCCCACAGCCCCGCAGCCCCACAGCCCCCACAGCCCCCACAGCCCCGCAGCCCCACAGCCCCCGCAGCCCCCGCAGCCCCACAGCCCCCACAGCCCCACAGCCCCCACAGCCCCCACAGCCCCGCAGCCCCGCAGCCCCGCAGCCCCGCAGCCCTCACAGCCCCCACAGCCCCCACAGCCCCGCAGCCCCGCAGCCCTCACAGCCCCCACAGCCCCCACAGCCCCGCAGCCCCGCAGCCCCCACAGCCCCACAGCCCCCACAGCCCCGCAGCCCCACAGCCCCCACAGCCCCCACAGCCCCACAGCCCCCACAGCCCCCACAGCCCCACAGCCCCCACAGCCCCCACAGCCCCACAGCCCTCACAGCCCCCACAGCCCCGCAGCCCCACAGCCCCCACAGCCCCACAGCCCCACAGCCCCCACAGCCCCGCAGCCCCGCAGCCCCACAGCCCCCCAGCCCCCGCAGCCCCACAGCCCCCACAGCCCCCACAGCCCCGCAGCCCCACAGCCCCACAGCCCCCACAGCCCCCACAGCCCCCACAGCCCCACAGCCCCACAGCCCCCCACAGCCCCGCAGCCCCGCAGCCCCGCAGCCCCACAGCCCCCCAGCCCCCGCAGCCCCACAGCCCCCACAGCCCCGCAGCCCCGCAGCCCCGCAGCCCCACAGCCCCCCAGCCCCCGCAGCCCCACAGCCCCCACAGCCCCCACAGCCCCGGAGCCCCACAGCCCCACAGTCCCCACAGCCCCCACAGCCCCCACAGCCCTCACAGCCCCCACAGCCCCGCAGCCCCGCAGCCCCACAGCCCCCACAGCCCCGCAGCCCCACAGCCCCCACAGCCCCCACAGCCCCGCAGCCCCGCAGCCCCACAGCCCCCCAGCCCCCACAGCCCCCACAGCCCCGCAGCCCCACAGCCCCCACAGTCCCCACAGCCCCCACAGCCCCGGAGCCCCACAGCCCCCGGAGCCCCACAGCCCCCACAGCCCCACAGCCCCCACAGCCCCGGAGCCCCACAGCCCCCACAGCCCCACAGCCCCACAGCCCCCACAGCCCCACAGCCCCACAGCCCCCACAGCCCCACAGCCCCCACAGCCCCACAGCCCCCACAGCCCCCACAGCCCCACAGCCCCCACAGCCCCCACAGGCCCCACAGCCCCCACAGCCCCGGAGCCCCACAGCCCCACAGCCCCACAGCCCGCACAGCCCCCACAGCCCCCACAGCCCCGCAGCCCCACAGCCCCCACAGCCCCACAGCCCCCACAGCCCCACAGCCCCACAGCCCCCCCCACAGTCCCCACAGCCCCCGCAGCCCCCGCAGCCCCCGCAGCCCCCGCAGCCCCCACAGCCCCGGAGCCCCACAGCCCCCACAGCCCCACAGCCCCACAGCCCCCACAGTCCCACAGCCCCCACAGCCCCCACAGCCCTCACAGCCCCGCAGCCCCCACAGCCCCACAGCCCCCACAGCCCCCACAGCCCCGCATCCCCACAGCCCCCACAGGCCCCGCAGCCCCACAGTCCCCACAGCCCCACAGCCCCGCAGCCCCCACAGCCACACAGCCCCCACAGCCCCACAGCCCCCACAGCCCCGGAGCTCCACAGCCCCCACAGCCCCGGAGCCCCACAGCCCCGGAGCCCCACAGCCCCACAGCCCCCACAGCCCCGGAGCCCCACAGCCCCCACAGCCCCACAGCCCCACAGCCCCCCACAGCCCCACAGCCCCCACAGCCCCCGCAGCCCCACAGCCCCCACAGCCCCGCAGCCCCACAGCCCCCACAGCCCCACAGCCCCCACAGCCCCCACAGCCCCGCAGCCCCACAGCCCCCACAGCCCCACAGCCCCACAGCCCCCACAGCCCCCACAGCCCCACAGCCCCGCAGCCCCACAGCCCCACAGCCCCCACAGCCCCGGAGCCCCACAGCCCCACAGCCCCACAGCCCCACAGCCCCCACAGCCCCGGAGCCCCACAGCCCCGCAGCCCCACAGCCCCCACAGTCCCACAGCCCCCACAGCCCCACAGTCCCCACAGCCCCCACAGCCCCGCAGCCCCGCAGCCACACAGCCCCCACAGCCCCACAGCCCCCACAGCCCCACAGTCCCCACAGCCCCCACAGCCCCGCAGCCCCACAGCCCCACAGCCCCACAGCCCCCCACAGCCCCCACAGCCTCCACAGCCCCACAGCCCCCACAGCCCCCACAGCCCCCACAGCCCCCACAGCCCCACAGCCCCACAGCCCCCACAGCCCCCCACAGCCCCCACAGCCCCACAGCCCCCCACAGCCCCCACAGCCTCCACAGCCCCCGCAGCCCCGCAGCCACACAGCCCCACAGCCCCACAGCCCCCACAGCCCCGCAGCCCCGCAGCCCCACAGCCCCCACAGCCCCCACAGCCCCACAGCCCCCACAGCCCCACAGCCCCCACAGCCCCGCAGCCCCGCAGCCACACAGCCCCGCAGCCCCACAGCCCCGCAGCCCCGCAGCCCCACAGCCCCCACAGCCCCACAGCCCCACAGCCCCCACAGTCCCGGAGCCCCACAGCCCCACAGCCCCACAGCCCCCACAGCCCCGCAGCCCCACAGCCCCCACAGCCCCCACAGTCCCACAGCCCCACAGCCCCACAGCCCCACAGCCCCCACAGCCCCCACAGCCCCCACAGCCCCACAGCCCCCACAGCCCCCACAGCCCCACAGCCCCGCAGCCACACAGCCCCCACAGCCCCGCAGCCCCGCAGCCCCACAGCCCCCACAGCCCCCACAGCCCCGCAGCCCCGCAGCCACACAGCCCCCACAGCCCCGCAGCTCCGCAGCCACACAGCCCCCACAGCCCCGCAGCCCCACAGCCCCCACAGCCCCACAGCCCCCACAGCCCCCACAGCCCCACAGCCCCACAGCCCCGCAGCCCCACAGCCCCCACAGCCCCCACAGCCCCACAGCCCCCAGAGCCCCACAGCCCCACAGCCCCACAGCCCCCACAGCCCCGCAGCCCCGCAGCCCCGCAGCCCCACAGCCCCACAGCCCCGGAGCCCCCACAGCCCCACAGCCCCACAGCCCCACAGCCCCCACAGTCCCACAGTCCCACAGCCCCCACAGCCCCACAGCCCCACAGTCCCACAGCCCCACAGTCCCGGAGCCCCCACAGCCCCCCACAGCCCCCACAGCCCCACAGCCCCGGAGCCCCCCACAGCCCCAGAAAGAAGGGATGAGGTGACTAGCCAAAGAAAGGTGGCGCGGGCCCTGAACCCCGCTCCGGCCCGGGCGGATCTGAGGACTGGAGCAGAGGCACAGGGGGACACAGCCCTGGGCCTCAGGAGACCCAGTGGAGACCGGCCTGAGACGTGGCAGGAAGGCCAGGCGGAGACCGGCCTGAGACACGGCAGGAAGGCCAGGCGGAGACCGGCCTGAGACGTGGCAGGAAGGCCAGGCGGAGACCGGCCTGAGACATGGCAGGAAGGCCAGGCGGAGACCGGCCTGAGACGTGGCAGGAAGGCCAGGTGGAGACCAGCCTAAGTACACGGCAGGAAGGCCAGGCGGAGACCGGCCTGAGTACACGGCAGGAAGGCCAGGCGGAGACCGGCCTGAGTACACGGCAGGAAGGCCAGGCGGAGACCGGCCTGAGTACACGGCAGGAAGGCCAGGCGGAGACCAGCCTGAGACACGGCAGGAAGGCCAGGCGGAGACCGGCCTGAGTACACGGCAGGAAGGCCAGGCGGAGACCGGCCTGAGTACACGGCAGGAAGGCCAGGCGGAGACCGGCCTGAGTACACGGCAGGAAGGCCAGGCGGAGACCGGCCTGAGTACACGGCAGGAAGGCCAGGCGGAGACCGGCCTGAGACACGGCAGGAAGGCCAGGCGGAGACCGGCCTGAGTACACGGCAGGAAGGCCAGGCGGAGACCGGCCTGAGTACACGGCAGGAAGGCCAGGCGGAGACCGGCCTGAGTACACGGCAAGAAGGCCAGGCGGAGACCAGCCTGAGACGTGGCAGGAAGGCCAGGCGGAGACCGGCCTGAGACGTGGCAGGAAGGCCAGGCGGAGACCGGCCTGAGTACACGGCAGGAAGGCCAGGCGGAGACCGGCCTGAGTACATGGCAGGAAGGCCAGGCGGAGACCAGCCTGAGACGTGGCAGGAAGGCCAGGCGGAGACCGGCCTGAGTACACGGCAGGAAGGCCAGGCGGAGACCGGCCTGAGACACGGCAGGAAGGCCAGGCGGAGACCGGCCTGAGTACACGGCAGGAAGGCCAGGCAGAGACCAGCCTGAGACGTGGCAGGAAGGCCAGGCGGAGACCAGCCTGAGACGTGGCAGGAAGGCCAGGCGGAGACCGGCCTGAGTACACGGCAGGAAGGCCAGGTAGAGACCGGCCTGAGACGTGGCAGGAAGGTCAGGCAGAGACCGGCCTGAGACGTGGCAGGAAGGCCAGGCGGAGACCGGCCTGAGTACACGGCAGGAAGGCCAGGCGGAGACCGGCCTGAGTACACGGCAGGAAGGCCAGGCGGAGACCGGCCTGAGTACACGGCAGGAAGGCCAGGCGGAGACCGGCCTGAGTACACGGCAGGAAGGCCAGGCGGAGACCGGCCTGAGTACACGGCAGGAAGGCCAGGCGGAGACCGGCCTGAGTACACGGCAGGAAGGCCAGGCGGAGACCGGCCTGAGACGTGGCAGGAAGGCCAGGCAGAGACCAGCCTGAGACGTGGCAGGAAGGCCAGGCGGAGACCGGCCTGAGTACACGGCAGGAAGGCCAGGCGGAGACCGGCCTGAGACATGGCAGGAAGGCCAGGCAGAGACCAGCCTGAGACGTGGCAGGAAGGCCAGGCGGAGACCGGCCTGAGTACACGGCAGGAAGGCCAGGCGGAGACCGGCCTGAGTACACGGCAGGAAGGCCAGGCGGAGACCGGCCTGAGTACACGGCAGGAAGGCCAGGCGGAGACCAGCCTGAGACGTGGCAGGAAGGCCAGGCGGAGACCGGCCTGAGACGTGGCAGGAAGGCCAGGCGGAGACCGGCCTGAGACATGGCAGGAAGGCCAGGCGGAGACCAGCCTGAGTACACGGCAGGAAGGCCAGGCGGAGACCGGCCTGAGTACACGGCAGGAAGGCCAGGCGGAGACCGGCCTGAGTACACGGCAGGAAGGCCAGGCAGAGACCAGCCTGAGACGTGGCAGGAAGGCCAGGCGGAGACCGGCCTGAGTACACGGCAGGAAGGCCAGGCGGAGACCGGCCTGAGTACACGGCAGGAAGGCCAGGCGGAGACCAGCCTGAGACGTGGCAGGAAGGCCAGGCGGAGACCGGCCTGAGACATGGCAGGAAGGCCAGGCCGAGACCAGCCTGAGACGTGGCAGGAAGGCCAGGCGGAGACCGGCCTGAGACGTGGCAGGAAGGCCAGGCGGAGACCGGCCTGAGTACACGGCAGGAAGGCCAGGCGGAGACCGGCCTGAGACATGGCAGGAAGGCCAGGCCGAGACCAGCCTGAGACATGGCAGGAAGGCCAGGCCGACCCAGGCAGCGCCGACCCAGCCCTGCAGCTGACAGCCTGCCTCGGCCTCGGGGCTGTGGGCGGCGGCCTGCCTGCGGGCGGTCTGTAAGTGGGGACCAGCTGGACCCTGGCAGCACCGCCAGACCCAAGTGAGAGGCCACTCAGCAAGGGGCGGGAGGAGAGGTGAACAGGGATGGTCTGATCTCAGGGGTGCCCAGGTCCAGGGCCTCTGCCACGCCAAGCCACGGAGAGCTCCCAGCTGGTCAGTGAGAAGGTCACTGGTGGTCGCACCTTCAAAACTGATGCTGGACCCTCAGCCAAGGCAGATGCTGCTGTCCAGCCTCACGAAGTCTCTGTTCTCCTCCCTGCCCATCCCCATACTGTCCCTGTGGCCTGCTGTCCAGCAGACCCCAGGACAGTAAGTGCACAGGGAGCAGCCCTACCAAGGCCCACATCTAGTACAGCTCCTCAGTGGCCATTCGCAGCCAGCTACAAGACAGCCTCAGGACGACCAGAAGACACCTTCATGCATCTTCTCCTCCTCCTTCTCTCCTCCTCCTTCCTTCCTCTTCCTCCTCCCCTCCTCTTCCTTTTTCTGTCATGGGGCTTGCACTCAGGGCCTGGGCACTGTCTCTGAGCTTTTTCACTCGAGGCCAGCACTCTACCATTTTGAGCCACAGCTCCACTTCTGGTTTTCAGGTGGTTTATTGGAGATAAGAGTCTCATGACTGGGGCTGGGAAGGTGGCTCAGTGGTAGAGCACTTGCCTTGCATGCATGAGGCCCTGGGTTCGATACCTCAGCACCACATAAGCAAAAAGAAAAAAGCCAGAAGTGGCGCTGTGGCTCAAGTGGTAGAGCGCTCACCTTGAGCTGAAGAGCTGAGGGACAGTGCCCAGGCCCAGAGCTCAGGCCCCACGACCGGACCCAAAAAAAATAAAAGTCTCATGACTTTCCTGCCCAGGCTGGCTTTGAACCTCCATCCTCAGGTCTTGGCCTCCTGAGTAGCTAAGATTACAGGTGTGAGGCACCGGCATCTGGCTTGATCTTCCTTCACCATGTCCTTGGCCTGATGGCTATAATTATTCACCTGTAGTCCTGGAACTGGTAGGCCCTGTCGGCCAACAGAAGGGGAGGGAAGAGAGAATGCCAGAATGCAGCTTCTTGAGGGACAAAGGCATTCCCCCCACCCCCCAGGGAACAGGGGGCTGCCTGGCCTGGGAGAGTTTAGAACCCCAGACCCCAGGGGCTGGGAAAGGGGAAGGGGGCCGCCCTGGGGCAGAGGCAGCGCCCTTCCAGGTGTGCTCATTCCCACTCGCTGCCCCTGCAGCTGCCATCCACACCCTAGGAGGAGGCTGGGCCCTGCCGATCAGGAAGCTGATGCTGAAGACCGGGCCTCAAGGGAGCTGCTGACCTGCCCCACTCCCCCAGCCCCAGGCCCGCGGGGCCCACCCCCAATAGGGGCTGCTGGAAGGCAGGTGCGAGCAGGCCTGGATCCCACCAGATATGCCTCCCCTGCATCCTCCAAGGAACGCACCGGAGGCCCTGGCATAAAGGTGATGCACATGCTCAGCACCACAGGGCTGAGCACCCCTGGCTCTCCACCCTTCATCCCCCTGGCTGCTGCCTCTGCCTTGCACCCTGTGGTGCTCCCAGAAAATTCCTGGATACAGATCCATGGCCTGCGTCAGCTCGGTTCACCTTGGGAGCTGTACTGGCCCTCCTGGGTCACACACAGCCTAGTCTCAGCAGGGACTCAGCACACAAGGACACAGGGATGGGCGGAGCCATGAGAACTGAGGGAAGGCTGGTCTGGAGGCACAGAGTGCGTGTGAACAGTGGGAGAAGGGTGTCGATCCTGTGAGGGGCATCAGGATCAGGCAGAGTGGGAGTCCTGCCCTGTCCAAGTCCCCCTGGAGATGCACACTCTCAGACCGCAGAGCCCCCTCCCCCAAATCCTTAAGAAGTCAGAGGCATAGCCAACTAGGTGGTTGGGGAACAAGTATTCTGCCAGAAAGCCTCCAGCCTCTGAGGGAGAGGGCTGGCCATTGCTTGCCATGGCTCATTGGGGAGGAGTCTCCAGGCCCAGGAAGGACCCCCCTTCACCTTCCAAATCCCTGCACCGTCTCCACACCCAGTGTGAAAACAGGCCCCAGCATCACTCCCAGGCCTAGCTCTTTCCCTTGGGCCTTGGGGCCTGCTGCACTCCAGTGGTGTACATTCCAGGCCGGCCGTCGGCTCACTGGCCCTCAGGTCTACACTAGGCCCTGACCTCCTACCAGGGAAGACTACCGAGGAATTTCCAGTGGGGCCCTGGGTCAGAGGGGACTAGACAGCTGTAGATGGACGCTATAAAGAGGGAGCTAGTGACTGAGGGTGCAGGGACAGCTGGGACAGAGGACAGGCTCCCATCTCCCTCCTGAGAAATGAGTCACTAGTGGGAGGAGAGAGGGCCCCAGCCTCCGCAGCCTGCAGAGCCCATCCTGGGCACAGCCACAACCGGCAGTCCCGGGGCCGAACAGGAACCTCAGCCAAGCCTGTCCGATGGGCGCAGGGCTCCTCCGAGTCGGAGACACCCTAATTGCCACCTGCTCAGGCTCCAGAGCCAGGGGCACCCCAGATGAAAGGGACAGACCGACTGGGAGGCGGCAGGACGGCGGACAGTCACAGGTCACGGGGACACTGGAAGTCAGTCCAGTAGCAGCAGGGTGCCCAGAGCTCCCGTGGGAGCCCACGAGGCGTCGCACAGCTTTGGGGGTGCAGAGCCCACTTGCCTGGGGTGAGTGACAGGCTTGGAGACGCCGGCACCCAGGCTCTGTATCCACTTGCTGGGCCCACAGAGGGGTCGCACCAGCCCGAGGAGACACTGACCCCAGGGAGCCGGGGGACCCCACCGCAGCCCCGCGTGGGCATCACCACAGAGGCGGTCTCTGCCATTCCTGGGCTGGGTAGAAGGCCAAGAGCAGGCCATCAACAGCCCAGGGGCCACAAGCAGAGCCTCACTAATGGCCGTGGGGGTCTGGGAGGTAGAACCATCACCTCACTGTCCACAGAGCCAGCCCTGGCTCTATGAGCCTCAGTTTCCCTTCTATGCCAGAGGTAATGAAATGAATGCTTCTCCCTGGGGGTCTTGCTGGCCATTCATGGACCGCTCTGAGGCCCTGCTGGCCATGAGTTCAGCATACATACCTACATACCCCATCCCGCCCCCCTTCCCTCTACCCCCCACCTTGGGTTCCCACTCAGAAACAAGCCTGCAGTCAAGGGGGCCTCAGAAGCTGCCTCTCTGGGGGTGTTTACAGCCCCTCCCCTGCTCTGGAGGAGGAGGAAATGAGGTTGGTGGGCCTGTTCGCAGGTAGTTGAGACAGCCTTCGAATAACCATATAAAAGGGCCGGAGGCTGGGGCTCCACCCCGGCAGGATGCCCCTAGCACAGCCCCCTGGGAATCTCACACTCTATGGCTTTGAAGTCCCAAAGGGGGTATAGCCAACCCCCACCTTGGGGCCTTGCCGGCCCTCCCTGTCTCTGACACCCCTCCCCTGAGCTCCCACTTTCTGGGTCCTAGGGCCTCAGTTTCCTCTTTAAGGATGAGCCCAGAGGCTGTCATCAATGCCTGGCATCTCCAGGAAACTTGGAGTTGTTGTTTGGGAGCCTCGGGGTAGCAGGTGTGGAATCGCTCTGGATCTTCACATAGGAGCGGGGGAGGGGGGGAGGCCACCTGTGCACACTTAGACACAGTGGCAGCACGGACAGAGCAATTGCAGAGCAAGAAGGAGACCCAGTCCCCTGGCCTCAGGCTTCAGGAGCTTGTCATAGCCTCTAGGGATACCTAGAGCAGCCAGGAATCTGGAGCAGTCCCTGGGGCCCTCCTGAGAGGTGATGCCCAGAGCTGATTCCTGGTGTAGAAGGCTAGGGAGGGAGGGAATTGGAATTTGCTGGTTTCACAGGCCCACTGATCTGAGGACCAGGATGTTATAGCGTTGATGCCAGGCCCAATTTGCCAGGGAGTGGATTGCCAATTCTGAATCCCAGCAAGGCCATCCTGGCTTCAATGATCCACCAAGAAGTAGCCCCATGACCTCTCTCCGCAGAACGTAGTCCAGAGGTCCTTCAACGCCTCCCCTGGCCCGTTCCCTAGGGCATCTCACCTGCAGCGGTGAGCAGGTCAGGCTCAGTGCTGGGCAAGGCTCAGCTTGAGAACGCAAATGATGGAACCCCAGTGGAGGGCTCACAGAGGGGCTGGGACCCAGTGTCCTCCTCTCTCCATCCGGGGACCGGCCATGGTCCCGGCCTTCTCACACACAGGTCCTGCCCTCCTGCGCTGTTCGCCAGGGAGCTGACACTCCTTCCACCTGCCCAGCGGGGCACAGAATGTAGCCTGGTCTTGGAGTGTCTGGTACCTGGCTCCATCCTAGGGCCGTGGGGATTTGGTCCCACACTAGGGCCCAGCCTCCCTTCTTCCCTCCCTCCCTCCCTCCAGCTCTTCCTTACAGCCACACCCCAGCCTCCCCTACCACCTGGACGGGTGCTGGCATGGATTCCCCATTCCTCTCCCAGAAACCCTCTCTAGGGGAGAGGGAGCGACACATTAGGAGATCACAGCCTCATCTTGAACAATTCCTGTCCTCCAGGACTGGAGAAGGAACTTTGTCTACCCCTCTCCCCCTGCACTAGCCCAGCCACCTGGACAGAGATATGTTCACCCAGAATTCAGCCTCAGTCTGGAGATCTGAGTCTTAGGATGCTGAATTTTCAAGGTGCTATTCAAGGCTTTTCTCTGGGTTACCAGGTGGGCTTCTGGGAGTAGGCAATGCGGTGGAAGTGGCTGTTTCTGTGGCCCTGACATCCTCCTATAATTTTGAGATGCCATCCTTGCAGTGGCCAGGGGCCTGGCAGCCTTGGAACCTGGTTGCCCTGCCCTGCCCTGCCCTGGGAGGCAGCTGGGACAGGAGCTACAAGCTGTCAGAAGGTGTTAATTGCTGTTTAGCTCTGAGCCAGCTTCTTGCTCTTGTTCCCCCACCCCCTTTTTTTATTTGAGCTTCTAGAACTCATGGTAAATAGTCATTTGGCTCTCAGGGCCCTGCAAATTGGTGTTTATGGTGTGAAGATGAGGAGGACGCAGGAGTTGTCCACCCAAACACAGGCTGGCTTCAGGGAAGGGGGAAGGGAGGGAGGCCGGACACCCCTTGCCCCTTCCAGGTACAGCTCTGGGGTCTGCAGTTGATCCAGCAGGCTTTCTGCCTGTGTAGAAGGGAAATTCCTCCAACAAGAAGCTGTGAAAGGGCTGGGAATGTGGAGAGTGCTTGCCTAGCATGCATGAAGCCCTGAGTTGGATTCCTCAGTACCATACAAACAGAAATGGCTAGACGTGGCGCTATGGCTCAAGTGGTAGAGTGCTAGCCTTGAGATGTGAGAGCTGGGGTAAGGCCCAGAGGCAAAGTCTATGCTAGGCATGCAGGAAGCCTGCGTGTTCCCTGACAGAACAGACACACTCTGAGGTTCACAGGCCCCTGCACACACCCTCTCCTGACCACACAGGCGAAAGGCACACTGCAAACAGCTACAGAAGGATGCATAGAGGAGCTCCAGGTCTGAAGAGATGGACGCAGGTCCTGTTAGGAGGAAGCCAGGCAGGCAGTTGCTGGCAGAACCCCTGGCTCTCTGTGGTGGCAGCTCAGTAGGTCTCCTCGCCCAGAAGCTCCGCCTGGCATGCCTTGGCCTCACGCTGAAACCTTGCTATCCCTGGCAGAGGGGTTAGATGCCCTGCTGTCCCATCGTTACCATTCTGATAAAGCAAGCTGGCACTTTCACCTAACACACAGGCATGCAGGATTCTTTTTGGTCGGTCATGGGCCTAAACCCTGTCCCTCAGCTCTTCAGCACTCTACCACTTCAGCCACAGCACCACTTCCGGCTTTTTTTTCTGCCTATGTGGTGCTGAGGAATCGAACCCAGGGCCTCATGCATGCAAGGCAAGCACTCTACCACTGAGCCACCTTCCCAGCCTGACATGAAGATTTAGAGATGCAAGTCCAATACCTCTAGAAAGGCCATTTAGCACCTGATATTGGAAGTGGATCCTGGAGATTGCACATGCTTCTTCCCTGGCTGCATTATGGTCCAGATTTGAGGTTCTTCAGAAGATAGGGTCCTGGTAGGCTTCTCTATGATACAGGGCTGTACCTCTTCTGCTCCTGTTTGTAGTTCTCAACCTAACGCCTCACATTCTGGACCTGCAGAGGAGCCTCTGGTCCATGGAGGAAGAAACGGAGCCCCAGGCAGACAAGGCTACTGGTGTCTTTCATCCCACCTAGCACCTTCACGCCTCGCCCCAGCCTGGTGTTCACTGATGTCTGAAGTAGTCATCTCACCATTTCCAAGACAGTCCCAGTCCTCTGATCTCACTTCCTTCACGACCTGTTCTATAAGCCACTAACCCAGGCTGGAGTCCAGCTCCCTCGCTTCACGGTGCCTCCTAGACTCCGGAAGGGCCGGCTTGCGCCTTACTGCAGGTTAGACGCTGTCGGTGACTGGTGGTGAGGAGAGAGCGCGTGGGGATGGTGCGGGTGTGGGTAAGCGTGGCGCCAGTGAGGAGAGCACTGCGGATGGCAGGGAGGGCCACACACAGGCAGGTGAAGACGCTGAGGGAGAGAGAGGCTGGGCAGGTGGAGGAGACACAGCTGAGCACGCTGAGGGTGGAGCGCAGCTGAGGTGAGGGGCGGCAGGTGAGGCAGGGGCTGATGGGAAGGCTGCAGGGGAGGAGGACGCAGTGGGACAGCACCTCCGGCGCACAGTACCTCCAGCACACAGCACCTCCAGAGCACAGTACCTCCAGCGGCCAGTACCTCCAGCGCACAGTACCTCCAGCGGCCAGTACCTCCAGTGCCCAGTACCTCCAGTGCACAGCACCTCCAGTGCACAGCACCTCCAGCGCATAGCACCTCCAGCGCCCAGTACCTCCAGTGCACAGCACCTCCAGCGCCCAGTACCTCCAGTGCCCAGTACCTCCAACGGCCAGCACCTCCGGCGCACAGTACCTCCAGCGCCCAGTACCTCCAGTGCACAGCACCTCCAGCGCATAGCACCTCCAGCGCCAGTGCAGGTGGAGTTGGCGCAGGCGTGGTTTTTGGTCACTCCTGCTTTCCCTGTCTCCCAGCGTAGCCTGGCATGGAGGTAAAGAGGTGGTTTTTCACCAGGGGCCCAGTTCCTCCCCTGGGCCTGACTGACCCCGGGCAGGCCAGGTTCCAGCCCCCTACATGCTCCAGAACACAATCTGTACTAGCCAGGGCCGTCCTCATTGCTCTCTGGGCCACCCTGTCCAGGAGCCGCGGGGAACAGCGCTGCACCTCTCTCCCAGGATCCTGGGCTGGACGGGAAGCCCCTGCTCCTGGACCTGGACCTCCTTGGCCCTGGAACAGAGGTCTGCCCGGTACTCACCACGCGGGCTCACCAGGAAGCATGCCAACACACCTCTGAGCAGCCTCGGTGTGACCCGCTTTTCCACGGGCTGGTTTTCTGCATTTTTTTCCCTCTCAAGGAACGGAAGCCACCCGGTGGTGCTGGCTGCCCGGGGTCTCCCCACACAACCTGCCCATCTGCCTGGGCTCACGGCCTAGCTGTGGGGGCCTCTGGGCCTGGAGGACACTCCATGTGCTGTCCAGACAGATGCCCTGGCCGCAGGTGGGCAGCACCCTGGAGGTTCCATTAGGACGCTTCACAGCTCTCCCATGTTTCTCCTCTGCCCCTCCTTCCCCTGTCTCCCTCATTTCAGTCAAATCCACAGGATGTGTTGAGTGTGCGTCCACATGTCAGTGTTAGGACTTGAACTCTGTCCCTTCGCTTTTCCACTCGAGGTTGGGGTTCTGCCACTTAAATCGCAGCTCTGCTTCTGACGTTTTGCTGGTTAATTAGAGATCAGAGCCGCATGGACTTTCCTGCCCAGGCTGGATTCAAACCATGATCCTCAGATCTCAACTTCCTGAGTAGCTGGGATTGCAAGCGTGACCCATGGACACTGAGCTCCCAGATCTCAAGGGCCCCAGTCCTGAAGAACACGGCACCTGAAGGTAGAGCAGCAGTCCCTTTGCCCCACTGCCTGCCGAACGGGCCTCACCTGTGTGCACTTAACCCTGCAACACCTCCTGGGAAGTCCAGCCACGCCTTCCCCAGCAGTCCTGAGCAGTACCGACTTGAGATTCAGGGGCCAGCACAAGCAGAAGCTGGAAAGCCCCTCCTAAGAAACAATGCCCGTCCAGCTGTGGACCCCTACCGATCTCACAAGTAAAGGCAGGGAGTTGGCAAGAGTCGGTGTCAACCCAGGATGGCCCAAGAGCCATATACATACCCCAATAGACCCTGTCTATTGTTCCCCCAGAGTCAACCCTGCCAGTGGAGACAAAGTATTGGACGCTGGAGGACAGTGGCCTCATTTGGGACCAGAGGGGGCTGGCCAGCCTAAAGTCAAGGACCACATGAACATCCAGGCTCAGGGGCAGCTCCAGGCCAGAGTGACTGCCCTGGTGGCCAGTGCAGGCCCGAGGGGCCGTGGAGGGGCCCACACCCGGCCCAGATTCTGGCCCGGGCGCTGAGGGTGGGGCTGGGCTGGCAGGTGCTGGGCTTTTTAATTAACCTCTGCTGGCTGTTCCGGAAGGCCCCAATTAAGTACAGGATGCCAAGGCCCCGCAGGGTCAGACGGGCGGGTTTCGGTGGAGGCGCAGCGGCTGGGCAGGAGCGCCCCCTCCTGACGCCTCCTGCGGAAGCCTGCTCCTTGGAAGTGCTGTTCAGCCGGCCTGCCCGTCTGGGGCTTGACAGCTGTCTCGTCCAGCCTAGGTGGCTACCTCGTTCGGTCAGGTTCTGCTCATTTTTCACCTGCCCCAGAGCAATCATCTACCTGCTTGCTCAAGAAGCACATAGTCCCTGGCATCTGTGGTATGTCCACTTTAAAGGCAGCCAAAAAAATAAAACAAACACTTCAAATGTGCCTGTACAATGGAATCCAGCAGAGTGAAGGGCTGGGAGAAGCTAGGGAGGCTGTTCTAGCCATGAAAACAAGAAGCAGGACTACAGAAGGAAGGGGGGAAGCTCACCTGGAAGGAGGAACAGTAATGTCAAGGCTCTGGGCAGGGCAGAGAGGAGGGCCGAGGAGCTGGGGCGGGGAGGGGGGAGGAGGGGGAAGGACCCACAGGCAAGAATAAGGAAAATAGATATTTCTCCCAAGAGAACATATAAATGACCAAAAATCCATGAGAGATGTTCAACATAATTAGCTATCCAAGCAATGCACATCAAGACCACCAGTGATACCATCTTATAAGCATCCATTATGATGGCTGGTATTGAAAAAAAAACAGCAACAAGCATGTGAGCAGAATAGCTTACATTCGTCATCTCAGGAGGCTGATGCAGGATGATTATGAAACTGTTGCTGGCTTGAGTACATAATGAGACTATCCCAAAAATAAAACAATGAAGCAAGTGGAATATAACTAATGCGGAATATAACGTGCAGAAGCTGGACTCCTTGAACAATGTTGATGGGCATGAAAATAAAAACAGTATGATAGTTCTTCAAATAATTTTTTAAAATGATCTAAGCCAGTGACAGTTTCTCAGGCCGGTAATCCTAGCTACTCGAGGCTGAGCTCTGAGGATTGAAGTTTGAAGGCAGTCCAAGCTGCAAAGTCTGGGAAAGACTTCTCTCCAGGTAGCCAGAGGTGGAGCTGTAGCTCCAGTGGTAAAGTACCAACCTTCAGTGAAAAAGCCAAGCTAACCCTCAAGGCCCTAAGTTCAAGCCACAGTACTGGCACACACAAAGATTGATGGGCTTGGGCTGGGAAGGTGGCTGAGTGGTAGCCCACTTGCCTAGCATGCCTGAGGCCCTGGGTTCGATTCCTCAGCACCACATAAGCAGAAAAAGTTGGAAGTGGCACTGTGGCTCAAGTGGTAGAGCGCTAGCCTTGAGCTGAAGAGCTGAGGGACAGCGCCCAGGCCAAGAGCTTAGGCTCCACGACTGACCCCCCCCAAAAAAAAAAAAAATTGATGGGCTAACAGCAAATGCCCATGTGGTAGAGCACCTGCCTAACAAAAGCTAGGTCCTGAGTTCAAACCCCGGTACCTTAAAAATTGGTTTAAATAGAAATAGCTTATGATTAAGCAATTCCACTTTGGGATAAATGCCTAAAAAAAAACGAAAGCTGGTTCTTCAAGAGACATTTATCCACTCACAACTCATTGTCATGACAGCATTATTCACGATAGCCAAAAGGTGGACACAACCCACATGTCAAGAAATGGATGAATGGGAAAAACAAAATATGATCCAATGGAATATTATTCGACCTTAAAAAGGAATGAATTCTGACACATGCTACCTAAAATATAAATCTTGAGAACATTATGTTCAGTGGGGAAAAAAGCCAGCATTAAGTGACAAATAGAGCTGGGCATTGGTGGTACATGCCTGCAGTGCTAGCTACCCAGGAAGCTGAGCCCTGGGGAACACGATTCAAAGTCAGCCCAAGCAAGAAAGTTTGTGAGACTTATCTCCAATTTACTACCAGAAAACCAGAAGTGGAGCCATCTTTCAAGCAAAAGAAGCTCAGGGACAGCGCCCAGGCCCCGAGTTTAAACCCATGACCAACCAAAAGAAAAAGAGAGAGAGAGAAATAGGCATTATTTTAATAGTAGGGTTCTTAGAGTTGTCAAATTCATAGAGACAGAGTAGAGTAAGTGAGTGCCTAAAGAGAGGATGAGCAAGAATGTTTAATGACAATAAAGTTCCAGAAAGTTCTGAAGAGGGACAGTGGAGAGGACTGCAAGGCTCTGTGAATGCACTAATGCCGTTTAAAGATGGCTTCCCATGGGAGGGAGCCTCAGTTTCTCCTGTGCGACACCCATCCAAGTCGTGCCTACCACCTGGCGTGATTTGATGGCCCTACATAAAGTCCATCTTGCCATTCTAGTTTGAGAAAATGGTTGAAACCCTTGTGGTTTTTGTGTTTTTTAGCATACGAAACGATAAAACAGGCATCAGTTTCAGTTGAGCATGGACTATTTGACCCCCAAAAGCCTGAGATTTCTATCAGACACAGAGATCACGGGTTCTAATATTCAGCCGGAAAGAAGGCAAAGATGAAATCGTGTTGTTGTCTGCAGCCATGTACATAAAACTGGAGAATATTATGTTAAGTGAGAGAAGCCAGATATAGAAAAACAAATGTCTTTCCTGATGAGGAAGCTAAAAATTGACCTCACAGGAAAGTAAATTATTGGTCACAGTGTTCTCGGGGGAGGCTGGATAATAGGGATACAAAACAGACCTGAAGGGAGGAACAGCTCTGGTTCTCCCCAGCAGTGGGGGATAATGGGGCACGGCAGCTTATTACACACTTCATAAAGACCTAGGAGAGCCAGGCACCGGTGGCTCATGCCTGAAATACTAACTACTCAGGAGGCTGAGATCTGAGTTCAAAGCCAACCTGGGCAGAAAAGTCTATGAAACTCTTATTTCTAATCACAGAAAAAGTCCAAAGTGGAGCTGTGGCTCAAGTGGTTGAGTACTAGCCTTGAGCAAAAGAAGCTCATAGACAGCGCCCCGGGTCAGAGTTCAAGTGCTAGAATAAGCACCAAAAAACCAAAACCAGGGCTGGGAAGTTGACTCAGTGGTAGAGCACTTGCCTTACATGCCTGAGGCCCTGGGTTCAATTCCTCAGTACCACATAAGCAAAAAGAAAAACAAAAACCAAAACCAAACAAACAAAAAACAAAACACCCAAGGGGGGTGGGGGGGAGGTGAGGGGGAAGTGGGGGAGGGGGAGGATGGGATGGGAAGGGGAAACAAAGGAGGAGGCTACAATGCTTGATAAGAAATGTACTCATTACTTGCCCATGTAATTGTAACCCCTCTGTACAGTATTTTCACAGTAAAAAAAACAACGCCCAGGAGAGGAACTTGAAGGCCCCTAAAACAGGAATGGTGGATGCCTGACGTCCTACCTAATCATTCCCAGATTATCACACTTACCCCTGAAGATGTACAATTGTTCATAATTATTGCCAGTTCAGATGGAAACGCCACAGCCCCCAGTGCCGGTGGGCTCTCACCTCACAATGAACTGTCCCCTGAGACGTAGGACAGAGAAACCTCCCTTGCCTCACGGAGCTGCTGTGCTGACGCAAAGCAGAATTAACAGAGCTGGCAGGGCACCCCATCCGGAGACATCGCCCTCCAAGTAGAACCCCGCCCACCTGAGCAGCCATGTTCCCTGTGGGACCAAGGGCTGGAATAGGAGATGGAAAACAGGCTAGGGCACACGGAGAAACAAGATGCTTAAAAGGTACCAGAGGTCTGGCACTGGTGGCTCACACCAGTAGTGCTGAGGCTGAGATCTGAGGATCACAGTTCCAAGCCAGTTCAGAGTAGAACCTCTGAAACTCTTACCTCCAAAACTCTAGAAGTAGCTGAGCGCCGGTGGCTCACGCCTATAATCCTAGCTACTCAGGAGGCTGAGATCTGAGGATTGTGGTTCAAAGCCAGCCCAGGCAGGAAAGTCCTTGAGACTCTTCAACAAACCACTAGAAAACCAGAAGTGGCACTGTGGCTCAAGTGGTAGAGCGCTCGCCTTGAGCTGAAGCGCGCAGGGACAGCGCCCAAGCCCAGAGTTCAAGCCCCATGACCAACTAAAACAAAAAACCCTCAAAAATTCTAGAAGTAGAGCTGTAGCTCCACTTCCACCAGCCTTGAAAGGAAAACAGCTGCAAAAGAGCACCTAGGTCCTGTGTTCAAGCCCCAACACTGACACACACAAAACACAAATCTTAAAAATCAGGTCACAGAGGTCATGCCTATAATCCTAGTTGCTCAGGTGGCTGAGATCTAGAGGACAGTGGTTTGAAACCTAGCCAGGGCAGAGAAGCCAGGCTGGAGGCATAAGTCAATTGGAGAGACTAGTATGGCCCTAAACTGTGGAGAGACCTCACCACCCAGCAGTCAGCCCTGCAAGCGTGAACACCCTGAATGACCTCTTGTTTCATTCTGCCCTTGGCACTTTCTGTCTGTTCCTAAAAGGGTCCAGATCAGGGATCAGACATTAGGCTGTCTTCCTGGGCCTCTGACAGACCAGGTATAAATCAGGAATCCCAGAACTCCTTCTTGGATTGGATTCATTTTCTCCAGTGACTCAGAGTGCACAGGGAAACACCAACTTTACTTGTTTATCATAAAGGGTATTGCCAGGGATGCAAAGGAGCCAGGAATTAGGAAGGGTCTGGAACTGCCTTGCCCTCCGAGCACTGCCCTTCAGGAACTGCCACCTCTTTACCTAAGAAGCTATTTCTAGGGAGGCTACATTAGGGAAGCGTGGCTGATTAAGCCCCGGGCCACTGGTGATCTCTTGGAGTTTAGGGCCCAGCCCTCCCTGGAAGCTGTAGGTGAAGCAGAAAGTCTCAATCCTCTGATCCTATCTTAGCCTTCCAGTAATCAACCCCATCCTGAAGCTACTTAGGGCAACCAGCCGGCAATGAACTTGTTAGCATACAAATGTGCTAGGGATCCAGAGATTCTCACTCTAGGAACTGTACTACAGGAAACAGAACAATGACCAAATAGTTATTTCCTAATCTCTGTGGCCTGGAGAAGGGAGTGGGCAGAAATGGGGAAAGGTGGGGTCTTCCCCTCCCCCCTCCAAGGAAGTACTTAAAGGAATAAAATTCTTCCTACACTGGGTCCAAGAGGTCCTGATGATGATGATGATTTTACTGTGCTTCCTTCTGATGCTACACAGAACCACCTTGAAGCCATTGCTAAGTTAGATCTTTCTTGGCCATTGTGTAGTTGTCTGCTCAGAGCCTCCTGGAAAGGCAGAGTGGGACAGAAAACCCCAGAAAGATGCACGCTGGCTGGATGGGGAGCTGGGAACCCCCATCTCCCCCCCACCGGTGCAGTAGTGACTTGTCAGCACAGGTATCCTAGGGAATGTTGAAGCCTTCAAAGACACCACAATGTCAAGCCTCAAGAGGACATCAAAGTGCTGCCACAGGCTGGTGTGGGCCACTGAGCTCTAGTGGGCTCAAGCCCAGAATCCTCGTGGATTCTGCTCATCTCACAAACGGACTGGAGAGGCTGCACACAGCGCACAGGGGAGAGGTGGGATCCCCCAAGAGGCAACCATTTCCGTGCGGGACTCCCACTGGCCTGGCTCCTGGGCACTCCTGCCTCTGCCCCTTAGTTCTAGGCATCCATCTGTCCTTCCAGACACCTTCCCCAAGAGGCCTGCCTGACTGGAATGACTGCCTCTGACCTGGTCCTCAGAGACAGGGTCCAGAGGAAGAGCTCAGGCCCAGCCCCAGCCCAGCTTAGATCAGTGGAGAGCTCCACACCTCTCTCCAGCAAGCTCCTCCCGCCCCCTGCTGGTCAGAGTTGGTCAGCCCCGGGTCACACGGAGGAAAAGACAATCGAGTCCGAGGCTTCTTTCCTCAGGTAACTAAACTGCTCCGTTGCTTCCGAGCAGGTAACGTCCCCAAGCTCGTCCACTTGTTTTTCTCTCTTACTTAAGGTTGGGGCCCAGACCAGAAGCACAAAACAAAGATAAATTTCTTTCTTTTTTTCTTTTTGATTCCAGAGTTTGAACTCAATGCCTGGAGCTTGCTTGGTCAGATGATGCTCTGCCTTTGAGTCCCACCTCCAGCCCAGATTTTGTTGTTCTTGTTGTTCACAGGGCTTGAACTCTGGGCCTGGGCACTGTCTCTCAGCTCTTCAGCTCAAGGCTAGTGCTCTACCACTTGAGCCACAGTGCCGCTTCCAGTTTTCTGGTGGTTCATTGGACTCATGGACTTTCCTGCCCACGTTGGCTTTGAACCTCCATCCTCAGATCTCAGCCTCCTGAGTAGCTGGGATTGCAGGTGTGAGCCACCAGCACCCAGCTCCAGCCCAGATTTCTGCTTGTTAGTTTGGAAATGAGTCTAGTGGAATTTGCTGTATGAGGTGGCTTCAAACTGTGTTCCCCTGTGTCTTAGCCTCCTGAGTAGCTGGGATTACAGACATGAGCCACCAGTGTCTACCAGAAGGTATATTTCTTTCTTTCTTTTTTAGAAGGTGTATTTCTTAAACCAGCAGTCTGTTTTTTGTTGTTGTTGTTGTGATGTAGCAGTTGTGATGTTGTGATGTGGCGGTTGTGATGTTGCGGTTGAACTCAGGGCTTTGTGCTTGCTAGACAGGCACTCTATGCCCAGTCCTTTTTGATTTATTTTGGGGCTAGGGTCTTGATTTTCCAAGCACATTGGCCTTCTTGTTTATGCTTTCTATACAGCTGAAATGACAGGCATGCTACCATCAGGCCCAGCTTTATCGGTTGAGATGAGGGAGCTTGTAAATTTTTCTGCCAGGGCTGATGTTGAATTACAATACTCCCAAACATCACCTCCTAAATAGTTAGGATTACCAATATGAGCCACTGCACCCAGCAATATCTTACTTTATTGTTGTTCATGAGAACTGAGTTTGAGTCTTGGTCTCATAAGATACAGATTTTTTTCTTTTGCTAAGTAAACTCTTTAAAGAGAATTTGCATTAGGACATGCAATATGATCATTTTTTACTGGAGCCTTAGCCTACCTAGGACTTGGGATTTATCTACATAGCCCAGTTCACATTTAACCACCAATTAAATAATTTATTGAATATAATAGTTTTTTTTGTTGTTTTTTTGTTTTCCAGTCCTGGGGCCTGGACTCATGGCCTGGGCTCTGTCCCTGAGCCTCTCTGTGCTCAAGGCTAGCACTCTACCACTTGAGCCACAGCACAACTCCAGGCTTTTTCTGCGTATGTGGTGCTGAGGAATCAAACCCAGGGCTTCATGCATGCTAGGCCAGCACTCTACCACGGAGCCACCTTCCCAGCCCAGTAATTTACATAGGGTACATGACTGAGAGAGGGTACAGTGTGATTTCAGTATCTATAGATAACCTATAATGTCAGATAGGTCCAACCTCTGGACCTCCTCCTGCAGACACCGCCTTCTGAGGTTGGATCGCTGCCCTCCTGGGAAGGTCTGGTCGTCCCTCGGTGCCACGGGAGCCATGGAAGAGCTCACAGGCCTGTTCTGCCTTTTGCTTACGTGAACATGTGTTTCCAGGTACGAGAATAACCTCCACGCAGGCCGCCCTCCTGGAGGAGTGGAGCTACGAGCAGGGACAGGTGGATCGCGCCTCTTCTGGGAGCCTGGCAGTCCAGGCGCCCGTCCCGGGCCCGCGAGGCCCTTGTCCGGGGCCAGGAGACGGTGCTGCCTCCGCTGTCCAGGCCCAGCGCCCAGGCTCGCAGGAGGACCCCGCTTACCTCCTTCGGGGTGACGGCGCGGGGGTGGGCTCGGAGGGCCCGGACGGCCTCCCCTGTGACCGGGCCTCCCCGCCGGCTCCCCGCGGCCTCCCCTCCTCCAGCCAGGCCTCCCCTCCGGCCCGGCCTCCCCTCCTCCAGCCCGGCCTCCCCTCCGGCCCAGCCTCCCCTCCTCCAGCCCGGCCTCCCCTCCAGCCCGGCCTCCCCTCCTCCAGCCCGGCCTCCCCTCCGGCCCGGCCTCCCCTCCTCCAGCCCAGCCTCCCCTCCTCCGGCCCAGCCTCCCCTCCTCCGGCCCAGCCTCCCCTCCAGCCCGGCCTCCCCTCCTCCAGCCCGGCCTCCCCTCCGGCCCGGCCTCCCCTCCTCCAGCCCAGCCTCCCCTCCTCCGGCCCAGCCTCCCCTCCTCCGGCCCAGCCTCCCCTGCGGCCGGGCCTCCCTGGCGGCTCCCCGCGGCCTCCCCTCCTCCGGCTCCCCGCGGCCTCCCCTCCCGCCCGGCCTCCCCTCCTCCGGCTCTCCGCGGCCTCCCGCCCCTCAGGCCGGCCAGGAGGCCCCTGGCTGCGGCCCCGAGCGCTCTGATGAGCGGCCCCGGGCTCCTCAGGGGTCGGGCACGGCGGGGACCCGGCTCTTGGGGACCCCGCGGGGCACGCCGCACGCTCCCGGGCTGACGGTCCTCCGCCTCCCGACTGCCGCGCCCGGGGCTCGCAGAACCGGGACGGGCCTCGGGCTCCGCGTCGGGGCCACGGGCGGGACGACCCGCCGAGGCGGCACGTGCGCGCGCCCGCCCACCCGGAGGCCACGCCCACCCGGAGGCCACGCCCACCCGGGCGCCCCTCCGGGGCCCGGCGCGGGCCCGGGGGCGGGGCCTCTCTGGGTCCGCCCCTGCGGCCCTCTTGGAGCCAGTGCGCGTGCGCGGAGCGGGCCGAGGGCGGTCCAGCCGGTGTGCCCGCCTCTTTCCCGGCGTGCGCCGCGGCCGCAGGCGCTGACGTGGCTGCCGTCAGCGCCGCCATCTTGTGGGAGCGAAACCAACGCCTGGCTGGGAGCGGCTGCCGCTGAGGTGAGGCCGAGGGGCGAGCGGCCGCGGGGCCGCGGGCTGCGCCGGCGGGGCGGCCGCGGGCTCGCGGGGGCTCCCGGGGGCTCCGGGGCGCGGCCGGGGCCCGGGCAGCGCGGCCAGGCCCGCGTCGGGCCGCACGACACCCCGCGGCCCCGCGGTCGCCCGCAGCTTCCCGGGCCTCTCCCGCCAGCCCGCCGCCGCCGCGGCCCGGAAGCCCCCGCCCGGCTCGGCGCCGCCCCGAGGCTCGCTGCCGGTGCCGGGCGGCGGCGGCCGGGCCCGGGCCGCGGGGCCCCGAGCGGGGACGGGCGAGCCCGCGCCTCGGCGCACGGCCCGGGCCCGGGGTGGGGAAACTGAGGCGCGGGCCGGCCCGAGCAGGCGTCAAGGTCACGCGGGTACCGAGGGCTTCCCGGAGGACGGGGGGGACGAGCGGGGCGCCGCGCACGGGCCCGCAGCGCGGCCGCCCCTGCCCGCTCCCCGGCGGGACGGGCTTGGGGGTCCTCCCGGGCCGGTCCCCCGCGGACGCCGGCTCCCGGGCCGGAACCTTTAACCCGACGAGGAGCACCGGCCCCGGCCGGCGTTGGCCACGGTGCCGGACCGCCGCCGGCCCCCGCGCAGCACCGACCCCTCCGTCCCGGGACGCTGGGCGGGCCGGGCCGGGCCAGCCCGCCGCCGCTGCCTGGCGCGGCCCTGGAAGTCACCGTGGAGAGGGCCTCCCGCAGCCGCTCGGCCTGGGAGCGGTCACTTGGCAGTTCTTGTTTCCGAGCAAGTGATGAACCATTTTTCCTGCCAGCTGATGTTTTCTGCTCTGTGTGTGTGTGTGTGTGTGACTAGGGGGTCGCTGTGATGTGTGCGTCCCTCGCTGTGAACTAGTGTCTAACATGCGGAACTGAGTTTTCAGCAACACTGGTAGCAAGGATTGTGAGGGCTTGAAACGAACAGTATTATTAACCCAGCCCCAAATTGAAAGGTGTTGCATGGCTTAGGTGCGGGCCACAAGTCTGGTTGGCCACAGGTGTGCCGTCTTCTTGCTATAAAGGGTTTTTTGTTTAATACTGTTGGGCAGTGGGACACCTGTCACTTGTCCTCAGGTATCTTGTTGAAAATGAGACTGAATTCCTGGAACACTGCAATGTGTCTTGCCCTTGAGGCAGATAACAAAAGGGGTGTTGATGTAAACAGACCAGTGGGGGGGGGGGTGTAGCTCAGTGGTGAGGCACTTGTCTAGTATTCCGGCTCAAGCCTTGGCAACGTAGTGGAGTGTGTGCACACACAAAATGTTTAAGGCGATTGGTGTGGGTAACACCTCACAGCTACTCATTGTGGAATAAAAGAAAAAAAATGTGGGCTTTGTATGTAACTCAGTGGCAGAATGCTTGTTTGATATGTTCAAGGCCATTAGCTCTGTGCTCCTCAGTTCTGGTTTAAAAACACAGTCAGTGGGGAATGAGGGAGAAGAAAAAGGCAAAATGGAGAGGGAATAATTCCAAAATAGAGTACAGCCATGAAGAAAAATCATAGTCAAGGTATTCTCTGTGTTTCTTGCACAATATTGTGTGGAGAGGGTATTGGACCATCTCCACCTACCCAGTGGCCTCTACCCTGTACCAGGCAGGGCTTGAAAGTACAGGGAAGGACATTTGGCTTTTGATTTTAAAGGTAAAGTTAATATGGGCCACACTGTGAGTTGACCCCAAGTCATTTAACCATAGAGTAGACCAAACAAGAAAAACTTGTTGTTCAAGTTCATAGAATAGCACAGAACTGTGGTTAAAGAGGTGGATCGATTCTTCCTAACACCCTCCCCCCCTTCACGCCCCCCTTGCAGATTCTTCAAGTTAAATGTTGGACTGTTGTGTAGATTTAAATCTGCTCTTAGTCACAAGCTCTGCTTACCAAGCTTTTCTGAAAATTCCTCCAAGAGATACGGGTTTCCACTGAGCAGATGGTCAGACCCCAGCTGGCCTCAGCTTGCTGCGGCCTCCGTGGTGTGTGTCCTGTGTACTCTCATGGACAGTCTCTCCCTTTGGCCTTTTGCCTTCGTAAAATTAGGACAGTGAGAGGAAATAAAGTGCTTACCTGTTAGAGGTAGCTGGGAGAACTGCATAAAAATTCCTTTTTGTTGGGATCTTTAGTTAGATAAGAACTTGTCATTTTGTGTGTGCTATAGTCAAACAAGATTTAAGGGCTGGGTGTGGTGGCTCATACCTGTAATCCCAGCTACTTGGGAGGCAGAGATTGCAGTGGGAAGCCAGCCCTAGCAGAAAGTTAGCTAGATAACCCTCCCCCCATCTCACTCAAGCAAGGAGGAGGCTTAGTAATACCCCTCTGTGATCCTGTGATCCTAGCCACAAAGGAGATACAGGTAAGATGACCTCTGGCTGAAGCCTGTCCTGAGCAAAAACTAAACTGCCTGAAAAACAACTAAAGCAAAAAAAGAGTGGAGAGCATAATGCCAACTCCTGCCTTGGATCCTAGAAACTACAGTACTAAAAAGGAAAAATTGAACTTGCCTGCTAGGAGGCAAAGGATGGATGCTTGGGTGAGTGGGGGCATTGGGATTCTCAGGCAAATGCCTGAGAATATATATGGCTGTTGTGATAGTTATAAATGCTTTGAAGTGCCATTGTAGCGCATGGGTGAGGCCTGGGTAGCTGTATCTCTTTTGGGAAGTAGCTGTATCTCTTTTGGGAAGTAGTTCAGCATTGTCAGGTGGGTCAGATGGCTTGATTTGTTGGTAAACTAGTTGTATAGTTTAATACAGATACACCCAAGTTCTTTAGTCTCAGGAGGATCTTTGGTGTTCACCTAGAGTTCTGTCCCCCAGCTTGCTACAAGTATAGAGGAGTTGTGAGGCTACCTGTTTAGGACACCACTGACCTACTGATCCTGTTTTTTAGTTTTCACTTAGAGAGGGCAGCCTACTGGTAATCAACAACAGGAAAGAGTGGCACTTTTTTTTTTTTTGGCCAGTCCTGGGGCCTGAACTCGCTCTATCACTTGAGGCACAGCACCACTTCCGGCTTTTTCTGCTTATGTGGTGCTAAGGAATTGAACCCAGGGCTTCATGCATGCAAGGCAAGCGCTCTACCACTGAACCACCTTCCCAGCCCCTAGATTATATTTTAACTTAGATGATGTTCTTTTTTTTGTCAGTCGTGGGGCTTGAACTCTGGGTTTGGGCGCTGTCCCTCAGCTCTTCAGCTCAAGACGAGCGATCTACCGCTTGAGCCACAGCACCACACTTATATTTTAAATGTCATATCTTTTAACATTTTTGGTGGTGAAATTTTCCTTGAAATGTTTGCAGCCTTTATAGCCTTTCTTTACAACATCTAAATATTTACAGCCTTTCTTCATAGCATTTCTCTTCTTTTGGTATGGTAGCAGATTCTGAAATTATCAGGAATGAACAATTTCTTTTATTTTGTCAGTCATGGGGCTTGAACTCAGACTGGGTGCTGTTCTTGAGCTCATTTGCTCATGACTAGCACTACAACACTTTGAACTATAGCACCAATTCCAGTTTTCTGGTGGTTAATTGGAGATAAGAATTTCATGGATCTTACTGCCTCTGCTGGCTTTGAACCATGATCCTCAGATCTCATCCTCCTGGATAGGATTACAGGTGTGAGCCACCAGTACCCGGTTTCTGAAATGTATTGTTACTGTTGGCATACACCTTGTCTCCCCTGGGTGTTTGAACCTGTGGGGGTGTTGGATTTTTCCTTTCAGGGATTTGTTTCAGTGTGTGTGTGTGTGTGTTTCCACGTTGTTACAGGCTCAAGAATTTTCAGGCTGAGCCATGCTTGTGTATAGTTTAAAATGGTGCCACGTTCATTATTGACCCCTAAGGTTTTTCCTGGTAGACTATCTTTTTCTTTCTTTCTTTCTTTCTTTTTTTTTTGGTCAGTCGTGGGACTTGAACTCTGGGCCTGGGCACTGTCCCTCAGCTCTTCAGCTCAAGGTGAGCGCTCTACCACTTGAGCTATAGCACCACTTCCGGTTTTCTGGTGGTTTATTGGAGATAAGAGTTTCACGGACTTTCCTGCCCAGGCTGGCTTTGAACCACGATCTTCAGATCTCAGCCTCCTGAGTAGCTAGGATTACAGGCGTGAGCCACAGGCGTCCGGCCTAGACTGTCTTGTCTTTAGAAATAGTATATCTGCGGGTTTATATGGTCTTTTTGATACCAAGAGCATGGTTAATATTCTTCAGCTATCACTTTCTCCTCTGATAATGAGTCACTTGTGAGAAGTGTAGTGGGAGAAGATGGGGTAGGAGGTCCCACATAGTGTGATACGTAAGCTGCATTGCTGATGGAGCATCTGTGCAAGCAGGCAAGGCAGGCAGACACTTGGGCCCATCCAAGAAGGCAAGAATGTCTC
Source organism: Dipodomys spectabilis (assembly GCF_019054845.1). NCBI lineage: Eukaryota > Metazoa > Chordata > Mammalia > Rodentia > Heteromyidae > Dipodomys > Dipodomys spectabilis. Next base: position 501,396 of record NW_024871173.1, on the reverse strand, counting down.
CTGGTAGGTGACACTGGAGCAGAGATATGATAGAACAAGGGAGAACCCAGAGGCTTCTCAGTGGTCTGAAAGAATTGGAGAAAGGACCCTGAAGTGGGTGGGTATGAAGTGTGGATTTGGAGGCCTTCTGTGAGCAGTGCGTGAGGGTGACATACCTGCTAGCAAGTGACCTTGGTCCCTGGAGCAGCTGTGTCGTCCCTAGAAAAGGTACTTTACATTTTGTGGGAGCCCTGGCAGGTTGGGTGGCAGCGTTGACACTTGATGGCAGCAGCAGGAATGCATTTGGTTAGCTTTGATGGCGCTGGAAGCTCATATTGTGATATTCTCCCTTGTCTGTGACAAGGATAAGCTTTTTTGGGGTACAGTTTTAACAGGTGCTCTGAGCAACTATCTTGCAAGTCAGGAGCAATTCTGTTTTGTTCTCTTCAGAAACTTAGCAAGAGTTATTTTCTGTTCCTAGGGGGAAATGTCATCTCATAGTGGTTCAGTAGCCTTGTTAGTGCACCGCTCCAGCCACCTTCTCTTGAGGCTGGGCCAGCACTGAAATGCAAGTTTCAGTAGAAGTCACTTCCCTTTATCTCCTTGTGACAGTTTTCGGGCAGCCTCATGGGGTTTTCTACAGTTGTGCGTGTCAGCTGGTCAGGTTGACTCAAAGCACTAGACTGTTGCAATGCAAAGGGGGAGGGAGTGGTGGGAAGCGTTCAGAGTTCTAGCATGAAGAACTGGGGGAAGTTGCTTGGGTATTGCATGTTTGAGAGGGTGGGTGGAGAAGTTGGAGGTGGAAGCCTGAGGTCATCATCTGTCGGACCCTCCTCACCCTGTAGAGAAAGGGAGAGTGAGGCGGGGGCCGGTATCTGGAAACCAGGGGCAAGATATTTAACAGATGAATATTTGAAAGGAAGGCTTTCCTGACACAGGCTGCTGGAGATCTGGAGTGTGTCCAGAAGAACACAAAGTTCAGTGAGGACAAGTGCTCTCTGGAACTGGAGGTGGAGCTGATCCCTGTCCCTCTGAGTGTCTACCTGGTGTGATGATCCTGAGCTGAGGGAACCTATTGACAGCTCCTCTTCCACACACTTTTCTCTTCCCTTTCCAAAAGCAGGTCTATGAGTGGTTTGAGGAAAATCCACAGGGAGTTTTACTTTATGAAAGCACCACCAGCCAGTAGCTGTTCTAGTTCTCTATTTCTTCTAGGGTGTGAAAGGGGCCCTAGGACACTGGGTCCCTCAACTCCATACTTGTGCAGGGAAGAAGGCTCATTGTGTTTTGAAGGAAGCACATAGTTGAGCTAGCAAAGCTAAATTGGTGTGATTTCCCTCACAAGAGAAATTTGTCTTGTTTACTCAGGACTGTTCCTACTAAGCCCAAGCATAGTGGTGGTGTGTGGGCGGGCAGTAAATTGGTAGATAACTTGGCCTGCCCCTCTCTGAAAGCACCAAGGCAGAGACCTTGCAGGTCATTATTGCTGTAGCCAGAGGCCTCTTAATGAGGCTTGGGACCCTGTATTAGGAGCAATGTGGTCTTAGTTGTCCTCTCTCAGTTCCATTCCATGGTGTTAAGTTCCATCTTCTGTAGAGAATAATTCCACTACAGAACGAACACTGTCCATGTGTCTTGAGAAGATAAGGACCAGCCTAGAGCCTACCAAAGAGTCAAGGTTCTGGTCACAGGGTAAGCAGGGCCCTTCCCTGAAAATACCAGAGTGACCCCGTGCTGATGATCCTGGGCCTGCGGGGTGGATGAGGTATGAAGGTTGCTGACCAGACTAGTGACAAGGTCCATAGTGCAGTGCTGGGCTGGGCTGGGCCGCTCTCCCCTGACGTCTGGGTACTTTCTCACCTGCATCTTTGTGAAGTTACTCTGGTATTTGCCAATTTCAGTTTATTTGGGGGTGGATGCCTGTTTGTGTTTCTTTGTGTGTAGAAACAAGCCATGACCTCCCACATGGCTAGATAGCTCAGAGCTACACCACCAGGGCCAGATTTTTGTTGGTCTTTTTTCCCCCACTGGTGGGATTCCAGACTTAATTTACATTTGCAGGTAAAAATTGTCTTGATAACATTAGGGCCTAGGCTCTGCTTCTGCACAGATGTAGGACCCAGACTCCCCGACAACAGAAGGGGAGGGAAGGAAGTGTGGGTTTTATTCCAAAAGGCCCTTGTGCCCAGTAACACATCCAAGTTCTGTTACTGAAAGAACAGAGCATGACTTTGAACAACAACCTGCATCTGTCTCAAGGATGTATGCAGAGATATGGAGTAAGATGCTCCTGCTGTGTGCCCCAGAACAAGTCACCACAAGTCCCAAAGTTGCGTTTCTCATGAATTCCTTCTTATAGCTCCAGTCAGAAGTCATGTAATTCAAAGAACTGCCCACCTAGAGTTCATGGGCTGTTTGAAGTATTCTTTGGACAGTTAAGTTAAAAAATAGTAACAAGCCAGGTGCTGGTGGCTCATGCCTGAAATCCTAGCTTACTCAGGAGAATGAGATCTGAGGATCGCAGTTTGAAGCCAGCTTAGGCAGGAAGGTCCGTGAGACTCTTATCTCAAGTTAATCACCAGAAAACCGGTAGTAGAGCTGTGGCTCAAGTGGTAGAGCGCTCGCCTTGAACAAAAAAGGTCAGGGACAGTGCCTAGACCAGGAGTTCAATGAGTAAAAATACAGTGACATGAATAAAATAGTAATGAAAATATGAATAAGGAGAAATACAAAAATGCAATTAGTGGACAAAGCTCTTTGACAACAGTTACTATAAACCAAAAACTCAGCTGACATGAGTGAAACTCATTTTTGTCAGCACACAAACTTAAGAATTCATCTGAAGTTGCTGGGTGCTGGTGGCTCACGCCTGTAATCCTAGCTACTCAGGAGGCTGAGATCTGAGGATCGCGGTTCAAAGCCAGCCTGGGCAGGAGAGACTGTGAGACTCCTATCTCCAATAAACCACCAGAAAACCGGAAGTGGCGCTGTAGCTCAAGTGGTAGAGCGCTCGCCTTGAGCTGAAGAGCTGAGGGACAGTGCCCAGGCCCAGAGTTCAAGTCCCACGACCGACCAAAAAAAAAAAAAAAAAAGAATTCATCTGAAGTTATAGGTTTGCAAAGAGTGAATTTAAATTTCACTCATCACCTCACTGACAAAATAGACCTGGTAGGTAACGCCACTCCCTTAACACACCACCTCTGAGGAGGCAGCCAGCAGAGCAGATGTGTGTGACAGCTAAGCCGGGCCTGAGACTTGGGGTGGGCCTTTTATGGCTTCAGATCTGTGCAGACTGCCTTTGGTGCCTCACGAGTCCCTGGAGACACCTTGAAAGCAATTCTAGAGTGCTCTTGTGGGTTCTTTGTCATGTTCCTTCCCTCCTTGATTGGATCCACAAAGTCGTGGGCTAGCCCTAGGCACAGGCTGGTTGACTCATGCTTCTGTCACAGGCCGAGGCCTACACTTTTCAGGTGTGCCTGTCGGTTCCCATTATCAGTACATTCTGTTTTTCTCTTAGATTTTGTGAAATAGTGATAAAGCATAGTGGAAATAGTTGCAGAACAATGTCAAACGTAGAAGCGTCAAATGTTTGGCTTAACTGCATATGATGAGCTGAGATTTTATGAGTAACCAAGCTCCATCCTATGTTGCACAAAAAAACTGCACACAGATGTTAACATGTAAATTGAATCCCATATGAAAGTAGAGGAGTCCTTTAAGTTACAGACCTTTTATTTTGGAAAGGAATAAGGCTTTTACATAAAAGATAGTCCCGGCATCTTGTGTCTTTTTTTCCCTGTTGGGAAACAATTGCTCTTTGCTAAGAATCTTTTTTTGCCAGTCAGTTGTGGGGTTTGAGCTCTGGGCCTGGGCACTGTCCCTGAGCTTCTTTGGCTCAAGGCTAGCGTTCTATCACTAGAGCCACTGTGCCACTTCTGGCCTTTTATGAGTAGTTTATTGGAGATAAGAGTATCATTGACTTTTCTGCCAGGGCTGCCTTTGAACCCTGATCCTCAGATCTTACCTCCTGAATTGCTAGTATTACAAGTGCAAGCTACTAGAACCTGGCTTAAAAACCATCTCCCCCCCCCCCCCCCCCCCCCCCACCTCCCCACGCTTGGGTTCATGCCTGTAATCCTAGATTCTCAGGAAGCTGAGGCCTGGAGGATCATGTTTTGTTGGCAGAAAAGTCTTCAAGATTTCATCTCTAACCAAAAAAATTCTGGGCTGGAGGCATGGCCCAAGTAGTAGAGTGCTAGCCATTAATTTAAAAAGCCCATGGAGACTATGAGGCTCGGAGTTCAATCCCTCAGTATTGGGGCTTGAACTCAGGTGATTGTTGGTAAGCACTCTGCTACTTGAATCACACCCTCAGTCTTTTTGCTTTTAGTGTTTGTGTTTCTTGTATAGTCTGGATGCCCTGCTACCTTCATAACAATACTCTTACTTTATTTTTTTATTTTTTTATTTTTTTTTGGTGCAGTCCTGGGGCTTGAACTCAGGCATTATCCCTTAGCTTTTTTTTTTTTTTTTTTTTTGGGGGGGGGGGGGGTCTGGTCTGAGGCCTGAACTCGGCCTGGGCACTATCCCTCAAGCGCTTCAGCTCAAGGCAAGTGCTCCACCACTTGAGCCACCGAGCTGCTTCCGGCCTTTTTTTTTTCTGCTTATGTGGTGCTAAGGAATCGAACCCAGGGCCTCATGTATGCAAGGCAAGCGCTCTACCACTGAGCCACCTTCCCAGCCCTCCCTTAGCTTTTTTGCTCCAGGCTAGTAGTATACCACTTGAGTCACAGCACCACTACTTCTGGCTTTTTGGTGGTTAATTGGAGATGAAAGTCTTATGGACTTTCCTGCCCAGGCTGGCTTCAAACAGAGATCCTCAGCTCTCAGCTTCCTGAGTTAATTAAGATTATGGGCCAGCCAACTGTATCTGCTTAATTCTTTTACCTTAATGCCTGAGTAGATCAGATTATGGACATTCACCACTCCTGGCTTTTTTGTGTGTTTGTTTTGTGCTAGTATTTGCACTTGAATTCAGAGCTTCTCATTCCCCATTGGCACTTTTACTCGAAGTTGGTGCTCTACCACTTGACCTACACCTCTATTTCTAGCCTTTTGCTGACTAGTTGGAGATAAATCCTCTGTATTTGTCTGCATAGGCTGGCTTTGAATGGAGATCCTCAGATAGCTCTTAGTAGCAAAAGCAACCAGCGCCCAGCTTGGCAAAATATTGCCATACATAAGTTCTCTCAGAATATCTTTAAATTTGTTAATTTTTCTCGTTAGACATGAAAGCTGAAATTATGAGCTATTGATTTACTACGTATAAATCAGTATAAATTTAGAAGTCCATTAATTTACACTGTACTGAATTTGTTCATAATAAAACCTAAAAAACAGGAAAAGAAACTCCTTAATGTCATCAATTTCTCATTCAAGTAGAATGTGTGTGAACCCTGTTCACAAGGACTGAGGACCCTGTTAAGTTAGCAGCTAGAAATGGGAAACGTGTCTTACTAGTGAAATTCTGTCATACTGACACTAACATTTTGAGGACTAAGCTCAAGTGACCGGTATCATGGAGACTGTATCCCAGGAAGGCCCACAGAGCCCTGTGGAGGAAGGGTAACATCTAGGATAGAGGCCACCCTACGCTTGTGCCCTGCTTCTTACCACGCACAGTTTTCCTGAAGGAGCTTTCTTGTCCCAAGGTGAAGTCTCTGAGTGCCCTGCTGCCGGGGCCTTACCTGGACGCTTGTCACCCTTCCTGAGGCACCCCTCTGTGGTTGGGGCGCAGACACACAGACAGAAGACTCTTAGTCACTGCTTCCTCACAGAGTAATGCGGCAGAACCTGAAGAGCAGGTTTACCTTATGGGCAGGATTCTGGTGGAGGAAAGGTAAGCCACTGTTAGGCTAGGACCCACTGTTGTACCACTGGGTTTTTCTACCACTGTGGAGTCCTCTTGGATTTGGGCCTGTTGCTGAAACAGTAGGTGGTGCTTGGAACCCACTGGAAGTCTAGGCGCCAAGGCTGGAAACCCTGACCACCATCTACTTTGGATTGCTGGGTGGGCCTCCGTGCTAGTGGGCTGGGTCTTAACCTGAGACTTGAGGTTCATCCCATCCTGGCCCTCTCCAAATGGTGTGGCCATTCTGCCTTTTGGAGAGCTAGGCTGTGGTCACTGTGCTTTTCACAGCCTTTCTGTCTGTGGGGCTGTAGCCTAGACCTGCACATTAGGGGATGAGACACCCTTGCCAGACTACATCAGGCTCCAGTGGACTTTTTTTTTTTTTGTCGTGGGGATTGAACTCGGCCTGGGTGCTGTCGCTCAGCAATTTCAGTAGACTTTTTTTTTTTTGTCGGTCATGGGGCTTGAACTCTGGGCCTGGGCGCTGTCCCTCAGCTCTTCAGCACAAGACGAGCGCTCTACCACCTGAGCTACAGCGCCACTTCCGGTGTTCTAGTGGTTTTTATTGTAGATAGGAGTCTTGTGGTCTTTCCTGCCCGGGCTGTCTTTGAACCTCCATCCTCATATCTCAGCCTCCTGAGTAGTTAGGATTACAGGTGTGAGCCACCGGCGCCGGGCTTCCAGCAGACTTTTATAGGCAGTGATGTACTCATGTAGCTACTCCCTGTTTTCCCTGCTGTTGTGTATGGGGCCCTGTAGGAGTTGAGAACCCTTTCCCCTCAGTTATGCATATTTGGGTTCATGTTTTTGCAGCATGTAAAAATGAAAGAAGCCATCCAAGAATTCCTCTGTCACAGTATCCCTAGCACCACCAGTAGATTTTTCTTGTTTCTCCATTGACATCTGCTTGAGGTTTGTGGATTTAGAAAGTGAGGATGGTACTGGGCGCTGGTGGCTCACGCCTGTCATCCCAGCTACTCAGGAGGCTGAGATCTGAGGATTGTGGTTCAGAGCCAGCTGGGGCAGGAAAGTCCTTGAGACTCTTATCTCCAAACAACCACCAGAAAACTGAAGTGGCGCTGTAGCTCGCGTGGTAGAGCGTTATCCTTGAGCTGAAGAGCGCAGGGACAGCGCTTAAGCCCAGAGTTCAAGCCCCATGACTAACAACAAAAAAGAGCATGGTGGTGCTGGGAACGTGGCTCAGTGATAGAGCGCTTGCCTAGCATTCATGAAGTCCTGGGTTCGACTCCTCAGTACCACATACACAGAAAAAGCCAGAAGTGGCACTGTGGCTCACATGGTAGAGTGCTAGCCTTGAGCAAAAGCAGCTTAGGGACCATGCCCAGGCCCTGAGTTCAAGCCCCGGGACTGGAAAAGAAGAAAAAAGAAAGGAAGGGAGGGAGGACAGCCTTTACTGCTTCTGTGCCCAGCAGCGACTAACTGTCAGGGCTGTGTGGACGTGGGCGTGCTTAGCAGGGCTGCTTCCTGACTTGTTTGCTTGATTTGGTTTGGAATACATTTTGAGAGAGTGGTTGTGCACACACCTGCTTGTGTTGGGCTTGAGTTTTTATCATGCACACCTCTTGGCTGGTCTGATGCTCCCGAGTTCTTCACGCTGCAGTCCATCCAGTGCTGCCTGCCCCTCTGCATTATCATCTTTGGCTCCTCCTTTTGCCTGGTGCCAGGGTCCTCATGGGAACTGTGTATAAGAGGTAAGGTAGATGGCTTTGTGATGCTGAAATTCTTACTGTAGCTGGTAGGATTACAGATTAAAGGCTGGCTATAGTCTCAGACTTTTAAGAGCCTGTCGTACACTGGCTCTGTCAGTATGGCAGCCATGTATGTCTGTCTGGAGCATGAAGAAACCTTGTCGCTGTAGTGTGCTTGCTTTCCCATCCTTTTCCCCTTTATGGCCTAAGCTGTATTCAAACTCTGGGTTCTGTGTTAGCCTCTCAGGTGCTAGCATTGGATTATAATGGTTTTCCTTTTGTATCTGTGTTTGTCTGGTTCTGCTTTCATTTTGAACTTTTGTAGTGTGAACAGATTGCCTCATTTTCCCCCTTTGTTTCAGTATCTTATTTTGTAGACACTATATCTTTTAATAATAATCTTTTGTTTTCTCTTAAAAGAACATGTTCCCTGTCTTGCCTGTTTTCCTCAATCTCCCCCCCCCACCCCCACTTTGCTTGTTGGAGTCTTACATTTGAGACTTTTGAAGAGGTGAGGGGCTAGGCTAGGCTTTTGGGGATGTTGCTTATATTCAGTGGGGTGTTCTGGGAGGTTTTGTCTTGTGACCTCTTCTATGTGTTTCCCTGGTGCCTCTCACCCCACAAAAGCACTGCTGGATTCCATCCATGGTCTAGATGTTCAGACTTCCCATCTGCCTGGATATTGGTAACCATTTTTCTGGGAGCCTCAAGCAAAGTGTGCATGTAAGAGGCCTTTGGTGCTGAAATGACTGTTTGTCCTACCTAATTCCTAATTAGTAGGAGTTTGAAGGGGGGATGTGTGGGCTCAAGCGTCTCCCTTTCCTCCCCAGTGGATGGTGAACTCAGGGTACACTGGGAAATAATCTACTATGTTCTACAGAAACTTAGTCCTCTGTACCTGGGAGCTTGACTGTCTCCAGAAAGGGCCATGATAACTTGAGACCTAGTGTAATGTTTTCAATGTGATACTGTGAAGTGAGAAAGAACCGTGTCCAGAAAGCACTGGGTCTCTGGTCACATCTGGGGAAATGTATACAGATCATCCAGGCATCAAGAAATGAGATTTGATTTCTCTGCATTGACCGCAGTTGGAGGTAACCCATTAGAAGGCTACTGCATAGCATTCACCTTGTTGTAATGAAGTCCTAAGATGTTAGAAGAGGAGGGATGGTGAGGAGTGGAGGAGTGAGTGGGGCCTTGGACGGGAGGCCTCTTGCTCGCAGGGTCACTGGAGGAGTGACTCCTAAATACTCTTGGTTGGCATACAGGCTATGGTCAGAATGCCCCCCATTTGGTCTGTGAGAAGTTGGACTTGAGCTTGAGTACAGTAATGTTCGGTAGTTTCACAAGGCTCTAACCTCCTGGACAGATTAGTGCCTCATAAAGAAGGGCCTTGGGGAGTGGTTCTTGCCAACTCTGAAGACACCAGATTCCTTCCCTGCAGAGGACAGAACACCATCAGACATCCACCCTCCCAGGCTACGGCCTCATTATTGATAGACCACCTGGTGTGTGATCTTCTGCCATGGCAGCACAGAAGGCACACTGATAACTTTCTGAAGGCTACAAGACTTCCATTGGTTATGTTTACTAGTAGGTGCTAGCAGTCTGACTTTTCTATCATTCGTCATTTTAGAAAGGGATGAAAGCCCCTGTTTGGACAGAATGAAAGTGCCCACCATATGGTTACACCAGGGCCTAGGGTCTGATTTTCAGAGGCCCTGTTAGCCTCAGACAGGCTCTGATGAATTGGTGATGGCTGACGTGATTGATGCCCAGCATTTCTGGTCTGAGTCAGCGTGTGAGCCCAAGCAGGAGTGTGCCCTGTATGCATACTCTTCACAAAGGGTTGTGGGGGCTTCTTGTTGTACCTCATGGGGCCCGGCTCTTTGGGTTGCCTGGCATGGATGGCATGATGCCACAGTGCCTCTTGGGCTTGCTCTGGGCTGCACTACAGTCAGGATGTTTTACAAACACTGGGGTCTTAGTCTGCACTATGACGTGTTCTCCATTCCTGGGCACCAGGGGTGGGGATGGGGGCAGGGCTGGGAGCACCCCCTCCCACCCCCTCTGTCCTCTAGGTGTGATTCCTTGTTGCTTGCTGGTACACTGGAAAAGCTATTTCATGTAGAGGTCTCACATGTCTCCAGAAAGCACTGTTTTCAGATAGCACATGAGCCATTGTGCGCAAGCGTGGCTGTGGTTAAGTCCTGCAGCTTGCTAAATGCAGGGCCAGTGAATGTAGGAGGCTTTGTGCCACAGCTGCCTCCCTGGCTGGACATGTAGCCATAGGACCTAGGCGGCCAGGTGGGCTCTTTCAGTTCCTTGGTGAACTGCATTTGTGTTACACATTCATTCCTCTGAGGAGTCCAGGGTGGATAGGTTCTGATTTGCACAGGGTTCATACTAGCAGCACAAAACATTCTTGGGATGCCTTGCTTCCCCAGGTCTTTGGCCAGTGTCGCCTCCACCTGTCCACAAGCATGGGGAATATCTTTGCAAACCTCTTCAAGGGCCTTTTTGGCAAAAAAGAGATGCGCATCCTCATGGTGGGCCTGGATGCTGCCGGAAAGACGACAATTCTGTACAAACTGAAGCTGGGGGAGATCGTGACCACCATCCCCACCATAGGTGAGAAGCTGAGCTGAGACCGCGGCCGGGTGGGGCTAGGCCTGGTTGGAGGCGCAGAGGGTCCTCAGCTGCAACCCTGCCCCCAGGTTTCAACGTGGAGACTGTGGAGTACAAGAACATCAGCTTCACTGTGTGGGATGTGGGTGGCCAGGACAAGATCCGGCCGCTGTGGCGCCACTACTTCCAGAACACCCAAGGTAATGGGACAGCCCTCGTTGTAGACCTCTACTACCGGGCTCCTTCCAAGGCCTAGCCTCTCTCTGCTCAGGTCCCATGGCCTTGCTAACTGCAAGACAAGGCCCCACAGAGCCAGGCCAGGAAGAACGGCTGTAATCTCCGGATTGGGGCCATGGCCTGTGGGGTGGGTGGAGTGTCGAACCTAGGCAGTCACATGGCTCCCTTGCAGGCTTGATCTTCGTGGTGGACAGCAATGACAGAGAGCGTGTCAATGAGGCCCGTGAAGAGCTCATGCGGATGCTGGCGGAGGATGAGCTCCGGGATGCTGTCCTCCTGGTGTTTGCCAACAAGCAGGTAGGTGCCAGCAAGGTCCTCCCTAACGGCACCCATGTCAGGGAGGGGGAAGGACAGCTTGCTGGTAGCCCTTGTTGCTGATCCATCCTTCCCCTCAGGACCTCCCCAATGCCATGAATGCTGCTGAAATCACAGACAAGCTGGGGCTGCACTCTCTACGCCACAGGAACTGGTACATTCAGGCCACCTGTGCCACCAGCGGGGACGGGCTCTATGAAGGACTGGACTGGCTGTCCAATCAGCTCCGGAACCAGAAGTGAACCAGAACTCCCCTTCCCCCTCACTTCCTCCTCTCCGCCCTCCGCTTTCCTCTCATGTGGCAAACGTGCGACCCTGTGGTCCTGAGTGCCAGAAGCTGTCTCCATGGGTTGGTCACAGTGCGCACCGCACCGTGCTGTGCGTGTGCAGACGCAGCCTGCAGCCAGGTTTTTATTTAATGTAAATAGTTTCTGTTTCCACTGAGGCAGTTTCTGGTACTCCTATGCAATATTACTCAGCTTTTTTATTGTAAAGAGAATCAACTTACGGTCAGTACTGAGAAGAGATTTGGACATGTGGGCACCTGGTCTCCAGGAGCCAGTGGGTGTAGATCAGTATCGGAATCCATTTGGTGGTTGGTTTTTAACCTGAACTCAGTGCATTTTTTAAAATTGTTAAAAATACAAGCAGAACACTTGAACACATAGAAGGGAGACTATGCCTAGTGTAGGTTTTTGCAGTAACCGCCTGAATGCTTAGTCCATCAGATCAGCTAGACGTTCCCCTGTGGAACAGGAGAGACGGTGACAAACGAACCACCATCGCTGCATGGTCACAGTAGAGCCCCCGTGACTCGCCTGTCTGTGGATCACCTGCATTCCATAGCGTTGTGCTTGTACTTGTGCTCACACGGTCACCAAGGGGCTGGCAGGGGCCGGGGCAGGGCCTCATCCTTGATGGGCCTGTGGCCTAGCAGCCGCCCGCGTTCCCAGTTCTGGCGCCTGCTCCGAGTACCGGCGGGAGGCCTGGGTCTAGCCAGCAGGAGTCTGCAAGCTGGGAGAGTTGGCCCACTCCAGACCCAGTCCCAGAGCACCCCATCTCCATGTGTGAAGTAGCTTCCTCCCTCAGCCTGCAAGGGTCCGATTTGCCATCGAAAAAGACGACCTCTACTTTTTTTTCTTTTGTATTTTGATAAACACTGAAGAAGCTGGAGCTGTTAAATTTATCTTGAGAAAACCTCAGAACTGGTTTATTTGGTGTCGTGGAACCTCTTACCGCTTTCAATACACAATTAGTAATCAACTGTTTTGTATACTTGTTTTCAGTTTTCATTTCAACAAGCACTGTAATTATAGCTACTAGAATAAAGTCTCAACTATTTCATGGGCTTGTCAGTGGGTCACTGTCACTGCCACGAGGCTGCCTGCTGAGAAGGAAGCAGAGGCTGATAGGGCCTTCCCCATAGAGAGCAGGTGGCTGATCTCCAGGCCTGGACTTTTCCCCTCATACATAGTACATGGAGAAGACAGCACACTTCACTTCCAGAGGTAAGATTGTAGGAGTCTTGAGTGCTGTGGGACCTTGGCCCCTGACCCTATGCACACATACGTGCCCAGCAATGGCATGGCAGCACTTTAGTCGAGGTTGGGATGGCTACCAGCAGGTCAGAGTACCTCCCTGTTTCTCCACGACCTTTCCCCCAGCCAGGACAGTCTAAAGTAAGGGCAGTCTCCACTGAAGGCAGCCACATGCAGAGTGTAGGCCAGGGTGCAAGCCATAGTCTAGGCCTCAGTGGACACTGAGGGTCTGCCTGGGCCACAGCATTTATAATTTCAAGTCAGAAGCAAAAGAATTCAACAATAAATACACCATTACAGATACAGCCACACAGCCTGTTTTCCATTCACTATACCCAGGCTCCCATGAACCCAGGGTACCTTTCTGTTAACTGCCCAGTCTACTGTTTCAGGCCGGAGCCAGCAAGGACTATATGCTGAGCCCGCAAGCTGAGCCCAGCCCCTAGGTGCTTCAAGCCCCACCACCCTTCCAAGCTCAACCTAGACCACCTGGCTTTTGAAAAGGCAGCTCCTGTGGATAGGCTTTTATTTTATTATAGGCTTGCTCTCGTCATACAAGATGTATGTAGCAGGAATCACTACAAGACATCAGAAGTTACTGAGGAGGTTGGTTCCAGGCTAGCCTTGGGCAAGAATGCTCACAAGACTTCATCTCAACACAGGTGCCTGTCATTCCAGCTACGCAGGAAACATAAGACTGTCTCAGAAATTACTAGAGCAAAAAGGCTCAAAGCATGGCTCAGCTCAAGCTAGAGTACCTGTCTGGAAAGCATGAAGCTAAGTGCAAACCTCATGCTATGCCCCACCCCACAAGTCACTTCCAGGTTGAGACTGTCCTGTACCTATGACACTACTGCCTGAGCCCAGGCCTCTTACCCTTCCACATTCCCCTGCCACTCTGAGGTAATGCTCTACTTTTGAAATACATTTATTTAAGTACAAAGTGAATGTGAAAAGCAACCATGCTCGGTCACAGCTCTTGGGCCTGGACTGCTGCAAGCAGACAGCAGTCTGTAGTGTGCAGGGCCCCTCTGGAGAGACCGGTCTTCACTTAGCGCCACCCTCAAGGGGAGTCTGCAGGGACCCAGGTCAGAAGGAACCTGGAGAAGTTTCCCCAAGCAACACCACCGGTCCCTCGGCAGTCAATCCCCCAAAACCCACAGGTGTGGTGCAGGGACACTCCAGGCAGTAGCCCCTGCTCTCAGGTCAGCAGGTAACCAAGCACAAAGCAGCCAGCCAGGGCTCTGGCGGGTATCAGTCCACACTCAGTCATCTGAGCCTCTGCTTGGACGTCTGTGGGGTGGGCTCTTTCTGCAGCCCCCGCTAGGCCCCCGTTTCCTTCTCTTACAGCTGGGGGAAGAGGAGTCCGAATCATGGCGCCGGCGTCTGGGCCTTGGAGACAAGGACAGTGAGACAATCAGGAAGGGCGTTGAGCAGCACTTGCCGGGCCATGCCCTGAGAGCTGCCCAGCACCCTGCTCAGGCCCGCTGACTACAGCCCTTTCTCCACAACTCCCCGAGGCAGAACTGAGCTGGGCTTGGGCCTACCGAGTGGGAGAGGGAGAGGAGGAGGAAACCTCAGCATCCTTCCTGTGTTCTTTGTCTTTCTTCTTCTTATGCTTCTTATGTTTCTTCTTCTTTTTCTTTTTTTCCTTCTTGCTTTTCTTGTGGCTCTCGGCACTGCAAGAGGAAACGGCTAGCCTTAGCCGCCTGCTGTGGACGGGTCAGGGCCTGTCCACAGCCTCCTGCTGGACACTGGCAGCCAGGGCCTCCGTGGGGCCGTGGCTCCCGTGTTCAGTGGCGGCTCAGCACGAGCCCACGCTCGTCAGGGCCTCCGTGGGGCCGTGTCTCAGCACGAGCCCACGCTCGTCAGGGCCTCCGGGGGGCCGTCTCAACACGAGCCCACGCTCACCAGGGCCTCCGGGGGGCCGTGGCTCCTCAGCACGAGCCCACGCTCGCCAGGGCCTCCGTGGGGCCGTGTCTCAGCACGAGCCCACGCTCACCAGGGCCTCCGTGGGGCCGTGTCTCAGCACGAGCCCACGCTCACCAGGGCCTCCGTGGGGCCGTGGCTCCTCAGCACGAGCCCACGCTCACCAGGGCCTCCGTGGGGCCGTGTCTCAGCACGAGCCCACGCTCACCAGGGCCTCCGTGGGGCCGTGGCTCCTCAGCACGAGCCCACGCTCACCAGGGCCTCCGTGGGGCCGTGGCTCTCGTAGCTCCCCAGGCTGCGCAAGGCCTGGTGGGCAGGGGACGCGCGTGGCACACGCACTCCACTCCCCGGGAGGAAGCTGGGCGGAGCCAGCCCGGTCCTCTTACCCGGGGTCAGCCCTGTCTTCCACGCGCGGCTTCCTTTTGGCGGCGGCTGGAGAAGTAGCTCGGCTGCTGCTGTCTGTGCGGTGGTGCTGCGGGAGAAGGGGCGCGGTGGGGAGGGCGGAGGGGCGCGGGGAATCCCGCCCCGCCCGCCCGCCCGCCCCCGGGGAACTCAGGGGGTCCCGGCGCGGGTTATACCGTGAACACCGACAGCCCCAGCTTGGCGGCTTCCTTGTCCTCCCGGGACAGCGCTACGCGGCCCGCGGAGCCACTGCGGTGAGACGGCGGTGAGGGCGGAGGGGCCGGGCGGTGAGGGAGACGGGGCGGTGAGGGAGGCGCCCACGTATGCCGCGCCCCGCCCCCGCGTGCCCGCACCTCGTGCTGCCCCGCCCCCGCCCCCGCGTGCCCGCACCTCGTGCTGCCCAGCCCCACGAGCCGGTCGACGCCTTTCTCCTCCGGGTCGCCGCCCTCTCGCTTGCAGATCTCCACGAAGTCCTGCGGGAAGAGACCAGAGAGGCTCGGCCGGCCCCGCGCCCGCGCCCCGCCCGCCCTCCCGCGCCCGTCCTCCACTGACCTCCTTGCTCAGGCCGGTGGGCTGCTTCCTCACGTTCTTGTAGCCGCTGCAGGGGGTGGGGGGGGTCAGCCGCGCGGGGCCCCGCCCGCCCCCGGCCCCGCCCCGCCCCCCATCCCCGGCCCCGCTCCCCATCCCCAGCCCCGCTCCCCATCCCCGGCCCCGCTCCCCATCCCGGCCCGGCTCCGGCCCCCATCCCCGTCCCCGCTCCCCATCCCCGGCCCCGCTCCCCATCCCAGCCCCGCTCCGGCCCCCATCCCCCGTCCCCGGCGCGGCTCCGGCCCCCATCCCCGGCCCCGCTCCCCATCCCCGGCCCCGCTCCCCATCCCCGGCCCCGCTCCGGCCCCCATCCCCCGTCCCCGGCGCGGCTCCGGCCCCCATCCCCGGCCCCGCTCCCCATCCCAGCCCCGCTCCGGCCCCCATCCCCGGCCCCGCTCCCCATCCCAGCCCCGCTCCGCTCCCCATCCCCGGCCCCGCTCCCCATCCCAGCCCCGCTCCGGCCCCCATCCCCCGTCCCCGGCGCGGCCCCGGCCCCCATCCCCGGCCCCGCTCCCCATCCCAGCCCCGCTCCGGCCCCCATCCCCCGTCCCCGGCGCGGCTCCGGCCCCCATCCCCGGCCCCGCTCCCCATCCCAGCCCCGCTCCGGCCCCCATCCCCCGTCCCCGGCGCGGCTCCGGCCCCCATCCCCGGCCCCGCTCCCCATCCCCGGCCCCGCTCCGCTCCCCATCCCAACCCCGCTCCGGCCCGCGGACACTCACAGCGCGGCCAGCAGCGCCTCCCGCTCGGCCTCGCGCACGGCCGCCAGCTCCTCCTCGCGGCTCGGCCCCGCGCACGGCGCGCGGCCCTTGGCGTACCAGGTGAGGTCGCGGCCCTTCTGCCAGCGGCCCACGGGCGCCATCAGCGAGTTGCCCAGGTAGTTCTCCCGCTGCTTGTCGGTCTTCACGTCCTCCCAGTTAAACTGGTCCTGCCCGCCGCGCACGCCGCCGCGGCTGGACCCGAACATGGCGCCGGACACGACGCGGGCCCCGGCGCCCGCACAGCCCCGGGCCCACGGCGCGGCCCGGAATGGGCGGCGTGACGTGACCACCGCGCCTGCGCACCGCGCCCGCGCCCCGCTCTACCAGCCGCCGTCCACGCCGCCGTCCGCGCCTGCGCAGCGCGTCACCCGCACTTCCTCCTCCCCCAGGTCCGACCCCACCCTCCTTCCGGCCCGACCGCGGGCTTCCGGCCCGGCCGATGCCTGGGCCGCCGGTGCCCGGGCGGCCGGGCGGGAGGACCACCGCTATTCCCGGAGCAGCGGCAGGCCCGGCCAGCCGGGCGCCAGGAGGCTGAACGGTGGGCCTGCATCCCCTGACGCGTAGCGCATTGGAGGCCGAGGGCCTGCCTCGAGAAGGCTCTGGACTCAAACCAGCCGGAAAGAAAAGGGGAAAGGGTGAAGACGAAGCGCGGGCCAAGAGAAGCCCCCATGGCGGTCATCCACCATGGCGACACTGGTCTGGACGACTTCTAACCAGAGCCCTGCGGGCGCCCATTTCAGGTAGCCTTTAGGTGCATAGTGCCTCCAGGACTCTTCCAGTTTCACCCGGGGGAGACCAGAAAATGTGGAGAGGAATTGTTTCTCCACTACACATTGCAGTCAGTATGGAGGGGTGTGCTGGAAAAGGGATGTGTCTGCTTTCTTAAGAGTATTCGGTAGTGCTCAATCTTGCAGTTCCAGCTCCTGGCTCTGACTTAGTCTGCTTCCCATGCACTTGTCCCTATTCTAGGGCGCTCCAGCGGTACCCAGCAGCCCTTGTTAGACTGAATGTGTCCTTCCTACATACACCTCAAATTCATGTTGAAAAATAGTCCCTCCAGGTAAAATACTTGGAAGGAGATGAAATAAGGAAGCAGAGCTTCATGAATGAGATCAGTGCATGTATAAAAGGCTCCTAGTTGCCGGGCGCTGGTGGCTCACGCCTGTAATCCTAGCTACTCAGGAGGCTGAGATCTGAGGATCGCGGTTCAAAGCCAGCCCGGGCAGGAGAGACCGTGAGACTCTTATCTCCAATAAACCACCAGAAAACCGGAAGTGGTGCTGTGGCTCAAGTGGTAGAGCGCTGGCCTTGAGCTGAAGAGCTGAGGGACAGCGCCCAGGCCCAGAGTTCAAGCCCCACGACCGACAAAAAAATAAAAATAAAATAAAATAAAAGGCTCCTAGCTACTCTGGAGGCTGAGATATGGAGGACCAGAGGGTCATGGTTCCAGAGAAGCATAAAGCAAGGCTGGAGTGCCCTGAGCTCAAACCCTGACAATGGCATACACGCTTTAAAAAATACAAAAGGGCCGGGCACAGGTGGCTCATGCCTGTCATCCTAGTTACTCAGGAGGCTGAGATCTGAGGATCACAGTTCAAAGCCAGCTCAGGCAGAAAGATTCTTATCTCTATTGACCACCAGAAAACCGAAGTGACGCTGTGGCTCAAGTGGTAGAGTGGTCGCCTTGAGCTGAAGAGCTGAGGGACAGCGCCCAGGCCCAGAGTTCAGGCTCCAGGCCCTGTACTGTGCAGGTGATGAAGGGTTCAACACACCTTCTCTGGCTGCTCTTGGATCCCCTCCACTACTGAGGGAGGACTGGAGGCTATAACAAGAAGGTCCCTGACTCCCAGGATGGTGGGCCTCTGCTCCCTGATCTGCAGAACAGCAAATGGAGCGTATCTGAGGCTGAGAGGGTAGCTGGGGGATGCTGGGTGCTTTCTGTCCAGCTCTCTGGTTTTTCTGTGCTCCATATCCTTGCAGCAGTGTCTTAAACCCACGGGTTTCATCTAAACAGATCCTAATCCTTCTAGTCTGCTCTAAGCTTCAGAGACCTACCATCTAGCTCTGAGAGGCACTTTCCAAAGATGATATGCTTCAGGGCTAGATGCACACATAAAAGACACTAACAAGCTGGCTACCAATGGCCCATACCCATAATCTAGCTACTCAGGAAGCTGAAATATGAGTATAGAGGTTTGAAAGGGGGGGGGGGGCAGAAGTAGAGCTGTGGCTCAAGTGACAGAACATTAGTCTTTTTTTGTCAGTTGTGGGGCTTGAACTCTGGGCCTGGGCACTGTCCCTGAGCTCTTCAGCTCAAGATTACTGCTGTACCACTTGAGCCATAGTGCCACTTCTGGTTTTCTGATGGTTAACTGGAGATAAGTCACACACTTTCTTGACCAGCCTGACTTTGAACTGCAACCCTCAGATCTCAGCCTCCTGAGTAGTTAGGATTACAGGCATGAGCCACCAGCTAGTCTTGAGCATAACAAAGCTCAGAGAGAGCAACTCAGCCCTGCATTTAAGTCTCAGGGTTAGTACACACACATGTACAACACACACACAACACTAAGATGATGGCTTCAAGAACATGGGAGTTTGTTTACAGGTATAGAACTCTGCCCTCAGTCACCCTGGGGCACCTTCAAGCCACAGTTACTTCCTGGTCTTGGACCAAAACTGTCGGTACTGCTCAGAGTCAAAACCGTCCACCAGCTCTGGCTCTTCCTCCTTCTTCTGTTGGAGCAGGGCTTCACGTTTCCGGAACCTGGCCCGGCGCTCCTCTGGAGTCAGGGTGTCCAGGTCTAGTGGCATCTAAAAGGGGAGAAACACACGTGTGTCCACACAGACCCATCTTAATTTTCTTTAGATTTTTGTGAGCTTTCCACAAAGCTTGTGTTTTACTGAGAGAACTATTTTTTCTGTCTCTTTTTCCTAAGATTGGTGGGGTTTTTTTTGTTTGTTTTGTGTCTGTCCTGGGTGTTGTCCCTGAGCTCTTTTGCTCCAGGCTAGCACTCTACCACTTGATCCACAGCTCCACTTTTGGCTTTTTGGTGATTAATTGGAGAGATTAATGGGAGTCTCATGAACTTTCCCACCCAGGCTGGCTTTGAACTGGGATCCTCAGATCTCAGACTCCTGAGTAGCTAGGATTACAGGCGTGAGCCACCAGGACAGTTTATTGGAGGTGGCTTTAAACAAAACATAAAAATACTGACTTATTCATCCTATCTGGTTTTAATGCTTGGAGGAAGTTCTAAGTCAGACATTCTTCCTCTCCAACAGTCTGTTCTTCTGCACAACTGTACTGTGACTACTGCGACCTGTCCATCCTGAGTCCAGTGGCCACAAGCTCCAGAGAAATCTGGATGATGAAGGAAGCATACCACCAGCATGCGTCTTGGCTCCCTGTAGCGGATGTGGATGGTGGAGCCATCCTGCTTGACCAGCAGCACTGGGTAGAGGCGAGCATAGGCCTGGCGACGGAGACGAGTGACGGCTGCCCTGTTGCTATCAGCTTGCCGGGAAGATGTGTGCAGGAAGCAAGGCACAGCGGACGCTGACTTCACAGTCCTCTGCCACAGCAACCTACACACAAAACATGGGTACAAAACAAACCTAAGTGGATGGTTTGGGGACAGAGATCACCAATATGGCCAGATCAGGGCCTAACAGAGAACTTCCTGCTGGCCACAAACACTAGCCAGGGTGCCCTGAAGAGCCACAAGGTTTGATCCAGAGTTTTGACCTCACAGCCAGGAAGGGGTCAAGCGGGTGGCTGACAGCATTGGGGACAGGAAGCAGGAGCCCAAGAGTCTTAACTCCTGCTGAGGCTTTTCCTGAGGTAAGCCTGACTAGAGTTGTGAGGGGCCTGAAAATCCATGCTTACCCAAGCAAGCTGCCCACAGCCACCATCTTTCCTTAAGAGTCCTGGTGGAACGTCAACCACTGGACCTTGTATACACCTGCTAGGCAAGAGAATAAGGCTTTTTATTTTATCTTATTTATTTTTCTTGACAGTACTGGAGTTAGAACTCAAAGCCTTGCATTACTAGCTAGGCAGGCATTCTATCACTTGGACCATAACCCAGCCAAGAAGTCTTTTAAAAATTTTGTTTTGGGGGGCTGGGAAGGTGGCTCAGTGGTAGAGCGCCTGCCTTGCATGCATGAGGCCATGGGTTCGATTCCTCAGCACCACATAAGCAAAAAGAAAAAAAGCCAGAAGTGATGCTGTGGCTCAAGTGGTAGAGCGCTAGCCTTGAGCTGAAGAGCTGAAGGACAGCGCCCAGGCCCAGAGTTCAAGCCCCACGACCGGACCAAAAAAAAAAAAAAAAATTTTGTTTTGGGGCTGGGGGTTTAGCCCAGCGGAAGGGCGCCCGCCTGGCACATGCAAGGCCCTGGGTTCGGTCCTCAGCCCTGGGGGGGGAAAAAAAAAACAAAAATGCTACAAAAATTTTGTTTTGCCTTTAAATGATCTTCCTGAAAACCTGGCCAGGAATTAAGTCAAACTCTGGTGTCTCTCTAACATCTACGTCCAGTTTTCCTTCAGTATTTATAGGGAATTGGATATAGTATTCTTCTACAACCATCAAAATCCACAGATCCTCTGTTTTTTTTGTTTTTGTTTTTTTTCAGTTGTGGGACCTGAACTCTGGGCCGGGCACTGTCCCTGAGCTCTTCAGTTCAACGCAAGTGCTCTACCACTTGAGCCACTTCCGGTTTTCTGGTGGTTTATTGGAGATAAGCGTCTCATGGACTTTCCTGCCCAGGCTGGCTTTGAACCTCAGATCACAGCCTTCTCAGTAGTTAGGATTACAGGCATGAGCCACTGGCAACCAGCCCTCAGTTCTTTCATATGTAAAGGTACAGTACTTCCACACAACCTGTGCACACACTCCCATATACTTTAATATTATCTATAATACTTAACAGAATATAAATGCTATATAAATAAGTTACATTGTTTACGGAATGACAAAAAAAATCTATAATGTACAATACAGAATCAGTTAAAATTTTTTGAGTTATTTTCAATTGGCATCTGGTTGAATCTCCTAATACAGACCAGGTGTAATCACTGTATTACTTGTTAATGTATCTCACTAACAAGTTGCCTTCTAGGACGAGAATGGCCTGCGGAAGTTTTCTCAAAAACAACTACTTACTCCCAAAGATAATGAATCACATGAGGCACATGCCTACCCGTTCTAGTGGGTATGGTGTCAGGAGAGTCCTTTGCAGTTGGGGCATACACCCTGATTTCTAAAATACTGTTTTATTTTTGCCTGTCTGGGGCTTGAACTCAGGGCCTGGGCGCTGTCCCTGCGTCTGCGTTCAAGGCTAGCGCTCTACCACTTGAGCCACAGCGCCACTTCCAAGTTGCCATCTTCAATGGCAGCCTCTCCCTTGTTTACGCTGCTACACCTGCACGCGTGCACCCTTCCACAACGCGGAGAGCCCGTCCGCGGCCCCTCCGCCGGCGAGGTCGCCTGTCAGGTTGCTGACCTTGTCTGTGCCCCAGGGTCCGTGCTGGGAAGCCTTTCAGTGAACGTCTGCTCACTTACGGGGAAAGAACTCCGGAGCTGCCTTTACGCCTGATCCCAGGCAGTCCGCACGGACCGGAGGAGTTCGGGAAGATTTCCGAGCCAGCCGGCGCGCAGGTTCTGCCTGGGCTCCGAGCTACGGAGGAAGAAAGGCCACCTGTGAAACGGAGAGCGCACGTGTCCGGAGCCCAGGCGCGCTCCCCGCCGGGACCGGGCCGGGCCCGCGCCGCCGCCGGCTCAGCCCCAGTGCGGGCCCAGCGGGCGCAGGCCGCAGCCCCCCTCCCACCCCCGGGCGGCGGCGCCTCCCTCGCAGCCGCCGCCTGGCAGCAGCGGAGCCCTGCGAGCCGGCCGTCCGCACCGCCGCGACCCAGGCGGAGACCTGCGTGGAGAGGGCCCGGCCCCGCGCCACGGTCCGCCGTGTCCCAGCCGGCGTCGCGTCGCGCGGGGATGACGCTTGGGGGCGTGGCCTTCGGTGGGCGTGGCCTTCGGTGGGCGGGGCCTGCGGGCGGGGCGGGGCGGGGCGGGGCGGCGTCACAGTGGCGGCGACGGTACCTCGGCGCAGCAGCCTGGGGCGGCCCGAGTCGCCTCGGCGGCCCAGAGGTCTGCGACCGCGGGCCGGACCGGGCAGGTGGGCCACTGAGGCACAGCTTGGCGGGACAGCTCGCCTTCGAGGGAGGGCCGGGAGCCTCACGGCTGCCGCTCAGGTACGCCCCGGGCCTGCCAAGCGGCCCGCGACCAACGACGCCCTGGCGCCGGCGAGCCAGCGGCCGGGCCGTTAGCGCCGAGGGGTGGCGCGGGGACGCCCGCGGACAGGGGTGTGACGGGCGTGTGACGCGGTGACGCACGCGGTGACACACGGGGACCGAGGTGTGACAAGTGTGTGACGCGGTGACACGGGGACCGAGGTGTGACGGGTGTGTGACGCGGTGACACGGGGACCGAGGTGTGACAGGTGTGTGACGCACGCGGACAGGGGTGTGACGGGCGTGTGACGCGGTGACGCACGCGGTGACGCCTGGGGACAGGGGTGTGAGGGGTGTGTGACGCGGTGACACGCGCGGTGACGCACGGGGACGGGTGTGACGGGTGTGTGACGCGGTGACACACGCGGTGACGCACGGGGACAGGGGTGTGACGCGGTGACGCACGGGGACCGAGGTGTGACGGGTGTGTGACGCACGCGGTGACGCCTGGGGACAGGGGTGTGTGACACGATGACCTCCCCTCCCCGGACAGTGGTGTGTGACGCGATCACGCCCGCGGACAGAAGTGTGACAGGCGTGACAGGGGCGTGTGACGCTGTGACACGCGTGTGTGACGGGTGACGCCCGCGGCCTGCGGCCCGTTCCCGCACCGGACGGGCTCTGGACACCACGGCCCGCGCGCCCGGGCTGGCGAGGACGTGGCTCTGCGGGGAGCTGCGGGACGTCCACGCGTGGGGCAGCCCGACAAGATGGAGTCCGAGCGGCACGCGGTGAGCAGCGCCCGGGCTGCGTGCACGCGGCCGGCTTCCGCCAGCGCCAAACGACTCTGGTCCGAGGGCAAAGAATCCCGCCTCCGGCAGCGGTGGCGGCCCCAGCCGCCCGCCACGGCCCGCGGTGCCTCTGCCCGGGCCGGCCGCTGTGGAGCCCCGCCGGGCTGTGCCGTTTTGCCCTCTTCCCTTGCCTCTCCTCGGCGCAGTCCTGGCGGAATGGCCTACACCACAGTCAGGGGCCCGACCAGACATGCAAAGTGAGAAGCACCATCCTTCTACCCGCTGGCTTCACAAGCATGCCGGCCTACAAGCGTGGCCACACCTCAGGAACGGCGGCCACCGAACCCAGCAAAGCCTGTGCACCCGCTGTCTTCCAAGATACTCGGCTAGGCTAGCCTCCTTATAGGCCAGGTGACCGGGCTGTCAGGAAGGGAGGACTGTTGGGGCAGGACGGATAGATGGCATTATAAAAGTCAGACTGAGCTGCGTGGCTCAGGTGTTGAGAGAGCCTGGCCAAGCCGTCCTGAGGTCTGAGTTCAAACCCAGTATCACCAAAAAAGATAACTAAAAAAAAGAGAAAGTGTATGGGAGGAGGGAATTCAGAAATTAGGATCCAGAACTAAACTGTAACGTTAGAACGGCAAGCACCCCTCCCATCAACTCCTTTTGTTGTAAGATTACAGAGACATATTAGGGGTAGGTACATCAGCTTTCTCTTTTGATGTATTGTTACGAACTCTTCACAAATGGACATAGGACGCGACTGGCAAACAGAAGACCTGAAATTCAACATTGGCCCTATTCTTTGGGGAAGCTTGGATCACACCCCATGTCTTAAATTAATAGCAACAATCTTCTAGGGGACATATTGTTATGTGGAGAAGGACAATTGACAATACATTGTCCTATTTTATGTGATTTTGTTGGTGGTAGTATTGTTTTTGCCAGTCCTGGGAAACTCAGGGCCTTAGGCAATGCCCTCGGCAGTTTTTGCTCAGGGCTAGCACTCTACCACTTGAGCCACAGCTCCACTTCCCCAGATTTTTGGTGGTTTATTGGAAATTTTTTAAAAGAGTCTGACGGACGTTCCTGCCCGGGGTTGGCAGCTTTGAACTGTGATCCTCAGATCTCACTTCCTGAGTAGCTAGGACTGCCGAGGTGAGCCACCAAGTGCTCAGTTATGTTGAGTTTGCTTGTTTGACATAGTTTGGCTAACCGTTTTGTTTGTTTTGGCCAGTCCTGGGGCTTGAACTCAGGGCTGGGCACTGTCCCTGAGCTTCTTTCTTGCTCAAGGCTAGCAGCACTCTACCACCAAGCCCCATTCCCAGCCCCATGGCTATCACTCTTTTAGTGTATAATTCATTGCATTTCCAGTTTTCCAGTAGACTTGAGATCTCCGTGATGCATGTACCTTTAATGCCCAAGACTGCTTCCTTCCTTAGTAACCTCTGTTGCCACACTCTCACGATGGTGGTCTGTATCTAGGAATGATATCTTTTAGCAAAATTGACATCTCTGATACTTTTTCAGTTTTGCTGAGATAGGTCTCAACCCAACTGAAAAGGTATCAATTAGCATGAGCAGTTCAAGTTTTCAAGTAGAATCCACTTGCCACTTTTCAAAAGGAATGTTTCATATATTGGGCTCCTTTCTTCAGAGGTCTTCTTTCTGTCTTTGGGTTACACAGAACAGGTTTGAGGAGCTGGTAGTATTGACTGTTGTTATTGAGCTCCTATAAATAAGGTCAGATGAATTCTACTAATGCATCATAATCATAATATGTACTTTCATGTAGATGTTTTACAAGTGGCGGAACAACTAGTACCTCAGACAAAAGCGTAACTGCATCAAAATCTTGTTTCCTTTTTGAAGTACTGTCCCATTCACTGAAACATCATTCCTTAGTTCAGTTCTCAATTTTCTCAGTATATCAGTCTGTTATGAGTCCAATTGTAGTATCAAGTACCTAAGAAATGGCTTGCATTAGGCAGCTTGCTCTGGGTTACTCTAGGATGTAAGATCGCAGCTAGCTTTAACCCATTCCATTATGTAATACAGTTGTTTTGACCTAAGCCATTTCGCTTTGAGTACCAGTGCCTCCAAACAGAATGATTCTATATTGTGTTTATGTAAGTAAACAACAATCACTAATCACACTATGAGGAGCAAACTGATAATTATAGTAATAAACAATTGCCTCAGCAAACATCAAAAACAGCAGATCCAGACTGATGTATACCCCCTCATCCGAACATATGAAAGGAATGCTAGCAGGAGGGCAGGCACACACCAACCCATCATACGTCAAGAATCAACAGATGAGGGCTGGGAAGGTGGCTCAGTGGTAGAGCACTTGCCTTGCATGCCTGAGGCCTGAGTTCGGCTCCTCAGCACCACACAAGCAAAAAGAAAAAAGCCAGAAGTGGCGCTGTGGCTCAAGTGGTAGAGCACTAGCCTTGAGCTGAAGAGCTGAGGGACAGTGCCCAGGCCTAGAGTTCAGGCCCCACGACCGGACCCCAAAAAAAAAAAAAAAAAGAATCAACAGATGACAACTTGCAGCTCTGATGGTGGGACTTCAGCTCAGCTCCCATTTAATGGGATGCACTTAAATGGTCACCCATCCTCGAGCCCTGTGTTTTCACAGCATCAGGCCTCCACAACTCTGGCACTGTTACTAGTATCTTATCTGACCACCTGCCTTGACCTTCTTTGCAACTGTATCTCTTGGCATTTGTATCAATGCTAGAGGCAAGGGTTCTTTTGACCCTACATCCCTTTAGAGGCTTTCCTAGCTGGGCACCAGTGGCTCATGCCTATAACCCTAGGGACTTACGAGATTAAGGTCTTAGGATCATGGTTCAAAGCAAGCCAGGACAGGAAACCCCTGTAATACTGTTATTTCCAATTAATCGCCAAAATTCCAGAAGTGGAGGTGTGGTTCAAGTGGTAGAGTACCAGCCTTTAGCTAAAAAGCTAAGAACAGAGACCAGGCCCTGAGTTCAAGCCTTAGCACTGACATGCACATGTGCACGCGTGCACGCGCGCACAAGCACACACACACACACACACAGCTGTCCTAGCCATCATCTATATTATTGCGACATATACTGTGTAATCTGAGAATATTAAGATTAAGATTGGAATAAAGAGCTGGGGATAGGTGGCTTGTGCCTATAGTCCTAGCTAATCAAGAGACTGAGATTTGAGAAATCAAATGCAACCAGCAAAAATCCGGAGGTGGAGGCACAGCTCAAATGGTTGAACACCGGTCAGAATGGTTAAGAGTGACTGGTCCCAAGTTCAACCCCGTTAAAGGACCTATGTTGTCAATGGCCTAGCCTATCAAGTGACCTCTGTTGTACCTGGAAAGTTAACAATAAGGACATTGACATGGTTTTTGAAGTTGTTATTTAATAAATTCTGACTGGAAAGACACATGTCCAGCTGTTTCTGACATAGGTCACTCATGACAGGCAGGTTGCCTCTTTTCAACAACAGCACTTTAATGGGGACCACTGTAACAGCCCATTCAGAGAGAGAGCTCATTGGTCCACATACCTGACAGCTATGCAAAGGCCATCTACCAAGCAAAATCAGTGTCCTGTGAAAGGCACCTTCTCCAACGTAGAACGGCCTGCCACCATGCTTTGTCTAAGCTGGCAGAACATGGTTTTCTTATAACTCTTGACAGGTTGGTAAGGAACAAAAGGTGCAACCCTCGTCTAGGGTCCCCAGCAGCTTTGTATTTGAAGGCTGGTTCCTTATGTGTGTTTTAAGCCAGTGTATGAAGTGTAGAGTTATTAGAGCTCCAAAACTTGAATTCCCCACACTTATTTGTCTACTCAGGAGGCTGAGATCTGAGGATCACAGTTCTAAGCCAGCCTCTACAGGAGAGTCCATGAGATTCTTATGTCTAATTAACCACCAAAAAGTCAGAAGTAGAACTGTAGCTCAAGTGGTAGAGAACTAGTTCTAGTCTTGAGTACAGTAGCTCAGGAATGTCACCCAAGCCTTGAGTTTGAACCCCCAAACTGGCAAAAAAAAAAAAAAAGATTAAAAAATATTTAGGCCACCTAACTTCAGAAAATGGATTACACTTAGACTCAAACTAATATCTGGTGTCTTACAATTCCTTGAACACCAACTCTGGACTTCTAGGGCTTGTGAGTTACTGCTACAACTAGACCCTCAACTCTTTTCCTTTTCTGGACTGATCCTTTTGCTGAATACCACCACTGCCCCCCACCCTGCCGGAGCACATCCTGAGTACCAAGTCTAAGCTATATGTGCACTTGGAAATGTACTAGAGTCTTACATACAGGGGTCTCACCATGGCATCCCCAAAGCTTGTGTGTACCCCTGGACTAAGGATTGTCCCTGCTTTCTCCCTATTGATCAAATCCCCACACTGTTTTTGTGCCTCCCTTGGGGTCCTTCTGTTGACAACTCCCCAGAGGACACTGACTATAAGAAGCACATTCCTGCTTCCGGCTGCTCTCTCCCCTGGGACAGAATGCCACACGACTGCCTTGCCTTCACATACCACCTTTTGGTAACTCAAGGGTATACTGGAAGTTTTGCTGGCAAGTGTGAGTGGTGCTAGCTCACAGATGGCACATCCTGGGAAGATAGTGCTGGGAAGTGCTTGTGTGGGTTACACAGTTACCACTTCCTTTGTGTGGTGGAAGTAGCCCCTGTTTTCAGCGACTTCATTCCAGCAAATGAGCTGTTTGCCTTCACTGTAGCCTCCTTGCTAGGAAACTGCTAACATCCATACAAACAGAAGATATGCATCATGGAGTGGGCTGGGCAAATCATGGGGTTTCCTCCTTAAGCAAATGAGATAAACAATGGCATGTGTGTAAAAGATGTGCCAGATGCAATACAGCTACCTACTGTAGCTGTATTTTGCTGATCCTGGGGCTTGAACTCAGGGCCTGACCCCTGTCCCTGAGCTGCTCTGTGCCCAAGGCGAGCACTCTACCACTCCAACTACTTCTAGCTTTTTCTCAGTAGTTTATTAAAGACTTTCCTGCCCAGGCTGGCCTTGAACCATGATCCTCAGATCTCAGTCTCCTGAGTAGCTAGGATTAGGGTCGTGAACCATCAGTGCCCAGCATCATTACGCTTTTGGACCAGGTGAAAAACAAACTCCATTGCAGACTGCCATGTCCCCTGGAGAAACCTCTAAAAGATGATCCCAACACCACTCCTAAGGTCACATGGAACCATACACAAGAGGTTGAAAGACAAAACAAGAAAAGTAATGGCTTCTGGTTCAACAACTGAAGAACTCTGGTTTGGACCATCTCCTGGTTTGAGCTGTTATGGCAAAAGACCCAAGCAAGGCTGGGGACTCGGCCAGAAAAGAGCCTGACTTAGCTCAGTTCCGACGGGGCCTGCGCGGGCTTGACCCGGCGGCCCAGGCAGAAGAGGCGCTGCGGAGGCGTCACGACCAAGGTCTGCGTTCTTTCCGCTGCGACCCATTCGGTTGGAACGAGCACCCCCCGCCCGCCCCCAGCCACAGAAGCGCGGGAGCCGCCCGAGGCGGCCCGGCCCGCGAGCCGCAGCCAGGCCCGTCCCCGTGGGCGCCCGCGCGGCGGGGCGGCGCTCCGGCCGGCGGGGCGTGACGTCAGAGGCGGCCGGGGCGCGGCCGGCGCAGGGTTATGACGACAGCCGGGGCTCGCGGAGAAGGCGAGACGACGAGCGCCGAAGAATGAGGGCCGGGTCGGGGCCGCGCGCAGCCCACCCGCCGGCGGGCGGGTCTGCGAGCAGGTCGGGGCCGGACCCGAGGGCCTCTGCCGGAGGAGGCGGGCTCGCGTCCCTTCCCGGACTCCCGGCGCGGGAGGCCCTGCGGAGAGGGACGGCGGCGAGGCGGGGGCGGCGCCGCCGTGTGACGCAACTCCGCAGGCGCCAAGCAGGTCGGGCGGCCGCTATGACGTGGCCCCGCGGGCGGACGCAGGCCGCTCCGGCGCCGGATGCTGCGGCGCCCGCTGGCCGGGCTGGCGGCGACAGCCCTGGGCCGCACCGCTCCGGATGGTGAGTGCGCGGCGGCTGCTCGGGGGCGCCCGGGCCGCCGGGCCCGCGGGGGCCGCGCCTGCCATCTAAAGGGAGGGCGCGTGGAACGCCAGCTGCCCGCGGACCCGCGTAGCCGGAGCCCGCGCGGGCGTCCTGCCCCCGATGGCCACGCGGCGCCCCCGAGCGGGCGTCCTGCCCCCGATGGCCACGCGGCGCCCCCGAGTGTGCGTCCTGCCCCCCGAGCGGGCGTCCCGGCCCCCCGAGCGGGCGTCCTGCCCCCGATGGCCACGTGGCGGCTCCCGCGCGGGCGTCCTGTCCCCCGCGCGGGCGTCCTGGCCCCCCGAGCGGGCGTCCTGGCCCCCGCGCGGGCGTCCTGGCCCCCCGAGCGGGCGTCCTGGCCCCCCGAGCGGGCGTCCTGGCCCCTCGAGCGGGCGTCCTGGCCCCCGCGCGGGCGTCCTGGCCCCCCGAGCGGGCGTCCTGGCCCCCCGAGCGGGCGTCCTGGCCCCCGCGCGGGCGTCCTGGCCCCCCGAGCGGGCGTCCTGGCCCCCGCGCGGGCGTCCTGGCCCCCCGAGCGGGCGTCCTGGCCCCCCGAGCGGGCGTCCTGGCCCCTCGAGCGGGCGTCCTGGCCCCCGCGCGGGCGTCCTGTCCCCTCGAGCGGGCGTCCTGTCCCCCCGAGCGGGCGTCCTGGCCCCCCGAGCGGGCGTCCTGGCCCCCCGAGCGGGCGTCCTGGCCCCCGAGCGGGCGTCCTGGCTCCCTAGGCCGCGCGTGTTCCAAGCCCTCCGGCCGGCCGGTGCTCGGCGGTCCCGCGATCGCCTAGCTGCCCTCCTGTTTTCTCCGCGTCCGGGTCCGAGTCTGCCCCTTCCTCTCTGGCGACCTGAACCTGCGCGGCCTCCCAGCCACGGGCGTCGCCGTGGCGCTCTCCAGACCGGAGTCTAGATCAGGGTTTGTAAATCGCTCTCTGCCTGCGGGTGCCAGCCCGTCCCTCTGTCGGACACGGCCGGTTAGGCACGGGGCGCCGCGAGCTGGAAGCGCTAGGCAGTGGCCCAGCTACAGCGGCCCAGCCTGTCTGCTTGTCGGGCCACTCACCTTAATACACTAAATTTGGTTAATACGCTAAAATTGGTCAAAAACCAAACAAACAAGACTGCTCCTGCCATTGTGAACTGGAAGAAAAGGGAAGGACGCCTCCGTGTGACCCTGGCAGCTGTGTGGAACTCTCCTTTTGGACAGCGGCTTGGAGTCCTCCTTTTCTGCCTTTCTAGTCTAGTTGAGCAAGCTGCGAGTGGCTTACCAACCCAAGTGTGTATCCCTGGCTCTGGGTCACCAAGTGTATTCTAGGCCAGGGGGTCATTTCCAGAGTTTCCAACTTGTCAGATCCAGTAGAAGAGGAGAGCAGGAAGTCAAAGTGAGCGTTCTATTCCATCTTCACGGCACAGGTGTGAACTTTAGGTTTAAACAGAGGAAGAATGGCAAGGAGAGAGTACTTGTAATTAAACAATCCTGGTCAAAGAACATTATCCCCGGGAAAGGGGACAAATGCAAAGTGAAGGCAGGGAGGCCAGGCCTTTGTCTTGATTTTAATTAATTTATGGCCCTAAGGAGTCAGGAGTCATCGAGCGTGTGTGTGTGTGTGTGTGTGTGTGTGTGTGTGTGTTTTCACTTTTGGTTTATTTCATCTAAATATCTATTACAAAGGCAATGTCTTGAGAGGAGAGTTAGACTCAAGGTAGTGGTCACTCTGGGAAGGGTCCAAGGCTTACTGGCTGTGTGCATGTGTGCACATGCACTGCCATTCATGCAGCTTGATAACTATGTCTCACATGTGTGCTCAGCCTTTTTTTGTGTGCATGTGTGTGCTCTGACCCTGGAGTTGAACTCAGATTTTTTTGCTCAAGCCTAGTACTCTACCACATGAGCCACAGCTCCATGTCTGGCTTTTTGGTGGTTAGCTGGAGATGAGAGTCTCACAGACTTTCCTATCTAGACTGGCTTTGAACATTGGTCCTCAGATCTCAGCCTCCTGAGTTGCTAAGATTATAAGCGTGAGCCACTGATGTCTGGTGACTTCCAGCTTTTTGCTGGTTAACTGGAGGTCAGTCTTGGATTTGTCTATCCAGGCTGGTTTGGAACGTCAATTCTCAGATCTCAGCCTCTTGAATAGTTAGGATTATTGACTTGAGCCACTGTAACCGGTATGGCAATTTGTTTTATAGGTGTCCACGTTTATTTGCTGAGGTCTTCTGAGGTTTTCTAGGTAGCCCTGCCAGAGAATGGGTTTTTCTGGAGTTTTCTGGCACTTAGATTTCCAGACCATGCCTTACTGAGGCACACAGGAATTTTTTTCCCCTCAGAAACGTTGATTTAGATAGAATCTGTAGAAAAGTGAGTTAGGACAAACTACCACGACTGTGTTTTCTTGTTTCCGCAGATAGGCAGAATTTCTGCCACCATAGCTCCTTATCTTCCCACTGTACACCACCTGTCACACAAGGCAGTAGTCAGTTGACCTGGCCTTCATGGAGGCTCAGGGACACCTTGGCCCCAGCACTGGGCTTTTGGAAAAAGAAAGATCATTTCCTGAAGTCATAAATTTGGAAGAGGCAGTATATTTCACTTCAGGCACACCCACACTTTTACCTCTCTGTTTGGCACATGCAGAATAGCCAGGAAACATGCTGAGGTGATTTGAGGAAGTGGTGGGAGGAGGAAATGGGGGAGAGTGATCTCAGGCAGTGAGGAAGCAGGTGTAGGAAGAAGAGACTTTATGGTCAGCTTTGACTCTGCATGTGACTGGCCTAGGCTTCTACCCGATTCCTCCTTGACCCTGTCTGCCTAAGTGCCTCATTCTCCACTTTTCTTATCCCTTCATAACTCTGAGTGTGCTGGGCCTCAGTTTCCTCTCTATGAGAGTAGCTGGCCAATATTGTGATGTTTTGGGTCCTTCCACCTCGGTGATCCATAGGTCCTAAACCCTTTTGTTCTCATGTTGGCTTTGCCTTTGACCATAGGTTGCTTTTAGGGCCCACTTAGAACTTATTCCTTCCTCTTAATGGAAGGGGATAAATTAAGCCAGGTAGCACCAGCAGGATGTGGAAACTGGCAGACGGTTGGCTGATGTCCTTCCATCCTGGCTTCCTTGAGAAGCAACAGTGTGTCAGTCCTGCTCAGGTAAGGAGGAGAATGAAGAGTTGGCGGCTCTCATTTATTCTCCGGTGGAGTAGACTCCTGAAGCAGTCTGTCCACCCACATGCCCTGAGCGGCTTGTCTGAGAAGGGAATGGGGGAGTTGAAATCTCCTTTCCAGTTTCCTCCTTCCGCTGGTGTCCTGAAACCTGGGAGGGTGGTGACTGGCCTCCAGTCTTTGGGCAGGCCCAAAGGGGAGCTGAGATCAGGGAAGGCTTCGGCAGTGTTCCCTCCTGGTGCTCCAGTGGAAATCATGCACTGGCACAATTGGCACAATTGGTTTGGGGCAGGCAGTTAGCATTTGAGAATGGAAAAGCCAATGAGAATGGAGGTCCAGAGTGCCTTCTCCTGTTTCCCAAAGGAAATTTCCTCCACTCTGCTCTTTCCACTCAGTTATGTTGGGCAACTGCTAGGGCAAAGTCGGGATTCATGTGTGATTTCTGAAGTCCCGGAGGTGGCACAGTAATTGCCCTGTCAGATGGCTGCTGGCTGGAGCCCCTCCCTAAGTGGGCCTGTGGGGTCTTCCCTCAGGATGCTCAGCGCACCTCCGCGGTGGCATGGTCTGTGTAGCTTCCAGAGAAGCAACTTTCAGTGGCCCCCGGTTAGCATGTGGCCGAGTGATACCCTTCAGAACCCTGTGGAGCAGCAGGGCGGAGCAGGAGTCCTCCCGTGGCCCCTGCATCTGCCTGTCTGGAGTTACATGGACACAGACCTGCAAGTCTGAGCTTCAGAGACAAGACAGGGCCGTTCAGCAGAGACATAGGTGGGGTGGGTAACCTGCGCTGGGCATACTGGTGTTCTCTCCTTTCTCTAAGCTTTTCACAGCCCACAGAGCCTGGCTCGGGAGCTAGCATGGGCTTCCTAACCCTAGGAATGGGGATCTGGTTGAGGGTACTAGCTCATTACACCTGGTAGTGGGTAGGGTATAGAGCGGGGGCTGCCTGGACTCTCCATCAACAGGATTCAGGGGATAAGCTCGGAGAGAGAGAGAGAGAGACACGGGCTGCCTGCTGCCAGCCTCCCCGCCCCCGTGTCTAGGGACATTGAGCCTAGTTTAGATAGCCTAGTTTAGATCCTTCAGTAGCTCTACCTACCTATAGCACTTTAAACCCTACCCTCCTCTACCTCCAGTTCAGCTCTGAGGATCCTCTGCCTTCAGTTCAGCTCTGACTATCCTCTGCCTTCAGTTCAGCTCTGACTATCCTCTGCCTTCAGTTCAGCTCTGAGGATCCTCTACCTTCAGTTCAGCTCTGAGGATCCTCTGCCTTCAGTTCAGCTCTGAGGATCCTCTGCCTTCAGTTCAGCTCTGAGGATCCTCTACCTTCAGTTCAGCTCTGAGGATCCTCTGCCTTCAGTTCAGCTCTGAGGATCCTCTGCCTTCAGTTCAGCTCTGACTATCCTCTGCCTTCAGTTCAGCTCTGACTATCCTCTGCCTTCAGTTCAGCTCTGAGGATCCTCTACCTTCAGTTCAGCTCTGAGGATCCTCTGCCTTCAGTTCAGCTCTGAGGATCCTCTGCCTTCAGTTCAGCTCTGACTATCCTCTACCTTCAGTTCAGCTCTGAGGATCCTCTGCCTTCAGTTCAGCTCTGAGGATCCTCTGCCTTCAGTTCAGCTCTGAGGATCCTCTGCCTTCAGTTCAGCTCTGAGGATCCTCTGCCTTCAGTTCAGCTCTGAGGATCCTCTGCCTTCAGTTCAGCTCTGAGGATCCTCTGCCTTCAGTTCAGTTCTGAGGATCCTCTACCTTCAGTTCAGCTCTGAGGATCCTCTACCTTCAGTTCAGCTCTGAGGATCCTCTACCTTCAGTTCAGCTCTGAGGATCCTCTGCCTTCAGTTCAGCTCTGAGGATCCTCTGCCTTCAGTTCAGTTCTGAGGATCCTCTACCTTCAGTTCAGCTCTGAGGATCCTCTGCCTTTAGTTCAGCTCTGAGGATCCTCTGCCTTTAGTTCAGCTCTGAGGATCCTCTATCTTCAGCTCTGAGGATCCTCTTGCATTCATACTCATCTCTTTGAGTCTCCGTTTCTTTGTGCTGATGACTTAGAAATGTGTGCAGTGGCTGCATACTGGAGTCATGTACACTGAATATGGAGAACCCAGGGCAAGTACTGCCCATGGGAGCTCAAGGGAAGCAGGAAATGGCCCTTAGGTAGTCAGATGTAGAGTTCATGCTACCTGCTATAGACCACCAGCCTTTGGCAGTCCTGATGGGGTTGGTGGGGCCAGCGCCCTAGTCTGGGAGCTTTTGATCTGAGCGCTTGGGGAGTAGCCCCATCAGGAGGCCTGTGTGTGGCAGGTGCCATTGCTGCGCACACGTGTTTTTGTGTGTGCACGTGTGTGTGGCAGGCGACATTGCTGCGCACACGTGTTTGTATGTGTGCACGCGTTCTGCTCCTCCCCACATGCAGTACATACGCAGTAGTGCTCATACAGCAGGAGAACCTCAGTAGACTGCTCTTGTGAGATTACCTTGTGGCCTACATTGGGGATTAAGAATATAAGATCTTTAGTGGCTGTGCTTCCTGAAACCTCTACCCATAGACAATCCCACAGGAAACCTCTTGTGTCCAGCCCTATGGATATAAGGTGTTTGGGTTAGCAGGCAGCTCCTCTAGCCCCCAAATACCTCTCTGGACCCAGAACAGAGCGGCAGTGTGACTCTGCAGTCCCTATCTTGGTTCATTTTTCCCAACACACACACGCGCGCGCGCATGCACACACACACACACACACACGCAGCCTGGGCCTTCAGCTCACCTGGGCTGAGTGGGCAGCTGCATACTTCAAGGACAGGACAAGGAACTGCCTTTTCCTTCCTGCACAGTGGGTGGTGGAGCTGACCTCTCTGTGACCCAAGTCTGGTGCCTCAGGGATTTAATTTTCAGAAGGGCGGGTGCAGGCTTGGCAGGGATTACATCCTCCCCCAACCCTCAGTGCATCGCAGCGGCTGACCACAGACGCTGCACACTGCCAAGGAGGTGGGTGCGTGCCGGGGGAAGGAGGGCTGGCTGCCTTGCTGGAGAGTCCCCACCCAGGAGGCAGCCTCCGGGGGACCAGGCTGGAGGGAGGCGGATGAGGGCTTGGGCTGGGTGTGAGTCAGCAGGTGGGGAAGTGCTACAGGAGGTGCCTTCAGGGCTTGGGGTGGTGAGGTCACGTGTTAGCTGGGGAGAGGGTTCTTGGTTTGGGAAGGTGCCACCCAGCCACGCGTAGGGAATGAAGCTCTGGCCCCGGAGCTGGCACTCGGCTGTACTGCTAGGCCTGCTCCTCTCTGGCTGCTTGGTGGCCCTGCCTGTGGCAGCTGTACTCACCTTTGTAGAGGTTGAGAGGGTCTCCACACCCGCCACAGCTCGTGGTGGGGGTCCTGAGTCTAGTGCGAGGTTTCTGGGGAGCCCTGGCTTGGTGAAGCCCATCTTCGGGGACAGGGTCATTGTCCTGTCTGCTGCCAATCCAGGGGGTCGTGCCACCGGGCTCCCGTGTGGGGTGGCGATCTCAGGCCGGGCCTGAGCTGTGTGGGAGGTGGTGCTGCGTCACTTGGGACAGCCCTGCCATTTTCCCTGCCTCTATCTGCCATCGCTGCTGGATTAAGTGGGGTTTTGAGTGACGTGAGTCTGATGGTGTGGTCTTGGGAGACCCTCGCCACCTCCCCCAGGGAGCGCGGTACAGAGCTGCTCACACCTGTCCCTGCCGTTCACTTCCGCAGTCATGTCGGGCCCCAGGCCTGTGGTGCTGAGTGGGCCGTCGGGGGCTGGAAAGAGCACCCTGCTGAAGAAGCTGTTCCAGGAGTATGGCAACATCTTCGGCTTCAGCGTGTCCCGTGAGTCCCACTGGGGTCGGGGACGGGGGGTGGGGGGACGGCCTCAGACTGAGGCCCTGCAGCCCCACACGTACCTCGCCAGCCTGGGAGATACTCTTCACCCTCTGCAGCCCTGCGTCCTCCCCCCCGGGGTCTGAGTGTGGACCGAGTGTCCTGGCCTCAGTGGCTTGGGTCTGCATGCCTTTCCTCCACACTGGTGATGGGCTGAGCGGAACCACAGGGCTCTGCAGCCCTTCGGCGAGTGACGTATCTTTTTCCTAGATACCACGAGGGACCCTCGGCCCGGTGAGGAGAATGGCAGAGGTGAGCTGCGGGCCACAGGCAGCACGGGGCGGAGGGTGGGAGTGGCCCTTGCTCTGTGTCTCTCGATCGCCGTGCGCGCTGCCTAGTCTCCCTAGCTGAAAACTGAACCTGCCTCATTAGGCGGTGTGCATCATAGTGAGTGCTGAGGGCCCTGCTGTCTGCCCACAGCCCCGCACCCCCGTGTGTGATAGCGTGCGTGGGGTACGCCCCTCAGCACATCTGGGGTGCTTTCTCTGAGTGGACAGGCTGCCCCTGCCTGGAGCCTGGCCTCCTGCATGCGATCTGGAGGACTACAACCCCATGTTTGGAACCTCGTGTTCAGTCCCCGCCTCCTCCATGGAGCCCAGCCGTCTCCAGTCCCCCAGGGAAGTCAGGGCAGTGCTGCCTGTCCCGGCAGCATGAGTCTGGCAGGGACAGCCTGCGGTGTGGGGTAGAGAAGGATCTTTACAAGCCCAGGAGAAAGGCCGCACCAGGCAGGGCTGGGCCTGGGCGCCCTCTGGACAGCCCTCCTCCTCTCCAGATTACTACTTTGTGACCAGGGAGGTGATGCAGCGTGACATCGCGGCTGGGAACTTCATTGAGCATGCCGAGTTCTCAGGGAACCTATACGGGACAAGGTGGGCCATGACCCAGGGGGGCCCGGGAGCCTTGCATCTGAGTCATGACGGTAGATGTCTCCAGCTGGCTCCCTCCAACGAGGGCTTCGGTGAGGAGGCTCCAGGAAGTAGACAGGCCCAGTCACGCTTCAGGCTTGGCTGTGCTTCAGCCATCCCTCCAGGGCCACACATGACCCTCCCCTAGGAGGGACAGGGAGCGACAAGCACCTCAGCCATCCCAGGAGCCTCGCCGGGGGCTGCGGGACCAGCAGAGGGCCTGGTGCACCGGCTGTGCCTGTGGTACCCGGGAAGTCTGGGGTGTTAGGGCCAGGGCCAGGATGGACCTCGGGGGAGGGAGGGGCAGGTCTCCCCAGACCTGTTGGAGGCTGAGTTGCTCCTGAAGACTCCGCGGCCTGGGCCAGGCCTCCCTCCATGCCCTCAGCTGGCCGTGGCCTTGTCTCTGCGCCTCCAGCAAGGCTGCTGTGCAGGCTGTGCAGGCCGTGAACCGCATCTGTGTGCTGGACGTGGACCTTCAGGGTGTGCACAACATCAAGAAGACGGACTTGTGTCCCATCTACATCTCGGTGCAGCCTCCCTCGCTGGACGTGCTGGTGAGTGCCGGGGAAGGGGCGCCCGGGGCACAGCCGGCTCGGGGGGCACGCCCGGACAGCCAGCTCAGGGGGCCCCTCCCTCCCGCAGGAGCAACGGCTGCGCCAGCGGAACACGGAGACCGAGGAGAGTTTGCTGAAGCGGCTGGCGGCTGCTCGGGCTGACATGGAAAGCAGTGAGTGTGGCCAGGAAGTCCTGTTCCCTCTCCAGGGAGAGGGGCGCCAGAGCCGTAGGGAGGAGTTCTCCACCTCCGTCCGCAGGGGCCCTCAGACTGCCACTCAACCCCCGAGGACGCGCGGGAGCTCCTTCTGCAGGCTTCCCAGGGCTCAGGGCACACAGTCTGTTTCTGTTTGTTTGCGTGGGGGCAGTTCTGGCATTTGAATTCAGGGCAGGCACACTGCCATTTGAGCCACTCCACCAGTCCTTCTTGCATTGATTGTTTTGAGAATAATGTCTTGCTTTAATCCTGAACTGCGCCTCGACTGTAATCCTCCTGTTTGCGTGTTCCCTGATCAGTGGGATGACAGGCCGTACCTCCATGCACAGCCACTGGTTGTGATAAGTTCTGGTACCCTCTCTTCCCCGGACCTCCGCGTCTCTACCTTCCAAGTAGCTTTAAGCTACCAAGCCCAGCTGCAGGTGCTTTGTGGTCATTAGAAATCAGAGTTTCCTACCTGGGCAGGCCTCAAATGGCAACCCTCAGATCTCAGACTCCTAAGTAGCTAGGATTATAAGTTTGTGCCACCAGCAGCTGGAAGAGTGAGGTTTTCTGTTTTGTTTTGTGTTTTCTCCTGACCTGGGGCTTGAGCTTCTTTGGCTCAGGGCTAGTGCTCTACTATTTGAGCCGCCACAACATCACTTCTGGCTTTTTCTGAGTAGTTGATTGATGATAAGAGTCTTACGGGGCTGGGAAGGTGGCTCAGTAGTAGAGCACTTGCCTTGCATGCCTGAGGCCCTGGGTTCGATTCCTCAGCACCACATAAGCAAAAAGAAAAAAGCCGGAAGTGGCGCTGTGGCTTAAGTGGTAGAGCGCTAGCCTTGAGCTGAAGAGCTGAGGGACAGCACCCAGGCCCAGAGTTCAGGCCCCACAACCAGACCCCCCCCCCCCCCCCAAATAAAAAAAAAAAAGTGTTATGGACTTTCCTGCCTAGGCTGGCTTTGAGCTGCGATCCTTAGATCTCAGCCTCCTGAGTGGCTAGAGTGACAGGTGTGAGCCACCGGCCTCCAGCGAAGGTTTTTTTTTTAGTGGTGCTATGGTTTTAAGCTGGCCTCACACTTGCTCTTCCACTTGAGCCACTTGGCCAGGCCTTATGCTAGTCTTAATGAGAAGCCGGGATTAGCACTGGTGCCCACAGCCTAGGGTTCAGGGACATCAGGAGAGCAAGCCCTGGCTGGAGAGACGTCCTGAGAGTTTTCCCTGCCAACCCTCTCCCAGCAGCCCCGCACCCTGGCAGGTCGGGCTGTCCCTCTCCAGGCAGCCCCGCACCCTGGACAGGTCGGGGCTGTCCCATGGCAGTGGCAGCAGAGCAGCAAAGGCAGTGGGCTTAGTGACCGGCATGGGCTGGGCTAGACACAGTGCTCTTGACTCTGCCCTGTCCCCAGGCAAGGAGCCTGGCCTGTTCGACCTGGTGATCATCAACGACAACCTGGACACGGCCTACGTGGCTCTGAAGCAGGCGCTTTTGGAGGTGAGCCCCTTTCTGCTTGCCTGCTGTGGGCAGACACTGCCACTCTGTCCTTGCATAGACTCTGGCAAAGCTAAAGGCGGTCCAGGGGCCTGAGCCCCTTGCTGCCTGGCAGGGCGCCGGGGCTGAGGGAGCCCTCCCAGGAAGAAGGGTGAGGGGTCAGTCCTCTGAGATCCTACACGTCCCTCTTTTCTTCCCTCTTGGCAGGAGATCCAGAAAACTCAGGAGACCGGCCCTGCCTGAGGACCTGCTTCACTCGGCAGAGTGTGGCCCAACTCTGCCTAGGCTCTGGTGGGGCCTGCCCTGGGGCCAGGGATGTCTGGGATCGGGAGTTGGTGAGCTCCCTTTGCTGGCCACACGGGGGCTCTGTGCCTTCGGCCAGCACCTGTGGCTAAGGGCCCACTCTCCCCCCCCACCATCACCAAGAACCGCGAGGCGCCCGCCCACCCTCCCTGGCTGCCCCTCCAACTGCCCCTCTTCCTCCTGCTGGAGCAGGACCGACCTTTGAATAAAATAATTGTGTCGGAGCCTTGTGGCGGGGTGCTTCCATTTTAAGCAGGGCTAGGGATTCTGCCCTCCATACTGGGCCTCTGGGCTGCTACCTGGCTAGCCTGGAGGAGCAGCTAAGCGGTCTCTGTCCATCCCCAGGTCACCGGCATGCTGACTGGGGCTGCTCAGGCCAGCTCACATCCTCCCTGGGAGCCGGTCAGTGTAGAGCTCCTCGAGCCCTGAGTCTGACGGGTGGCATTCAGAGTCCCTGAGGGAGATGGGTCTGGGTCAAGGGCAGTGGGCCTCCCTCCTGGGCCGGCTGAATCCTTGACTCAGCAGGGCAGTCTGGCGTTTGCCACCAATCCCTCCCCTCCCTGTGGTGAGCCCCGCCTCGCCTTGTGTGTGGTGCCTTAGTATGCCTGCTCCCCAGGCAAGACTGGAGTAGATGGGGTGGCGTGGGTGAGGAGGACAGGACAGGCAGAGGAGGGGGCAGCAGCAAGTCCTGGACTGCCTCCAGAAGTGCAGTGAGCAGGACAGCCGCACGGCCTGACCTCGAGGTGGAGGCTGGGGAGAGAGGCCCGGCCGTGTGGGGCCTCATGTGGGGCCTCTGCTCCTTGGTGCCCTGCACCCAGGGACAATTGGGGATTGAGAGCTGGGGAGGGGGAAACAATGGAGCCCTTGAGGCCCCTCCTCCACCCCCATTGTGCTTGGCGGCGGGTGGCCCGGCCCAGCAGCACTCAGGGAGAGAGCAGCAGCAGTGGCAGGTGGAGCCACTCGTCCAGAGGCTTGTGTTTCCTGGCCTGGAGAAGGTAGGTGCTAGCCAGAACCCCCCC
The DNA here is from genome assembly GCF_019054845.1 of Dipodomys spectabilis. Classification (NCBI taxonomy): domain Eukaryota; kingdom Metazoa; phylum Chordata; class Mammalia; order Rodentia; family Heteromyidae; genus Dipodomys; species Dipodomys spectabilis. The sequence goes on along the minus strand of NW_024871173.1, from coordinate 460,862 downwards.
ACCCCCACAGAGTTGGTGTGACCCACACTGGCCTGCTAGGTGAGATTGGGCAGCTGTGTTGCTCCTGTAACCCCTCCGGCCTTCGGCCCTGCAAGGAAGGAGGCTGAGTGAGGCACTCAGCCCCGAGCCTCTGCATCGAGGGGCCTGGCCTCACTGACTTTATAAGTAGAGGTTAATCTCTGGGTTTTCTACACCTGTGTGTGTAAAACGCAGCTTCACAGACTGTTGGCCAGTAGAGGTTAATCTCTGGGTTTTCTAGACCTGGAGGAGAGAGAGGTGTGTGTGTGTGTGTGTGTGTGTGTAAAACGCAGCTTCACAGACGGTTGGCTTGACCGGTGAGGAGATGGTGTGCTCACTGCCTCTCCCAGCAGTGGAGGCCCCTCCGGCGACAGTGGGGTGGGCCAGGCTGTCCCAGCCGGCCACGCTGTGTCAGAGCGTTCCAGGAGTGCTCCACTCCTCAGCTTGATGCTGAGCTACCTGGAAGCCTGCGCGGGACAGACTGCCCTCCCGGGCAGGTGTGCACAGCTGCCGAGGGGTGAGGTGCGGTGTTCTCGCCTGGCCTGTGGTTTTCATGCTGCCAGGATTCCTTCTGACGAGGGCTTTTCCCTAGCCTTCCCGCTGCGTCCAGAGAGGACAGGCCAAGTGCGGGTGCGAGGGAGGGAGACAGGGCAGGGCCCGTCCCCGAGGGTTTCCTGAGGCCGGCCAAGGTGTACAGAGCTGGGAGGCTACGCGCTCTGAGCGAGGGTAGGCAGGGGCGTCGGCCCAGCCGTGGAAGGGACAGGTGGGCCTGGCAGCGGAGCGGCGGGGGGCGGTGGGGCAGCGGGGTGCAGGGGGGCGGCAGGGGGAGGGGGTGGGGTGCAGGGGGCCTGGCAGCTGGGTGGCGGGGGGGGGGGGGGTGGCTGGGGGGGGGGCAGCGGGGTGAGTCTGGGCCCCGTGAGGAGCTGAGGATGAGCAGCTCCCAGGCAGCCTCACTCCAGGCCACCCGAGCAGCCCCACAGACTTCTCCACAGGAGGTGTTTACACTGCAGGACCGTAGCTTCCTCCCAGGTCCAGGTTTGCCCCATTTGTCCCCTTGGTGCTGCCTGGCCCCTCTGTCCTTGAGGGAAGACGGGTTCATTCCGGGCACCCCGTGTCTGCTTGGGTCTGAGGGAGGCAGCTCTGCTGTGGGTGAGGGAGGCAGCAGGTGAGGCTCACAGGTGCGTGAGGGGAGGAGGCCAGGCCTCTGCAGGCAGCCTCTGGTGCTCGTGAGGACCACGGGGCGGTTCTGGGGGCTGCTCCCACCCCGATGCCCAGGCCACCGCCCCAAATTAATAATGATAAGAGTGGTGAGGGTCATAGCAGGCGCCACGCCACCCACCGTCGCCTGGACGTGTGAGGAAGGATGACCAGAGAGGACAGGTCCTCTTGGGCCCGAGAGCCCTCCCAAGGGAGGGCCTGGCGGCTGGGGCAGAGCCGGCCTGTCACGGGAGGGCGTGCAGTGCTCCACGAGTCAGCCTCTCGAGAGGTGCGCGTGCGGTGGAGTCAGCAGGGAGGTGGGCATGGGTGGGTTGGCAAGGACCTAAGGACCCTGGCAGGACTGAGCCGTCTCCTGAGTGGAGATTCCCAGGTTCCCTGGGGGGGGGGGTGTGGACAGTACCTAGACTGCCTCCAGGGGGGAGGAAGTGGAAAGGCTACAGATGTGCTGAAGGCAGGATGCTGTGTGCTGAAGTGCCACACAGCCAGTCTCCAGCCTGGACAGCCGAGGCTGGAGGTCCGGGCTCTGGCTGACAGCACACCTGCCAGCCAGGGTGGCAGGAGGTGTGTTGAGGCCAAACGTCCTGGGCCTAGAACCTGCCTGCCCAGGCAGGAGAAAGTTCCTGTCCCAGGGGGTACACGCGGCCGAGGCCTGCGGAGCGGAAGCCCTGTGGCTTCTCTGCGTGAGTGCTGCCTGCCCCGCAGGGCCCAGGGCCGTGCCACCCGGGAGCTGGGAAAGGGCTGAGCGGTGGCCGTCAGAGAGAGACTTTTCTGGGAAGGACAGCCCTGTGCCAACCCCATCATCCTCAGGAAGGGGAAGAGTGAGGGGCCACTCCTCACCACCCTGCTTGGTAGCCAAGCCTCTGCCCGCCCCTGCCAGCACCCGCCTGGGCAGCAGGAAGCCCCGCCCTGACAGGGGTGGACAAGGGACGGAAACACTGGGCAGGAGTGAGAGGGAGTTCCCTGGCTCTGGAGCCCCACACAACCTCGTTCAGTTTGGGATAGGCAGGTTTAGTCGCCCCCCGGGAGGTTTGGGCTGGCTGCTCATTACTGCCATGCGGGGTTGGGTGTGAGTTCCTAGACAGTAGCTTTGCTTGCTTAACCAGAGACTCCTCCCGGAGCACGACTCCAGCCCAACCATCGCTCTCCCTTCCCCATCTCAGCTCCCAGTGGGGAGAGCCCCCTCCATGCCGTCGGCAGCGCCTGCCACGACCAGCCGGAGTGTCCAAGGCTGTCGGGGTGTGATGGGCGTGGGACAGCCCCACTGGAGACTCACAGGATTCACAGGAGTCCCTGCGCTGAACTCACTGTGAACACCTCCACTGGCCCTGGGTAGCTGCCGAGGCCAGGGCAGGTGAATGTGGACAGTGGGTAACTGTGAGGCCAGGGCAGGTGAATGCGGACAGTGGGTAACTGCCATCCCTCTTTCCCTAGCCTCACCCTTTACTGACCAGCACCAGGCCTTGGCCAAGTCCCCTTCCCCCATGGAACCTCTCATCCTGGACCTCACTGGGCTTCCTGACTGAAGATCAGCTCTCAGAGCTGGGGCAGCTCCCACCTCTGTTGCTGAAGGTCCTTTCTCTAATTAAATGTATTTAGATTAACAAAAAAAAGTAAGGTGTGGTTACTCAAACCTGTAATCCTAACTACTTGGGAGGCAGAGATTGGAGTGGAGGTTTGAAGCTGGGGGAGGTGGGGCAGGGGCTGGAATTAAAAAGTTAACAAGACCATTTCAACAAATGTCCAGGTATTGTGACAGTGACCTGCGTCCCAACTGGAAAATGTAAGTAGGGGAAGGCTGGGCAGGGCATAAAGTCAGACACTACCTCCCAAGTAACCAAAGCAAAATGGGTTGGAGATGAAGCTCCTTCCCATGTCCCTCATGCTTATGTCTGCTTTAGTGAGATACATTTGTCATCATAGTGAACTAATTGATGATGCCTGCTTGGATCCGCGCTGCCTAAAGACCACACTCCATTCAGATGTTCTTAGGTCTCTCCTGCATTCTTATCTGGACTTCCAAGGCCCTTCCTGACATTCAGGCATCTCTGGTCTGGGTGTCCTCAGACTCTTCTTATTTTGGCCATTTGGATGAATATTGCCCAAGCATTTTGTAGAGTATCAATTTCCTCCATTGGAAATCGGCTCGTTTTCTTCCTCGGTGTCTCAGGAAACGAGTTTTGGAATGGGAGTGAGGCCCTGCAGGTGGTATCAACGTGGTGCTGACGCCAGTTGCCTGGTCGGGATGTGGTTAAATGTGTCACTGCAAGTGTGAACGATTCCCTCTCATCCTGTTCTCTCGTGCGGGGTTTTGTTCCTCTGCCCCTGCGCAGTGTCTGCACAGCTCCTCTGCACTTGGGAATCTGTCTCCTGCCCTCACTTGTGCCATTTGTGCATCACAGATGAGTAACCTCCGCAAGCATGTATGTGTGTTTAAGCATATCCATCTTCTCGATCTCTGCCACTTCCCCAAGGAGTCCCAGATCCTTTTCGTGTATATGTGCACGTGCGCTGATAGTGAGGCTTGAACTCAGGGCCTGAGCTCTGTACCTTAGCTTTTCTGCTCAGGGCTAGTACTCTACCACTTCAGCTATACCTCCACTTCTGGCTTTTTGGCTCCTGGCTTTTGGGTGGTTAAATGGAGATTAACCTCTTGAGTAGCTAGGATTACAGGCATGAGCCACTGGTGCCCAGATCCTAGTTCCTATTATTAGGAGTGGAGAAACCAAGATCTGGGACTCAGATGTGTCCTTGTATTTAGTCCTTTTCAGAGGACAGTGCAAGGACGTGTGTGTGAGTGTGTGTGTGTACAAGCCCATGGGTTGCCACAGCATATCTGTAAACACTCTGAGATTACCTTAAGGAATGTTCACCAGGCACACAGGCAGGACAGCAGCATCTGGATGTAAACCCATCCCTGTTGGGAGGCCTCTGAAAGGCAAACTGGGGCAGGGCCAAGTACATGTGTATATGCAAGTGTGCACATGTGCATGAACGTGTTTGTGTAGGAACGTGTGTGTGTGTGTAAGAATGTGTGCAGTGGCATGAAAACGTACCATCACCTCCAGCAGGAGTGGGCTGGAACATAGCCGAAAGGGTAGTGGGAACGATGGGGGAGGGGGAGGCAAGTCACCTGTGCTAGTGGGCAATTCCAAGCTGTGTCAGCTGAAGTGAGGTTCACAGGGAGGGAGGCATGCAGCAGCCAGCAACCCACAGGATGGAGGGGGCCTGGGTCATGCAGTCAGGCAGGAGCAGGTGAGTTCAGACGGAGAGGGCAGGAGGGGAAACGCCATCCAAATTAAGTATCTTGTGCGGATGAGGCTGCTCTGGAGGGGAGACTGGCAGTGAGGCCTGAGGGAAGACCGGCAGTTAGGTCTGTGCTTCTGGAGTTTGAGTTTCCTGCAGAGGGCCTGAGTGCCAGTTTTAGGCAGAAAAGAGCTAAGAAATGATTTGGGAGCATGGATTTGGGAGTTCCCATATTCACAACCTGAGACCAGGACCCCGACTCTTCCAGCCAACTTCTGACCCATGGCCCTAGGAAATCGGTGCAGAATTAATGGCTGTGACTGTGCATGTAAGCACAGTGCCAGGGGCTCCCAAAGGCAAAGCATCCTCCCTCAGACCCCAGGACAAAGTCAGCCTGGGCTGTTGCAATGGCTGCACTTCTCAACTGCACACTCAGTGTTAATCAGCCATTATTTACACCTGTGCACAGGCAAACACCACAAGCCAGGGCTTCCCACAGAGATCTAATTGCTAAAGCTGCACACACACTGACGGGCAAGTCTGCTGAAGCTTCCCAAGAGCCCTTACTCTATTTCTCCTCTGGGCTGCTCATCTAGGGCTCCTAGGAGGAGCCTCCTGCTCCAGTGACGGTGGTAGGAAGCTGGATCCACCCCTGGGAGGCATCAGGCCCCATACGTTCACACCTGCCTGAGTGCAGGCCTGTGGGTGCACTGGCCTGTGAATGTCTGTGCGCACGTTGGTGTGTGCGTATTTATGTGCATGTGCAAATGTTTCTCTGTGTTCATGGGTGACAGGTCATGTGCTCTTCTGTGCATCTTAGTGCAGATATGCACATTTGGATGTGTGCACACGTGTCTGAGCCCATGCATGCATGTGATTGTATGTAGGTATGTTTGCATGTGTGTGGATGTGATCTGTGAGTGCATACCTATATTTACATATGTGCACTTGTGTTTGCACCTGTTTTCATGTCTGTGTACATGTGTTTGACTAAGTGTGCCATGAAGGTGTGTGACTGAACACATGGGAGTGTATGTGGCTCCGGTGGGGGCTGCACAGACCAGAGGAAGTGGGGCCACTTCCTCAGGAACCCCTGCTGCCCCCTCTGGCTGCTGCTTCTTCCTGAGCTGCAGGGAGAGGCCCCAGCCCCATAAAGAGGCCTGGAGCCCAGGCTCCCGACGCCGCTCACACACCTCCTGCAGCTGCCTCCCAGGCCCGTCCAGGGCAGAAGTACGCTGTGGGTTGCGACGGGGTCTCGCGCCCCAAAGGAACCCAGGGGCAGGTACCGGCGGGGTGGGCACGAATGCGAGGGTGGGCAATCAGAGACGGCGGAGGCCCTCTCCCAGGCCCAGGGCTCGCCGGCTCGCAGTGTGGCCAGCAGGCCGGTGTCTGCAGCCTCACTGGCTGTATCCTGCCTGCATCCTGCTTGCTGGTCCTCGCTGGGAACAGTGTGGGGGCTGCATCAGCACCCTAGGTGGTCTCTGGGCCCTGGGGAGCAGATGACACGCCGGATTCAGCAGGACCAGCAAGGGCTTCGCCGGGAAGGGGAGCCCACGCCCAGACTGCTGTGCGGGGCACGGAGAGACCGGGGTCAGGGAGGCTGGAGGCGGAGGAGGCGGCCAGGGCGGGCGGAGAGGAGCTGTGTCGGCCGGGCCTGGGATTCTCCTCCGGCCTCCAAGGCAGCTCGGGCGGCTCTGCGGTTCCGGGAGCTGCGGAGGGTCCCGGGCCCGGGCGGGGCCGCGGGCGGCAGGCGCGGGCCGTCCCGGGCTGAGGGGGGGGGGGGGGCGGAGGCGGGGTCTGTCCGGGGCCCGCGGGCGGGGCACGCGGCTTCACGCCGGGGTCTGCCCGGGGCCCGCGGGCGGGGCACGCGGCTTCACGCCGGGGTCTGCCCGGGGCCCGCGGGCGGGGCACGCGGCTTCACGCCGGGGTCTGTCCGGGGCCCGCGGGCGGGGCACGCGGCTTCACGCCGGGGTCTGTCCGGGGGCCCGCGGGCGGGGCACGCGGCTTCACGCCGGGGTCTGTCCGGGGCCCGCGGGCGGGGCACGCGGCTTCACGCCGGCCCCGGCTGACCCCTGAGCCCCGCCGCCCGCAGGTCCCGCCCGCCCGCGCCCATGACCAACATGAGCTGGAGCTTCCTGACGCGGCTGCTGGAGGAGATCCACAACCACTCCACCTTCGTGGGCAAGGTGTGGCTGACGGTGCTGGTGGTGTTCCGCATCGTGCTGACGGCCGTGGGCGGCGAGGCCATCTACTCGGACGAGCAGGCCAAGTTCACCTGCAACACGCGGCAGCCGGGCTGCGACAACGTCTGCTACGACGCCTTCGCGCCGCTGTCGCACGTGCGCTTCTGGGTCTTCCAGATCGTGGTCATCTCCACGCCCTCCGTCATGTACCTGGGCTACGCGGTGCACCGGCTGGCGCGGGCCTCGGAGCGGGAGCGGCGCCGCGCGCTCCGCCGCCGCCCGGGCCCGCCCCGCGCGCCGCCGCCGCCGCCGCCGCCCGGCTGGCCCGAGCCCGCCGACCTGGGCGAGGCCGAGCCCATCCTGGGGCTGGCGGAGGCGGAGGAGGCGGAGGCGGAGGCGGAGGCGGAGGAGCCGGGCGCGCCCGAGGCCCGCGGCCAGGACGAGGCGCCGGCGGCCAAGGCGGGGCCCGCGGCCGGGGCGGGCGCGGCGGGGCCGGCGCAGCACGACGGCCGGCGGCGCATCCAGCGCGAGGGCCTGATGCGCGTGTACGTGGCGCAGCTGGTGGCGCGCGCGGCCTTCGAGGTGGCCTTCCTGGTGGGCCAGTACCTGCTGTACGGCTTCGAGGTGCCGCCCGCCTTCGCCTGCGGCCGCCGGCCCTGCCCGCACGTGGTGGACTGCTTCGTGTCGCGGCCCACGGAGAAGACGGTCTTCCTGCTGGTCATGTACGTGGTCAGCTGCCTGTGCCTGCTGCTCAACCTCTGCGAGATGGCGCACCTCGGCCTGGGCAGCGCGCAGGACGCCGTGCGCGGCCGCCGGGCCCCCGCCGCGCCGCCGGCCCCGGGCCCCGCGCCGCGCGCGCTCCCGCCCGCCGCCCCGGGCCTGGCCGCCGCCCCGGGCCTGGCCTGCCCGCCCGACTACAGCCTGGTGGTGCGCGCCGCCGAGCGCGCGCGCGCGCACGCGCACGACCAGCACCTGGCGCACCTGGCCCTGCAGGCGCTGCGGGACGGGGCGGCCGGGGACGGCCCCGCGCTGCCGGCCGCGTCCCGGGCGCCGCCCCGGGCCGGGGCCCCGGCCTCCGGGACCGGCAGCGCCACGTCGGGGGGCACGCTGGGGGAGCAGGGTCGGCCGGGCGCCCGGCCCAGGGCCGGCTCCGAGAAGGGCAGCACCGGCAGCAGGGACGGCAAAGCCACCGTGTGGATCTGAGGCCTGGCGCCGCGGGGCGGGAGCGGGGCGGGGACGGGGCACGCCGGGGACCGCAGCGCCGGGGAGCTGGGCCCCGACCCCTGCCTGCTCCCACTCAGCCTCCAGACGCAGGAGGTCAAATAAAGCACGCTCCCATCACAGGCGCGGTGTCTTCATGGAGGGGCTCGCGCTCGCGGACGCGGTGAGCCCCGCACGCAGCCCCGCGGAACAGTCCGCACCGAGCCCAGGGTCCCGGCGGACGCGGGTGCCGCGCCCCGCCCCGCCCCGCCCCGCCCCGGAGCCCCCGCCCCGCCCCGGAGCCCCCCCCCCCCGCCCCGGAGCCCCCCCCCCGCCCCGGAGCCCCCGCCCCGCCCCGCCCCGGAGCCCCCCCCCCGCCCCGGAGCCCCCGCCCCGCCCCGCCCCGGAGCCCCCGCCCCGCCCCGCCCCGGAGCCCCCGCCCCGGAGCCCCCGCCCCGGAGCCCCCGCCCCGCCCCGGAGCCCCCGCCCCCCCCGGAGCCCCCCCCCGCCCCGGAGCCCCCCCCCCCCGCCCCGGAGCCCCCGCCCCGGAGCCCCCCCCCCCCCCCGCCCCGGAGCCCCCGCCCCGGAGCCCCCGCCCCGGAGCCCCCGCCCCGCCCCGGAGCCCCCGCCCCGCCCCGGAGCCCCCGCCCCGGAGCCCCCGCCCCGGAGCCCCCGCCCCGCCCCGGAGCCCCCGCCCCGCCCCGGAGCCCCCGCCCCGCCCCGGAGCCCCCGCCCCGCCCCGGAGCCCCCGCCCCCCCCGGAGCCCCCCCCCGCCCCGGAGCCCCCCCCCCCCGCCCCGGAGCCCCCGCCCCGGAGCCCCCCCCCCCCCGCCCCGGAGCCCCCGCCCCGCCCCGCCCGCCGCCGCCTTCCACTTTCCAATCGTCTTTTGAAGTGTCAGGGTCCCACCGCGGCGTTACTGAGGGAGGCGGGGGGGGGGGGGGGGGGGGGGAGGAGGAGGCGGGGGGAGGGGCAGGCGGGGGGAGGGGCAGGCGGGGGGGAGGGGCAGGCGGGGGGAGGGGCAGGCGGGGGGAGGGGCAGGCGGGGGGAGGGGCAGGCGGGGGGAGGGGCAGGCGGGGGGAGGGGCAGGCGGGGGGGGGGGTCCCTTCCGGGACCGTCAGGGGCAAGGCGGGAGGCCAAACCCTGGAGGCCTCCGGCAGGCGCCGGTGTCACCCTGTGCCGGGCTGCGGGGCGAGGGCGCCGGCAGAGCGCGGACGGCAGGGCGGGCGCAGATCAGGGGCTCGTCTGCCTCAGCACGGTGGCCAGCATCCGCCGGGGAAGCCCGGGGGACAGTGCGGGGCGGTGCGGGGGGAGGCGGTGCGGGGAGGTGGGGGCGGGGGAGGGGGGCGGTGCAGGGGGAGGGATGGTGCAGGGGGTGGGGGCGGTGCAGGGGGAGGGGGCGGTGCAGGGGGAGGGGGCGGTTCAGGGGGAGGAGGCGGTGCAGGGGGAGGGTGTGGTGCAGGGGGAGGTGGGGGCGTGGCAGGGGAGGGGGCGGGGCGGGGGAGGTGGGGGCGGGGCAGGGGATGTGGGACGTGGCAGGGGAGGGGGCGTGGCAGGGGCGGCGCAGGGGAGGTGGGGCGTGGCAGGGGAGGGGGCGTGGCAGGGGAGGGGGCGGGGCAGGGGAGGGGGAGGGGCAGGGGAGGTGGGGCGGCGCAGGGGAGGGGTCGTGGCAGGGGAGGTGGGGCGTGGCAGGGGAGGGGGCGGGGCAGGGGAGGTGGGGCGTGGCAGGGGAGGGGGCGGTGCAGGGGAGGTGGGGCGGGGCACGGGGAGGTGGGGCGTGGCAGGGGAGGGGGCGTGGCAGGGGCGGCGCAGGGGAGGTGGGGCGGGGCACGGGGAGGTGGGGCGTGGCAGGGGAGGGGGCGTGGCAGGGGCGGCGCAGGGGAGGTGGGGCGTGGCAGGGGAGGGGGAGGGGCAGGGGAGGTGGGGCGGCGCAGGGGAGGGGGCGTGGCAGGGGAGGTGGGGCGTGGCAGGGGAGGGGGCGTGGCAGGGGAGGTGGGGCGTGGCAGGGGAGGTGGGGCGTGGCAGGGGAGGGGGGCGGCGCAGGGGAGGTGGGGCCGCGCAGGGGAGGTGGGGCGTGGCAGGGGAGGGGGCGTGGCAGGGGCGGCGCAGGGGAGGTGGGGCGGGGCAGGGGAGGGGGCGTGGCAGGGGGCGGCGCAGGGGAGGTGGGGCGTGGCAGGGGAGGGGGCGGCGCAGGGGAGGTGGGGCGGCGCAGGGGAGGTGGGGCGGGGCACGGGGAGGTGTGGCCAGCTGCAGCATGGCGCTGTCAGCAGCCCGGCTGTCTCAAACGTCCTTGAAGCCCAGTCCCAGCAGCCCCGCTCGCCCCAGGCTGCAAACCCTGGCGTCCCTGGGCTCACCCCAGCCAACTCCGTCCTGACTGGTGGGATGCCGACCGGAATGAGCACCTCTCCTGTGAGGGGCGCTCTGACCCCAGCTGAGCCTCAGCCCTGGTCAACCTCACTTCCAGGTAAACTCTGCCACCAGGTGAGCCCCATTCCCCAGTGAGCATGGTGGTCTCCAGCGGAACCCCACTCTAGGTAAGCTCTGACTCCAGGTGCGCTCCAGGGAGTTCTGCCCCTAGGGGGGCCCCAACTCCCGGTAAGCTCCCAGTCTCAAGCTGGTCTCCAGGTGAATCCTGACTCCAAGCTGAGTCCCACCACTCCGTGACCCCTCCCTAGATGAACCTAACCCAGCTAATACCAGCTGCAAGGGACGCACAAATGGAACTACTTTGCCGGTGAATCAGTCTGCTTGGGCTGCTGCAATACACACCACATTCTGGGTGCCATAGAAAAGAGCTTTATCAGCCAGGCACCAGTGGCTCACGCCTGTCATCCTAGCTACTCAGGAGGCTGAGATCTGAGGATCGCGGTTCAAAGCCAGCCCGGGCAGGAAGGTCCGTGAGACAAATCTCCAATAAACCACTAGAAAACTGGAAGTGGCGCTGTGGCTCAAGCAGTAGAGCGCTCACCTTGAACTGAAGAGCGCAGGGACAGCACCCAGGCCCAGAGTTCAAGCCCCCTGACTGCTTTATCTAGTCCTGGTCAGGATCGGGGGTGTGGGCAGGGCCAGTTCTTTGCTGGGCCTCTGTACTTGGCTTGGAGCTGCCATCTTCCCTCCTTTCTCACGTGGCTACCCTGTGTGTGTGTCTGTGTTCTGATCTGTTCGCGTAAGGAACCCGCTATGCTGGACAATGACTGCCCAATGACCTCGTTTTACTTTGTCTCTCCAGAGACTTCATTTTCAGATGCAACCGTGAGGGTTGTGAACTCTGAGGGTGTGGCAGACAACTCTCAGGCTAGAAAGCATTTGCCCAAGCTGAAAGCTGTGCACATGACCAGAGGACAAAGAGCCTGCAGGACAGGCCTCTCTCCTTGGAGACCTGGGTGACTTAGGGCCTGTAGTCAGACGCTCACGGTGGGAGTTGGTTCTACCTCCAGGATCAGCTCCTAGGCAGTGTTGCCATTACTACAATCCTATGACCAGCCCGCAGCCCCTCACCCAGGATGTCACCTCCTGCTGGTATATCCAACACGCTCAGCACTCATATTTCCTAGAGGCTAAACCCACCCAACTACCAAACTAGCACGTAATAGACACAACTACTTAAAATACCCCAAACTTGCTGGGCACTGGTAGCTCACACCTATAATCAGCTATTCAGAAGGCTGAGATCTGAGGATCATGGTTCTAAGCCAGCCCAAGAAGGAAAACCTGTGACTTATCTCCAGTGAACTACCAAAAGAGCCAGAAGTAGAGCTGTGGATCAAATGGTAGAATGCTAGCCTTGAGCAAAAGAGCTCAGAGACAGTGCCCTTATCCTGAATTCAAGTCCCAGGACTGGAGGGAAAAAAAAAATCACACCAAAACTCCGTTTCCTCGTCTGCCTGGGATGGCTATAGGGAATTTGGGCAGAACCTGGACACTGCTGACAGACAAACGCCTGGCCTGTCAGGACCCTCCTCCCTCACAACAGTCCAGGCTGGCGGGACAAACATGGTCCAAGCAGGGTAAGAGCTGCGTAGAGCTTTTGCTGGGCCTCCAAATGAACTAGAGCAGAATAAAAGCCCTCACTTTACACCTGTGTTTTGTTTTTTTTTTAAATCTTTTTCCTACAATCACTTCGTAATTGCCTTGGGTTTTAGGAAGGACAGGATTTACAGATAAACATCTTGTGACGTAGGCAGAGTGTCCCTCAGACAGAATCTTTTTTACAAAAAGCCATCTTGTGGTAAAAGACAAAATTGCCTCAAAAAAAAAAAAGAAAAAGAAAGACAACCAGAGGCTCAGGGCAAACACCTGCCAGCTACAGCGAAGGTGACACTGACCATCCCCACACCCCTCAGGTGATGAAAGGGGTAACTTTTGCAGAAACAAAGACCAAGAGAATGTTCTTCTAAGCCACCATCCCCGGGACTGAAAATGTTCTGCCATCTAAAGCTCATATGCAAGGATGGTCACAGACACACTGAAGTGCTGTCTCTGCTTGGCATACCACTGCCATGCAGTAAATCTTTTTCTGCCCTTCTCTCTATCTCTTTAGTTGGTGTGCAGGGGTGAGTGGCCACACCTGACAGAATTCATGCAGTTTGGGCCCGGGGTCTAGAAGGTCTGGCTTCAGAGGGGCGTGGCCAGGCAGTGCTGGAACAGGACCAGTCGGGAATGAGCTCCCATCTCTCCTTTGTTTCCACAGCCTCCGCCAACTGGCCGTTATGCATGGGAGTTTACGGAGGGCTGGGGTGGAGAGGGGCATGTTCACAGACACCCCCAGAGTGGGGCAGTTCCTTTCTCCTTCCTCTGGGAAGGGAGGAAGCCATAAGGAGAGAAAAACAGGAAATTATCACTACCCTGGGAAGTGGGGTCTAGGACCCCCAGTAGGCCAGTTTTCTAGTTTTTCCTACCCTGTGTGTGTCACTGATAGTGGGCTCCAGCACCTGAGGCCACAATGGCCTCTGGGCTCCCTGGAGCCTCTGGGGCCCAGGCCACAGCCCCCTCCTCAAAAGGACATCCGCGGCCCAGCTGCCCAGACCTCTGGGCTAGTAAGCTTGGCCAGCTCAAAGCGGGAAGCTGGGAAAGCTTCTTGGGCAGGGTCCTGGAGCCACCAACACCACACGCTTCAGGAGCTAAAAGTTCCATTTTGTTTTCTTTGTGTCCATGTGCAGTTAAATGACACATGCTGCTGCTGGCTGTCTGCCAGGACAAGGCGGGGACGCATTCCAGAGTTCCCTGAGTGGCCCAAGCCCAGGGCATGGGGGCACTTGGTGGTCTGCCTGCCAGCCCTTCCTGCTGTCCTGTGTGGGTGGGAAGCCAGCTCCTCTGCTGGCCCAGGGATGAGGTGACATTCGACCAGAGGAATGAGCTGATGAGAGGCGCGAGGAACGTGACCTTCACTTCACGGGTGCTGCCCTGTGGTGCAGGCCTGGGCTGGCTTCCTTTCTGTCCTCACCCAGGGTGGCAGGGAGGTGCGGGGTCATCCGCAGGCCCGGGGAAGTGGAAGCTGTGACCTGTCAGGGCATGCATTCCAGTTACCACTGATGTCAGTCAGGAAGCCTGTGGTCGAGGGGGACCGAGGGTTGGGAACCAGTTGGGGGGCTCCTGGCATGGTCCTCTGTCAGTCTAGACGGCCCTAAGGGACTCCCAACTGGGAGGAATCCAGAGCCTTATAGGATTTGGGGCAGACAGGAGGGGACCTGAAAGCCAAAGCTTAGGGCCTGGGGTCTGATCAGTCAGAAAAACACACACTAGGGGTTGGGAAGGTGGCCCAGTGGTAGAGCGCTTGCCTTGCATGCATGAGCTGGGTTCGATTCCTCAGCACCACATAAGCAGAAAAAGCCAGAAGTGGCGCTGTGGCTCAAGTGGTAGAGTGCTAGCCTTGAGCTGAAGAGCTGAGGGACAGCGACCAGGCCCAGAGTTCAGGCCCCACCACTGGCCAAAAAAAAAAAAAAAGTAAAACACACACTAAGGCCTCTTTTTTTAGAGATCTACCTGAGACAGTAATTCACTGATTTGTCCAATGTTAACTGAGCCCCTAATGCATTCCAGGCACTGTCCTAGGCCCATGGAACCTGTGGAAGGCAGCTGGAGCTGCCCTGAAGCTGGCTCACCCACAGCAGGGCAGAGGGATTTACAAGGAAGGCCACCCGTCATGGAACCACCACCAAAAAACTATTCTTTTTGGCCAGTCATGGGGCCTGAACTCTGGGCCTAGGCACTGTCTCTCTGCTCTTCAGCTCAAGGATAGTGCTCTACCACTTGAGCCACAGCACCACTTCCAGCTTTTTCTGCTTATGTGGTGTTGAGGAATCGAACCCAGGGCCTCATGCACGCCAGACAAACACTCTACCACTGAGCCACCTTCCCAGCCCCAACGCTCCTATTCTTGAAACTGGTATTTTGTTATATGCATAGGAAATGGACTTGATTTATGAAGAAGGTGGGCAAAGAAGAGACTGGGTAGAGGTCCAGGTCACAGCTGTGAATGGCCAGCCCAGGTGAAGCTGGCTCAAAGGATAAGAGGTAAGCTCAAACTTCATTAGTGAAGACCTGTGAGAGGAGCAGAGACTAGCAGACAGTAAGCTGTTGCTCACAGAGAACCAGGGGCTTAGGGGAGATGTAAATAGCTTATTCCTGTACATGCAAAGTTCAGGGTATCAGATGTGCAATGGAGGTGGTAGGCTTGGGGGCTAGGGGAAGTGCCTGGTCCAGCAAATACAACTTGGAGCTCTGGGAGTATGGTGATACATCATGGGAAGGAGCCTCATACACCAAGGGGCTGGGAAGGGCATCAAGGAGATCCTAAAGAGGAGCTGGTGAGGTAGGAAGACCTGCGAGCCAAAGAGATAGAAAAATGAACCATGCCAGGTACAGCCAAAGGGCCTAGGAGAGAGCCCCAATCGTGATCTGGGCAACACCAAAGTATTACACGGTAGTTTGGTACTATTTGTTACACCAACACTACCGCTGGGTTTATCTGCAGATGTGCTCAGGAGCTTGATGGTGGTAATGGACCAGGGGAGGTATTTATGCACAGGTTGTGGGCAAACAGGGGTCACCCACCACCTCAGCCTTGGCAGCAACCTCCCGAGGCAGGCAGGTGTGTGTGGGACTTAACAAGAGAGGAAGCAGCCAGGGATCTGGGAAAGACAGCTCACTGGTTTTGTTTTCCTCTAAAAGGTAGGAAAGGCTGAGGACAGGGCCAGGGAGAGAATCCAGAGCTCTCCTTGTGCTTTCTTCAGTACTCAAGATTCACAGGCCTCTCCACAGTTTGATGTCCACAGCCAAGCGACATAGCCTGGGTGGCTTATCAACAAGACATTTCTGTTCTGGAGGCTAGAAATCTGCCATCACATGGTGAATCCCCTCTCTCTGAGGGCCACTTCTTGGTTCATGGTCAGTCCTTGCTAAGTATTTATGTAGAGGAAGGGGAAGAGTTCTCTGGGCACTAATCCTATGACAAGGCCCTCACTCCCAATCACATCCCAGAGCCGCCTCCTCCACACACCTAGGGGTGAGGATCTCAGCATGTGAGTTTGGAGTCTTTGACCCCTAACGTGAGGAAGCTGGAGATGGGCTTTTAAGGAATGAGTAGAAATGAGGTCCTTGGGGTGGGCCTTAGTCACATGCAGAGCTGGTGTTCTCACAAGGCAAGACCAGGGCAGGGCACCACAGAGGGATGGCTGTGCGGGGCCTCGGGGAGGAGACCCCTCGGCACGCCAGAACGTCTGCGCCTCACAACTTCAGACCAGAAACCGCCTGCTTATAACTCCTGGGGCTGGGCAGGCGGCTCCGTGCCAGAGCGCCGGCCTGGCATGCCTGAGCGCGGGTTCGAGTCCTCAGCGCCCCACAAGCGGAGCGGGACGGAAGCGGCGCTGCGGCTCAGGCGGTGGAGCGCCGGCCTGGCATGCCTGAGCGCGGGTTCGAGTCCTCAGCGCCCCACAAGCGGAGCGGAAGCGGCAGCGGTGGAGCGCCGGCCTGGCATGCCTGAGCGCGGGTTCGAGTCCTCAGCGCCCCACAAGCGGAGCGGAAGCGGCGCTGCGCCCGCCTTCAGCTGCGGAGCTGAGGGCGGCGCCCAGGCCCCGCGCCCGGCCAAAGAAAGCCCCCCAAACCAAAGCCTCGGGGCGGCGGCCCCGGCGCAGGGTGCAGCCCGCGCTGGCACGCGGGGACGCGCGAGGCGCGGCCCGGCACCGCCCCGCCCGCCGCGCCCGCGGCTCTAACGGTTCCTCCGGGAGCTCGGACTCGGCAGGCGAGGGGCGGGGCCTCGCGGGCGGAAGCCCCGCCCCGCCCCGCCCGCGCACGCGCCCCGCCCCGCCCGCGCACGCGCCCCGCCCCGCCCGCGCACGCGCCCCGCCCCGCCCGCGCACGCGCCCCGCCCCGCCCTGGCGGCCGCCGCCAGGGGCCGCTGTGGCGCCCGCCCTGTCACTCAAGAGCAAGATGGCGGCTGCAGCGCTGCTCCGCGGCGCGCTTCCGGGGCGCGGCAGCCCAGCCTGGCGCTGGCGGCTGCACGAGGCTCCGAGGCGCCGCCTGACTCTCGGCTCCGGCTCTCTGGGCAGCGACCCCGTGGACGGCGCCTCCTGGAACTGCTTCCTGCTGGATGAGCGCGCTCTGCTGCGCGTGCGCGGCCCGGACGCGGCGCCCTTCCTGTTGGGGCTGGTGACCAATGACCTGCCACTTTCGAGCCCCGACGCCGGCGCGGCCCCACCCCCTGCGCGCGCGGCGTACGCCCACTTCCTGAACGTGCAGGGCCGCACCCTCTATGACGTCATCCTGTACGGGTGAGCGCGGGCGGGGCGGGGAGGCGCGCGGGGGGCGCGGGGGCAGAGCCTTCTAGAAGCCCGGGGGGCGGGCGTGGCCCGAGGGCGGCGGGCCTCGGTCTGGGTCCGGCGTTCGCCTGCCCTCGCCGGGGCCCCGCGCCGGCCCCGCGCCGCCCGCCCGCCCAGGCCCGGCCTTGCCCCCCGTCCCGGCCGCGCGTCCCCCGCACCTCCCGGGGATCCGGGCGGAGGAGCGTCCCCGGAACCCGGGGCCCCCGCGGGGCTCTCCTCGGCCCGGAAACGCGTCTCTTCCCGCGTCTCGGCCCGTGGGCACTCTGGACCCGGAGAGCGTCCGCGTGGACTAGACCAGCCGGGCTGCTCTGCGCATGCGCCCGCCCCGGGTCCGCCCGGCCGTCAGCGCCGTGGAGTAAGGCCCTTGTATCCAGACCGCCAGAACGCGCCAGAACCCGACGTCCTCCCCTCCCTCTCCCTCTCCCTCTCTCCTGGTGGCTGGGCGCTGACCCTGAGCCTTTTTAATCAAGGATCATACTCTGACGGCTTGAACCGCAGCTCTACTTCCAGCTTTGTTTGGGGGTGGTTCATTGGAGATGAGTCTCACGGACTCTCCTGCCCGGGCTGGCTTTGAACCGCGATCCTCAGGCCTCAGCCTCCTGAGTAGCCAGGGTGACAGGCGTGAGCCTCCGGCGCCCGGCTTCATCTTAAATCTTTTATGTCAGCAATGTGTAGTACGTGTGGCCCCGGCTTACAATGTTGTTGTTGTTGTTGTTTTACTTTGGAGTTGTTCAGAAGCGATAGCAAGCTGGTGATGGTAGTTCACACTTGGGATCCTCGCTCCTCAGGAAACAGACCCGAGGATTTGGGGTTTGAAACAAGCCCCAGCAAAAGCCCGTGAGACGGTCCCCAGTTAAACACACAGAGCTGGAAGTGGAGCTGTGGCTCAAGTGGTGAAAAAGTCTGAGTTCCACTGTCATGTCAACCCCTGAGTTCAAGCCCCAGGATGCTTGGACGTACACAGTGACGTGATACGCCATCAGTAGACACCATTCTTGAATTTTAAATTTAGATGTCATCTTGTGGCCGTGCTGCTCAGAATAAGGAACGGTTCCCGGATGGTCAGTTGACCACAAGGACAACAGCACACTGTAGGGTGGATTGGGTTGCTAGGTTAGAATATTTATCAGGTTATATTCATTTTCATATTCAGCTATTTTCAGTGTACAGTGAGTTACATGGATGTAACAGCAACATAAGTTGGAGCTCCTCTGGCATCTATTCTGCCCACTGCTGTTAACATACTTGCTTTATAATGTTGTGTGGGGCCCTCAGATTCCTCTCTTACATCTCCTATTGCCTTTTTATCTCTTTTCACGCGAGTCCTTGGCCCCTTGACATCCTATTCGCTGGGAGTAAAGGACTTCAGTTTTGTTTTTTAGGGCTTTTTTTCTCCTTTTCACACCTTTCCACCTGGCCCAGGGTGTGTCACCAGTTTTTAGTAATGGGTGATTTTTTTTTTTTTTTTTTTTTTTTGTCGGTCGTGGGGCTTGAACTCTGGGCCTGGGCGCTGTCCCTCAGCTCTTCAGCTCAAGGCGAGCGCTCTACCACTTGAGCTACAGCGCCACTTCCGGTTTTCTGGTGGTTTATTGGAGATAGGAGTCTCACGGTCTCTCCTGCCCGGGCTGGCTTTGAACCGCGATCCTCAGATCTCAGCCTCCTGAGTAGCTAGGATTATAGGCGTGAGCCACCAGCGCCCGGCGTAATGGGTGATTTTTAACTGCATTCTCTGCTTGGTGACGGTGAGTTCCCACAGCCTGAGCACGTGGTCTGTCAGTTGCTGTCTGGCGTGCTGAGGCACTGTGGCCATTTAGCACTGACCTGAGGCTCAGCTCAGACCACATGCTAGCGACCCCCTGAGCAGGGGCCGTTGAATAATCTTTCATGAAAGCTTCCCTCTCCCATCCTAATTCATTTCACGGTCCTTTCACTCCTCAGCAATGGGATGGTGGTCTGTCTAAGCCTCCTTGGGGATTTTGGGTGCTGGCTGGTGTTGCCCACATTTTACCCTGCCCCGGCTCCGCTGTGGTTTGTAGGGGATTAAGACTGAGCTTTCCTGTCTTTTCCTGCATTGCTGCCCGGGATGCTTAGGGGTGAGTCTTTGAGCTTACCCTCTCTTCCTCATTTGGCTGCTGTTTCCCTCGCTGGCTGCTGTGATGGGGAGAGGGCAGAGCTCCTGGAGCTCTGGAGTGTGCCGGCTGATGTGGTGCCCTTCTCCGTGGGCATGCCTCTGCCTTCTTGCTCTTTCTCAGAGCTTGTCTCTGTCTCCCCCAGCCTCCCTCTCTATCTCTCTATCTTTGGAGGTGTTTTTTTTTTCCCTCCTTTGTTTTTGGTAGTCTTGCTAACAAGTCCAAGCTAGTCTCAAACTTTCACTCCTTGTCTCAGCTGGGATTACAGGTGCACACTACCATGCCAGACAATGTGGATTATTTAAACTTTCATACTTCCAACTTCTTATCCTTGAGGCATTCCTTTCTCTCAGTATCCTGTTCTGCTTCCTGGATCAGTATCTTTTCTCAGATAAAGCTCTAGATTTTTTTTGTCAGTTGTGGGGCTTGAACTCTGGGCCTGGGCGCTGTCCCTCAGCTCTTCAGCTCAAGGCTAGTGTTCTACCACTTGAGCCACAGCACCACTTCGATTTTCTGGTAGTTTATTGGAGATAAGAGTCTCAGGGACTTTCCTGCTCAGGCTGGCTTTGAACTATGATCCTCAGATCTCAGCTAGGATTACAGGTAGGAGCCACTAGTGCCCAGCTAAGCTCTAGAATTAAAAAAAAAAATTGTTGGCTGTTATTTTTTAGGAAATTTTCTTTTTTTTCTTTTTCTTTTGATCAGTGTTGAGGTTTGAAATCAGAACCTTGTGTTTAAAAGGAGTCACTCTTACCTCTGAGCCGGACTTCTAGCCTAGAGTTTGCTTGTTACTTTTGAGCTAGGGTCTCATTTTCTGGTTGGGTATGCACTAAGGAACAAGAGATGGGCAGAGACGTAAGCTGTGACAAGTCCTCAGAGTAGTCAGCCACCTTCCCAGGAGCTCTTTTTCCAAACGAATGGTTGCAAGCCCTTGGTCTGAGCCTAACCATCTCCTCTTGGGCCTTTGGCAGCCCTGGAACATACTGGTAAATCAGCTGGCTCCTCAGTGGTTTGGTAGTGCATTTCCAGTGCAGTCTCCAGCACAAGGCCCAAGTGGTTGGAGGCTAGATCTACACCAGAATTTGTAGGGGCTGGGCTCAGCAATTATACAAGGCGATCCCTTTCTGTGTCTGCCTGTGCTTCCCAGGGACAGTGCTGTGTATCCATGGATGTGGCTCTCTGTGTGTTGATATTTTGGAAATGTAGCCCTGAAACTCCACAGTGTGTTTGCCGAAGGGCAAGACTGTCTGCATTGTTTCTCATGTATTTGTCCGTGCTTAATGACGAGACTGGGCCTCTTTGGCCTGCAGTGCACTTGTCTGTCACCAACCCTACACGCGTTGGCAGCATTGCTCTATGTAGCCAGAGTCCTGACTCTGCCTGATGGTCTTGCTTGTCTGCTCCTCACATGTGGGCATAGTGGGGTGGGGTGGTCCCACATGGCTGTGAGCACTGCCCTTGGTCCTCCAGGGGCACGGGTCAAAGCACACACTTGTCTGTCTGTGATGCTGCTCACTGGTGGTGCAGCTGGGTGCAGCCGGGCACTGTTCTTCGTGCTTTGGTCTTCACCATTGTTGAGTAGGCAGTGGGCAGAGACTCCTTCCCATTCCCTAACCCCCTCCCTCTCTCCTGACAGGCTTCCTGAGGGGGCACCGGGCTTCTTCCTGGAGTGCGACAGCTCTGTCCTGGGAGCCCTGCAGAAGCACCTTGCACTGTACAAGATCCGACGGAAGGTCACGGTGGAGCTGAGTCCAGAGCTCCACGTGTGGGCTGTGCTGCCCAGCGCCCCCCATCTGTCCAGAGCTGTGCCTCTGCAGGAGAGGGTGGAAGCCACCGCCATCCTGGCCCGCGATCCCCGGACGGCATGCATGGGCTGGCGGCTTCTCACCCAAGACCATGGTGTAACTCTTGTGCCCAGGGGCCGGCTTGGGGACCTCCGGGATTATCACATACATCGATACCAACAAGGTATGGGAGGTTCGCCGGGATGGGTGGAGAGGAGGGGCGGGGAAGGGGAGCCCACAGAGCTGTGTGGCCCCCAAGTGGGCAGGACAGGTAGAGAGGCTGGGTGGGATTGTCCTGCCCATTTGGACAAGACTGACAGGACTGGGACTCGTCTCTCTGGCATCTGACCCCCACAGGCATCCCTGAGGGGGTTCGAGACCTGCCTCCAGGAGTGGCCCTACCCTTGGAGTCCAACTTGGCCTTCATGAACGGCGTGAGCTTCACCAAAGGATGCTACATTGGCCAGGAGCTGACCGCTCGCACCCACCACATGGGTGTCATTCGAAAGCGCCTCTTCCCGGTGCATCTCGAGGGCCCTCTCCCCGAGCGTGGCATTGGCCTTGGCACTGTGGTGCTGACTGAAACGGGACAGACAGCTGGCAAGTTCAGAGCCGGCCAGGGGAGTGTGGGACTGGCCCTGCTTCGGTCGGACACCATCAAAGGTCCTCTCCACATGAAGACCTCTGAGAACTGTCAGGTGGCTGTAACTGCCTCAGTGCCAGACTGGTGGCCTCCAGCCACCAAGTAGCCCTGCCTGCTCTCAGTTACAGTCTGTCTGCTGTGTTCCACTAGGTATGAGCCCCACTTCGCATGGTGCCCCTGAACGCTCAGCTGGAAAGTCCCTGTGTGCCCCGGGCCACAGTCATGCCCAGCCACCACTGATGCTTCTTGGGGAGGGTCCCATACTTGAGCGGCATCCTCTCCTGGAACATCCTGTGCCTGGGCCAGCAGGAACCCCCTCAGGCCAGGAGAAGAAAGGGCCGGACAACCCCAGTTGGGTTCACATATGCGTCCTTAGGTCAAAGACAGCATGGCATTGGTGTCGGCTTGGGCAGCACCTTGTTCCCAGCTGGAGGTGGGCAGCCTGAATGTCTGCTGTGTCAACAGGCTTTGGAAAAAGCTTCGTGGTGCGAGTTTGTCTGAGGTTGGAGCCATGGGCCCCTTGGGAAGCGATGCCTGCACCCCGAGTCAGCATGGAATTGGGACGATTCTGCACATCTGAGTCAGCACTTTCTAAGGGTATCTCTGTGACTAGTTAACGCACACTGTGGGGTCCAGAAAGGCACCCACAACACATATGTCTCCTGCTTTTGCCTCTGGAAGTCTGCAGGAAGGGTGCTTAAGTCCTGGTGGAGGGGCTTCCACTTGAGGTGTTTTTCTCTAGTTTGAGAAACTGCCCTGTGGTGTCAGTATGGGAGCAGCTCCTGGCAGCAGTAAGGCGCGCGCTGCTGGGACTGGCACCACTGGGACTGGCAGCCTTTTCCTGTTGTAATGTGAACATGCTGCACAGTCAGGGAGGGGTGCATTAAAGTGTGGCCTACAAACAGCCACGTCCGAACTCTGGTTTCATTTCAGGCAGGAGGAGGTTGGTAGACTGGACATGTGCCGTTGCCATCCCTGGAGAACAGCAAACAGAGTGAAATCAGCGTGTCTCAGCAGAGCTCTGTGCACAGTGCTGTTGTGAGCAGGGGAGGGTCAGGTGTGGCCAGCGCACGCTCGGTTCTCAGGGCTTGGGCAGCCGGTGGCTCTGAGCTTTGGTTTGCAGGTCCCAGGCCCCGGGGCCCCCAAGCCTAGACCACCAGTGGCTGGAGCAGGGAGGGAGCCTATTGCTGTGCTGGAGCCCGGTCAGGGGCCCTGACAGCCTTAGCCCTGGAGGCCGTCTCGGCCGGCGGCCGCAGTGCCCTGCACAGAAGTGCAGATTTCAGTGGCCTGGGAAGGGGCTGCAGGAGCAAGAAGAAGAGGAGGACCAGGAGGCAGGGCACTGCCTGGCATGGACTGCATAACTGGGTACAAGGACCAGGCCAGCACAGCGACTGAGGCGGCGTCTCCCAGCCGAGACCCCACGGTGCTAACGAGCTCACCACGGGGGCCAAGGCCACGCCTGGTCGGCTGCCTGTAGGCAGGAGCAGAGACTCCTGGGGCCATAAATAAAGGCTGTGCAGGCTCTGGCGCGTGCCTGCCTTGTCCTGGTTGGGCTGTCCGAGCCTGGACCATGACCGCACGTGTCTGTCACGGCCTGGCGTCTGGCTCCCTTTCCCCCTGGAGAAACACGCACACGCACGCTCACACGCACACGTGCAAGGGAGAGGAGCATGCCAATAGGAGCTACTTGGAAGCCGCCTTGGCTGCCTGGCCTCTGCAGAGGACATGTCTCAAAGGTCTCCCTTCGTTGCCACCCCCATGCCTACAGCATTTTAGTCCACTTTGAGACATCTGGGAGGACTTGAGCCAGTTTTCTCTCGGGTTGCACCTGCCGTGTGACTGAAGGCCATCCCTCGGAGGTTGTGACTCTGACGGGAGTGTTTGTGCCTGAGCTAGACCGTTCTGGGTGTGTCACATACCTGGTCTTGTGCAGGAGCCTGCCTGAGAGTGGGGGTGGGTGGGGCCCAAGGCCTGGTGCTGTTTGGGGACTACTCAGTTTTAAAGCATGGTTCATATTGAACAGATACATATTTCTTGGAGAAACTAAGCCATGTTAAGCATGGTGGAATGGGCCTGTAGTTCCAGCTCCTCAGGGGGAAGAGCCAGGAGGGTCATGAGTTTGAGGCCAGCCTGGGCAGAGTCAGTGAGACCTATCTTAAGACAGAACAGGATGGGGTGTGACTCAAGTGGTTCAATCCTTAGTCTCCGCCCCCCCCCCCAAAAAAAAACAACCTCAAATGAACAAAAGGAATCAGCTTTACGGGGAGGGCTGGCTTAATTCTCCAGGACCCACTGTGTGTCCTGGTGTGAGATGAGCTATCGTAATTTAACACATACAGCTGGGTTTCTGCTGTAAACCTTTCGGAGCAACCACTCTGAGTTGTCCTGTAGAGAAAGCATTCCAAGGAATCGTGACTCCATCCTGGGAAGATAAACTCTTGTGTTCTTTGATGAAATGGTCAGGCACAGCCATGATGGAGTGAGGGGAGGGCTTGGCAAGCCATGTTGGTTATGTACACTGGCTTGGGGGGGATTGCCTGCTTGCCTCAGTCTGGAGGCAGGAGGGGCAGGAGCAGCAGAGCCTTGGCCTCAGCCAAAGTCGTACCAGGATGGGAGCGGTGTGGGAGACTGGTCTCAGAGATTTCCATGGGCTCCAAGGCATAATATGCGTCCTAATTGCCTGGCACCTTACCCCAGGTAGAAAGGGGGAACTACTGCTTCCTATTTCTGTTGGTAGAGGAGCTGGCTTTGGACTGGTTGGCTTTCGTATTGCACTGTCATGGCCTCTGGGAACTAACTGGAGGGAGTATCGAGGGGTGAAGGTAAGGGGTCAGGTTCTCTCAGAGGCTTTTAAATTTCTATTTTTATTTATTTTTTTACTTTATTAAAACATGGAGCTGATAGTTTATGCCTGTAATCACAGCTCTTCGAGGAGGCTGAGATCTGAGGATTAAGGTTTAAATCCAGCCCAGGAAGATAAATCTGTCTATGAGATTATTATTTCCAATTAACCAACAAAACCAAAGCTGGAACCGGAGGCATGGCTCAAGTTGAGTGCCAACCATGAGTGGAAAAAACAGAGCAAGAGACTGAGGCCTTGGGTTCAATCCCCAGTACTAGCACAAACCCCCCACGCACCCCCAAAAGATACGTTCACAAAAATTACAATACTGTGTATGAGCCAGGACCATTAGGAAAAGAGTACAGTCAAGTACATTAAGACATTGAAGTAACCCAACATATAAAATAAATACATTAAATATATCTAACGAAATAAGGTGTTTACATTTGAGTAAGAATATAGAAGTGGTCACTTACCCATGGCTGGGAGGGAAGAGGGAGACACTGGTTGACAAGTGAAGGTCACAGTAGAGGGAACAAGACCTGTTCTTACACAGGTGACTAGGCACAAACAGGCATATGATTCAGAATAGTTGAGAGGACTGAGAATGTTCTCGGCATGAAGTGATAAATGCGCAAAAACAATGGTAGTAGTATAATAGGTACTTAGAGACTGCAAGAAATACTGGCTCCCCATTTGGGCCCATAAGTTAACTAAGAGCAAGATAAAAATCTGACATCTCTAATAATTAAAATAAAAAAGTCTGAGATCTCTGCTTCCATCTGTACCTTGGATACCAAGAACAACAGGATTGATAATTAGCGTATGTATTTATTTGTTGTGTTGGTACCGGGGTTTGAACTCAGAGCCTTACGCTTTTGCTTGGCTTTTTCTGCTCAATGCTGATGCTCTATCATTTGAGAACTGGGCCTGGGTGCTGTCCCTGAGCTCTTCAGTTCAAAGCAAGCACTCTACCACTTGAGCCACAGTGCTACTTCAGGTTTTCTGGTGGTTAATTAGAGATAACAGTATCAGACTTTGCTGCGTAGGCTGGCTTTGAACCGAGATCCTCAGATCTCAGCCTTCTGAGTAACGAGGATTACAGGCATGAGCCACTGCCACCCAGCCACAATTAATTTTTCTCCCTCTAGAATGGGATCTCATTTAAGAAATCCTTGCACAAAATAGTTCTCTCAAAATGTCTTCTAATTTGGGTTTGGGTTTTAAAACATAGCTTTTAAAAATTCATTAAGTTTTAAAATTCATTGTAGCTTTTTAAAAAATTGAGGTAAGATTCGTATAATGTAAGATCATTTTAAAGTGTGCAGTTTGGAGTATTTGGTACAGTACAATATCATGCGCCCATTACTTCTGCATAGTTTCAGCATATGTTCATCAGCTAGAAGGAGACTTGGTACTCAGGAAGCAGTCATGTCAAGTTCATCCCTGTCCAGACCCTAGCAATCATAATCTGTTTACTATCTCTATGGATTTATCCTCTGTCAACATTTCACCTTTATATGGAGTTATACAAGCATGTGCCATGGCTCCTGTTCTTAGTATGATGTCTTTGAGATTTCTTCCATTTAAGTCTAAATAAGCTTTCATTGTGTGGATCACACCTGTAACTCCAGCTACTCAGGAAGCTGAGATCTGAGGATTAAAGTTTGATGCCAGCCTGAGCAAGAAAGTCTGTGAAGCTCTTATCTTCAGTAAGAGCTAGAAGTGAAGTTGTGCGTCAAGTGGTAAAGCATCAGCCTTGAGTGAAAAAGCTAAGGGAAAGCAGTCAGTCCCTGAGTTTAAGCCCAAATACTAGCACACACACATACATACACACCCACAAAAATTCCTTTGTGTGGATGTGTTACTGGATGCTGGTTTTGATTTATTGTTGTATCCAGGTTCTTGGCATCTTGAGTAAACAATTAAGAAACACACATACACACACACAGAAACACACCATTAGAGAAGCATAGATCTATTGACAAGTCAGTAAAGAGAGTAGTATGGGAATATGATCCATGTTGGGGACTGGGCCTGAGCAAGAGAGCTTCGACTCTTTGGGAGAAATGATATGCGATGTATAAACATGAATCCTTAATTAGGATGTTCTGATAATTCACTTAAGGATGACAGCTAACTGCAGTACTGTGCATGTTTATCCATTCATCTGCTGGGAGATGTGGATTGTTTTCATCTTTTTATTACCTCTGGCATTTATTTCCGATAGGCTTTCCTCGTATATGAGGATGTGTTTAATGGTGTCTTTTTTGGTGCAGTGCTGGGGTTTAACTCAAAGCCTCACACTCTTGCTTAGATTTTTCACTCACACCATTTGAGCCATGACTCTAGTCCTGAATTTTTGCTGATTAATTGAAAATAAGAGTCTTTCAGATTTGTCTGCCCTGGTTGTCCTCAACCCTCACAGCTCAGCCTCCTCAGTAGCTAGGAGTCTGTGCGTGAGCCACCATCACCTGTCCTTCCCTTTGCTCTTTAATCTTCATGTTCACTCATTTTTGCTTCTGCTTGTGAAAAGTTTGCCATAAAGACTCTAATGAGTATGCCAATTCAGTTATACTTCTTACCTCTAGAGTTTCCATTTGGTGGTTTTGTCTTGTTTTCCAGTTTTTGTGATGAGGAGGTGGTGTTGTTGTTCAAGGTGATGTAGAGTGGGGTTACAGTTACACACAGAGGGTTAGTTGCGTACACAGGCAGTGGGTACGTTTCTTTTCGGACAGTGTCACCCCGCTCATGCTCAGTGCTTCCCTCCAGTCCCTCCCACAAGTTGTATAGTTCACTTTCAGCATAGTGCCTGGTGTACCACTGCTGCATTTGTCCACCCTTGGGTTTTGGTTTTTGTTTTTCTGTTTGAGACAGCCCCTTGCCAGCCCAAGCTGGCATCAAACTGCAATCTTTCTGCCTCAGACTTCC
The DNA here is from genome assembly GCF_019054845.1 of Dipodomys spectabilis. Classification (NCBI taxonomy): domain Eukaryota; kingdom Metazoa; phylum Chordata; class Mammalia; order Rodentia; family Heteromyidae; genus Dipodomys; species Dipodomys spectabilis. The sequence continues at coordinate 433,858 of NW_024871173.1, read as the reverse complement.
CCCAAGTGTTGGTATGACAGGAATGTACCTCCTTTCCTGTTAAACATCATGTGGATGTTTTTAGGTTTTTAAATTAATATCCAGAATTTACTGTTATTCTCTATTTAATAAGACATCATACTTTTATCTTTCTTTTCTAAGAATGTTTGGCCAAGTTCTTTGAACCTAGTTTTAATAGCTGTTTTGAAGACTTAGACTGTTACATCTCATATCTGCTTCCTCTCACAGTTTATGTTGCCAACGTTTTAGATTCCACATGAGAGTGATATGTGGAATGTGGTGTGTAATGTGAGTGATAAGGGCTGCTTGTCTTTCAGTGCCTGGCTTATTTTGCTTAATATAATGATCCATGTCCCATCCATGTTAACACAAATGATAGGATTTTTTTTTTTTTTGTAGAGCTGGGTTTTGAATTCAGAACCTTGTACTTGATAGGCAAGCACTCTACTGCTGAGCCACACTTTCAGTCATATTTTGTGCTGCTTATTTTTTTTTTGGTTCGGTCGTGGGGCCTGAACTCTGGGCCTGGGTGCTGTTCCTCAGCTCTTCAGCTGAAGGCTAGCGCTCTACCACTTGAGCCACCTTCCCAGCCCCTGTGCTGCTTACTTTTGAGTTAGGGTCTTGCTTTCTGCCTGGTTGTGTGCCTGAACCAGAATCCTCCTCTTTTACACTTCCTTCAGTAGCTGGAGTGACAGGCACAGGCCACCATGCCCAGCTTCTTCCCTTGAGAGGAAGTGTTTCCAAACTGGCCTGGAACGGTGGTGCTCTTGATCTCAGCTTCTCAACTAGCTAGAGTTTCAGGTATGAGCTACTTACCATCCCTAGCCTATGCTGTGACATTTGCATGAAGAAATTGAGAATCCAAAGTGGCATCTGAGAGTGCACTGGAGCCCATAGCTCTCCCCTTCAGATACTGAGGGCTGACTATATACCTAGTAGGGGTATTGATGGATTGATCCCTGGTGTGACTCACACACACACACACACACACACACACACACCACACACACACCACACACACACACACACCACACACACACACACACACACACACACACACACTAGAAATGTTGCAAATGTCACAGAGTCATCCGTTGGAATGCACAATTACATCTTCTTGTCATTAACTCCAATAACTTAAGTAAAAAAAAAAGAGAGTTGGGTATGGCAGCTCAAGCCTATAACACTAGTTATTTAATATGGTAAAGATGGAGGCTTAAGATTCAAGGCCAGCCCTGGCAAAGGAAGTTCCATAGACTACCTCCACCAATGGCTGGGCCTGGTGGCACGTGAGCCTGTTTCAGCACAGTGGCTGAGTGCAGCGTGTGTACCTGCATTCCCAGTGACGTGGGAGGCACGAGTACAAGGACACCATCTCAGTCTGGCCTGGGCATAAAGCAAGAGCCCACCTCAGCAAACAGGACTGGGAGTGTGGCACACTTACCTAAGCATGAGGCTCTGAATTCAATCCCTATCACCACAAAAAAGAAGAAAGAAAAAGAAGGAAGGGAGGGAAGGAGGGAGGGAGGGGAGAAGGAAGGAAGGAAGGAAAGAAGGAAGGAAGGGAGGGAAAGAGGGATGAAGTAAGTGAGTAAGTAAGTAAGTATTGGTGGCTCATGCCTGTAATACTAGCTATTCAGGAGACTGAGATCTAAGGACCACAGTTTGAAGCCAGCCCAGGCAAGAAAGTCCTTGAGATGCTCAACTTCAATTAACCACCCAAAAGGCCAAATGTAGAGCTGTGGCACAAGTGGTTGAGTGCTAGCCTTGAGCCAAAAAACTGAAGGTCAGTGCCAAGGCCCTGAGTTCAAGCCTCAGTATCGACACAAGAAGATAAATAATAAAGTATATGTATTTTAGATAAATGTGAAACAAAAAGAGGGGACCTATAGGTTCCAAGGAATGGAGAGGCTGGAAAACCAGCCAGAAAGGTTGCGGAGCTGTGCTGTGTGGCTGTGCAGGCAAGGCGGGTATGAGGAGGGCTGTAGTTAAGAGGGCTTCATCTCTTCCTGGAGGACCTCTAGGCAGCTGAGCAGCAGGGATGCCCTCTTTGCTCTCCCACAAGCCTATCCTGGGAGACTGTGGGGCATGCTCCAATGCTTGCCTCCACACACACAGGTGTGCCCATACCAGTTCACACATGTACGCACACGTTTACATTAACACATGCAACCATGTATGCATGCACACACAACACATTTACATTAACACATGCAACCACGTATGCATGCACACACAAGAACACACACCCTCCAACTTACATTCAAATGCAAATGTAAGATGTCACACATGTGTGTGCAGTCACACAACGCAGCTATACACATGTGCACATGCATGCATATATATATATGCATGCTTAGGAGGAGCTGTGGCTCCTCATCAGTTCCTGGGGGAAATGTCTTCCACTCCCTCCCTCCCACCTTCCCTTTTCTTTTCCCTCCCTCCCCTCTCTCTTTCTTAGTTCCCTCCTGCTCACTAGGCGGTGCTCTACCACTTGAGCCACATCCCGGTCTTACTTCTTTTCTTCATCATTGAGATTATGCACTAAGCTTGCCTCCTCCAAAATCAATCAGGCTTTTTGGAAGTGATGAGTTCATGAGCACGGAGCTTCATGAGTGGATTATTGTCCTTGTGAAAAGAACAGAGAGCTCTATGGCCCTCTTTCTGCCAATGAAGACACAAGATATTGGTCAAACGCACCCTAGCAGAGGGTCCTCAGCACAAGCTGGGGTGCTAGCAATGACAATGGCACCCTGGAACTGTTTCAGGAATAAGGGTGGAGACTGCAGGTGCAGAGCAGCCTCAGCCCGGCACCTGGGGCTCCTCCCTGTCTTCCTCCAGCTCAGTTCTCTGGCCCCTGGGCCATCCTCCCATGCCCTGCTCTGGCTAACGACTTCCCTGGCTCCCCTGGTGCTGCTAGTTGGGGAAGAGCTCTGTGGAAGAGATGCCCCAGAATATGGGCTGCAGGGCACCTGCCTCGGCCCCACCCGCCTCAGTGGGTGCCTGTAGGGAGAGCTGCGTGTCCCTTCAGACCTGGGCTTCTGGTGGCCCTGCTGCCAGCCCGCCCTCCTGGCAGGGTCTCCACGTGAGATGCACATGTCCAGGTCCCTTGGCCTGACCAGTCTCGGTTTTCTCAGCGGCCGAGCCTTGTTTGAAGATGGCTGAGCACAGCGGGCAGGATCAGCGTGGCCCTGGTCACAGGTATGTTTAGGGTGCAGTAGGCAGGGTCCAGGGATCTGGGTGTGGCTCCTGGATACCCCCTTTTGCAGCCACCCAGGTGTTCCGGGGCATTTGGGGCTGGTCCTGGGCCCCTGGGTACCCTCCTCAAGGCTGTTCACTTGACCCCTCAGAGTCATTCTGAGCCCCACGCTCCTTCCCCGACCTGACTCTGGGATGCTGGCCCGAGGTGGACAGGCCCAGCTGCGCACACCCCCAATCCCAGCCCCGCGGGAGGCCGCAGGCGTCTTCCTGTCCCTGACCATCTGCCCTTTGCTTCCCTGGGGCCGAGGGTGAAATCAAATCCCGGTGACACGCAGGCTATTTTGGAGATGGGCTGGGCTGGCCAGCGGTGGGGGTGGGGCGGGGCCAGCCTTCCTCAGCCCACAGTGTTTGCCTGTCCTTTCGTCCCTGTCCAGTCTGAGGACCAGCCGGAGTGTGGGCTGCCGGGGGGAACCACACTGTCCTGGGCCCTAGAGGAGGCGCGACCCGGCAGCCCCTCATCTACCCTCAGTGCCCCAGCCTGGGCGCTGCCTGAGCCCCCGCAGAACAGGTGAGGAGGCAGAGCCGCAGTGTGATGTGTGGGGGTCAGCTGGGCGCGTGGAGCTGAAGGCCATGGTCATTCCACGGAGCTAGGGAGCTTTTAGGGGTCCACCCCCTGGGCAAAGAGGGGGCCAGGTTCCCACTTCTCATCCAGGGATGCAGAGTTAGGAAGGGACAGTCTGTCCTGCTGGGGTCTGGAAGGCTGGGACTGCCATCTGTACCACCGCGTCACTGGGCTGTCCCTCACTCTGAGAGTGGCTTGGGGGTCTTGCCAGCCCTGCCCCAGCTCAGATGGATGCCTGCTGACAGCTGGGGCTATTTTGGGCCCATTGGCTCAGTGGAGGGGACAGCCAGAGGGGCACTGACACTTGACTCCAGGAAAGAATTTCCTCTGGAGTGGGGGAAGCCGCAGGCCAGGGGTCTAAGGTGAGGGGCAGATTGCCCTTGGAAATCCCTTCTGGAAAGGCATTGGGGGCACAGGCCTGTGAAGATGTCGTTGGGTTGGTGGCAGGGGGAGAGGGAGGGCTGGTAAGGTGGGCGTCACTCTCAGGCTGGGCTCCTCCTGAAAGCCAGTTTCACCCTAGGAGGAGCCAAGATGGTAAAGTTCTGTTAAAGCCGGGGCGGAGGGGCGGAGTGGTAGCTGTGCATTCGTAGAGTAAGTGAGGGTCCTGATTCTGGTAGGCTAGACGAGGCCTCCAAAGGGCAGAGGACCCAAGCGTGGCTGTGAGGCAGACCTCTCCCCAGGTAGACATCCGCAGGAGAAGGGAGCTTCTGGACAGCTTGAGGGGTGGGGCCTCAGTTTCCCTTGGTGGGAGAGCTTACCATCCAGAATGCATATCTAGAAGCCTCCGAAGGGAGAGGAAGAAGCTTCTGAAGTTATCCTTGTCTGGGTTTTCTGGAAGCCGCTGAGTAGCCTCTCTTTCCTTGTTTGTAGCGGAGTACCCAGGAAGGAGGGCAGCTCCAGTCGTGAAACGTGTGTTTCATGAGCCTCTATCCTGCCTGAAGCTGCTGAGTGGGGGTGCCTGTGTGGTGGGTGACTGAGAGGCTCCAAGACACGGCCCCCTTAGGCTCCGTGAACAGTAGGCAGTACCTGGGCATGCCACTAACTGGTCAACGTGCTTGTGGTGGGCACACAGTCACAGAGCTGACAGCAGGGCCTTGGTGACACTGTCCCTGAAGGCCCCATGAGGCCAGGGGCTTGGGTTGACTTGTGTACCTGCCGAAGCCTGGAGCCAGCTTCTCTGAAACATACAGGCGTCATACTGTCTATACACTCTTGCTCCTGTGTCTGGCAGAGCCAGTGTAGGCTCTTCATATGGTAACAGAGGAAGAAGAGAGTTAAAGTAGAGATGTCCTGTCCTGCCTCGGGGACCTCACAGACTGATGTGTTAATTGGGGGGTGCTGGAAAGACCTCAGTGCTCAGAGCTCCTGGATAGATGATCTCAAAGCAGCCTTCCATGGAACAGATGCTGAAAGCCCAGGAAGTCTTGAGCCTTGGTCTGGGCTGCAGGTGGCTCCTGCCTGAGCTCTCCTGAAGCACAGGGAGATGTGGCCTGGCTGTGGAGAGTGTATGTTGCCCAGAGAGAGGTGCTGACTGCACAGTGAGTCAGCAAACCAGCAAGCGCAGCACAGCCTGGTCTAGGCTCAGCCTCCTGGAAGGGATTACGGGGATTAGGTACCTGACTCACTGGACTGAGAGCCGGAGGGCTGGCTGGACATGGACCCCGCTCATCCCACGGAGGCCAGCTCAGGCCCAGAGACTGGGTGCTCCAGTGGGAGAGTGCTGTGGTGCACACCTCTTTTCACCAGGATGACCATGTCTGCACAGGAGTGGAGGGAGTTAAAGCACGTTGTGCCAGCACAGGGTGCTCGGTGTCCTTACATAAGACCGTACAGGCAGACAGTCTCATCTCATCCCAGTCTAACAGGAGCTGGCGGGGACTCAGCTCTGGGTGAGCCTTTGGAAGACAGAGACATGCAATCCCCGGCAGGGGGCAGAGCTAGCAAGGCCATGGAGTGCTGCGGATCAGGCCGCTCAGCCTCGGGCTCCCTCAGCCCAGCCAGTCTTAGCCTGGAGCTCCTAGCTCTTCCCAGGAGGCTGAGATGTTGCTAAGCTCCAGCGTACAGCATCCTCTAGCTGTCCTTCCCAGTGACTTCACTGTATGCACCGTACACCCCCACCCCACTGGCCTAGGCCCACAGGGGGCAGAGCAGTAGGTGGGCGGCAGGGATGGGTAGGACATCAGAGTGAGTTGGGATGCCAGCCTATGGGCTGTTGGAGCCCCTGTGGTTGGAGATTGCCTTTCCCTTCCTTTCCTGCTGGTTAAGGAAGAACATACCCTCCCTGGGGGAGAGGGAAGGTGAGGGGCCCTATGGAAGAGGTGAGGCCTGCTCCGGTCCAGGGTGGCTGCAGGCAGGGTAACCTTGGTGGGAGAGGGGGGGGTCTGGGAAAGGAGGAGGAAGATGATGTGGCACACACTGAGGGAGGCGCAGAGAAGGGCAGGCTGCGGTAGAGAATCCCTCACCTACGGTGTACCATAGAGACAGGAAAAAGATGGCTGACCACTAGAACCTCAGTCCTGGTGGGCTCGCCACACCCCCACCTCTGCGTGGCCAACACTCAGCCAAACACGCAGCTGCAAACGCTGTGGCACCACGGCGTGGGAGGAGGCGGCCGGGTAGCTGCGGGCAGAGCTGCAGAGCTGCATCGCGTGGGAGGCGGCAGCTGGGCAGCTGCGGGCAGAGCTGCAGAGCTGCATCGCGTGGGAGGAGGCGGCCGGGCAGCTGCGGGCAGAGCTGCATCGCGTGGGAGGCGGCAGCTGGGCAGCTGCGGGCAGAGCTGCAGAGCTGCATCGCGTGGGAGGCGGCAGCTGGGCAGCTGCGGGCAGAGCTGCATCGCGTGGGAGGAGGCGGCCGGGCAGCTGCGGGCAGAGCTGCAGAGCTGCATCGCGTGGGAGGCGGTGGCCGGGCAGCTGCGGGCAGAGCTGCAGAGCTGCATGGCGTGGGAGGCGGTGGCCGGGCAGCTGCGGGCAGAGCTGCAGAGCTGCATGGCGTGGGAGGCGGCGGCTGGGCAGCTGCGGGCAGAGCTGCAGAGCTGCATCGCGTGGGAGGCTGCGGCCGGGCAGCTGCGGGCTGCGCGGGGAGTTGCATGGCGTGGGAGGGAGCGGCCGGGCAGCTGCGGGCAGACCTGCAGAGCTGCATTGGGTGGGAGGATGCGGCCGGGCAGCTGCGGGCAGACCTGCAGAACTGCATTGGGTGGGAGGATGCGGCCGGGCAGCTGCGGGCAGACCTGCAGAGCTGCATCGGGTGGGAGGCGGCGGCCGGGCACCCGCAGGCAGAGCTGCGCGGGGGGATGCCAATGGACCGGAGGAGGCAGCCGACAGCGGGGCGCCCTTCGGCCAAAGGGGCGCACCTGGCTGCCGGAGGGCGCCGCGGCGGGGAGGGCGCCGCGGCGGGGTCCCAAGAGGGATTTTCGCGGGCGGTGAGGCCGCCCGGGCGCGGGATGGGCGCCGTCCTGGCTGGAGGGCTCACTGAGGGGTGGGACCCCGCCCCGCGGCCGCGGCGCTGGCGGTGCTGCGGTGGCGTGGGGAGTCCACGCGGGCGCGGCGGGCGGCGGGCACAGGCCGGCTCCTCCGTCCCTCCGCAGGTGCCCGCCCCCGCCGGCGCCATGGAGCGCTCCTCCAGCGGCGCGCCCCGCTTCCTGACCAGGCCCAAGGCCTTCGTGGTGTCCGTGGGCAAGGACGCCACGCTGAGCTGCCAGATCGTGGGCAACCCCGCGCCGCACGTGAGCTGGGAGAAGGACCGGCGGCCGGTGGAGGCGGGCGCGCGCTTCCGGCTGGCGCAGGACGGCGACGTGTACCGGCTCACCATCCTGGACCTGGCGCTGGGCGACGGCGGGCAGTACGTGTGCCGCGCGCGCAACGCCGTGGGCGAGGCCTTCGCGGCCGTGGGGCTGCGCGTGGACGCCGAGGCGGCCGGCGCCGAGCAGGCGCCCCACTTCCTGCTGCGCCCCACCTCCATCCGCGTGCGCGAGGGCGCCGACGCCACCTTCCGCTGCCGCGTGCAGGGCTCGCCGCGGCCGGCCGTGACCTGGTCCAAGGACGGGCGGCGCCTGGGCGCCCCCGACGCGCCCCGCGTGCGCGTGGAGGAGCGCGGCGAGGCCAGCGCGCTGTGCATCCGCTCGGCGCGGCCGCGCGACGGCGGCACCTACGAGGTGCGCGCCGAGAACCGGCTGGGCGAGGCGCGCGCGGCCGCGGCGCTGGCGGTGGACGCCGAGCCCGAGGCCGCCGGCCCGCCGGGCGCCTCCACCGCCGCGCTGCTGGAGCACCTGCAGCGGCGGCGCGAGGCCATGCGCGCCCCCGGCGCCCCGGCCGACCCCGCGACGCCGCCCGGCGCCGGCACGCGCACCTGCACGGTGACCGAGGGCAAGCACGCGCGCCTCAGCTGCTTCGTGACCGGCGAGCCCAAGCCGCAGACGGTGTGGAAGAAGGACGGGCGGCCGCTGGCCGAGGGCCGGCGGCACGTGGTGTACGAGGACGCGCAGGAGAACTTCGTGCTGAAGATCCTGTTCTGCCGGCCGTCCGACCGCGGGCTCTACACCTGCACCGCCTCCAACCTGGTGGGCCAGACCTACAGCTCCGTGCTGGTGGTCGTGCGCGGTGAGCCGGCGGGCGGGGCCGCGGGGCGGGCCGGAGGGGGGTGAGGGCCGGCGGGCGGGGCCGCGGGGCGGGCCGGAGGGGGGTGAGGGCCGGAGGAGGGGGGTGAGGGCCGGAGGGGGGGGGTGAGGGCCGGAGGGGGGTGAGGGCCGCGGGGTGAGGGCCGGAGGGGGGTGAGGGCCGGAGGGGAGTGAGGGCCGCGGGGTGAGGGCCGGAGGACGGGGGTGAGGGCCGCGGGGTGAGGGCCGGAGGGGGTGAGGGCCACGGGGTGAGGGCCGGAGGAGGGGGTGAGGGCCGTGGGGTGAGGGCCGGAGGGGGGTGAGGGCTGGAGGGGGGTGAGGGCTGGAGGGTGAGGGCCGCGGGGTGAGGGCCGGAGGAGGGGGGTGAGGGCCGGAGGGGGTGAGGGCCACGGGGTGAGGGCCGGAGGAGGGGGTGAGGGCCGTGGGGTGAGGGCCGGAGGGGGGTGAGGGCCGGAGGGGGGTGAGGGCTGGAGGGGGGTGAGGGCTGGAGGGGGGTGAGGGCTGGAGGGTGAGGGCCGCGGGGTGAGGGCCGGAGGAGGGGGGTGAGGGCCGCGGGGTGAGGGCCGGAGGAGGGGGGTGAGGGCCGCGGGGTGAGGGCCGCGGGGTGAGGGCCGGAGGAGGGGGTGAGGGCCGCGGGGTGAGGGCCGCGGGGTGAGGGCCGGAGGAGGGGGTGAGGGCCGCGGGGTGAGGGCCGGAGGGGGGTGAGGGCTGGAGGGTGAGGGCCGCGGGGTGAGGGCTGGAGGGGGGTGAGGGCTGGAGGGTGAGGGCCGCGGGGTGTGGTCAGGTGAAGGGACAGGCCGGTGAGGTGGGCCGCGGCGGAGGGCAGCGGGCGCGGAGGGCAGCGGGCGCGGAGGGCAGCGGGCGCGGAGGGGAGCGGGCGCGGAGGGGAGCGGGCGCGGAGGGCAGCGGGCGCGGCGGAGGGGAGCGGGCGCGGAGGGGAGCGGGCGCGGAGGGCAGCGGGCGCGGAGGGCAGCGGGCGCGGAGGGCAGCGGGCGCGGAGGGCAGCGGGCGCGGCGGAGGGGAGCGGGCGCGGAGGGCAGCGGGCGCGGAGGGCAGCGGGCGCGGAGGGGAGCGGGCGCGGAGGGCAGCGGGCGCGGAGGGCAGCGGGCGCGGAGGGGAGCGGGCGCGGAGGGCAGCGGGCGCGGAGGGCAGCGGGCGCGGAGGGCAGCGGGCGCGGCGGAGGGGAGCGGGCGCGGAGGGGAGCGGGCGCCGAGGGCAGCGGGCGCGGAGGGCCCGGGCACGCGGGCGCGGAGGGCAGCGGGCGCGGAGGGCAGCGGGCGCGGAGGGCAGCGGGCGCGGAGGGGAGCGGGCGCGGAGGGCAGCGGGCGCGGAGGGCAGCGGGCACGCGGGCGCGGAGGGGAGCGGGCGCGGAGGGGAGCGGGCGCGGAGGGCAGCGGGCGCGGAGGGGAGCGGGCGCGGAGGGCAGCGGGCGCGGCGGAGGGCAGCGGGCGCGGAGGGCAGCGGGCGCGGAGGGGAGCGGGCGCGGAGGGCAGCGGGCGCGGAGGGCAGCGGGCGCGGCGGAGGGGAGCGGGCGCGGAGGGGAGCGGGCGCGGAGGGCAGCGGGCGCGGAGGGCAGCGGGCGCGGAGGGCAGCGGGCGCGGAGGGCAGCGGGCGCGGCGGAGGGGAGCGGGCGCGGAGGGCAGCGGGCGCGGAGGGCAGCGGGCGCGGAGGGGAGCGGGCGCGGAGGGCAGCGGGCGCGGAGGGCAGCGGGCGCGGAGGGGAGCGGGCGCGGAGGGCAGCGGGCGCGGAGGGGAGCGGGCGCGGAGGGCAGCGGGCGCGGCGGAGGGGAGCGGGCGCGGAGGGGAGCGGGCGCCGAGGGCAGCGGGCGCGGAGGGCCCGGGCACGCGGGCGCGGAGGGCAGCGGGCGCGGAGGGCAGCGGGCGCGGAGGGCAGCGGGCGCGGAGGGGAGCGGGCGCGGAGGGCAGCGGGCGCGGAGGGCAGCGGGCACGCGGGCGCGGAGGGGAGCGGGCGCGGAGGGGAGCGGGCGCGGAGGGCAGCGGGCGCGGAGGGCAGCGGGCGCGGCGGAGGGCAGCGGGCGCGGCGGAGGGCAGCGGGCGCGGAGGGCAGCGGGCGCGGAGGGCAGCGGGCGCGGAGGGCAGCGGGCACGCGGGCGCGGAGGGGAGCGGGCGCGGAGGGGAGCGGGCACGGAGGGCAGCGGGCGCGGAGGGGAGCGGGCGCGGAGGGGAGCGGGCGCGGAGGGGAGCGGGCGCGGAGGGCAGCGGGCGCGGCGGAGGGCAGCGGGCGCGGCGGAGGGCAGCGGGCGCGGAGGGCAGCGGGCGCGGAGGGCAGCGGGCGCGGAGGGCAGCGGGCGCGGAGGGGAGCGGGCGCGGAGGGGAGCGGGCGCGGAGGGCAGCGGGCGCGGCGGAGGGCAGCGGGCGCGGCGGAGGGCAGCGGGCGCGGAGGGCAGCGGGCGCGGAGGGCAGCGGGCGCGGAGGGCAGCGGGCGCGGAGGGGAGCGGGCGCGGAGGGGAGCGGGCGCGGAGGGCAGCGGGCGCGGCGGAGGGCAGCGGGCGCGGCGGAGGGCAGCGGGCGCGGAGGGCAGCGGGCGCGGAGGGCAGCGGGCGCGGAGGGCAGCGGGCGCGGAGGGCAGCGGGGCGCGGCGGAGGGCAGCGGGCGCGGAGGGCAGCGGGCGCGGAGGGGAGCGGGCGCGGAGGGCAGCGGGCGCGGAGGGCAGCGGGCGCGGCGGAGGGGAGCGGGCGCGGAGGGCAGCGGGCGCGGAGGGCAGCGGGCGCGGAGGGGAGCGGGCGCGGAGGGCAGCGGGCGCGGAGGGGAGCGGGCGCGGAGGGCAGCGGGCGCGGCGGAGGGCAGCGGGCGCGGAGGGCAGCGGGCGCGGAGGGCAGCGGGCGCGGAGGGCAGCGGGCGCGGAGGGGAGCGGGCGCGGAGGGGAGCGGGCGCGGAGGGCAGCGGGCGCGGCGGAGGGCAGCGGGCGCGGCGGAGGGCAGCGGGCGCGGAGGGCAGCGGGCGCGGAGGGCAGCGGGCGCGGAGGGCAGCGGGCACGCGGGCGCGGAGGGGAGCGGGCGCGGAGGGGAGCGGGCACGGAGGGCAGCGGGCGCGGAGGGCAGCGGGCACGCGGGCGCGGAGGGGAGCGGGCGCGGAGGGCAGCGGGCGCGGAGGGCAGCGGGCGCGGAGGGCAGCGGGCGCGGCGGAGGGCAGCGGGCGCGGAGGGCAGCGGGCGCGGAGGGCAGCGGGCGCGGAGGGCAGCGGGCGCGGCGGAGGGCAGCGGGCGCGGAGGGCAGCGGGCGCGGCGGAGGGGAGCGGGCGCGGAGGGCAGCGGGCGCGGAGGGCAGCGGGCGCGGAGGGCAGCGGGCGCGGCGGAGGGCAGCGGGCGCGGAGGGCAGCGGGCGCGGAGGGCAGCGGGCGCGGAGGGCAGCGGGCGCGGGGCGAGGCCGCGGCGTCCCGCGGAGCGGCTGCGGCCCCGGCGGCCCTCAGCCCTGGCCAGGCCGGGCGTGCGCTCGGGCCGCCGCGGCGAAGTTGGAGCGGGCGCGGCGGTGCCGCGGCTCCCGGCGTCTGTGCTCCACACAGTGCGGCCCTCGGCGGCCTTGTTCCTGGTCACTCGACATCGTTCCCTTCTCCCCGCGCTGCCTCCCCACGCCCGCCTGGCCGAGTGCGCCGCTCTCTCCTCATGCTCCCCGCGTCGGCCTCTCCCTCTATCTCCCCCTCTGTCTCCCCCTCTATCTCCCCCTCTATCTCCCCCTCTGTCTCCCCCTCTGTCTCCCCCTCTATCTCCCCCTCTGTCTCCCCCTCTGTCTCCCCCTCTGTCTCCCCCTCTGTCTCCCCCTCTGTCTCCCCCTCTGCCTCCCCCTCAGCCTCCCCCTCTGCCTCCCCCTCTATCTCCCCCTCTGCCTCCCCCTCGATCTCCCCCTCGATCTCCCCCTCGATCTCCCCCTCTATCTCCCCCTCTATCTCCCCCTCTATCTCCCCCTCGATCTCCCCCTCTGCCTCCCCCTCTGCCTCCCCCTCGGTCTCCCCCTCTGTCTCCCCCTCTGTCTCCCCCTCTATCTCCCCCTCTATCTCCCCCTCTGTCTCCCCTCTATCTCCCCCTCTATCTCCCCCTCTATCTCCCCCTCTATCTCCCCCTCGATCTCCCCCTCTGCCTCCCCCTCTGCCTCCCCCTCGATCTCCCCCTCTGTCTCCCCCTCTCTCTCCCCCTCTATCTCCCCCTATATCTCCCCCTCTGTCTCCCCCTCTATCTCCCCCTCTGTCTCCCCCTCTGTCTCCCCCTCTGTCTCCCCTCTATCTCCCCTCTATCTCCCCCTCTGTCTCCCCCTCTATCTCCCCCTCTATCTCCCCCTCTGTCTCCCCCTCTATCTCCCCTCTGTCTCCCCCTCTGTCTCCCCCTCTGTCTCCCCCTCTGCCTCCCCCTCTGCCTCCCCCTCTATCTCCCCCTCTGTCTCCCCCTCTATCTCCCCCTCTATCTCCCCTCTGTCTCCCCCTCTGTCTCCCCCTCTATCTCCCCTCTATCTCCCCCTCTGTCTCCCCCTCTGTCTCCCCCTCTGTCTCCCCCTCTGTCTCCCCCTCTATCTCCCCCTCTGTCTCCCCCTCTGTCTCCCCCTCTATCTCCCCCTCTATCTCCCCTCTGTCTCCCCCTCTGTCTCCCCCTCTATCTCCCCTCTATCTCCCCCTCTGTCTCCCCCTCTGTCTCCCCCTCTGTCTCCCCCTCTGTCTCCCCCTCTGCCTCCCCCTCTGCCTCCCCCTCTGTCTCCCCCTCTATCTCCCCCTCTATCTCCCCCTCTGTCTCCCCCTCTGTCTCCCCTTCTATCTCCCCTCTATCTCCCCCTCTGTCTCCCCCTCTGTCTCCCCCTCTGTCTCCCCCTCTGTCTCCCCCTCTATCTCCCCTCTATCTCCCCCTCTGTCTCCCCCTCTGTCTCCCCCTCTATCTCCCCCTCTATCTCCCCTCTATCTCCCCCTCTGTCTCCCCCTCTATCTCCCCCTCTGTCTCCCCCTCTGTCTCCCCCTCTGTCTCCCCCTCTGGCTCCCCCTCTGGCTCCCCCTCTATCTCCCCTCTATCTCCCCCTCTGTCTCCCCCTCTATCTCCCCCTCTGTCTCCCCCTCTGTCTCCCCCTCTGTCTCCCCCTCTGTCTCCCCCTCTGTCTCCCCCTCTATCTCCCCCTCTGTCTCCCCCTCTATCTCCCCCTCTGTCTCCCCCTCTGTCTCCCCCTCTATCTCCCCCTCTATCTCCCCTCTGTCTCCCCCTCTGTCTCCCCCTCTGTCTCCCCCTCTGTCTCCCCCTCTGTCTCCCCCTCTGTCTCCCCCTCTGTCTCCCCCTCTGTCTCCCCCTCTGTCTCCCCCTCTATCTCCCCTCTATCTCCCCCTCTGTCTCCCCCTCTGTCTCCCCCTCTGTCTCCCCCTCTGTCTCCCCCTCTGTCTCCCCCTCTATCTCCCCTCTGTCTCCCCCTCTGTCTCCCCCTCTGTCTCCCCCTCTGTCTCCCCCTCTGTCTCCCCCTCTGTCTCCCCCTCTGTCTCCCCCTCTGTCTCCCCCTCTATCTCCCCTCTGTCTCCCCCTCTGTCTCCCCCTCTGTCTCCCCCTCTGTCTCCCCCTCTGTCTCCCCCTCTGTCTCCCCCTCTGTCTCCCCCTCTGTCTCCCCCTCTGTCTCCCCCTCTGTCTCCCCCTCTATCTCCCCCTCTATCGCCCCTCTATCTCCCCTCTATCTCCCCCTCTGTCTCCCCCTCTGTCTCCCCCTCTGTCTCCCCCTCTGTCTCCCCCTCTGTCTCCCCCTCTGTCTCCCCCTCTATCTCCCCCTCTATCTCCCCTCTGTCTCCCCCTCTGTCTCCCCCTCTGTCTCCCCCTCTGTCTCCCCCTCTGTCTCCCCCTCTGTCTCCCCCTCTGTCTCCCCCTCTGTCTCCCCCTCTATCTCCCCCTCTATCTCCCCTCTGTCTCCCCCTCTGTCTCCCCCTCTGTCTCCCCCTCTGTCTCCCCCTCTGTCTCCCCCTCTGTCTCCCCTCTGTCTCCCCTCTGTCTCCCCCTCTGTCTCCCCCTCTGTCTCCCCCTCTGTCTCCCCCTCTGTCTCCCCCTCTGTCTCCCCCTCTGTCTCCCCCTCTATCTCCCCCTCTATCTCCCCCTCTGTCTCCCCCTCTGTCTCCCCCTCTGTCTCCCCCTCTGTCTCCCCCTCTGTCTCCCCCTCTGTCTCCCCCTCTATCTCCCCTCTGTCTCCCCCTCTGTCTCCCCCTCTGTCTCCCCCTCTATCTCCCCTCTATCTCCCCCTCTGTCTCCCCCTCTATCTCCCCCTCTGTCTCCCCCTCTGTCTCCCCCTCTGTCTCCCCCTCTGTCTCCCCCTCTATCTCCCCCTCTATCTCCCCTCTATCTCCCCCTCTGTCTCCCCCTCTGTCTCCCCCTCTGTCTCCCCCTCTGTCTCCCCCTCTATCTCCCCTCTATCTCCCCCTCTGTCTCCCCCTCTGTCTCCCCCTCTATCTCCCCTCTATCTCGCCCTCTGTCTCCCCCTCTATCTCCCCCTCTGTCTCCCCCTCTGTCTCCCCCTCTGTCTCCCCCTCTGTCTCCCCCTCTGTCTCCCCCTCTATCTCCCCCTCTATCTCCCCTCTATCTCCCCCTCTGTCTCCCCCTCTGTCTCCCCCTCTGTCTCCCCCTCTGTCTCCCCCTCTGTCTCCCCCTCTATCTCCCCTCTATCTCCCCCTCTGTCTCCCCCTCTGTCTCCCCCTCTATCTCCCCCTCTATCTCCCCCTCTATCTCCCCTCTATCTCGCCCTCTGTCTCCCCCTCTGTCTCCCCCTCTGTCTCCCCCTCTGTCTCCCCCTCTGTCTCCCCCTCTGTCTCCCCCTCTATCTCCCCCTCTATCTCCCCTCTATCTCCCCCTCTATCTCCCCCTCTGTCTCCCCCTCTGTCTCCCCCTCTGTCTCCCCCTCTATCTCCCCTCTATCTCCCCCTCTGTCTCCCCCTCTGTCTCCCCCTCTATCTCCCCTCTGTCTCCCCCTCTGTCTCCCCCTCTATCTCCCCCTCTGTCTCCCCCTCTGTCTCCCCCTCTATCTCCCCCTCTATCTCCCCTCTATCTCCCCCTCTGTCTCCCCCTCTGTCTCCCCCTCTGTCTCCCCCTCTGTCTCCCCCTCTGTCTCCCCCTCTGTCTCCCCCTCTGTCTCCCCCTCTGTCTCCCCCTCTGTCTCCCCCTCTGTCTCCCCCTCTGTCTCCCCCTCTGTCTCCCCCTCTGTCTCCCCCTCTGTCTCCCCCTCTATCTCCCCTCTATCTCCCCTCTGTCTCCCCCTCTGTCTCCCCCTCTGTCTCCCCCTCTGTCTCCCCCTCTGTCTCCCCCTCTGTCTCCCCCTCTGTCTCCCCCTCTGTCTCCCCCTCTGTCTCCCCCTCTATCTCCCCCTCTGTCTCCCCTCTGTCTCCCCTCTGTCTCCCCCTCTGTCTCCCCCTCTGTCTCCCCCTCTGTCTCCCCCTCTGTCTCCCCCTCTATCTCCCCTCTATCTCCCCCTCTGTCTCCCCCTCTCTCTCCCCCTCTATCTCCCCCTCTATCTCCCCTCTGTCTCCCCCTCTGTCTCCCCCTCTATCTCCCCCTCTATCTCCCCCTCTGTCTCCCCCTCTGTCTCCCCCTCTATCTCCCCTCTATCTCCCCTCTGTCTCCCCCTCTGTCTCCCCCTCTGTCTCCCCCTCTGTCTCCCCCTCTGTCTCCCCCTCTGTCTCCCCCTCTGTCTCCCCCTCTGTCTCCCCCTCTATCTCCCCCTCTGTCTCCCCCTCTGTCTCCCCCTCTATCTCCCCTCTATCTCCCCCTCTGTCTCCCCCTCTGTCTCCCCCTCTGTCTCCCCCTCTGTCTCCCCCTCTGTCTCCCCCTCTATCTCCCCTCTATCTCCCCCTCTGTCTCCCCCTCTATCTCCCCCTCTATCTCCCCTCTATCTCCCCCTCTGTCTCCCCCTCTATCTCCCCCTCTGTCTCCCCCTCTGTCTCCCCCTCTGTCTCCCCCTCTGTCTCCCCCTCTATCTCCCCCTCTGTCTCCCCCTCTGTCTCCCCCTCTATCTCCCCCTCTATCTCCCCCTCTATCTCCCCTCTATCTCGCCCTCTGTCTCCCCCTCTATCTCCCCCTCTGTCTCTCCCTCTGTCTCCCCCTCTGTCTCCCCCTCTGTCTCCCCCTCTATCTCCCCTCTGTCTCCCCCTCTATCTCCCCCTCTATCTCCCCCTCTATCTCCCCCTCTGTCTCCCCCTCTATCTCCCCCTCTATCTCCCCCTCTATCTCCCCCTCTATCTCCCCCTCTGTCTCCCCCTCTGTCTCCCCCTCTATCTCCCCTCTGTCTCCCCCTCTATCTCCCCCTCTGTCTCCCCCTCTGTCTCCCCCTCTGTCTCCCCCTCTGTCTCCCCCTCTGTCTCCCCCTCTGCCTCCCCCTCTGTCTCCCCCTCTATCTCCCCCTCTATCTCCCCTCTATCTCCCCCTCTATCTCCCCCTCTATCTCCCCTCTATCTCCCCCTCTGTCTCCCCCTCTGTCTCCCCCTCTGTCTCCCCCTCTGTCTCCCCCTCTGTCTCCCCCTCTGTCTCCCCCTCTGTCTCCCCCTCTGCCTCCCCCTCTATCTCCCCCTCTATCTCCCCTCTATCTCCCCCTCTATCTCCCCTCTATCTCCCCCTCTGTCTCCCCCTCTATCTCCCCTCTATCTCCCCCTCTGTCTCCCCCTCTCTCTCCCCCTCTGTCTCTCCCTCTGTCTCCCCCTCTGTCTCCCCCTCTGCCTCCCCCTCTATCTCCCCTCTATCTCCCCCTCTATCTCCCCTCTATCTCCCCCTCTATCTCCCCCTCTGTCTCCCCCTCTATCTCCCCTCTATCTCCCCCTCTATCTCCCCCTCTATCTCCCCTCTATCTCCCCCTCTATCTCCCCTCTATCTCCCCCTCTATCTCCCCCTCTGTCTCCCCCTCTGTCTCCCCCTCTGTCTCCCCCTCTGTCTCCCCCTCTGCCTCCCCCTCTATCTCCCCCTCTATCTCCCCTCTATCTCCCCCTCTATCTCCCCCTCTATCTCCCCCTCTGTCTCCCCCTCTATCTCCCCTCTATCTCCCCCTCTGTCTCCCCCTCTGTCTCCCCCTCTGTCTCTCCCTCTGTCTCCCCCTCTGTCTCCCCCTCTGCCTCCCCCTCTATCTCCCCTCTATCTCCCCCTCTATCTCCCCTCTATCTCCCCCTCTATCTCCCCCTCTGCCTCCCCCTCTATCTCCCCCTCTATCTCCCCTCTATCTCCCCCTCTATCTCCCCTCTATCTCCCCCTCTGTCTCCCCCTCTATCTCCCCCTCTATCTCCCCCTCTGTCTCCCCCTCTGTCTCCCCCTCTGTCTCCCCCTCTGTCTCCCCCTCTATCTCCCCCCTCTATCTCCCCCTCTGTCTCCCCCTCTGTCTCCCCCTCTGTCTCCCCCTCTGCCTCCCCCTCTGTCTCCCCCTCTATCTCCCCCTCTATCTCCCCCTCTGTCTCCCCCTCTGTCTCCCCCTCTGTCTCCCCCTCTGTCTCCCCCTCTGCCTCCCCCTCTATCTCCCCCTCTGTCTCCCCCTCTGTCTCCCCCTCTGTCTCCCCCTCTGCCTCCCCCTCTATCTCCCCCTCTGTCTCCCCCTCTATCTCCCCCTCTGTCTCCCCCTCTGTCTCCCCCTCTGTCTCCCCCTCTATCTCCCCCTCTATCTCCCCCTCTGCCTCCCCCTCTGTCTCCCCCTCTGTCTCCCCCTCTATCTCCCCCTCTATCTCCCCCTCTATCTCCCCCTCTATCTCCCCTCTATCTCCCCCTCTGTCTCCCCCTCTGTCTCCCCCTCTATCTCCCCCTCTGTCTCCCCCTCTGTCTCCCCCTCTGTCTCCCCCTCTGTCTCCCCCTCTATCTCCCCCTCTATCTCCCCCTCTGTCTCCCCCTCTGTCTCCCCCTCTGTCTCCCCCTCTGTCTCCCCCTCTGCCTCCCCCTCTATCTCCCCCTCTATCTCCCCTCTATCTCCCCCTTTATCTCCCCTCTATCTCCCCCTCTATCTCCCCCTCTATCTCCCCTCTATCTCCCCCTCTATCTCCCCCTCTGTCTCCCCCTCTGTCTCTCTCTCTGTCTCCCCCTCTGTCTCCCCCTCTATCTCCCCCTCTGTCTCCCCTCTATCTCCCCCTCTATCTCCCCTCTGTCTCCCCCTCTGCCTCCCCCTCTATCTCCCCCTCTGCCTCCCCCTCTATCTCCCCTCTATCTCCCCCTCTATCTCCCCCTCTATCTCCCCTCTATCTCCCCCTCTATCTCCCCTCTATCTCCCCCTCTATCTCCCCCTCTGTCTCCCCCTCTGTCTCCCCCTCTGTCTCCCCCTCTGTCTCCCCCTCTGCCTCCCCCTCTATCTCCCCCTCTATCTCCCCTCTATCTCCCCCTCTATCTCCCCTCTATCTCCCCCTCTGTCTCCCCCTCTATCTCCCCTCTATCTCCCCCTCTGTCTCCCCCTCTGTCTCCCCCTCTGTCTCTCCCTCTGTCTCCCCCTCTGTCTCCCCCTCTGCCTCCCCCTCTATCTCCCCTCTATCTCCCCCTCTATCTCCCCTCTATCTCCCCCTCTATCTCCCCCTCTGCCTCCCCCTCTATCTCCCCCTCTATCTCCCCTCTATCTCCCCCTCTATCTCCCCTCTATCTCCCCCTCTATCTCCCCTCTATCTCCCCCTCTGTCTCCCCCTCTGTCTCCCCCTCTGTCTCCCCCTCTGTCTCCCCCTCTGTCTCCCCCTCTATCTCCCCCTCTGTCTCCCCCTCTATCTCCCCCTCTGTCTCCCCCTCTGTCTCCCCCTCTGTCTCCCCGTCTATCTCCCCGTCTATCTCCCCTCTATCTCCCCCTCTGTCTCCCCCTCTGTCTCCCCCTCTGTCTCCCCCTCTGTCTCCCCCTCTGTCTCCCCCTCTGTCTCCCCCTCTATCTCCCCCTCTATCTCCCCCTCTATCTCCCCCTCTGTCTCTCCCTCTGTCTCCCCCTCTATCTCCCCCTCTGTCTCCCCCTCTATCTCCCCCTCTATCTCCCCCTCTGTCTCCCCCTCTTTCTCTCCCCCCCTCCATCTCTCTCCCCCCGTCCATCTCTGAGGACTCCAGCGGGACGCCGCTTCTGCGCGTCAACCCGCAGCTGCCTCAGCTCTTGTGTGCTGTGCCCTGGCCTCCCTGGCGCCCTCGCCCCCCATCCTCCCCTCCCCAGCTCCACGCCTACCGCCCTGGGGTCCTTCCCACCTACCCTGCCAGCCCTCACTTCCCCATCCCATCCCATCCCATCCCATCCCAGCCCCCAGCCCCTCCCTCCCCCAGCGCAGCCCCCAGCCCCCAGCCCCTCCCTCCCCCAGCCCCTCCCCAGCCCTGCCCCCAGCCCCTCCCTCCCCCAGCCCCATCCCATCCCAGCCCCCAGCCCCTCCCTCCCCCAGCCCCTCCCCTCCCTCCCCCAGCCCCTCCCCCAGGCCCCATCCCCTCCCTCCCCCAGTCTCCACCCATTCCAGCCCCCCTTCCCTCCCTCCCCCAGCCCAGCCCCCAGCCCCCATCCCCTCCCTCCCCCAGCCCCATCCCATCCCAGCCCCCAGCCTCTCCCTCCCCCAGCCCCATCCCATCCCAGCCCCCAGCCCCGCCCTCCCCCAGCCCCCATCCCATCCCAGCCCCCAGCCCCTCCCTCCCCCTGTCCCCATCCCAGCCCTGCCCCCAGCCCCTCCCTCCCCCTGTCCCCATTCCATCCCTGCCCCCAGCCCCTCACTGCTCCTGTCCCCATCCCATCCCAGCCCCCAGCCCCTCCCTCCCCCTGTCCTCATCCCATCCCTGCCCCCAGCCCCTCACTGCTCCTGTCCCCATCCCATCCCTGCCCCCAGCCCCTCACTGCTCCTGTCCCCATCCCATCCCTGCCCCCAGCCCCTCACTGCTCCTGTCCCCGCAGAGCCTGCTGTGCCCTTCAGAACGCGGTTGCAGGACGTGGAGGTGCGGGAGAAGGAGTCGGTTACGTTCCGGTGCGAGGTAGCGGAGCCAGCGGTGGAGGCCGCGTGGTTCAAGGAGGAGACGCGGCTGTGGGCGAGTGACAAGTACGGCATCGAGGCGGAGGGCGCCGAGCGCCGGCTGACCGTGCGCCACGTCTGTGCCGACGACGACGCCGTGTATGTCTGCGAGACCGCCGAGGGCAGCCGCACCGTGGCCGAGCTCGCCGTCCAAGGCATGCGGGGCGAGGGTGTCGTGTGTGTTTGGGACGGGGTGGGGGTACTGGCGGGAGGAGCAGAAGGATGGATGTGAGGGAGGAGTGTCAGGGGAGGGTGGAGGAGGGAGGAGTGAGAGTTGTTGGGGGAGGGTGGAGTGGGGAAGGTGGTACTGGGAGGAGCAGGTTGCTGGAAACTTGGTGCTGAGGCCTTCGGAGGCCTGAGCAGGGAGATGGGTCAGACAGGAGTTGGCAGGAGGGAGGTGGGAGGGCAGGAAGGGGCTAGGGAGGTGAGGTAGGAGGTGGGACAGGGATGAGGGAGGGGAGCAGTGAGGGGTGCATGTGAGACCAAGTCTGATGGGCTCTGGGGTCCCTCCACCCCAGGGAACTTGACCCGAAAGCTACCTCGGAAGACAGCGGTGCGAGTGGGGGACACAGCCGTGTTCTGGGTGGAGCTGGCCGTCCCGGAGGGTCCTGTCCGTTGGCTTCGAAACCAAGAAGAGATGGTGGCCGGGGGCCGGGTGGCCATCACCGCGGAAGGCAGCTGCCACACGCTGACCATCTTCCAGTGCAGTCTGGAGGATGCTGGGGAGGTGGCCTTCGTGGCTGGCCACTGCCGAACGTCTACCCAGTTCTGTGTGTCTGGTAAGGGCCTCAGGAGCAGTCTTCAGGTGGATCTCTCCCCTAGGGCGCCACCTTTCAGTCCATGGGCAAGGCTGGCCTTGTCCTCCACAAGTGCTGTGGGCTCCAGCCTGTGGCGGGGCAGGTGGCAGGAAGACACAGATAGCTCATCATCTCTGAACTCCTCTGTCAGGCTGGGGCATTTCCACAGCAGCTAATTGTCTATAAGTCTGGGGTGGGGGCTGCTGAGCCCACAGTCTCTCTGATGCTACTATAGCAGTATCCCCAGGAGGGAAGAGGTTCTGTGACTCAATTTCTGTCTAGGGCTTGGGCGGGGATGCTCAGTGATTTCCACCCATTGCCTTTCTTGGTGATCTCTATCCATCCTTCTTCCAGCCCCCAGAAGGCCACCCTTGTACCCCCCTGCTGACCCTGTGGTGAAGGCCAGGACGGAGAGTTCTGTGACCCTCAGCTGGTCCCCACCATCCCAGGGGGACCGCCCTGTCACCATCGATGGTTACCTGGTGGAGAAGAGGCGGCTTGGTGCTTATGCCTGGAGTCAATGCCACCAGACCGAGTGGGTGGCCCTGCTGGAGTTTACTGTCACTGGTGTGGCTGAAGAGGGGGACTTCCAGTTCCGAGTGTCGGCCATCAACAACTTTGGCCAGAGTCCCTACCTCGAGTTTCCAGGGACCATCCACCTGGGTGAGCAGGGCTGCCTGATAATTCCACAGGTGTTGTCGCCATGCACAGAAGCAAGGCCTGGCCACCAGTGAGGCCAGGTTGATCTTCCATGACTTTTTTGGGGTGGCGCACTGGGACTGCCCCAGTCAGAAGGATAATTTTTAGACAGGATCAAGTCCCTCTGAAGCTGTTTGTCTCCATCAGCCCTATGGGGTGGGGTGGGTAAGGCTTCGGCTGCCTCACCCAGGAAGGGTGTTGGGAAGTGGTGGGACTGGCAGGAGCTGTGCAGTAGCTGTCCCTGTCTGTCATGAGCCTGACTTGTGCTCATGGTCCTTGTGTGCATGCGGGTGGGGCTTTTTGGAGCAGGGGACATTTGGGCTCCATAGGAAGAGGACAAAAAGGCAGAGACTGCCCCGTGTCCTGGCTCCGCTCTTAAAGCCACCCACCTTACAGTCCCTCATCTGGCTGTGAGGACACCGCTGAAGGCCCTGGAAGCAGTGGAGGGCGGCGAGGTCACCTTCTCCGTGGACCTCACAGTGGCCTCTTCCGGTGAGTGGTTCCTGGATGGGAAGGCCCTGAAGGCCAGTAGCTTGTACGTGATCCGCCGTGACCAAACCCAGCACACGCTGACCATCCGAGAGGTGCCTGCCAGCCTGCATGGGGCGCAGCTGAAGTTTGTGGCCGATGGCATTGAAAGCAGTGTTCGGATGGAGGTCCGAGGTAGGCCGGGACCCCGAGCCCCCATTCCTCGGAAGGGGGTGGAGATCTGGTGGGTGTCTTGGGGGAGGGTTGGCCCTCCAGCGGAAGGATAAAGGGGCAGGATGATGGCAGGGTGCTGGAGGCTCACCCAGGCTGCCCGGTGTGGTCAGGCAGGGGGAGGGTGAACAAGGGGCCCTGTGGCTGGACCCTCATCTCTCTTTTTTCCCTCCTTTTTCTGTCTCCCCACCATGATTCTTCATGCCCATCTTTCCCCATCTGTTTCTTTCTGTCTCTTTCCATTCGCCTTTGTTTTCCTGATGTATTGTTTCTTCCTCACTTCCCCCACTTGTCTCTCCCTGTGATCTCTCCTTTTCTCTTGGGGTCTCTCCATGCCTTTGTGTTCTTCTTCCATCCTGCATCTGCATCTCTGCATTTGTCTCCTCCACTCTGCCCCTCACTCCTCCATCTCCCTGTCCTGGTTCCTCTGTACCTCTTGTGTCTCACCACTTCGGGGCTGCAGCTGCCTCAGGACTGACCGCAAGCAAGCCACCAGCCTCAGCTGCCCGGGAGGTGCTAGCCCGGCTGCATGAGGAGGCACAGCTGCTGGCGGAGCTATCGGACCAGGCTGCGGCTGTGACCTGGCTGAAAGATGGCCGTGTGCTGCCCGTAGGCCCCAAGTATGAGGTGCAGGCATCTGCTGGGCAGCGGGCACTGTTGGTACGAGATGTGGTGCAGGATGATGCTGGCCTCTACGAGTGCATTAGCCGAGGGAGCCATATTACCTACCAGTTGTTGGTTCAAGGTGAGAGCTATGGGCAGGAAAGAAGGGATTGTAGGTTCAGTATTGGCGAGTAGTGGCCTCCGTCTCCAGAGAGGACAAGGCCCCTGCTCCTGTCATCCAGGTGAGCTCTGGACTTCCAGCTTCGGGGTTCCTATGAGTGTGTTTGTGTGCCTGGACTTTTGGAGGGTGGAGAGCAGGTCTAGCTGTGTCTAGCAAAACATAGTGACTTTCTAGATTCCTTTTTTCAGTGAACAGTTGGGCAGGAAATAGTAAAACTAATGTTTAGGTAGGTAAGTGATCTAAAGGTAGTAAAGGAAATCAGATAATAAAGAAATTTAGGACCACTGAATAGTCAGTTTTAGCCAATTTGGGGAGCATATTTTCTCTATTTCTGTCCATTCTTTTTTTAAAATTATTTTTGTGTTTCATCCCTGCAACTGGGTTATTTTACAGTGCTGAGAACCTTCCTGATTACTGTATGTTTGTGGTGAGGCTCAGGGTCAGGAAAAAAGCTCTTCTTTTTCTTTGAAAGTTGAGGGAACTCAGGTGGAGAGGAGGTGTACATTGTTTGAAGTATCTTAAGATGGTTGAGATTGGAAGAGGTGCTGTGGCTCAAGCGATAGAGTGCTTGCCTTGAGCTGAAGAGCTCAGGGATAGTGCCCAGACCCAGAGTTCCAGCCCCACGACCGACAAAAAAAAAAAAAATGGTTGAGATTTGAGCCTAGGTGAGTCTGGCCAAATGACTGGTCTTTCTATATAGTTCTAGGGCTCAGACATGTTACCACATGGGGGTGAGTGAGGAGGGAGTTTTCTCCAAGGAGCATGGCTCCAGCTCACAGGCCTGAGGACGGGAAGGCTCCGTTCTGCCAGGATGCATGGAAAACTTGTATGAAGACATTATACCCACGAACAACACACTTTCACCAGCAGAGCATGAATATTAGTTGAAGGTTTCAAAGCTTCTTGGTATATCAGAAGTGGGGCAGGCTGGGGCTATGTTCAGGAGTCTAAGCTTCTTCCATTTTATAGATAGCATTATGTAGGTGTGTGTGTGGGGGGAGCCGCACGCACGTTCGGGATGGGAGGGAATGCCCCCTACATCTGCCAGAGGTGCCATGGCAATTTCTAGAATGCCTGTCAGGCTGCTCTGCTGGTGACAGCAGACATCAGGGCAGGCGTCACATCTCTTGAACCCAGAAAGAGCCACAGCAGACCCTTTGGGCCATGGGGAAGGAAGGATCAGGGTCAGGAAAAAAAGCCCTTCTTTTCCTTTGAAAGTTGTGGAGACTCAGGTGGAGAGGAGGTATACATTGTTTGAAGTATCTTTTTTTTTTGGGTCCGGTCATGGGGCCTGAACCCTGGGCCTGGGCGCTGTCCCTCAGCTCTTCAGCTCAAGGCTAGCGTGCTACCACTTGAGCCACAGCGCCACTTCTGGCTTTTTTTTTTGCTTATTTGGTGCTGGGGAATCGAACCCAGGGCCTCATGCATGCAAGGCAAGCACTCTACCACTGAGCCACCTTTCCAGCCCCTGTTTGAAGTATCTTAAGATGGTTGAGATTTAAGCCTAGGAGAGTCTGGACAAATGACTGGTCTTTCTAGAGTTCTAGGGCTCAGACACATGGCGGTTAGTGAAGAGGGACCCCTGTAGAAGGAACTGGGGTAGTCTAGGAACCAGAACCCGTTAAACAGAAACCCAGGTGTGGTACTTGACTTCGGTGGACCATTTTACCGTGTTCCTCCCGTGTGTCCCCAGAGCCCAAGGTGGTGTTTGCTAAGGAGCAGCAGGCACATAATAAGGTGAAGGCCGAGGCGGGGGCCAGCGCCACACTGAGCTGCGAGGTGGCCCAGGCGCAGACGGAGGTGACCTGGTACAAGGACGGGAAGAAGCTGAGCTCCAGCTCGAAGGTGCACGTGGAGGCGTCAGGCTGCATGCGGCGGCTGGTGGTGCAGCAGGCGGGCAAGGCGGACGCCGGGGAGTACAGCTGCGAGTCCGGGGGCCAGAAGGTCTCCTTCCACCTGGGTGTCACAGGTATGTTCTTTGCAGATACTAAGTTTCTTTTGGTACACATTGCACTATGACACTAATAACTTTGCAGGTTCTGGTGCTGTGCTTCATGATATCTTGCACAGCTGTTTTGTCATACAAGACTTGGCTGTGTTTGCGGGAATGGGAAGGCTGTGAATTGAAGACCTTCGCACCTTCAGTGCTGTTTCCATTTCATAGTACGTCGTTTATCTCTAACCACTCCATAACACAACCTCTTTCATTTTCTTATGTTTCTTTTCCTCAGAATGTATTAATTGTATGAAGGGTTTCATCATGGTAATTCATTTCTGTATATGGTTTACTGTTTAATCTAATTTATTGCTCTGTCTTTCCCAGTTGTCAGACCAGTAGGAGGAGGGAAAGATAAAGTGAATAAAATTAGAGATAAAAATTAAAGGAAAAATCACAACAAATACAAATAAGATTTAGAGGCTGTCTTTTCTCTGGTGTGTATTTTCTTTTTTTTTTTTTTTTTTTGGTCCAGTTGTGGGGCCTGAACTCTGGGCCTGGCCGCTGTCCCTCAGCTCAAGGCTAGTGCTCTACCACTTGAGCCACAGCGCCACTTCCGGCTTTTTTCTTTTTGCTTATGTGGTGCTGAGGAATCGAACCCAGGGCCTCATGCATGCAAGGCAAGTGCTCTACCACTGAGCCACCTTCCCAGCCCTGGTGTGTATTTTAGCTTTTAATAGGTCTGCATAAGTAGTTTATTTCTTCTTGGGTCAGTTTTGGAAGGTCAGCTGTACCTAGAAATTTATCCATTTATTCTACATTTTCCAGGTTACTTGAATATAAGAGTTCTTTCATGATTCTCTGAATTTTATTTGTATTTGTTGTTTTTGTGTTTCAAAGCATAGCTTTTATGTTTCATTGTCTCTTCCTATAAGTCTCCATTTTGTTGATTTTTTGGTTGTGGGGCTTGAACTCAGGGCATGGGTACTGTCCCTGAGCTCTTTTTCTCAAGGCTAGTGCTTAGCACTTTGAACCACAGCCTCATTTCTGGCTTTTGAGTGGTTAATTGGAGATAAGAGTCTCACAGAGACTTTTCTGCCTGGGGTGGCCTCAAAGCTTGATCTTCAGATCTCAGCCACCTGAGTAGCTAGAATTACAGGTGTGAGCCACCAGTGCCTGGCTTGTTTATCTTAATATTTATTACTTCTTTCAGTCTTCCTATTTGGGGATTTGCTTTTCTTGTTTTTCTTGTAGTGTGAGGTACATTGTTAGGCTATTTATTTGAAACCTCTCTTTCATTAAAAAAATTTTTTTTTGTCATTTGTGGAGCCTGAACTCTGGGCCTGGGCCCTGTCTCTCAGCTCTTCAGAGCTCAAGACTAGCGCTCTAGCACTTGAGCCATAGCACCACTTCTGGTTTTCTAGTTAATTGGAGATAAGAGTCTCACAGACTTTTCTGCCTGGGCTGACTTTGAACTGTGATCCTCAGATTTCAGCCTCCTGAGTAGCGTGACCCACAGGCTCCCGGCATAGCTTTTTTTTTTTTTTTTTTAAATAGGCTTTTATTTCTCCCTCAGTTATGTAGGGAGGCTTTGCTGGGTACATTACTCTAGGTTGACAGTTATTTCTTTTAAGGCTTAGGTTTTGTCCTTTTATGACCTCTTTGAATTTGAAGTTTGTCATTAGAAACCTTCCATTAATTCTAATGGGCATTTCCTTGCTTATTACTTCTCCTTTGCAGCTTTCACTATTAATTCTTTGTTCTGTATATTTAATATTTTAATTATAATATACCTGGGGATATTTTGTCTCTGTTCTTGTCTGTTTGGTATCTGTAAGCCTCCTCTATCTAGATGATCCTCTTTTTCCCCAGGTTGGGTATGTTTTTGGTTATTATTGATTATCTTAGTTATGCTTATCTAGTTTGTATATCCTTTTTCTATACCCATGATTCATAAATTTGGTCTTGTGATGGTGTTCATAGTAGTTTCAATGTCTTTGACAGATTAATTTAATCCCTGAGCTTTATCCTTCTTCTTTATTATTCTATTTTCAATTTGTTCTGTTCTGTTAGCTAGGCTTTGTATTGAGTTAAAAATAATTTGGGCTGTTGGGCTGTTTATTTCCAAGATTTCAATTTTATTTTTCTTTTATTGGTGGTGCTAGAGTTTGAATCTAGCATCTCGCACTTGCTAGGCATGTAGTTGAGAAATACCCCCAATCCCCTTAATTTCACTTTTTCAAGATTATGTATCTTCATTGAATTTCTCCTTCAAATTCACTGTCCTCTTTGTTTAGTTCAGCTGTTTGAGTTGTCTTTGAGCTCACTTGCTTCTTTGCAGCCTCTTTGAATTTACTCATTTGGTTATGCATCTCCTCTTTAGTGTGTGTGTGTGTGTGTGTGTGTGTGTGTGTGTGTGTGTGTGTGTGTGTGTGTGTGTGTGTTGGTAATGGGGCTTGAACTCAAGGCCTCTTACTCATACTTACCTGGCATTTTCCCACTTGAGCCACACCCTCTATTCCAGATTTTTTGTTGTTAATTGGATGTAAGAGTCTTTCATATTTGCCTTTCCAGGCTAGCCTTGAACCACAATTTTCAGATCTCAGACTTCTGGGTAAGCTAGGCTTTTAGGTGTGAGTTATGGGAACCCTAACCTTTAATTTTACTAGTCATCCCTTATTTGTGTGTGTGTGTGTGTGTGTGTGTGTGTGCGTGTGTGTGTGCGCGTGTGCGCGCGTGCGCACACATGCACATTTGAACTTAGGGCCTCATGCTCTTACTTAGCTTTTTTTTTTGGGGGGGGGGGGTCTGGTCATGGGGCCTGAACTCTGGGCTTGGGCGCTGTCCCTCAGCTCTTCAGCTCAAGGCTAGCGTTCTACCACTTGAGCCACAACACCACTTCTGGCTTTTTTTTTTCTTTTTGCCTATGTGGTGCTGAGGAATCGAACCCAGGGCCTCATGCATGCAAGGCAAGCGCTCTACCACTGATCCACCTTCCCAGCCCCCTTCCTTAGCTTTTCTTATTCAAGGCTGGTGCTTGAGCCACAACTTCACTCTGCTTTTTGCTGGTTAATTGGAGATATGAATCTCAGATTTCTTAGAGGTTATGTAAGATTGGGTAGTGTCTGGTAGTGGTATATTTTCTTGTTACTAGATTGAAGGTGTGGATTAGTAGTCAAATATTCCATTTAGGATGAGAAGCTTGGCTAGAAAAACTATCTTAGTTGATAAGCCACAATCTTGTGTTTTCAGCAATTCCTAATGAAGACCAGTCAGCATAATTGCTCCATATCTTTAGATGAATATTGAAACAAAAAATTATCTTTGTCATCTAAGAAGACAGAGTTAACTGGTCATTCATCCTTGCCTTTCCCCAGAGCCCGAGGTGGTGTTTGCCAAGCAGCAGCAGGTACGTAATGAGGTGAAGGCCGAGGCGGGGGCCAGTGCCACACTGAGCTGCGAGGTGGCCCAGGCACAGACGGAGGTGACCTGGTACAAGGATGGGAAGAAGCTGAGCTCCAGCTCGAAGGTGCACGTGGAGGCGTCGGGCTGCACGCGGCGGCTGGTGGTGCAGCAGGCGGGCAAGGCGGACGCCGGGGAGTACAGCTGTGAGGCCAGGGGCCAGAAGGTCTCCTTCCACCTGGCTGTCACAGGTGGGTGTCTTGAGATTTTTTAATTTTCCGTAGGATAGGGAACTGGTAATTTTTTACATTGTTATTATATTTGAATTGCTTAGATTTTGTAAAGTGCTTCTAGTCTTTTTACTTGACCTTTGGTAACCTGCCAGGATTTGACTTAGCCAGGAAGTTGTAGAGGCAGCCAGGGTTTGGGCTCAGTGTTGCTGCTGCCTCCTCTGCTCCTCCGCCTCCCCTCTGCTCCTCCTCTGCTCCTCCTCCGCTCCTCCTCCTCCCCTCCTCCTCCCCTCTGCTCCTCCTCTCCTCCTCTACTCTTCTTCTCCTCTTCCTCCTCTTTTCTTCTTCCTCCTTTCCTCCTCCTCCTCCTCCTCCTCTCTTCCTCATTTCCTCTTCCTCCTCTCCTCTTCCTCCTCCTCCTTGTGCTCTTCTTCCTCCTCTTCCCTCTCCTCCTCTTCCTCCTCCTCCCTCTCCTCTTCCCCCTCCTCTCTTCCTTTTCCTTCTCCTCTCCTTCTCCTTCTTTTCCTTCTCCTCTTTCTCCCTTTCTTCCCCCCTCCTCCTCTCCTCTTCTTCCTCTTTCCTCTCTTCTCCTCCTCCCCTCCTCCTTTCCTCTTCCTCCTCTCCTCCTCTTCCTCCTCCTTGTGCTCCTCTTCCTCCTCCTCTCTCTCCTCCTCTTCCCTCTCTTCCTCTTCCTCCTCCTCCATCTCCTCTTCCCCTTCCTCTTCTCCTTTTCCTTCTCTCCTTCTCCTTCTTTCCTCCTCTCCTCCTCCTTTCCTCTTCTTCCTCCTCCTTTCCTCTTCCTCCTCTCCTCCTCTCCTCCTCTCCTCCTCTCCTCCTCTTCCTCCTCCTCCTCTTCCTCTCCCTTTCTCCACCTCCCCCTCCTCTCTGCTACTCCTTCTCCTCCCCTTCCTCCTCCTTACCTTCCCATTTCTCCTTACCCCTCTTCCCCCTTCTTCCTCCCCCTTTTCTATTTGAAGATCTCTGGCTTCAGTATTTTAGCAGTTCTGCCACTGGTCCACATCCTCTTGATTTCTGCTTGTTTGAAAACATTTATCTCACTTTTAATGTCAAGTGCTATTTTCTCTAGGAATTAACTTATAGTTTAGCAGCTATTTTCCTGACATTTTAGAGACTTAATTATATTATCTTTAATTTTATATTTTGAAATACAAACTATTGACTTGTTATAGTTCCTTTAAGAGTCACATCTTTTCTTCATCATGTTGCTTTTAACTGTTTTCCCTAAAGTTGGCTTTCAGCAGTGCTACTGTGGTGACTTTGTGTGGCTTGTTTCATGTTTATTCTGGTTGGAGTCTAGAGCATCTTGAGTTGTTGTGATTATGTCATTTTATTAGTTGTGGACAGTCTTGACTTTTGCTTCTTCTGTCTGGTCAATCTTTTAGGACTTCCATTGCGCTGTTAGATGTTTTCATATTTTCTCACCTGTATTATACAGCCCTTTTTCTGCTTCAGAAATCCTTTTTCTCTCTGCTTTAATTTTTGTATTTTCTTTTGACCTGTCTTCCAGTTCATCAGTCTTATGTTCTACTACATCTAATACAATGGTAATCTCCTTGAAGTTGGGTTTACTTTCAGTTACTGCATTTTCAAGTTTAAAATTTCGGATTAATTTTCCATAGAGTTTGTGGATTCTATACTTTGTACTGAAAATGACACTGCTCACACACAGCTAAGTACTTAGACTCATTCAAAGGATATCCTGACTCTAGCCATTGCATTTGATTCTGATCACAGTCCTCCAGGGATTGGTTCTGACCACAGCCCTCCAAGGATCCCACAGAGCCTTGGGGTGTTGTGTGGCTCCTTCTTAGCCAGCCTTCAGCTTTCTTGTCTCTTCAGTCATGTGAGGTTTGCTTGACTTCTGCTATGGTTTGGTTTGGATGTGTGTCCCTGTTGAGGTTTATATAGTTGAGCTTGGTCCCTGGTGTTTTTTTTTTTTTTTTGTCGGTTGTAGGGCTTGAACTCCGGGCCAGTGTGCTGTCCCTCAGCTCTTCAGCTCAAGGCGAGCACTCTACCCCTTGAGCCACAGTGCCAGTCCTAGTTTTCTGGTGGTTTATTGGGGATAAGAGTTCTGCAGACTTTCCTGCCTGGGCTGGCTTTGAACCATGATCCTCAGATCTCATCTCCTGAGTAGCTAGGATTACAGAGTTGAGCCACCAGCGCCCAGCTTGGTGTGGTGGTTTTGGGGGAATGGGAACTCTACCTCATGAGTAGATTAATAGGGTGGATTAGCTCTTAAGGGACTAAATTAGTTCCCAAGACACTGGGTTGTCATTAGTAAGTCTGGCACCTCTGGAGCCTCTCTTCCACACATGTTCTTCCCACTGTGGTGCCACTTGCTGTGGCATCCTCGCCGGAGCTGAGCCTCTGTGAGGGCTGTCCTCTTGAACTTCTGAAACGGTGAGCTAAATGTATACATTTTCTGAGGTGCTCAGCCTCAGGTATTTTATTACAATAACACAAAACAGACTTAGACAGCTTTGTAGCCTCCTGCTCCATGCAGCTTCACAGCCCACCAAAGGTCTGGGAAAGGAAATGCCCACGCTTGGGATTCAGTGTCACACTATCCCAGTCCATTGGTGATTTGTCTCCTCAATCTCAACTTTCATCTCTGTCTACAGCATAGTGTCAACAGTGATCTGTGTGTAACATCGTTTTCCTTGTTTCTATGTCTGGATCTCACTGTCCTGCCATATTCAGCAAAGATGAGAAGATGCTGGTGTGGGCCCCACCTGTGAGTGGCCTTTACCTGTGACTTTCCCTCCTTGAAGCCAGGAAGTCTTACATTCTTCCAGAACTCTTTCTGCTGCGAGGCACATGGCTCTTCTCCAGGCCTGTCCATACAGGAGACCCTTGTCTCTGTTAGACTTTCCTTTGGTGTTTATCACACTGACTGCTTCTCTACCATCACCCATGCTCTCCCTGTCCACTGAGTCTAAGGTGCCAGTCGACTCCTCATGCTGCTCTGCATTCTGTCTGAGAGCATCGCTTTCTCATTTTCATTGTACACACATGTTGGCTTGTAGCTACCAGCTTCAGCCGTGGTTGCCTGTACCTAGGAGGCCCTTCATTGATGTTGGTTGTTAGAATCTTAGGCTCTGTCATTGACTGGCATATCACTATGCAATGTGTGACTAGTTTCATTTATGTGAAGTCACAAGACTTTGAGGGCTGCTCCATATGGGCAGGACCTAGGGATATTCTTTTTGTTGACACATTTTGTTTAATTAAAGAGGTTCATGGACTGTGCATTTGCATACTTTATGTGCTAGTTATACAAAGGTAATACATAGGATACTGTGTGGAATCTATATTGTGTGCCAGCTGTAGAGAAACAGTTTTACATAACCAGGACCTGACATGCAGAGTTGACAGTCATGTGGCAGAAACAGAAAACTCATAGGTACAGTTGCTAGGCTATCACCAGGCTCCTCCCACCAGCCTCCGAATTCTTCTCAAGTCAGAATATCCTTAAGATGTACACCTGAGTCTCTGAGACAGGAAACACTGTGTTTGTGAACACATATCCATGTCTGTGAACACAAACTGGGACACACA
Source organism: Dipodomys spectabilis (assembly GCF_019054845.1). Taxonomy (NCBI): domain Eukaryota; kingdom Metazoa; phylum Chordata; class Mammalia; order Rodentia; family Heteromyidae; genus Dipodomys; species Dipodomys spectabilis. The sequence goes on along the minus strand of NW_024871173.1, from coordinate 401,379 downwards.
ATGTCATTGACCTCAGGGATACAATTTATGGGACCCTGAAGTTTCGATCTCTGTTGGTACCAACGTTGTGTCTGATAACATGACCCTCCTGTCCCCAGAGCCCAAGGTGATATTCACCAAGCAGCAGCAGGCACATAATGAGGTGAAGGCCGCGGCTGGGGCCAGCGCCACACTCAGCTGCGAGGTGGCCCAGGCACAGACGGAGGTGACCTGGTACAAGGACGGGAAGAAGCTGAGCTCCAGCTCGAAGGTGCGCGTGGAGGCGTCGGGCTGCACGCGGCGGCTGGTGGTGCAGCAGGCGGGCAAGGCGGACGCCGGGGAGTACAGCTGTGAGGCCGGGGGCCAGAAGGTCTCCTTCCATCTGGATGTTGCAGGTGAGTTCCTTGTGGCATTTTTTTGAAGGTGATAAAGATGTGGACTGATTGCCATGATGATAGGCTTTCTGCTCTTTCTGTTAGACTTCATCTCTAATCTCCTAGTTTCCAACTCTCATTTTCCTGATGTGTTAGACCAAAGGAAACTGATGGGAGAGGGAGAAAAACATTTTTTTTTTGGTTGGTAATAGGTTTTGAACTCAGGGCCTGGGCACTGCCCCTGAGATGTTTTTTTTTCCCCCCTCAAGTCTAGCACTCTACCACTTTGAGCCACAGCTCCACATTTTGGGTGGTTAATTGGAGAGAAGAGTCTCACAGACTTTCCTGCCTGGGCTGGCTTTGAACCTCAATCCTTAGATTTCAGCCTCCTGAATAGCTAGGATGACAGGCATCAGCCATCGGTGCCCTGTGAGAAAGACTCGTTCTGTTCTGTGGATCCCCAGTGGTGTTCGCAGTCACACAATCTCACCAGCTTCCCAGCATCTTTCTGGTTTGACCGCCTGTGTCTAACTCTGACTCCTTCAGACTCTGTGGTGTGAGGTGGCCTGGCCGTCTCACCTCGTGGAGGTCAGTTTCTTTCTGCTGGAGGCTGGTGTCATCCTCTTCCCCTTGCACAGCTCCACCCGGCTCTACCTCACTTGTGAGAGATGTTTGAATTTCACTTGATTGGGATTAAGGAAGATTTCAGCCACCAAATACATGGAGTTGCCTCAAGACTTATCTATGGATTTTTAGGGTTGTCAGTCTTCTTCAGTATTCTTCCCTTCTCTTGGGTGGGTATAGATGTTTTCTAGACCCATGCTTGTGTTATGTCAATGCTCAGTAAACTAGCAGCAGAAATGTTTAGATATGAGGCTTAGAGTTGTCCTTTTAAGGAAGGTCTTACTTATCTTTTTTAACTTCAGTTAGAATGTTTTGTGTCGGAATTTCCCTCGAAGTTTGATTTATAAACTTACTCCTAGGAAGGAATCAGCAGTTTAGTGCTGGTAGTAGGGCTTTAACTCAGGGCCTGGGTGCTACCCTTAGATAGTTCACTCAAAGATGGCTCAAAGATGCTGTTTCTTTCTTTCTTTCTTTCTTTCTTTTGTCTGTCGTGGGGCTTGAACTCTGGGCACTTGAGCTACAGTGCCACTTCCGGTTTTCTGGTGGTTTATTGGAGATAAGAGTTTCACAGACTTTCCTGCCCAGGCTGGCTTTGAATTGTGATCCTCAGATCTCAACCTGCTGAGTAGCTAGGATTATAGGCGTGAGTCACCAGCACCCGGCTATATGATGCTGGTTCTTTGAAGAAAAGAATTTCAGATGTTTCTACTTGGGCTAGCATCGAATCTTGGTGTTCAGATCTCAGTCTCTTGAGCAGCCAGGATTACAAATATGAGCCACCAGCACTTAGTTTTTTATACTTTTTATTAACAAGTGTGTGTGTGTGAGAGAGAGAAAGAGAGAGAGAGGGAGGGAAGGAGAGGGAGAGAGAGAGAGGGAGGAAGGGAGAGAGAGAGAGAGGGAGAGAGAGAGAGAGAGAGAGAGAGAGAGAGATTTGGACATATCCATTTGTAAATGTACCTTGCCCAGTCTTACCTCTGTCATCTTCCCTCCAAGTCAATCTCAACATGCTGCATAGTTTCATTTTCACATGTGGATGTAAACTATTTTGATTATATTTACTCTCCTCTCATTATCCTCACCTTTCTTGTCCCTCTAATACCCTAAACTCCAAACATCTCCCCTTTTACATTTCTGCCATTTTTTAGTGCATGATATTCAAAGGAGTTTCATCTTGGGATTTCATACATACATATACTACCCTTTAATCAAACTGACTTCTTTTACACCTTCCCCTATTTTTCAACAGCTTTCAGTGAGTTTTATTTTAGTATCTGTATTAATAGATACAATGTATTTTGGTATTATTCACTCTACTGAATGTTAGAACATTTAGTATCCTAGCATTCTCTCCATGCCTGCCCTCCCCCCATACTGTATATAGTGCTAACATGGCAGTGTTTACTTTGTGACATTCCCCAGTAATTATTTGTGCCTGTACCTTTCTAGATGGTTCCTTGGGGAGTATGAAACTAAATGTATTTTTTTTGTTTGTTTGTTTTTATTTTGGGTCCAGTCGTGGGGCCTGAACTCTGGGCCTGGGCGCTGCCCTTCAGCTCTTCAGCTCAAGGCTAGCGCTCTACCACTTGAGCTACAGCGCCACTTCCGGCTTTTTTCTTTTTGCATATGTGGTGCTGAGGAATCGAACCCAGGGCCTCATGCATGCAAGGCAAGCGCTCTACCACTGAGCCACCTTCCCAGCCCCGTAAATGTATTTTTTTAAAGAGAGTCTTATTAGTTTGTTTTTCAAAATACTGGGCACTGAATACTTGATAAGGAAAAGATGTTTTATTCAGCTCTAGATGCATGCTCTAGTTCTAGATGCTGAAAGCCCAAAGAATGTAGACTCGGTTCTGCCTGAACCACACCATGGCAGATGGCATTACATATGAGAGGAATTCAGATGGCATGCAAGGACCATATATATATGTAAAATATATGTAAATACATATATTTATAAAATATATAGTATATAAAAACATATATATGTTTATACACACACACACACACACACACATATACACACACTGGAGCTTGAATTCTGGGCCTGGGCACTGTTCTTGAGCTTCTTTGGCTCAAGGCTAGTGATCTACCATTTGAGCCACAGTGCCGCTTCTGCCTTTTTCTGAATAGTGTATTGGAGATAAGAGTCTCCAGGACTTTCCTGCCTGAGCTGGCTTTAAACTATGATCCTCAGATCTTAGCTTCCTGAATAGCTAGGATTATAGCTGTGAGCTACTGGTACACAGCTTTAAAATATATTTTAAATGGACACATAGTAATTGTACATACTTTTGGAGTATCATGTGACATTCTAGTACATGTATACAGTACATAATGATCAGATCAGACAAGGAGTATTTCTATCACCCTCAGACACTTGTGATTTCTTTGAGAGGGGAATATTCAAAATCCTCTTCACTAGCTATTTTGAATATGCAATCAATTGTTGTTAATTGTAATTATCTTACTGTGCTATATATAGACTTTTAGAAGTTACTTTTTCCCACTCAATACAGGTTCCACCTTGTAAAAGTCCCATTATCTGGGAATATTCGTGCAGTGGGCCTTGAGCTTGCAGAATATGAATCTTGGTGCACAAAATACACCCACAGCAAGAGTCTTACATACACTCCTCATGCTAGCAGTAAATGTGCTGGTACTGTATCATTGCAATGAGGAGGTTTGCAGATGCTAAAATCCCATGTGTATTTTTAATTAAATTTTTTCATATATATAAGTGTTAGTGTTATTTAAAGAAAATGTGACAAATTATTTTATAGTGCTATATATGAAAAGATTAGATTACTTAGTCAAGTTCTTCAAAGTGTTTGTAAAAAATAATACAAAGCCAGGCACTGGTGGCTCACACCTGTAATCCTAACTACTCAGGGGGTTGAGATCTAGAGAGTCATGGTTTAGGGGCAGCCTGGACAAGAGTTTGCTAAACAACTTTTCCAAAAATAACTTTCCTAATACAGAACTGGAGATGTGGCTCAAGTGACATAGTGCTAGCCTAGCATTAGACCCTGAGTTTAATTCCCAGTATTGATTTTTAAAAAAGTACTGTTAAAAATTGAACCAAACTCTTGACTAGTAACATCAAAAAAAGAACAAAGGAAAATGTCATAATGGAATCCGATATTTTTGTACATTCAATATAAGCTAATACAAAAAGAAAAAGAAAAAAAACTCCACCATGGAACCATGGCAGGATGTGTCAGCAATCATGTTTACTGTCATCCTCCTTATTCAGTTTCATGTTCCATGGTTTGCTTCCATACTAGAAATGATCCAAAAATATTTCATGGAAAATTCCAGAAATGAATAAGCAATTCATCAGTTCTAAATAGCATGTGGTTCTGAGTAGTGTGATAAACTCTCAGGCCATCTTGTTCCATCTGCCAGAGTAGCCACCTGCTCATTTTTCATTACATAGTCATGCACTTCAGTGACTCACTCCAGGTAATCCTTATTTTTATTTTTCTGTCTTTTTTCTTTTTTTTTTGTTGGTCATGGGGCTTGAACTTTGGGCATGAGCGCTATCCCTCAGCTCTTCAGCTCAAGGCAAGCACTCTACCGCTTGAGCCACAGGAGATGAGTCTCACGGACTTTCCTGCCTGGGCTGGCTTGAACCACGATCCTCAGATCTCAGCCTGCTGAGTAGCTAGGATTATAGGCGTGAGCCACTGGCACCTGGCTTATTTTTCTTTTTAAAAATTTTTCTTAATTTTTTAAGTTATTGCAAAGGTGATATATGGAGTAGTTACAGTTTAATAAATCAGGTAATAAGTATATTTCATTTTGGACAACATAACCCTTTCCCTCACTCTCCTAGTTTTTCCTCTTGTCTCCACCCACAAGTTGTATAGTTCATTTTCAACATGGTGTCTAGTGAGTACCACTGCTACGTTTGTCTACCCTTTGTCCTTCCATTTTTGTGTTCCCCCTTACCCTCTCAAAGTTGGATAACTGAACAAGCAAGACAAAAAGAAAAGAAAACAAAAACAACAACAAAGAAAAAACTTCTTGTTCTCATTTCCTAGAGTTTATTTTGATAAATATTATTTTTATATGATGAGAGGCACATGGGCATTGTGCCTCCCTAAGAGTATACTCCTGTGGGCCTTATTTTTCTTGTAGACTTTCATTAATGAATATTGTTGTAATTGTTCTGTTCCAGTTGTAATTGTTCTACTCCTTATTATTGTTGTAATTCCTTACTGTGTCTGATTTATACATCAAACTTTATCATAGGTGTGTATATATAGGGAAAGACAGCATATATAGGTTTTGGGGTTACTTGCTTTTCAGGCATCCATTGGGGTCAGGGAATGTATATTATTAGGTGGATAAGGAAGGTGCTGAGCAGTGTTAGGACTTAACCTGGGCACACAGCTGGTGCGGAGGTAGGTTCTATCCAGAGCCACAAGACTGTCCAAATCTTTCCCCCCTCTACTTGGCCACCCTAATTTAAACTTACATGTCTCTAGAGCCCAAGGTGATGTTTGCCAAGGAGCAGCCAGCTCGAAGCCAGGTGAAGGCCGAGGCAGGGGCCAGCGCCACACTGAGCTGTGAGGTTGCCCAGGCGCAGACGGAGGTGACCTGGTACAAGGATGGGAAGAAGCTGAGCTCCAGCTCGAAGGTGCGCGTGGAGGCGTCGGGCTGCACGCGGCGGCTGGTGGTGCAGCAGGCGGGCAAGGCGGACGCCGGGGAGTACAGCTGTGAGGCCGGGGGCCAGAAGGTCTCCTTCCACCTGGGTGTTGCAGGTCAGTGTTTTGGATACAAAGTTAGCCTTGTTTGGAGATAATGACTTGCCTTCCACTCATTGACTGATTTGTGGTCTTTCTATTAGGCTTTGTCTCTTAATCTCTCTCCTTCCCTCACCTGCCCTTTCATACTGGCAGCTGGGTTCACTAAGGATAAGTGGCAGCGGCAGGTCCTCCAGTCCATCTTGGGTGTTGTTTCTTTCCTTTTCTGCTTCTGGGGCTTGAATTCAGGGCCTGGGCACTGTCCCTGAGATTTTTTTTTCATCCTCGAGGCTAGTACTTTACCACTTGAGCCACTTCTGGTTACAGTAATTGGAGATCAGAGTCTCACAGACTTCAAATCATGATAGATCTTAGCCTCCTAAGTTGCTAGGATTACAGATGTGAGCCATAGAGGCCCGGCTAGTAGTATTCCTTTTTACAGATCCTTAGTTATATGTTCCCAGAACCTGCTTGTTGCACTGTGTTGTTGGGCTCTGGGTTCAAAAGTAGCCCTGAGACTCTCAGCTGGGTGATGTGCTCATGCTCCCAGGTTCTCTCTCAGAGCCACACCCAGTTCTTACAGTTATTTATTTATTTATTTCTTTGGGCCCAGTCGTGGGGCCTGAACTCTGGGCCTGGGCACTGTCCCTCAGCTCTTCAGCTCAAGGCTAACGTTCTACCACTTGAGCCACAGCGCCACTTCTGGCTTTTTTCTTTTTGCTTATGTGGTGCTGAGGAATTGAACCCAGGGCCTCATGCATGCAAAGCAAGCACTCTACCACTGAGCCGCCTTCCCAGCCCACAGCTATTGATGAGAAATTTCAACTATTTAGTCACGCTTTTAAATATGTCAGTCAGCCCTTGTGTGCTTCTTTTTACAGCTTTAGGTGTACTAGGATCCATTTCTTACCTTTCCGGTGTAGTGGACAGAAGTCACCTGCATGTCCAACTGTAAAAAAGTCCTACCTCTGCTTCGTTGCAGTGTCTCTGCAAAGTGTATAGAGCAGAGATTGGTTAATATGTGATATGTGATATACACTTGTGAGAGTGGAAAGATCTTTTTAAAGCGCATCATGTGTTCCTTTTGTCTTCCAACATTCTCTGTCAGAAGTGCCCTTGGAGACTGATGTATAAAATCAGAGTGAAAGCAGCTGGAGATAGTGAGTCAGTGCTGTGTGAAGGCGGTTGCTGTGGGGTAGGCGTTGGCTGCTGGACAGCACATACCACTTGGCATTTCCCTTGTGATTAGGCATTCTTTTGTCTGGCTTCTAAAGAAAGCCAAGAAATTCATGAATTTTCCTTTTGCTAAAAGAGATTTAGCATGGCTATGTACCCATGTTTTACTGTTAGGTAGCACCACAAGTCAGTTGGATGTTGTGTATGTAAACACTTGTCTCTTTCTGTCTTTGGGAGATTGGTTTCAAGACCCTGTGGATCACAAAATTTAATATTTAGGGAACAATTACAAGAAAAAAGGCACTGTGGAGATGCTGGTGGATGGATCTATGGATATAGAAGGCTCGCTGTATAATCAGTTATGAATTTGGTTCCCCAAAGACTTGTTATTGTTTTTGTGAAACATTATTTGGAGAAGATGTGTAACAAACCATTTTATGGCAAAAATTGACAAGTTATGTCAATTCCTATGTAATTATGGCAACACTGACAAAGAAGTGATAGAAAACTTGAACTGTTGTCCCATAACCTTCAAATAAGCGGAAGCAGTATTTTAGAAAATGCTTTTCATAGAAAAAGGATAAGCACAGTGATTCTGCTGGTAAATTATTCCAAAAGTCCCATGCGGATGGTGAATAAGACAAAGGAGATATGGTTTCCAATTCATCTTAGGTAGACAGTATGGGATGATTTTCAAAATCTTACCAAGAATTAGGCAGAAGTAAAGTTACAGGCTAAGCCAGAATACTAAGCACAATGTTGGCACTTTACTCTAAAACACATAAGGACCATATACTACAGTGAAAGCCATGGCTTATGAAGGTGTAGTTGATTTAACATTAGAAACACAGAAGATCACAGTGATGTCTGTTGATGGATTATAAGAGAAGTACACAGCTATTTCAATAAAGGCAGGAAAAGGCTTGATATAATTTAGGATTAGTATCCTGGAAAATATCTGACCAAATTTAGCATCAATTCATGACACACTGAAAAGCTTTGCAAAGTAGCAACAGTGGTTGCTATTTTGGGAAACTGGTTGACAGTCTGCCTTAGGTGAGGGATTTGCCTCAGACAGGGACAGGAAGAGGAGCCCTCTGTCACTGCCCTTGCCTAGTGTACAACACAGTCGGAGGAGTAACATAGAGGTGTAAGATTGAGAATACCAAGAGTGAGATTTATAGATCATAAGTTTAACAGTTTAAAAATCCAAAAGATTACTTATTAGACTTGAAAGTCTCAGGAAAGATCACCTTATATATAAATCTCACCTAGAGTTTCAGATATGAGCTACCTACCCCTAGCCTATACTATGACATTTTATATGAAGAAATTGAGAACCCAAAGTGGCTTCTGAGGGTGCACTGGAGCCCGTCTTCCTCCCCTTCAGATACTGAGGGCCGACTATATACCTAGTAGGGGCATTGATGGATTGACTCACTGGTGTGACTCACACACACACACACACACACACACAAAATGGTTATCCATATACTAAGAGTAAACACTGAAAAATAAAAATTTTAAAGATTTACAGAAGCTTGAAAAGCATTGTTTTTCATATTCTAGGTCCAACAAATGATAGCCCAGTGGAGGAAATTATTAAAATGTTTTGAGATAAATGGACGGAAGTTTGAAGGAATTAGAAACCATAGAAGATTTAATTTTATCCCAAGTCAGAATTAAAACATACGATTTTTGGACCAGTGTGTGGCTAGGGGAGGAAAAAGAGGATGGTCTTCATTGAGCAGTGCTAAGGTCATCACTGATGTGTAAAAAAAAATAGCCTTCTATGTCTCTCTTAGGCCCTAGTGAGAGTCAGTAACACTTGCATCAGCCACTTCAGTAAAGAAAGTAGGTCTTAACTAGTTATACAGATTATTGAGGCACTTTCTTATAATGAATGGTTTCATAACCAGAACAAAAAGGCACTGCTCACCCTGAATCAGTTAATATGATTTCCTAAGTAAAAAAACCAAAAACACCTCCCCCCTCAAATTTATTTCATCAAAGACACCATAACAGAGTGAAAGAATAAGGCACATAGAGAGGGAGAGTGTTAAATGCATGTAACTGGCAAGACACTGGTATTGAAATAAAGAAGGACCTAAAACCCAGACATTACTAGTGAAAATGAAGGTCATCTTGAACAGTGATATGTGAGGAGTAAACACTATGGCAATAAATGGCCGAAGTTCTCAACCCTGTGCATCATCAAGACAGATTACTGGAGAGCCACTGTAGGCGTCAGTGCACAGAGATGGTGTCACAGTGTTCCCCAGCACAGAGCCACTGAGCAGGGACAGGATGTGTGGATAAACTGTGGAGGCTTGTGCCAAGGAGCACTGGGGCATACAGCAGATGCAGGACCTGGAGCAAGCCTGAGCTACTCAGCATCTCTGACCATGTGTTCCTCCCATGTGTCCCCAGAGCCCAAGGTGGTGTTTGCCAAGGAGCAGCAGGCAAAAAGTGAGGTGAAGGCCGAGGTGGGGGCCAGCGCCACACTGAGCTGCGAGGTGGCCCAGGCACAGACGGAGGTGACCTGGTACAAGGATGGGAAGAAGCTGAGCTCCAGCTCGAAGGTGCGCGTGGAGGCGTCGGGCTGCACGCGGCGGCTGGTGGTGCAGCAGGCGGGCAAGGCGGATGCCGGGGAGTACAGCTGTGAGGCCGGGGGCCAGAAGGTCTCCTTCCACCTGGGTGTCACAGGTCAGTGTTTGGCACACAAAGTTCACTTTGTTTCAAGGTGATGTGAGCCTGGGTGATGGTCCAGATAGATGAGTATGCTCTATGTTAGACTTCCTTTTATAGTCTCCTTTGTCTCTCATTTTTATTCCTGTGGCTGATCCTAGGGAGGCTCTTCTCATGCAGTTGGAGTGATGTTTCTATGTAACTGGGATTAGCCATTCATCATGAACACCTGCAGAGAACCCTCCTAGTGTTAATTTGTTGTCCTAAGACTTCTGCTGCTTTTGGCCTTGTGACCTAAGTGTCTCAGAACCACATGGAATGCTCATTTGAGGAAGATCCTTGAATTTGTTTCAGTCAGAGGAGGAAGATATTTTGGCCTCATAATCATCCTTGGAATTATACAAAGGATGAACTGTGGGTTGTCAAAGTTAAGGTTTTGGGCTGTTCTTCTGTCTTTTCCTGGAGAGATGGAAGTTCTCTCAGTGCATTCACTACATAGAGAAAAATCTAGATCCATGATTTCTTTGATGTTTGTGCAAAGCAAACCAAGAGTTGGTATGATGTGTACCTGTGCTCACATGGGGATTGGAAACTGTAGCTTTAAGGAAAATCTCATTTTTCTTTTGCCTTTAGTTAAAGCATAGTCAGAAATTCCTCAAATAAGTTTATACATTTTGACCTGGAAAGAAGTAAGTAGTTCAAACTCTTCAAGATGAGTTAGTACAGTAGTAGCCGTTAACTGGTCAAACAATCCATTCATAAAGATTGCTAGTTAGTTGTATGTGTCTGTGCATCTGATGTGATTCACAGGTCTGAGAACTAACTCTAGAGAGTATATATATGTAATATGTGGAGACAGAGAGAGAGAGAGAGAGAGACGGCGCCTCCCAAGTACCAGCACAGAGCTAGGTGTGGCATCTATATGAATGGTGTGTGGTTGTGTAGGATTCCAGCCTACTAGGCATCTTTCTAAAATGTTATTTTGAGATTGACAAAATTTTACGGTAGTAAATTTGGAAATTTTTGACAAATTGAGCAGTTTCTTAAACTAAGAAGAAATAGACACATAGTCCTATAACATCTAAAGAAATGTAACCAGAAATTAAAAAAGAAAACCTTCTTTATAGAGAAATCTATAAGTTCAGTGGCTCTATTGATAAGTTATACCAAGTATACTGGAAAGAAAGTGCCCACATTTGTGGAAATATTAAGAGTAGAACAAAAAGATACACTCACAAATATGTTTTATGTGGAGAATACACAACATGGATACAACATGGAAACAAAAAGCTATATATAGAGGTTAATTCCAGGTGAATTAGAGATCTCAGCACCCCAGGTACACCATAATACTCTTAGTTGATGACATGGGTTGCTGAATAAGGCAAGATTTCTTATGGGGAACAAGCAGACTAATTACAGTGTATCCAGAGTACACGTCTGACTACATTATAATGAATAGCAGCTAAATTAGAAGACATGTGTTTTAATCTGCTTTGTGTTGCAATAACAAAAGGCTGGGTGAATGAGAAAGAAGTAAATTTGGCTAATTGTTCTGGTGACTGGAAGATTGTACATAGCATGGTGCTGGGGTGCTGGTGGGGATCTTAGCTCCACACCATGGTGAAAAAGCAGAGAGGGAGCCTGCCATGTTCAGAAGGGGCCAAATGCATGGAAGTTTATAGCAGTCTGCTCTTGAAAGAACACATTACTCCTGCAGGGCCCAGTGCACTCTGCAAGACCCAGCCCACTTTTGGGGACCAGCGTTAACTCACGAGGGCAGAGCCCCAGTTGGTGTTCGATGGCTGTGGAGCCTTGGGTTGTCTGGGCTTTCCCCAGAGACAGCAGCTGATGATGCCTAGAGCATCAGTGTGGGGCCTTGGGGACTGTGAGCCCTGTGGTGAGGACGTGCCTCTCTGGGAGACTCTACGTTGCTGTGGAGGGACAAGAACACATGCATCCTGACCTTAGTGGCTCATTGGAGGAGCCTGTGTACAGAGACGGGGCCAGTGTTCTCTCTGAACAGAACCAGGGAACAGTGGCAAGATATATGGATATACTACGCACTTTGCACTGAGAGGTGTTGGCACTTGTCTGACCACAACAGCTGGTGCAGTACCTAGAAAATATTCTGTCCCCTAGCCATAGTCATACCTAGTCAGTATCTCTGACCATGTGTTCCTCCTGTGTGTCCCCAGAGCCCAAGGTGGTGTTTGCCAAGGAGCAGCAGGCAAAAAGCGAGGTGAAGGCTGAGGCGGGGGCCAGTGCCACACTGAGCTGCGAGGTGGCCCAGGCACAGACGGAGGTGACCTGGTACAAGGATGGGAAGAAGCTGAGCTCCAGCTCGAAGGTGCGCGTGGAGGTGTCGGGCTGCACGCGGCGGCTGGTGGTGCAGCAGGCGGGCAAGGCGGACGCCGGGGAGTACAGCTGTGAGGCCGGGGGCCAGAAGGTCTCCTTCCACCTGGGTGTCACAGGTGGGTGACAGGGTTGGGTTGAATGGGGAGGAGCTCTTAGTGGTGGGTATAAAATAGGCCATGTTAGGCAGCAAAGGCCACTTAGGTCCTTGGGTCTCATCATCCATGTCTTCAGCTTTGCTCAGTGGCTCTAGGCCATTGTGCCATTATTAGGAAACCAGAGCAGGCTGATGGTCCAAGCTCACCATGGTATGCACCTTGTTGTCTCTAACGCTGAGGTCATGGGACATTGTGTAGCGGGGTGACATGCAGGTGGCAAAAGCTCACTATGCCCTTTTAACCCAGCTCCAGATATCTGCAAGCCCTTGCTTGGGTCTGTGTTGTTCCCACTCATCCATCTCTGTATGTCTGCCTCCTCTACCTCCTCTCTGCCTGGGGAAAGGAGCCACCATAGTTCAGTCTTCTTCCCTCTTGGCCCAGGATGGGACTCTGCTCTCTGATATTCCTTTTATAGCCTTGGCCAAGAAAGATATGTGCTGCTTGTTGGTGCTGAGGATAGACATTCCTTTATCCTTTTGCCGGGGCCCCTGAATGGTGGGAAAGAGTTGGTAGGTCATTGGCGGTCTGTGGGCTGTGGGAAATCTGAGGCAAGGAAGAGTCAGGATCCTGTCTGCAAAGATCAGGAAGGTGGCATTGTCAGGGGCAGGCCAGGCTTCTGTGACCACACAGGCAGCAGCAGGTTGTCTGGGCTGGGTGAGTCTGGGGTGCTCGGGGGTGATGAGGGCTGAGTACCCCAGGCTTCTCCATACACAGCTATGAAACATCATAGTGGGCCACACATAGCTTAGAACCATGTGCATTGTCATGCAGTGCTCTGCTAATCAGGACTAGCCTGCTTGGGCTCAGGTGAGCTCTAGTCACTGAAGAATTTGGATCTATTCTACAGTTTCTCTCTGATATCTCTGTCTCTGTTTCTTTCTTGTCTCTGTGCCAGTACTGGGGCTTGAGCTTTGGGCCTGAGAACTGTCCTTGAGTTCTTTTTGTTCAAGGCTAGAGCTCTACCACTTGAGCCAGTTGTACTTCTGGATTTTTGTGGGTAATTGGAGTTAAAAATCTCATAGACTGGGGCTGGGAAGGTGGTTCAGTGGTAGAGCGCTTGCCTTGCATGCCTGAGGCCCTGGGTTCGATTCCTCAGCACCACATAAGCAAAAAGAAAAAAGCCGGAAGTGGCGCTGTGGCTCAAGTGGTAGTGCGCTAGCCTTGAGCTGAAGAGCTGAGGGACAGCGCCCAGGCCCAGAGTCCAGGTCCCATGACCAGAACCCCCCCCCAAAAAATAAAAAATAAATCTCATAGACTTTTCCTATCCAAGCTGGCTTTGAATCATTATCCTCATTTCTCAGCCACCTGAGTAGCTAGGATTACTGCCTTGTACCCTTGTCTGTGTCCAGAGCCCAAGATGGTGTTTGCTAAGGAGCAGCAGGCAAAAAGCGAGGTGAAGGCTGAGGCGGGGGCCACCACCACACTGAGCTGCGAGGTGGCCCAGGCGCAGACGGAGGTGACCTGGTACAAGGACGGGAAGAAGCTGAGCTCCAGCTCGAAGGTGCGCGTGGAGGCGTCGGGCTGCACGCGGCGGCTGGTGGTGCAGCAGGCGGGCAAGGCAGATGCTGGGGAGTACAGCTGCGAGTCCGGGGGCCAGAAGGTCTCCTTCCACCTGGGTGTCACAGGTCAGTTGTTTTTTTCCACAAAGGAAAGGCCCTGTTGGCTTTGTGACACACTGTGTTGCTTGACTGAGCACTGGAGTGGGAAGGGTGGGAGTAGGAGGGGCGATCACTCTGTACCTTGAACACTGCCTCCGTGTGGTAATGCATTGTTATGCATTTCTAGCAGCCCTGGCAGCCTCGTGCTGGTTCTTGCTTTCCAGGGAGGTATGTGGCTCTGTCTGGTGCATGGGACTCGGGCCAAGTGTGCCTGGTACGAGAATGTTCTGTCGCGTGTCTGGCAGCACCTGCGTTCTCTGATTAGGCAACACATGAAGTTTCCTGCTAGGGCCACTTGTTTCCATTTCAATGAAATTAAATGAGGGGAGTTTTGACTACCCCATTGTACTTAAATTACCTTGAGACAAAAATTTGGCTTAGTAATAGTTTCATGTGTCTGGATTCTTCCTTCATTTCCATACATAGACGCTGACGTGCCATGGTATTGACGTCCTATTGTAGGGTCTATGTGTAGGCTGTGCACTGTCAGAGTGCTGGTGGGAATGCGCCTAGGGGATTGCAGTGCTCTCTGATTTCCAAAGGCAATTTAGAACATTCTCTGCTAGTATTCTCTTTGGAGTTTGATTTATAATAAATAGCCAAAGTACAAGTAGCTTTCTGAGCTTTCTCCATCCTTGAAAAATGAGGTGACTTCCTTTAGAGGCAGCAGTTGTCCACAAGGTAGTGTTTATGTTACAGAATTCCTTTTGTTCATTTCAGCTGTCATACAGCAATCCCCGAAATACATTCCCTTCCCTTCACTAAGCCACCTAATGTCAGGTTGCAGTGGTTGTGGCTCTCTATTGACCTGAGTGTCAATGGATGACATTTTCATATAGCTCCATTCTGCATTGAAATGTGAGAGTGTGTAGATTTAAAAAAATCTGTTTGCCGACTTTTAAGAGAATATGGCTAATTATTTTATGATAATAAGTTTGCAAAACTATGAACATTTTGCATTTCCTAGAAAGTTATCAAGATGACACAGGGGAAAGAGGAATTTGAATGGCCTTCTTGAAGGAAATTATTAGTGTTTTATTGCATAATAAGATGACTATAATTGATAATGTGTAGTATAGTTCAAAGTAGTTATAAAGAATATATAAAATATAGTATTTAATAGTATACAAAGAATATATGAAATATTCTCACCATCTAGAAATAATAACTATTTTAGGTAATATTCTCACTATCCTGATTTGATCATTCTATGTACATATATATGGGAATGTCTCATTTGCCCTATAAATACATGTGATTATTTGTTGGTTAAAATAAAAACATTTCAAGGGCTGGGAAGCTGGCTCAGTGGTAGAGCGCTTGCCTTGCATGCATGAGGCCTCAGCACCACATAAGCAAAAGAAAAAAGCCAGAAATGGCGCTGTGGCTCAAGTGGTAGAGCGCTAGCCTTGAGCTAAAGAGCTGAGGGACAGTGCTCAGGCCCAGAGTTCAGGTCCCATGACCGGACCCCCCCCCCCCAAATAAAAACATCCCACATTCATGTATATTATTCTAAGCAGGAGAGGAAAATAAATACACTCTCTAAATTATTTTCTGTTGTACATAATCTGTCCAGTGACTCAAATGCAAATTACAGTCCTGTTTTTAATATCAAGGGATAAGACAGCAAACTGAACTCACTATGCCTGCAGAGGAATACATTGTGCCACAGGTCATAGATTGCATGTACATGATATCTTTAGGTTCAGACACACAGCACATCTACAGAAAGAATGACATGGTTAGAATGAGTGAGTGAATCATGGGATTGTCTCAACTGATACAGAATAACAATTTTCAATTAAATTTAACATTATGAAACCCGTTAGGTTTGATAAAATTTAGCATCAGTTTATCCTGCACAGTCCTCAAGACATTGTATATATTTTGTTAATTGCTATGGAAAGCATCAAGTAATACCACATTTGAGAGAACCATGAAAGATTTGTCATTGAGATGAGAGAACAGCACATAAAGCCTGTTCTCATCTTCCCTCCAACACTGGATAGTAAATGAGGAGGGCACGAAAAGGTGTATGGGTTGGAAGAAACATACATAGACTCACACATCAATTGAAGACTATTTGAAAATCTAAAATAGTAATATTAGGCTTAGCAAGATAAATGAGAAAGATGATTGGACCTGGCATATTTCACTTAGTCTTGCATCCTTCAGGCTCATCTGCGTTAAAAACATGGCATTGCACCAGGGACTCCAGTGAGGAGCTTATGTTGCATGGTGACAACATCACAACGGTAGACCTGTAGAAGTAGTAGAAGTGTGGGGGGAGTGACGGCATGATGAGAGAGCAGCCAGGGATTGGAGACAGCCTAGTCTTGCTGCTTTATAATATTAGCTGAATATTAGCTAAGTGCAGATAAGAACTCAGACTTGGAGATGAGATTGAGGACTCAGAAACTTTCAGCTTTGTAGTGAGGATGTGTCCCATACTGTTCTGTGAGAGACTTTTATTCTAGAGGCAGGGGCACATATGTCACAAAGCTAATGGGCTCCTTGGAGGAGTCTGTGCACAGAGACTGTGTCAATGTCCTCTCTGGAACAACCCCATCATGCAGGAAAGGTGGGTGAACTGTGGTATGCCAAGAGAGACTTGTTCTGGGCATACAGAAAGTTCTGCCCAAGGCTGAAAAGGTGGCTCAGTGGAAGAGTGCTTGCCTAGCATGAATGAGGCCCTGGGTTCAATTCCTCAGCACCGCATAAGCAGGAAAAGCTGGAAGTGGCACTGTGGCACAAGTGATAGAGCGCTAGCCTTGAGCTGAAGAGCTGAGGGACAGCGCCCAGGCCCAGAGTTCAGGACCCATGACCGACAAAAAAAAGAAAGTTCGACCCTCCAACTACCAGGTCTAGGTCTTCTTCTACCGTGGGCTTCCTGACCTAGATGTCATGTAACTTTGTGTACTCAGAGCCCAAGCTGATGTTTGCCAAGGAGCAGCAGGCAAAAAGCGAGGTGAAGGCCGAGGCTGGGGCCAGTACCACACTGAGCTGTGAGGTGGCCCAGGAGCAGATGGAGGTGACCTGGTACAAGGACGGGAAGAAGCTGAGCTCCAGCTCGAAGGTGCGCGTGGAGGCGTCAGGCTGCACGCGGCGGCTGGTGGTGCAGCAGGCGGGCAAGGCAGACGCCGGGGAGTACAGCTGCGAGGCCGGGGGCCAGAAGGTCTCCTTCCACCTGGATGTTGCAGGTCAGTCCTTTGAGGGGATTACCCAGTTGCCTTTGTTTTGAGGGAATGTAAACATTGCTAATAAGCAGGACAGACCCTGGAGCTCTTTCCTAGGTTTTATTACTGCAAAACTTTTTTTTTGGGTCTGGTCGTGGGGCCTGAGCTCTGGGCCTGGGCGCTGTCCCTCAGTTCTTCAGCTCAAGGCTAGCGCTCTACTACTTGAGCCACAGCGCCACTTTCGGCTTTTTTCTTTTTGCTTATGTGGTGCTGAGGAATCGAACCCAGGGCCTCAGGCATGCAAGGCAACCGTTCTACCACTGCACCAACTTCCCAGCCCTTCTGCAAAACTTTTATCCCCTTTCTGCACATCTTCATTCTCATGGTTGAGCCAATAGGCTTGGTGTGTGTATGTGTTTAGTAGAGTCTAGGCTCTTACATTTTTCAGGCAGAATCTATACACTGTAATGTTCAATCTTATATCCCCTGGATTTGTCCAGAATGTACCACTGTTTCTTAGTGTTCTGGAATCTAATCATACCTGATTCATATAGCTGAGGTAGACCAGATGTCTAACTTCAGAGCTTCTGGAAGTGGCGCTGTGGCTCAAGTGGTAGAGCGCTCACCTTGAGCTGAAGAGCACAGGGACAGCGCCCAAGCCCAGAGTTCAAGCCCTATGACCGACAAAAAAAAAAAACAAAACAAAACTGGATCTAACTTCAGAGCTTCTCCCCATAACTCCCATGAATTCCCCTAGACCTACACAAACCTATTTCCAAACTAGTGAGGTTGAGATATCTAATTTCTAGCATAGAGTAAGGGTAAATTCATCATATCTAGAATGATGCTGACACTAAATATGGGAGTGTCAATGTTAAGTGTTGCGGAATACTCTTCCCCTCTTTCTCATGGATACAGAGCCCTGTTTTATGGCGTACTTTACATCCATGTTTGGTGGCATGTCTATGCAGATCACAGAAGAAGCAGTGGAGCGGTAGACATTCCTGTGCTACCTTTGTGGGAATTTGCAGCTCTGTTTTCAAAAAACATAACAGAGATACACTTTCTAAATCTGTACAGACACACACAGAGCATAAAATCAATGCTAAAATCTTGAAAGAAAATAAGAATTCATATTTTAGGCCAATCTGTTATAGTATCAAGACTAATTTGAGACACAAAATACATTTTCCCTATTTTTTCTTATTATCTTTAAATACTTGTACAGAGTTTTCAATTTCATATGACCATTTATATGTGCATCTTAATCTGTGTCAGCCCTTCCATGATTTACAAGTCCCTGCCCATCCATCTCATTTCCACCTTTATTCTCAAGCTTCCTAGAAGTTCTATTTATACATTAAATATTATGACTTATTTTCTCACCATTCCTCTATCCATTCATCCACTGGTTTTCCCTTAGCTTTCTTTCTCTTCCACAGACAAGACATGTTTCAGTTCCCTGGTTTTCATTTTGGTAAACTGTTAGTTGTTCAAATGGGTTACACTATGAAAACCTGTTTCTGTGTATACCATATTTCAGTCAGCCCCTGGGTGGCCTCTGCCACTTAGTATTTCTGACCATGTATTCTTCTCTGTGTGTCCTCAGAGCCCAAGGTGGTGTTTGCCAAGGAGCAGCAGGCAAAAAGCGAGGTGAAGGCTGAGGCGGGGGCCAGCGCCACACTGAGCTGCAAGGTGGCCCAGGCACAGACGGAGGTGACCTGGTACAAGGACGGGAAGAAGCTGAGCTCCAGCTCGAAGGTGCGCATGGAGGCGTCGGGCTGCACACGGAGGCTGGTGGTGCAGCAGGCGGGCAAGGCGGATGCTGGGGAGTACAGCTGTGAGGCCGGGGGCCAGAAGGTCTCCTTCCACCTGGGTGTCACAGGTAGGTGTCAGGGTTGGATTGAATAAGGGGCACCCTCAGTGGTAGGTACAAAAAACTAAGGGCATGCCAGGCAGCTTGGGCAGCCAAAAGGTCCCAGTGTTCCTGGGTCTTAGCATCCATGCCTCCAGCTCTACTTAGAGGCTTCCTGGCCTGGACCATTGTCAGTAGACCAGAGCAAGTGGACAGGCTGAGCTCACTGTGGTGTGCACTCTGATAACACCAATGTGGTAGTCATGTGGATTGTATGATAACCACAGGCAGTTTTGAGGCTTGGTCCCCAGAGTTGTATAACCCTGTTTGAGCCTGAGGTGTTCCTACAAGACCACCTGTGTGCGCCTGCCTCTCTACCCTAGCCCTTGGCCTGGGGAAAGGAACCACCAGGGCTTAGCCAACTGTCTTCTGACCATGGCTGGCATTCTGTTCCCTTGATCCCTCTGTGTAGCTTTGATCAAGAAAGATACATGCTGCTGGTTTGTGCTGAGGGTAGTCATCCCTCCCAATTTGAGTCCTGCTGTCTGTGGCCTTAAGTGATGGGATAGAGGGGTGGGGGGCACTGGTGGTCTGGTGAGGAGGGTCAGGATCCTGTTCATACAGATCAGGAAGCTGGTGTCCTCAGGAGGCTGGACTGCTGCAGTGTGCTCTCAATGCTGTAACAGCTTACATGCACAGGCTTGGGTGGGCTTGGGATTCTCAGGGTTGTCTTGAGGACTGGCTATCTCCACCTTGTCTGTACACAGATGCAGAGCATACAGCATGGATCATATAGAGTTTGGAATTCTGTATACTCTCACAAAACACTCTGCAAATCATGGATAGTGCTGCCTTGGCTAGGTCTAGTGTGTATTCTCTGGCTCTTGTCTATGTCCAGAGCCCAAGGTGGTGTTTGCCAAGGAGCAGCAGGCAAAAAGCGAGGTGAAGGCTGAGGCGGGGGCCAGTGCCACACTGAGCTGCGAGGTGGCCCAGGCACAGACGGAGGTGACCTGGTACAAGGATGGGAAGAAGCTGAGCTCCAGCTCGAAGGTGCGCGTGGAGGCGTCGGGCTGCACACGGCGGTTGGTGGTGCAGCAGGCGGGCAAGGCGGACGCCGGGGAGTACAGCTGTGAGGCCGGGAGCCAGAAGGTCTCCTTCCACCTGGGTGTCACAGGTGGGTGACAGGGTTGGGTTGAATGGGGAGGAGCTCTTAGTGGTGGGTATAAAATAGGCCATGTTAGGCAGCAAAGGCCACTTAGGTCCTTGGGTCTCATCATCCATGTCTTCAGCTTTGCTCAGTGGCTCTAGGCCATTGTGCCATTATTAGGAAACCAGAGCAGGCTGATGGTCCAAGCTCACCATGGTATGCACCTTGTTGTCTCTAACGCTGAGGTCATGGGACATTGTGTAGCGGGGTGACATGCAGGTGGCAAAAGCTCACTATGCCCTTTTAACCCAGCTCCAGATATCTGCAAGCCCTTGCTTGGGTCTGTGTTGTTCCCACTCATCCATCTCTGTATGTCTGCCTCCTCTACCTCCTCTCTGCCTGGGGAAAGGAGCCACCATAGTTCAGTCTTCTTCCCTCTTGGCCCAGGATGGGACTCTGCTCTCTGATATTCCTTTTATAGCCTTGGCCAAGAAATATATGTGCTGCTTGTTGGTGCTGAGGATAGACATTCCTTTATCCTTTTGCCGGGGCCCCTGAATGGTGGGAAAGAGTTGGTAGGTCATTGGCGGTCTGTGGGCTGTGGGAAATCTGAGGCAAGGAAGAGTCAGGATCCTGTCTGCAAAGATCAGGAAGGTGGCATTGTCAGGGGCAGGCCAGGCTTCTGTGACCACACAGGCAGCAGCAGGTTGTCTGGGCTGGGTGAGTCTGGGGTGCTCGGGGGTGATGAGGGCTGAGTACCCCAGGCTTCTCCATACACAGCTATGAAACATCATAGTGGGCCACACATAGCTTAGAACCATGTGCATTGTCATGCAGTGCTCTGCTAATCAGGACTAGCCTGCTTGGGCTCAGGTGAGCTCTAGTCACTGAAGAATTTGGATCTATTCTACAGTTTCTCTCTGATATCTCTGTCTCTGTTTCTTTCTTGTCTCTGTGCCAGTACTGGGGCTTGAGCTTTGGGCCTGAGAACTGTCCTTGAGTTCTTTTTGTTCAAGGCTAGAGCTCTACCACTTGAGCCAGTTGTACTTCTGGATTTTTGTGGGTAATTGGAGTTAAAAATCTCATAGACTGGGGCTGGGAAGGTGGTTCAGTGGTAGAGCGCTTGCCTTGCATGCCTGAGGCCCTGGGTTCGATTCCTCAGTACCACATAAGCAAAAAGAAAAAAGCCGGAAGTGGCGCTGTGGCTCAAGTGGTAGAGCGCTAGCCTTGAGCTGAAGAGCTGAGGGACAGCGCCCAGGCCCAGAGTCCAGGTCCCATGACCAGATCCCCCCCCCCCAAAAAAAAATAAATCTCATAGACTTTTCCTATCCAAGCTAACTTTGAATCATTATCCTCATTTCTCAGCCACCTGAGTAGCTAGGATTACTGCCTTGTTCTCTTGTCTGTGTCCAGAGCCCAAGATGGTGTTTGCTAAGGAGCAGCAGGCAAAAAGCGAGGTGAAGGCCGAGGCGGGGGCCAGTGCCACACTGAGCTGCGAGGTGGCCCAGGCGCAGACGGAGGTGACCTGGTACAAGGACGGGAAGAAGCTGAGCTCCAGCTCGAAGGTGCGCGTGGAGGTGTCGGGCTGCACACGGAGGCTGGTGGTGCAGCAGGCAGGCAAGGCGGACGCCGGGGAGTACAGCTGCGAGGCCGGGGGCCAGAAGATCTCCTTCCACCTGGGTGTCACAGGTCAGTGTTGGGAATCTGTTCTCTTCTTTTGTAGCCTTTTAGTCATTAGATATCATCTTTTCAGGTCATCCATCTCTCACCTCCCGTCTGTATGCCCATGCTGAACCAGGGAACAGGAAACAGGAAGCAGGTTTTTGGGAGGCCTGGTGCCTTACCAGTGCACCTCAGGAAGTGTTCTAGAAAGGAGAACTCAGTCCTCATCAGTTGCCTGTCTCTGCCTAATTAGTACTGATGTTCCTCAGACTCAGCACTCTCGCTTTATCTTTGCCAGCTGAGCTTGGTCATATATCCTCACCTGGGATCTGTTTCTTTGGTGCTTTTGGGCAACTCCCAATGCCCTCATCCAGAATCCCACAAAGGCTATCCAAAGTCAGAGGTCTTTTATTTTCCTTGAAACTAATAAGAGGAAGTTCCAGCTTCCTAGGGTTAAATATCAGATCATCAAAGTCGTTCTTGCCTTTCACACAAAGCACTGTGTGCTCCTCACTGGGGCACAGTCTAAAACCATGTTTTGGTGGCAATGCCTGAGCAATCAAGACCAAGAGTCCAGGGTAGGTAGTAGATATAATCCTGTGATACACATCTCTGTATTTTGGAGTTCTCTTTTTAAAGCAAATCTTGTTCTTTTGTCTTCAGTTAGAACATTTTGCATTAGCAAACCTCCAGGAGTTTGGGTTATACATATAGAAGTGAAAAGGACTCTAACCTCATGGCACATCATACAGTGGGTTAATGATGTGTGGCAGCCTGTATTGGCAAGGTGGATTACTTCTGTAGAATTTCCCAAGTGATTCGAGTACGTATGTGACACCCAGCCAGGGCCATAAGGGGTCTGTGAGGTAACACAACCTTCCGTGTGGCGGATCATGGTTTTACATGACCCCTAAGTGCTCACTCACATGGCAGTTTGGTATTGCATCTGGACACGACAGTTCGTTGATAGATGTACCAAAGAAAAGACCCTCCAGGTATCTTTCTGAAAAAGTAGGGAATAAAGCATGATATTGTTTTATGCCTGTAAATTGAAGAAGTTTCAACAAATTTACCAATTCGTGGAAAGCTACATCAAAATGTATATAAAAATAGTGTAATAACCAGCGTGGCCCTTTGGCCAAGCCCGCCAGAGGGGCAGGCATCAAGAGGTTGAAGTTACTACCCCAAGGGTTGTGCAACCCAGGGGCATGCCATGCCGCCGAAGGGGTGGGGCATGCCACAGAAAGGAGAGGGGTGCAGACTGTATGTAGGCTGCATGTTCCAAGTCCTGAGAGGGGTCCAGAGGAGACCAGGAATCGTGAGGGGAATCCTGAGGAGAGTCCTGAGGAGAGTCCTGAGTAGAGTCCTGAGGAGTCCTGAGGAGAGTCCTGAGGAGAGTCCTGAGGAGAGTCCTGAGGAGTCCTGAGGAGAGTCCTGAGGGGAGAGAGCAACAAAGAAGTAGAGCTACAGACAGGGGAGACACAGAGTGGAGAGAGAAACAGCAGGAGGGGAAAGCCTACTGGAGTAGAGCACGACAGGCCTGAGGAGGGAAGGGCAGGCCTCGAGAGGCCATTTGGGACCTCTTCCAGAGGCCATTTGGGGCTTCCTCAAGAAGCTATTTGGGGCCTCCTCGAGGGGCCATTTGGGACCTTTTCCAGAGGTCACTTGGGGCCTCCTCAAGAGGCCATATAGGACCTCCTCCAGAGATCATTTGGGGACTCCTCGAGGGGCCATTTGGGACCTCCCCCTAGAGAGGCCTGTGGAGAGACGCCTCCCAGAGCAGAGCAGGGCAGGCCTGTGGAGAGTGGAGAGGCGTGCAGAGAAGGAGGAAGGGAAGAAAGGAAAAGCCTTCCCCTTTGGAGCTTTGGAGCTTTGGAGGTCTGAGCTTCGGAGATTTGCAGGCTGACTAATTTCAGATCAACTAATAAAGATCGGGGCTGCCCATTGGAGGATTGGAGGTTTGGTGGTCGAGGCTGCTCTGGGTTCTGGGTATCTAGCCCAGAACAAGGTAGTTGCAGGCCCCCTTTAGTGTAAATAAATTTGTTATCTTTAACCATAACTCAGTGGATTGTCTCACTGTTCTGAGGTCATAAGTATAGAATACTCATATCATTTGATAACTTTTAAAGAAACGGAACCAAGGTACTAAGGATCCTGAGATCTGAGGATCCCAGTTCATATCCAGCCTGGGTAGACAAGTCTGAGAGACTCCTACCTCCAGTTAACCAGCAAAAAAGTGGAAGTAGACATATGTCTCAAGTGAGAGCACTGTCCTTGAGCAAAAAAGCTAAGTATGAGTGTAAGGCCCTGAGTTCCTCCCAAGTGCTGACACAGTAAAATAAAATAAGATAGAGGAACCATATTTTAAAAAACTCACATAAGAAGGGTTAAATCCAGTTGTTTGGGAGACTGCTAAGAGCAGGAGGGAGCCTAGCCCTAGGATGAGATTGGAATTTCCGGGACTCTTGTTCCTGTGGTGAGGACATGCTCTTTATGGTCCTGCGGGAGACAATCTCTATGTCACTGGCATTACTACTTCAGCACCTCCCTGAAGAAGCTTGTGCACAGAGGCTGTGCAGAGAGCCCCTGGAACTGTGCAGTGGAGCACTTGCAGGATGTGTGCATAAACCTGGTTTATATTGACTGGAGCTGGGATTCGTCCTGGCCACACAGAGCCCAGAGAGGCTAGCCCCTAGCTTGGCACCTCATCCAGGTTTTCTTTCCCCTGGGTGGCCTCCCTGGTCTAGATCTAGTGTGTCTCTTCCTATGTGTTCTCAGAGCCCAAGGTGGTGTTTGCCAAGGAGCAGCAGGCAAAAAGCGAGGTGAAGGCTGAGGCGGGGGCCAGCGCCACACTGAGCTGCGAGGTGGCCCAGGCGCAGACGGAGGTGACCTGGTACAAGGACGGGAAGAAGCTGAGCTCCAGCTCGAAGGTGCGTGTGGAGGCGTCGGGCTGCACACGGAGGCTGGTGGTGCAGCAGGCAGGCAAGGCGGACGCCGGGGAGTACAGCTGTGAGGCCAGGGGCCAGACGATCTCCTTCCATCTGGATGTCACAGGTCAGTGTTAAGATAGCTCAAGGTTGGGATATGGGTCTTGTCATGGGAATGCAAGGCTGGGCCGGGCCTGAGTTTGGGTCAGTGCTGGGTTCCTTTCTGTGGGTCCTGGACTGCTGGACTCTCTCCCCTGCTACCCAAGGTACATGATGAGAATGTAGCACCTCTTTCCTTATTCCAGGCAACTTCTGCCCAACCTTGCCTGTCATGAGTTCTGGTGTTGTGTCTTCCTATGGTGGAGCTTTTAAAGTTCCAGGACTGTGGAAAGAGCCACAGTCTTGCTGGTGTTTGGCCCTTTCTGTTGTTCTTAGACAGAATGGTCTGTTCTAGGCAAGCTCTGAACTCAAAGCCCTTAGTCTGAGGGGCCCTGCCCTTGGATGTTCTTCCCTGTGTAGGTGTGGGATCCTTAAGTTGGCCTTAGGGTTCTGACAGTCAGCTCTGGGTTGGCACTGTGGGACGACTCCTGCTTACAAGTCCGTTCAGGCCTGCCTCTGAGCCAAGCCGGCCTGCCGCTCACTTCTCTCTCCCACTCTCCCTCCCAGCCCTCCCCTCCACAGCTGTCCCTGTGCCCTCTCAGCACTCCTGTGGGTGCAGCCCCACTCCCAGGAAAGTTATTGGGAAAGCCCTGGCAGCCTGAACACCATCCAGTTAAATCAGATGGCATCCTCCAGTGTCTTGCTGAAGACATTGATCCTGAGCTGGCTGATGCTGTGCTTTTCTAGCTATCCCTATCCTTACCTGGACCCCTTAACCACTGATCTGCCATTTCCCCCTCATCGCCCACTGCTCAGTCAGTGTGGTCTAAGGGTCCTGCTGGATGAGGCAGGCACCACCCTTCTTGGCCCTTTCCCGCTCAACCTTTGCTTCCCATGTTTAACTCTCAGCTTTTGCTTAGTGGTGTTTGCACACTCATGCTGTCTTTCCTGGCTGTCCCCATGGACTGCCAGCCTCAGCCCCTCCTAGCAAGATTTTGTCGTGGTACTATATTTGGCACCACATTTGTCTGTGGAGTTAACCTTCTCTGGAAGACAAGGCTCTGGGCTCCAGCAATTGGTTGAGAAGAGCTGGTGATCCTCAAGCCTGATGTCCTTTGTAGCCATCTTTCACGGCTCCTGGGTACCTAAATGGTGGCCAATAGGTGGCACCTGTCCCTCTGGCTCCACAGAGAGGCAGCAGTGAGGGCAGTGGTTGGAAAATGATATACTCAGGTCCCCACCCTCATGCCAGTTTTCCTCCTCTCCCCCAGAGCCAGAGCTTGAGCCTCTGGTCCCAGAGAGACCCAGCCGCAGGGAGCCTCTGGTGGTCAGGGAACATGAAGACATCGTCCTGACTGCTACGATTACTGCATCCTCGGTGGCCACAGTGACCTGGCTCAAGGATGGAGTTGAGATCCGTCGCAGCAAGCGGCATGAGACCACTAGCTCAGGGGTCTCGCACACCTTGACTGTGCGTGGGGCCCAGGTGCTAGACAGTGCCGTGTACAGCTGCCGTGTGGGCACTGAGGTTCAGGACTTCCCTGTACAGGTGGAAGGTAAGCAGGTGGAAGGGTCTCCTCGGGGGCCCCCTGTCTGCCATGAAGACTAGCAGGTGTGGGGTTTACAGGGGATCCATGCAGGGCACAGACTGATATCCACATTATGCCTGCAGAGGTGGTCACCAAGTTCTCCAGGCCCCTGGAACCTGTCACCGGGGAGTTAGGGGGCACGGTGAGGCTGGTCTGTGAGCTGATCCCGGAGCAGGCGGAGGTGGTGTGGCGCTGTGGGAGCACACAGCTGCGGGCAGGCAAGCGCTTCCAGATGGCTGCAGAGGGGCCCCTGCGCTCGCTGACAGTGTCAGGCCTGCGTGAGGAGGATGCGGGAGAGTACGTGTGTGAGAGCCGCAATGACAGCACCAGCACACAGCTCACTGTTAATGGTATGTGTGGGACAGTGGGGGAAGCAGGCGGCTCCTTAGGGGAGGTGACCCTACTCCTGACTACAAGAGGGGTCTTGGCAGAGCCCTTCCCGTGGTCTCTCAAGCAGAGTTTTCCTCTGCAGTTCCCAGAGTAGTCAAGTTCACATCAGGGCTGAGTGCTGTGGTTGCAGAAGAAGGCCGTGAGGCCACCTTCCAGTGCGTGGTGTCCCCCAGTGACGTGGCAGTCATCTGGTTTCGGGATGGTGCCCAGCTGCAGCCAAGCGAGAAGTTTCTGATATCCCAGAGTGGTGCCAGCCATAGCCTGACCATCTCAGCCCTGGCGCTGGAGGATGCTGGCCAGATCACAGTGGAGGCTGAGGGTATCTCCTCTTCTGCAGCCCTGCGAGTCAGAGGTGAGGCCGGGGATGAGCAGGGCTTTCAAGGTGGACTAATGGCTGATGGCACAGCATTGCCTACCTGTGTCCTGCTGGTCTGGCTGACCTTTAGGTGACATGAAAACTGTCAGCTACAGAAAGACGACCCAGGACCTGAGGGAATGGATTCCTAGTCTGTAGGATAGAAGATGCAATTCTGCAGTTGTGCCTAGTAGGGAATGGTCTTAGGTTGAAGCACTTTAGGAGACTTCTGGAAGAGGTGGGCGTCTGACTCATCTGATGGCTAAGTAGAAGAGAATGAGCAGGTCAGCCTGCGTGCCCAGAAGCATGAAGTGTGTCTGAGCTTATCAAGGCCCAGATTTCATTTGAAAGAAAGTGGCAGCCAAAACGGATTCATGTGAGGGAGCGATCTGAACATGTGCACCTCCTGAGGAGATCATGGGGCAGTAGTCTAAAGCCTGTTTGTTTCTTTTGGTTCAGATACTAGGGCTTGGGTGCTGCTGTCCCTTTGTTTTTTTTGTTTTTTGTTTTTGTTTTTGCTTAAGGCTAGAGCTCTACCATTTGAGCCACAGTTCCACTTCTGGCTTTTTGGTGGTTGATTAGAGTCTCCTGGACTTGCCTGCCCAGTTGGCTTTGAACCTCAATCTTCAGATCTCAGTCTCTTCAGTAGCTAGAATTACAGGTGTGAGCCAATAGTGACACTGCTTTTTAATTTTTTTCCCCCTTAACATGAGCAAGCAAGCATCCTTGGACCTTGTTATGCACAAATGATGGTGCGGCTGTTCTGGGGCTGCAAACTCAGCCCACTCAGTCCCTAGAAATACGATGCTGCTGGCTGCAGTAGACATTTCAGGCACTGGGGCATGGCACAATTTTTTTAGAAGAGGGGAGCAGACTTAGGAGGGGCAGTGGAAGGAGCAACTGCTCTTACTTCATAAAATGTGCAAATGTGTAGCTGAGGCCTTGGAATGGAATTTTGGGACCCTGGTTCCCAAGCATGGAGGTTGGGACTGAGTCCCCCACTCCAGGGAGATCTTTGCTTTCCTGTCTCCCAGAGGCTCCAGTGCTCTTTAAAAAGAAGCTGGAACCACAGACGGTGGAGGAGCAGAGTTCTGTAACACTGGAGGTGGAGCTGACAAGGCCATGGCCCGAGGTGAAGTGGACACGGAATGCTGTGGCCCTGGTACCCAGTGAGAACGTGGAGATCTGTGCTGAGGGCACGCGGCACCGCCTGGTGCTGCGCAGTGTGGGCTTTGTGGACAGAGGCTTCTTCGGCTGTGAGACGCCAGATGACAAGACACAGGCCAAGCTCAATGTGGAGAGTGAGCCTGGGGCCCTGGGGCTGGGGGGAAGAGAGATCGGTGGGACTCTCTCTGGGGTGGGGGGCCTGGAAGGGTGGGCCGGAGGGAGAGCTCCAGGGTAGCCACCAGAGCTAGGAATGTTGCCTTAAATTGGGGTGAGGATTAATGAGCAGGTTTTTCTCTTGGAGGGTTCTGAGGAAACTGGATTGGGAGAGAAGGGAAGGGGAGCAAGTTGCAGACCTGAGTCTGCAAATCCTGGGGTGGGCAGGTGGAGGGAAGGTGCTGACACGGAGTCTGAGTGCTGGTTGGTGGGACTGGAGGGTTTCACTGCAGCATCTAATCAGTGCTCCCCACCATGTACCCCAGTGCGCCAGGTCCGGCTGGCCAGAGGCTTGCAAGCTGTGGAGGTGAAGGAGCAGGGCACTGCCACCATGGAGGTGGAATTGTCACATGCAGACGTGGAAGGCAGCTGGACCAAGGATGGCCTGCGGCTCCAACCCGGCCCCACATGCCACCTGGCAGTGCATGGCCCCGTCCACATGCTCAAGCTCTCTGAACTACGGCCACAGGACAGTGGGCTGGTGGCCTTCAGGGCTGAGGGTGTGCACACATCAGCCCGGCTGGTAGTCACCGGTGAGTGGACTCTAGAATCTAGAGCCTGCCATCTCCTTTCCCCGCGTGGCCTAGGCAAGCATACAGCCATAATTGGGGACAGGCTGTGTAATCTGCCTTGTGTAATCTGCCACCCCAACACCACCCTAGCCTAGAAGTTAGTTACCGCATAGCTTTTTGTCTTCCCTCACCTTCCTCCTCCTGTCTTTCCAGAGCTGCCTGTGCACTTCAGCCGCCCACTGCAAGATGTAGTCACCACCCAGAAAGAGAAAGTGACTCTGGAGTGTGAGCTCTCAAGACCCAACGTCAATGTCCGCTGGCTTAAGGTGCCTTTGTCCCTTCCTCATCTTGAGTCATGAGCAGGCAGGAGGGAGACCTCTGGGTTGAGCCACCCCAGCACCTGACGTGGCCTCTTTCTTCTACAGGATGGTGTAGAGCTACGGGCTGGCAAAGCAGTAGGCATAGTGGCCCAGGGCACCTGCAGAAGTCTCACTATTTACCGGTGTGAGATTGGGGACCAGGGCATCTATGTGTGTGATGCCCACGATGCTCAAACTTCTGCATCCCTGAAGGTGCAGGGTGAGTCTTGGGCAAGGTGTTTGGGATACAGCCAGTGAATGTGAGGATCTCCTTGTATTCCTGTGTCCCTCTGCGAGGTGCCTGGCCACTTTGCCATCCCTTAGTAAGTGGGAGGGTGGCCATGCTGGGAGTGCTGCATGCTTGGGAGCGTGGTAGAGCCCCCCTTCTTTCCTCAGGGCGCAATGTCCAGATCGTGAGGCCCTTGGAGGATGTGGAGGTGATGGAGAAGGAGGGCGCCACCTTTTCCTGTGAAGTGTCCCATGACGAGGTTCCTGGACAGTGGTTCCGAGAGGCCAGCAAGCTGCGGCCCAGTGACAATGTGCGCATTCGCCAGGAAGGTGAGAGGGTAAAGCAGGCTGCAGGTAGGCAAGGGCCTTGCCCCCATGTTCGGTGCTGCCACCCAGTTCTGACTGGCCTTTGTCCCCAGGAAGGACATACACTCTGATCTACCGGAGAGTCCTGGCAGAAGATGCAGGGGAAATAAAATTTGTAGCTGAAAATGCAGAATCTCGAGCCCATCTTCTAGTGAAAGGTGAGTGGGAGTCCCGGGGGAGGGGGGACTGGAGGAAGGACTGGTAGTTATTGGTCATGAGCACAAGGCCTCAGAGGCAAGTTGCTCAAACAGGCCTTGAAGTGTCTAGCATCTTTTGAGTCAGTGACTCAGGAGAGTAAGCAGAACAGTAGGGGCTGGGATGTGGGGAGATGGGAGGACTAGGCCCCATCCTGTGTGTAAAGGGGGAGTTCGTGGTGAATTCTCCTTCCTGAGGCTGCAGTCCACACTGGAGACAAGGGGTATGGATTTCTGACAAGCAGGATGCCTTTCCTGGTACCCTTGATAGCAATTGAGGGACCAAGAGGAGGGAGGGGAGGGACAACCTTCAGGCAGGCAGATGAGGGCAAGCTGGGGTGTGTGAGGGGATGGGAGCTCCTGGGAGAGGAATTGGCAAGGCTCTGCCCATGGATGAGCTCCAGGCTGGGTATGGACACCGCCGAGGAGAGGGTGGGCAGGGCTGCATGGGTCAGGGAGGCCTTTCAGGGGCAAAAAGAAGTTGTAGAGTGGGATGCGCTTTCAGCAGAGTTGCAGCCACACACCTTGCTGGTGACCCACACCATCCCTGAGAGGGACACTTGACTTGGCTACCTCTTGGTGCAAGCAGAGACATTGGCTTTAAAGAATTGAGTGAGGGTCAAGCCATTGGCTACCTAAGGCCAGGAACAGTGCCTGTTGGTGCCCATGCAGATAAAGTGCCTAGTCCAGCTATTCTGATTCCACCTGGCTATGCCCACAGAGCTGCCCGTGACCCTCTTACGGCCACTGCGGGACAAGATTGCCATGGAGAAGCACCGTGGTGTACTTGAGTGCCAGGTGTCCCGAGCCAGTGCCCAGGTGCGATGGTTCAAGGGTGGCGTGGAGATTGAGCCCGGGCCCAAGTATGATATGGTCAGTGACGGCCTTTACCGGAAGCTGGTTATCAACGATGTGCAGCCTGGAGATGAGGACACCTATACCTGTGATGCTGGAGACATTAAGACCAGTGCCCAGTTCTTTGTGGAAGGTGCGTGGGGCTAGATGCACAGTCTTCTGGATTTCCTGGGAGAGTGTCTGTATGTGTATGTGTATGGCTTGCCCGGGCATCCTCCCAGATGCTGGCTCTCTGGGAAGTGAGAGGGTTTACCCACAGGAAGGAACATGGAAGTCGCCCTGGGACACTGGTCCTCTGCAGTATCCCGCTGATGACCAGTCCTTCACCCACAGAGCAATCCATCACCATTGTGCGGGGCCTGCAGGATGTGACAGTGATGGAGCCTGCCCCCGCCTGGTTTGAGTGTGAGACCTCCATCCCTTCCGTGCGACCACCCAAGTGGCTCCTGGGTAAGACTGTGCTGCAGGCAGGAGCAAGTGTGGGGCTGGAGCAGGAAGGCACCGTGCACCGGCTGACACTGAGGAAGACCTGCTCTACCATGACTGGGCCTGTGCACTTCACCATCGGCAAGTCTCGCTCTTCTGCCCGCCTCGTTGTCTCAGGTGAGTTAGGTGAGGGTAAACACAGGGCAGTACCATGAGCAGACATGGCCGAAGACCACGGATGCCTCTGGCTCAAGGCCTGGAGTGGAAAGACTCGGGTAGGGATGGGTGTCAGGGCTAGAATTCAGTGGACTTGAGCCCTGGACCATAGGTGATCTGTGTTGGACCATAGCTGGCATAGGGGGCATGGGAGAGCTTGAGTGAAGGAAGCAGGGAAAGTCTGATCTGATCAGAGGTCTGGGCGGCCATGCCTGGGTTCAGGGCTGTGGGTGGACACTGCTCAGTGGCTTTGGGGAGGGGGAGTTGGGCAGAACACGGGCACAGGATAGGAGGTGGAGGGCCCGGAGGGAGCTTGCAGAGGGTGGTGAGCTAGTCATCAGAGGCCTGCTGAGCGGGATAGATGCTCAGGTGCTTGTCGAGGGTGGGTCAGGAGCGTGTAGGGCTGGAGCACATGTCGGGCAGGGTATGTGGGGTGGGCTGTGGGCATGTGGGGACAAGGAGGAGGCATGCAAAGAAGGGCGGGAGGGAAGGAACCGCGCATGAATGTGGACATGGCTCAGAGCACGGGCAGCTTGATCTGGTTTCTTGTGACCCCACAGCTCTGCCTTCTTCCCACTCTCTGTAGACATCCCAGTGGTGCTCACTCGGCCTCTGGAGCCCAAGGCAGCACGTGAGCAGCAGTCAGTGGTCTTGTCCTGTGACTTCAAACCTGCTCCTAAGGCTGTGCAGTGGTACAAGGAGGACACGCCCCTGGCCCCATCTGACAAGTTCAAAATTACATTGGAGGGCCAGATGGCAGAGCTGCGCATCCTCCGACTTACTCCAGATGATGCTGGTACCTACCGGTGCCAGGCAGGCAATGCCCAGAGCAGCACCAAGGTTACCGTGGAAGGTAGGGAGCTGTGGAGAGGGTAGTGAACTACTAGGAGTGTATTAGCTCAGCTGGCAATGCAGTGCTGAGACCCTGACTTATTCCTTTTAGCTCGGGAGGTAAAGGTGACACAGCCACTGCAGGATGCTGAAGCCACAGAAGAAGGCCGGGTCTGCTTCTCGTGTGACCTGTCCCACGAGGATGAGGACATTGAATGGTCACTCAACGGGACACCCCTGTACAATGACAGCTACCATGAGATCAGCCATGAGGGCTGTCGTCATACACTAGTGCTGAAGAGTGTCCGACAGGCTGACGCAGGCGTGGTGCGCGCCACCTCTCCCAAGGTGTCAACCTCGGCCCGCCTGGTGGTGAGAGGTGAGCCATTGTTGTGGGGGTCTTGGGGTCATGCCCTCTGGATGGGCCCAAATCCTCTAACCAATCCATATGTTTCCTTCAGCAAAGCCAGTGGTGTTCCTGAAAGCCCTGGATGATACATCTGTGGAGGAACGTGGCACGCTGGCTCTGCAGTGTGAGATCTCGGACCCCAAAGCCGAGGTGGTTTGGTGCAAAGATGGTGTGCAGCTGGGTCCTAGTGACAAGTATGACTTCCTGAACACAGTTGGCATGCGGGGGCTGGTGGTGCATGACCTGAGCCATGAGGACGCCGGCCTGTACACCTGCCATGTGGGCGGCGAGGAGACCTGTGCCCGGGTCAGCGTGCACGGTGCGTGGGCAGGGTCTGGCCAGACATCAGGGTGGGTGACCCTGGGGAGTGGTCTTCCTCCGACCTGGGTGGCCCGTGGCACTCTATGAGACTGAAGGGCTGCTTAGAGGGGGCGAGGAGATGTCTGTGCAGATTCCTGTGGGAGCCGGGCTTAAGTGTCCTCTAGAGGTCCAGGTGGAGGTAGGTGGGCCAGGGGACAATAGGCCATAGAACCAAGAGTAGGCAACTATTCTGGATATACTGGATGGCCCCAGTGGGCCGGAGACACTTGCTCTGTACCACAGGATACAGACTGAGTATCAGAGTATCTGATTTCTGAGCAGAAACTGGTTGTGTGGGTGTGAGGTGCTGAGGGATATGGGCAAGAGGCTGCCTGGGAAAGACTCCAGGACAAGGGCAAAGAGCCTGGTAATGACTGACCCAGTTCTCATTAATTATAGAGCCACAGGAGGTTTCTCAGTTCATAGTCAGCACCCAGGTCTGGCCCTGCCACCTTGAACTTGTGGGTTTTGAGCATGTCCCTCTCAGCTTGTTTGGGTTTCTAACTACAGGGCTGGTGCCCACTGCCCTAATTCAGGTTTTGATATCCTGATCTCAGCCCCCAAAGCTGCTTATTTAGAAGACACATGTTCACAGGCTTGCTGGTTCCTCATTTCATGGCAGCTCTGTGATAGCCTGGCTTGTGGTTTAAAGGGGAATAGTGAATTTGTCCAAGCCATTTGAAGGAGCTCTCTTTTTGGGACTCCAGTCCCTCCTCCCTGAGATGTTCCAAGCTGGTGAGAAGTGCAGACAGTCCTTGCTGTCTTGGCCACCTTGATCAAAGCTCATAGCCACTGGCCATGCAAGCTATGGTGTTGATCATGGGGGTGAGGAAGGACCAAGGAGAGCAAGTAGGAACACAAGCCACGAAATGTGATCTGACACTTTCTGGGGCAGTGCTGTGCTCTTGCCTCTGTCTCTGGGCCATCTGCCATGACAAGTTTCCCATCGCTCTCAGATCTGCACGTGGGCATTACCAAGAGGCTGAAGACAGTGGAAGTGCTGGAGGGGGAGAGCTGCAGCTTCGAGTGTGTTCTGTCTCATGAGAGTTCGGGTGACCCAGCGGTGTGGACGGTTGGTGGGAAGACAGTGGGCAGCTCTGGCCACTTCCGGGCCACATGCCAGGGCCGCAGATACACGCTGACCATCCTAGATGCTGCACCCAGTGACGCCGGGGAGGTGGTCTTCTCCATACGAAACCTCACCTCCAAGGCATCACTCATCATCAGAGGTGGGCACACAGGCTGGAGCGGGCTTATCTCCATGGCTGGCGGGGGCAGGGCTACCACACCTACAAGCTTTAGGTCCTGTCTTCCCAGCCTCCCACCTTCATTTGAAAGGATGTAGTGATTTGGAGAACCTGCTAAGATGTGAAGGGGTTTAATCATACAAGGGGCTTAATCGATGCATTTCTGAACATTCAGAGCTCACCTAGGAGTTTGGTCTCCAGTCTGTGGTCTGACTATCCTGTTTGGCTGGTAGCTCCTATTCACACGTGGCCCATCTGTCCAGTCTGACACTTGAGCTTGTGTCCAGGTGCTTGGCTGGGAAATCACTATTGGTGTTTATTAGAGCTTGTGTTTCTGACTTTCATACTTGGTGTACTTTGTGAAGCTCTATGAACAAGGGCCAGCCTTGTGAGCCCTGAATGGCACTAAGAATACAAGGTCCTATGGCTTCATAGCTCCTGATTCTGGGTTGACCCTGACTTCCAGGTCTCCCCTTTTCTGACAGGGCTTCTACTTCAAGGCCTTGGTACCCCTGGGGTCCAAAGTCACAGGGTTTTAGGGCTATAGGTTCTGTGGTCTTGGTCTCCAGAGACTCAATGTTTCAAAATGCTTCTCCTGGCCCACATTCTGGCCGGGGCTGAGGTTGAGGCCAAGGCTGCAGCTGTGGTGATGGTTAAGTGGCTGTGTAGCCATGGCTATAGTCATGGGTGTAACTGAGGTGGTGGTTGGCACTGTGGCAGTGGCTGTGATTCATGGGTGGCCACTTTCACTCTCTTTAGAGAGGCCAGTGGACATCACAAAGCCCCTGGAAGATCAACGAGCCACACCGGGGGAGGATGCAATGCTGAGTTGTGAACTGTCAAAGGCAGGAGCCTCTGTCCGCTGGCTGAAAGACGGGAAGGCCATCCGCAAGAGTCAGAAGTATGACATGATGAGCGAAGGCGCACGGGCTGTGCTTGTCATCCGAGGGGCCACACTCAAGGACTCCGGCAAGTACACATGTGAGACAGAAGCGTCCAAGAGCACCGCCAGCCTGCGTGTGGAAGGTAAGTGCCCTGGGAGACCCAGCTTCTGGTCATGAAGTGATCTCTGTCCTGAGACATTACTCAGAGTCTCAGGGAGAACTCAGGTCTGCCAAGGAAGAGAACAGGGCTGGTATGGCGTGTAACCTGTAACCTGTACCCTTTACCTGTTCTGTCCCTCTCCTAGAAAAGACCAATCAGTTCACCGAGTTGCTGGTTGACCTGAAGGCAGAGGAAAAAGGCACAGCTGTGTTTGCATGCAAGACAGAATACCCAGCACCTGCTGTGACCTGGCGCAAGGGCCTCATGGAGCTGCGGGCCTCAGGAAAACACATCCTCAGCCAGGAGGGCTTGACCCTGAGGCTCATAATCAATGCCCTAGAAAAGGCAGACAGCGACACCTACACCTGTGACATTGGCCAAGCCCAGTCCCAGGCCCAGCTCTTGGTGCATGGTGAGGCAGGCGGGATACCCACTGCATTGTTTATTGGCCTGCTGGCCTTGGGGACCTTAGTGGGCTTAGATAGAGGCTTTACATAGACCCTAGCGACTCAGAGGTTATCAGTGATCTGGGCTCATCTTGGCCCATCTCTGAGGTAGGATTCATCACCTAGGTGGTCTTGGAGGGCATTCCAATACAACCTTCTATAAATCAATGCGTGGCCTTCTTTGACTTACATGTTTATTGCTCAAGGTATGTTTCTCTGATGTCCAGACATGGGCAGCATCAGAGGCATGTGTTCTGCAGATATTGTTCTGCACATGATGTGCCACTGCCAGGTTTGCCAGTGGCCAGGGAGCCTTAGGTATTCCCAGAGGAAAATGGATGGTCAGTATGACCATTGTTTTGGTAGCATTGATTTAAAAGGTCAGGGTGAGATTCTCTGAAGAATAATGTGTTGCCATGGGAACACATGTGCTGGGGTAAAGGAAAGGTGTATCCAAGGAAGCAAGGGGAAGGTTGAAAACCAGAGGTGTAGATATTTACCTATGCTGCTTGGGTACAGAGTTCATTGGTCTTGGAAACCTGGAGAGGGGGTGGGGGGAGAGGGAGAGTGTTAGTCTCTGCTCATTGGTGGCGTGCCCCGACGGTCAGGGCATCTTTTGCTGATGTCTTAGAGAAGATAAGCTTTTTTTTTTTTTTTCAAACTCTGTGTGCTTGGATAGGCAAGGTATGCAAAGCATCGGTATAAGTGGAATTAGAAGGAGTTTCTTTGGGACCTTGAGAAAGTGTCTATCTCAGAGAAGCAGAACCACCATCCCTGCCCCACCTTTGTAACAGCCCTTTGTGATTTTGTCTGGGTCTGACAAGAACAGTTTCATCCTCAGCTCAGGAGCTTTCAAAATAGTGATGGCGACTTTTTGCTGTCATTGTTTGTCTCCAGGTGTCAGTGGTTGTTTGTGTCGGCATGCAGGGTAGCAGCTGTCATTCTCCCTGCTTTGTAGAGAAGGAAGTGGTCTTTAAGTGGTATGGAGGTGACTGGCACAAGAGCAGGAGTAACCCTGCAGGAAGGGTCTCCTGATCACAGCCTTGGGAAGAGCCATATTTCTCTAGCTCTAGACAGTGGGGGGCTGACACTCCTTCCTGTGACCTTTCAGGCCAGAGAGTGCTTATCACCGAGGACCTGGAGGACACAGATGTGCAGGAGGGCGCCTCTGCTACCTTCTGCTGCCGTGTTTCCCCCGCCGACTATGGACCCGTGCACTGGTTTTTGGACAAGACCCCGCTGCATGCCAATGAGCTCAATGAGATCGAGGCCCGGCCTGGGGGCTACCACGTGCTCACCCTGCGGCAGCTGGCGCTCAAGGACTCGGGCACCGTCTACTTGGAGGCGGGTGACCAGCGCACTTCAGCCACCCTGCGAGTCACCGGTTGGTTTTGTGCTGAAAGGCCAGGGCAAGCCGTGACAGGGCACCCAGTATAGTCTGTGGAGAGCCTTGAAAAGGCTCAGACAACATCTCAGATAGAAGGTTTCAAGCATGCTTCTGGGGCTCACAGAAAAGGCACAATTAGCTGCCAGTGGTATGGGGACTCCAGTCCCAGGAACACCACTCAGGAGGCTGAACTGGGCTATTCTAGGCTGAATTCCTCCTAAGTGATTTTTGGCATAGCTCATGTCTATCCATGGAGGCTACGTAGAGTACACCATGTCAGGGATTCCAGTTGTGGACCACGGCTGCACTGTACACCTAAGCAACCTTGATTGTGTTCTCTGTTCCCTAGAAAAACCAAGCATCTTCTCCCGCCCTCTCACGGATGTCACAGTTACAGAAGGCGAGGACCTTAGCCTTGAATGTGAGACTTCCACTCTGGATATCCCTGTGCGCTGGACCAAGGATGGAAAGACAGTGCGGTCATCTGCACGGTGCCAAATGAGCTATGAAGGCTGCCGGGCCCAGCTGGTTATCACCGGCACCACCCTGCAGGATGGTGGGCGGTACAAATGTGAGGCTGGCGGGGCCTGGAGCAGCTCCATTGTCAGGATCCACGGTGAGTTCCAGGGTGTCTGCAGCAATCGCCTTACTGAGGCACTCATAGTTAAGGCGAGCAGATGTCCACCAGGAGCATGACGTAGTGAGGACCCCAGGATGCCTTCTAGTTCTTTCTTTGTCCATTTCTGTTCTCTGTGTGGGCACTTGCAGGCCTTGCTTGGGCTCCTTCCTGTATATCTCATCTCTCCTCCCCCTCCCTAACCCCTACCCTTGACCCCAGACTCCCCACCCTCTGTCTCCTGACCTCTGTCTGTGGCCAATAAGGTCTTTTTTATGGTACCTCCAGGCACCTTCTTCCCACCTTTGGTTTGCTTTTCTGTTTTATTACTTGTACTCTCCTAACCGAGTGCCAGGAGTTGTTTTGTGTGACAGTTCTGGAGAGTACAAGTCCCAGGTCCAAGTGTCAGTCTTTACTAAGCCCTCTGGAGGCGTCCCTCCTCCGCTTGAAGACACTGTCTTCTCCGTTGTCCTCATATTGTTGTGCTCTGTGTATGTCTGTGGCCTGAGCTTTTACAAGGACACCAGTCCTGTGTAAATAATGGCCCATTCTAATGATCTTATTTTATGTTTTCATTTATTATTTCGCTGATGGTGGTATTGGGATTTGAACCTCAGGGCCTAACCCTTACTAGGCAGGCATTCTCCACTGAGCTAAACCTCCAGCACTTTTTTTGCACTAGTTATTTTGAAATAGAGTCTTGATTTTTGCCTGGACCTGGGCCTATACCACAATATGACTTTTATATTTCCTATCATATCTTTGATAACAGGTGAGTGTACTAAACCCAGGTTTTACATTAATATGGATCTTAAGAAACTGCAATCCTCCTGATCTCATTCTGCTAAATAGCTTGGATTATAGGTGTGAGCCTCTGGAGCCTAGCTAATTCTGTCTTTAAAGTTCAGGGTGTGGTGACACAGACTTTCTTTCAGTTACTTCTAATCCCAGGCAGAGACCAGACGACCATGGTCTAGGCCAGCCCAGGCAAAAAGCACAAGATCCTATCTGAAAAAAACCTCAATGGAGCAGAAAGGGCTAGGGAAAAGTGGCAGAGTGGTAGAGTGCCTGCCTACCAAGCTCAAGGCCCTGAGCACCACCAAAATCAAATAAATGAATCGATGAGTGCCTATTACCAATTAGTCTTCTTCTGAGTCAGGAATTGGTGCTTTCACACTGAATTTTGGAGGACACAATTCAGTCTGTAATCCCTGCCATTTTTCATTCCCCTACTCCCTGGCTCACCATTCCACTCACATACCTTCCACCTTTCCCTAGAGGACGTGGGGGTCCCTGCCTCTGGCCCCCCTGTGTGTGAACTGCCTATGTACTGTCGCTGCTTCCACAGGTGGGCTCTTGCTTAGGGAGGGTGACCCGAGTCTGTACTGTTTACAGCACGGCCAGTACGGTTCCAGGAGGCCCTGAAGGACATGGAGGTACCAGAGGGTGGAGCTGCCACGTTGCGCTGTGTGCTCTCATCCGTGGCTGCACCTGTGGAGTGGCGCCATGGAGAGGATGTTCTGAAATCTGGTGGGAAGTACAGCCTGCGCCAAGAGGGTGCCATGCTCGAGCTGGTTGTCCGAGACCTGCAACCCAAGGACAGTGGGCAGTACTCGTGTTCCTTTGGGGACCAGGTGACCTTGGCCACACTCACTGTGAAGGGTAAGTGTTCCTGTCCACTCTGCCCATTTGGACCTCTTTATTTAGTATAGGAGAATGAAGATGATGATGTCCTCTGTCTCTGTCTGACCCTGCTGTAGCCCTGCCTGCCCAGTTCATAGGAAAACTGAGAAGCAAGGAGGCCACAGAAGGGACCACAGCCACTCTGCGGTGTGAACTGAGCAAAGAGGCCCTGGTGGAGTGGAGAAAGGGAGCAGAGACCCTCAGAGATGGGGACAGACACAGCGTGAGGCAGGATGGCACTGTGTGTGAGCTGCAGATCCAGAGCCTGGCTGAAACAGACGCTGGGGAGTACTCGTGCGTGTGTGGGCAGGAGAAGACGTCAGCCACGCTGACTGTCAGGGGTAAAGACCACAGCAGCCAAATTGATTTGCGTTCTGATGCTCAAACATTGCCTATATGTTCAGTGTTCCCTCTTCCTGTCTGTGCCACTTCATCTTGTATACCACAGAATCCTTTTCTGCTTCCTGGGCTGTTGTATGAACCGGGAGACTGTGTCTTCAGCCAGCTTCCCACCCATGGGCCATGGGTTCTTTCCTATTATCCTGTTCAGTTCTGTGTCTTGTCCTTCCCCTGTCACATGCTACTCCCCAGTGGATTGCAGCAAGTCTGATATTTCTAATATCTGACTTTCCCCAGCCCTACCTGCCCACTTCATTGGAAGACTGAGAAGCAGAGAGGCCACAGAAGGAGATACAGCCACGTTTCACTGTGAGCTGAGCAAGGCAGCCCCAGTGGAATGGAGAAAGGGGACAGAGACCCTGAGAAACAGGGACAGACACAGCCTGAGGCAGACTGGAGCTGTGTGTGAGCTGCAGATCCGTGGCCTGGCTGTGGCAGACGCTGGGGAGTACTCCTGCGTGTGTGGGAAGGAGAGGACCTCAGCCACGCTGACTGTCCAGGGTAAGGACCATGTGTGCTCACATGCATGGCTGGCCCTGTGTTTGCCCCCGTCTGTGCTGTGGTTTTTGTGGTTTCTATGTGTCTTCATTCCTTAGTAGGTATTTCCCACACCTACTGTGTAGGACCTATCTTGGAAGCCAGAAAACAGTCAAGAATGGATGGCTCTTTCCCTCCCCATGCAGGTCATGGTTTGGGACAGAAGACAGAGGGAAAGGCAGGCAATTAGAAAGATGTAATTATAGGTCCGGTTTGGGGGAGGCACAGGGAGGGAGAGGACAGAGCGGGGACGGTGGTCACAGCACATCAAGAAAGCAGAGTTAGCCAGGTGGCTCACGCCTATAATCCTAACTACTCTGGAGGCTGAGATCTGAGGATCGCGGTTCAAAGCCAACCAGGGCAGGAAAGTCTGTGAGACTCTTACCTTCAATTAGCCTCCAGAAAACTGGAAGAGCTGTGGTTCAAAGTGGTAGAGCACTAGCCTTGAGCAGAAAAGCTCAGGGATGGCGCCCAGGCCCTGGGTTCAAGCCCCACAATTGACAAAAAGGAAAAGAAAAAGAATAGAGGGTTGGAAGAAGACGGAGGGATGATACACAAGGCAAGGATGCAAGAGGGAGGGAATCCTTGATGTGTGCTTCTAACCACCAGGGTGAGTCCGTCCTGTGGGTGTTGACGTTTGAGATGAGGGTCCGTCCTTGGGTGTGAGGAGGAGGTGAGGGCCTGTCCTTGGGTGTCAGGTGGGTGACAGGGCCTGTTCTGTGAGCATGAGGCAGAAGTGAAGGCCTACCCCATGGAGTAAGATGTATGTGTGTGTGGGTATATCCCCCGTGTGTCAGGGTGGTGAGTGAGGGCAAGGGGAAGGTAAGTCCACTGGAGTTAGGCAGGGGTGATCCCTATTCCTTCTTACCAGTTCCCCTGTGAGAAAGGGCACTACAGAGTCCCTTTGGAAGCTTCTGCTTGTGTCCTGTTGCCCACAGAGTGGGTGTCAGTGCCCCACTTCCTGTCTGCAAACTACGGAGTTCAATGATCTTCATGTCTACATGACCACCATGGGTAGGACATAGATGCCACAGTGCAGTCTGAGTGGTTCCTCTCCCTCAGCTGGAGGAAGAGGCTTGGGGCCTTAGACAGATACAGCTAGCAGGGAATAGGGAGGCTCACAGCTAGCGAGGGCAGGTCCAGGGGCTTTTTATACACATGGGAAGCAAATCAGACCTTAGACAGAGCCAGCCTACTACACTCTACTTCTGATCCCATGGTGTCCCTGTGTCCAGAGAGCTGGAACCTTTGTCCTGGTGTGGCTGGTGTTCCCATGATGGGTCATCTCCCCATCAGAGATCCAGGAGTGCAGGGAAGATTGATGAAGATGGATGACATTTATGAAGAGCTTGGGTATCACAGAGGTTAGGGGAGGCCTGGGTATCTTAGCGTGGATGGAGTGAGACTCCTTTGTCTGGAGAGCTCTGTCTCACCTCCAGGATGGACTTCTCAGAGTGGGTGTGTGACGCTGCATGGCCACCTGTTGTCCAGGCCTTTGCTTGGCAGCTCTTGCACAAGTGTTGGAGACAGTTGCAGAAAGGTCAGACTGTCACTACACATCAAGCTGCATGGACCGAGCACAGAGTCAGAGCACGGAGGACTGGTGTCAACGAGTCCTCAAACCCACCAGGAGACAATAGGGTTGTCACCTCCAAAGCCCATCTTGTGGCTGCAGGAGTTCGTGAGGTAGCCTGCTTCATCAAGACATGCTGTCAATTGCTAATAGAGTCTCAGTGGGCCAGCTACTGTCCACCTAAGGGAGCTGCTTCCAGAGTTGAGCATGTCCCAAGAAGGGCTGGGCATGATGGGCAGCCTGCCAGGATCCTCCTAGAAAGTGCTGTATTTTCAGAGGTTACCACTAGACTAAATCCAGATGATGCCCCAAGCCACTGTGTGCTTAAAGACCTTCAGGCAAATGAAACAGACCAGAGTCCCCAATCTCAAGCAGATGGCCAGGAGCTCTACCCACAGCTCTGTCTTCTGCTTCCCTGTGGCTGTCTGGATGATGCTCCAGGGTGGTCTCGGTCGGCATCCATCTATACAGGAGTTCAGTGCATCGAGGAGTGTGCTTGCCCCCTAATGATGAGGGGATGCAGCTTTGCGACTGCCTACTCCAGGACCAATGTGGAGACTGCTTCTAACCCAGTCAGGGTGCTCCTTCTTCCTTGTGTTTCCTGCGAAATGGAGTCAGGCGTAGCTTTCTATGACAGTTTCAAGTAGCCTCTATGGGGTCTCCTTCCTCTGTCCATTCACCAAAATAATGAACAACTGTGAAAAAAGGAAATACAGAATGGGCCTCTGACTCTGGTGTGATATAATCGGTGCATCCTGGCCAGACTGGGCCTTTCAGATTGGAGTTACAATGCAAGGCAAGACCGTTACAAAGATGGCTGGGGCAGGGGTTGTCCCTTATGGCCGGTGGTTCTGTTATCCTCTATGGGTCCTGTGGCTCTTCTGTGATTTGTGCTTGTTCTGAGGCCCTTCTCTGTCTCTCCTCTGGCCTTTACCTGGGTAGGCTTGGCCAGTCTGTTCTATGCCCTCACTGTGCTCTTTCCTTGCTGTGTGCCATGTGCTCCTTTCTTGTTACTTCCAGCATGTTTTTCATTATTGAATGGCATGTTCTATCCCAGCGTTCTCCTGAGATCCTGATATTCTTTGTGGTGGTTATTCTCAGCCCTGCTAGTCTTGCAGCCATAGAATGTGCGCTAGGCAGGTGGAACACAGGCTAGACCATAGGGAGGCACATGCTCGTAAGCAGTGGCCCAGCACAGGCCTATGTGTAGTTGGGTTTTGTGTTTTCCCAGTCTGTTTGGGTCTTATTCTCTTTTCCATGTGCTTAGAAAGCATGATTATGTCCATGCTTTCTGACCTCCCCAGGCCTGCCTGCTAGGTTTACAGAAGGTCTGAAGAATGAAGAGGCCACAGAAGGGGCCACAGCTACTCTGCAATGTAAGCTGAGCAAAGAGGCCCCCGTGGAGTGGAAAAAGGGAACGAAGTCCCTTATAGCTGGGGACAGATACAGCCTCAGACAGGAAGGGGCCACGTGTGAGCTACAGATCCGTGGCCTGGCTGTGGCAGATGCCGGAGAGTATTCCTGTGTGTGTGGTCAGGAGAGGACCTCAGCCACGCTCACCGTCAGGGGTAAAGATTATCTATGTGTTCATGCACCTGTGGCTTGATGTCTTCACATTGACCCCATCACTGTCTTCCACCTTCACATGTAGTACAGCTCCTGTGGAGATCTGTGATCGACGATCTCTCCTCATTCTAGTGTTCTCTGGGCATCTCTCACCTCTTGTATTCCTCATCCAAATGTCCTCGTTCTCATGTTGTTTCACCGCTGCATCTTTCTTCCAGCTACTTGCTTTCTTCACTGTCTGTATGGGTTATGTTGTGCTGTTTAGCAGTATGTGTGGCTCTGTGTGAATTCATTTCTACGCAGAGACCTCCAATAGCTTCATGTTTTCAGTGACTGTTTGCCTTTCCCAGCATTGCCTGCCAGATTCCTAGAAGACTTGAGAAGCCAAGCCA
The DNA here is from genome assembly GCF_019054845.1 of Dipodomys spectabilis. Taxonomy (NCBI): domain Eukaryota; kingdom Metazoa; phylum Chordata; class Mammalia; order Rodentia; family Heteromyidae; genus Dipodomys; species Dipodomys spectabilis. The sequence continues at coordinate 357,390 of NW_024871173.1, read as the reverse complement.
CCATTGAAGGTGCCACAGCCATGCTGCGGTGTGAACTGTCCAAGGGGGCTCCTGTGAAGTGGAAGAAGGGGTCTGAAACCCTCCAAGATGGGGGCAGATACAGCCTGAGGCAGGATGGGGCCATGTGTGAGCTGCAGATCCGTGGCCTGGCCATGACAGATGCTGGGGAGTACTCCTGTGTGTGTGGGCAGGAGCGGACCTCGGCCACGCTGACTGTCCAGGGTAAAGACATGTGGCCAAGTAGAACCATGCTCTGGTCTTTATGTTGAAGGATGTACATGCTGCTCAGTCCATGTTTTCTTCCATTGTCTGTGTCAACGTCTTTCCAAAACTGTGAGTCCCGATTTCCTGGACCGTTGTATGAACCAGGAGAAATCACATCCGTAGCGAGAACCATGGTTTTCTGCTATTGTCTTGGTAGAGTCCATGTCTTGCTCCCATGCTTACCATGTCCTGTCTGCCAGAGATCAACAGAGAGTCTGTCCTACATACCAGACTCATATCCTTTACGAGGACTGAAAAGGACACAGGTACCAGGACATAATATTAAGAGAAGACAAAATCTGTATCAAGTTCTCAGCATACCTAGCACCTGACTGACACCTACTGGATTTTGTGTCTGCTCTGTACTGTTGATATATTCATTTGCTCAGAGTATGTTTACAGTTATGTCTTTCTGACTCCCCCAGCTCTGCCCACCAAGTTCACAGAGGGTCTGAAGAATGAAGAGGCCACAGAAGGGGCCACGGCCACACTCCAGTGTGTGCTGAACAAAGAAGCCCCAGTGGAGTGGAAGAAGGGAACAAAGACCCTCAGAGATGGGGAGAGATACACCCTGAGGCAGGCTGGGCCTGTGTGTGAGCTGCAGATCCGTAGCCTGGCTGAAACAGATGCCGGGGAGTACTCCTGTGTGTGTGGGCAGGAGAAGACCACAGCCACACTGACCCTCAGGGGTAAAGACCGTCCATGTGTGGCCACGTGAGCCTGTGATTGTCATCTACATGTTGTGTCTCAGCACTCCTTTCTGCCTGTACATGTCACGGCTGTGGTGACCCTGTGACCATCTGTCCTGTATCAGGATTGTCTCACGTCCTTTTCTCCTTACTCAGAACATGTTCTCATGCTCCCGTCCTCCTCCCACCCTCTCTCTATGACGCCTCCTTGGATGTGTGTCTCCTGACCATCTGCACTTGCAGTCATATGTTCCCATGGTGATCCTTCTACCGTGATGTGTGTGGCTCCTTGTGTAGTCCGTGTTCTGTGGAAGTCCTTCTGGGAGTTCCATGTCCTCAGTGGCTGTTTGGCCTTTCCAGCCCTGCCTGCCAAGTTCATAGAAGACTTGAGAAGTCAAGAGGCCACAGAAGGGGCCACAGCCACACTGCGCTGTGTCTTGACCAAGGCGGCGCCTGTGGAGTGGAGGAAGGGGTCTGAGACCCTGAGAGATGGGGACAGGCACAGGCTGAGGCGGGAAGGAGCCGTGTGTGAGCTGCAGATCTGTGGCCTGGCTGTGGCAGATGCCGGGGAGTACTCCTGTGTGTGTGGGCAGGAGAAGACTTCAGCCACGCTGACCATCAGGGGTAAAGACCGTCCATGTGTGACCACATGAGCCTGTGGCTTGTTGTCCCTGTGTTGTGTCTCAGACTACTGTTTGCCTGTACTTGTGTCACAGCTGTGGTGACCCTGTGACCATCTGTCTTGTCACCAGAGTCCTCTCAGTGTCTCTTACCTCCCTCCCCCTTGCCCAGGAGATGTTCTCGTGTTAATGTCTGTTACCTGAGCTTTCCCTGTTCCTCCAGGAACATTGCCTCCTTGTCCCTCTGTCCTTCATTTTCCAGTTCATGACAAGGTTCTTTGTCAGTTTGTGTGACTCAGTGGATCCCAGGCATGGGTGGCACAGAGCCTTCCAGACAGCCCCATGGTTTCTGTTTGCCCTTCCTAGCCCTGCCTGCCAGATTCACAGAAGACATGAGAAGCCAGGAGGCCGTGGAAGGGTCCACTGCCACGCTGAGCTGTGAGCTGAGCAAGGTGTCTGCTGTGCAGTGGAGGAAGGGAAAAGAGATCCTAGAAGATGGAGGAAGATACAGCCTGAGGCAGAACGGAGCTGTGTGTGAGCTGCAGATCCGTGACTTGGCCGTGGCAGATGCCGGGGAGTACTCGTGTGTGTGTGGGAAGGAGAGGACCTCAGCCGTGCTGACTGTCATGGGTAAATGCCATGTGTGGCCACATGAGCCTGTGGCTGTTGTCTGTATGTGGTGTTTCAACGTTCCTCCCTGCCTGAACATTTGGCTCTGCGGTTGTCACCTGTGCCCCTCTGTCTTAAATCATGGTCCTCTTGGCATTTTGCTTCCCTTTCTCTCCTCGTCCAGATGTTCATTACCTTGGGCCGCTCGGGACATTTGCCTGCCTCACCATCTCTTCTGCCGTTGTTCTTGGGCTGTGTGTGTGTGTGTGTGTGTGTCCTTGTGTCCTATGCACTGTGTTCTTCCCCATGTTCTGAGTGCCTCCTTAGCCTTTCCTCACCCTGCCTGCCAGATTCATGGAAGACCTGAAAAGCCAAGAGGTCTGAAGGGGCTGCGGCCATGCTGCAGTGTGAACTGTGCAAGGCAGACCCTTGGAGTGGTGGAGTGGTGCAAGGGGAAAGAAGTCTGGAGAGATGGAGGCAGATGCAGCCTGAGACATCATGGGGCTTTGTGTGAGCTGTGGATCCATAGGCTCTCAGTGCAGGATGCTGCGGTGTCCTCCTGAGTGTGTGGGCAAGAGGGAACTTCTGCCATCCTGACCATGGATGGCAATTACCATGGGTGGTCATTCTTCTCCCTCTTGACCATGTGTGGTTTGTGCCCTCCTTATGTCTAGATGCCATGATCTCATTCCAAGTCACTGGTCTCTGTGATCCATCCACATGTGCTCCTGAGGACACATTCTGTTAGCCAGGTCTAGGGACAGGAGAGAGCCTAGAGGAGCATGAGCAGAGGAGCATCGGTGACCAGGAGACCTGTGAGGGCCATCGGCATCTTGCCAGGGACTCGCGAGGAACCCCGGCGTTTTGGGCTTGGGCATGGCACTGAGGGCATGTGTGTCATCACTATGTTGAAGGTGGGGTGCTGGGAAAAATAGAATCAGGAATTCTTGAATTTGGCTAGATCGCTTAACCGAGTCTTGCAAGGAACATCAGGCCTCTGAAGTTTGCTGCCGTAGGCTGTTCAAGCACTAAGCGCCACAGACCGGGAAACTAAAAAACCAGAAATTTAAATGAAAAAAACCCAGAAATTTATTTTCCTATAAATTCTAGATAGTAGAATTCCAACAGCAAGTGTGGACGGGTTTTCCCGAGGCCTCTCACTCTGGCTGGTGAGTGTTCCTCTTTTCCATGTGTTCTCACGTGGTAACCCTTCTGTGTGTCTTTTTGTCCTAAACTTATAGTAACTAGTCATATTTTAGATTGGAGCCCAACCTAATGATTTCATTTTAACTTAATTCCTTCTTTCAGTGCCCTACCAGAAATAGAGTTATATTCTGAGGTACTAGTTGTGGGTGTCAGTGTATGAAGTAGGAGCAAGGAACACATAGCCATTCAGCTGGTAACACTCTACTCTTATAAAACTCAGGTTCTTTTCACATGCAAGATACATTAAGACTATCCCAATATTCCAAAGCCTTAACTCATTTGAGCATCAAATCTAATTCCAAAATCATCTCTAAATGTCATCTAAGTGTGAGCCTGAAGGTATGATTCCCTCTGAGGTCAAGTACCTTCCTAGCTGTGAACCCATGAAACCTGGCAGAGTATTCATTTCCAGATCACAGGAGGACAGGTGTAGGATAAAGATTCTTACTGAAAAAGTGGTCAGAATGAAAAAGGCCCCAAGCCAGTCTGAAACGTAACCACTAGGTTTATATCTAGACAAGAGTCCTCTTTGTCTCAGTGCCCTGAATGGAGGTACCCTAGCCCTGGAGAACTGAGGAGGAGATAGCCCGTGGTCTTGGGATCCCATGTCATCCTCTGTGCCTCAGGCCCTGACCTACCTTCACAGTATAGTAGTAGTAGTTGTTCTTTCTTCTTTCCTCCTCTCCTCCTCCTCCTCCTCCTCCTCCTCCTCCTCCTCCTCCTTCTCCTTCCTTCTTCCTTCTGGACCTGGGCATTCTTGCTCAAGGCTATGCACTACTTAAGCAACACTTTCACTTCCAGGTTTTTGGTGGTGGGTTGGATATCAGAATCTTGCAGACATTACTGCTTGGGCTGGCTTTGAATCACAATCCTCAGATATCAGCCTCCTAAGTAGCTAGGATTACAGGCATGAGCCACCAGTGCCCGGGTAACACAGTCAGACTTGGGGGGTAACAGATGTGTAGCTTAGGGGCTCTGTTGGCTCACCCCCAGAAGTCTGACAGCATTCCTTCATTCTATCATTATTAGGAGGTCTAGGCAGATGTGTGCCTCCCCAACCTAGGCTTTCGGTCATATGTTACAACATGGTCCTTTACAGCGGAGCGTGTGGCTCTTTGTGTTCCATGCTCTGCACACAGTCCTTTGGGGAGTCCCATGTTCTCGTTTGCTATTGGGCCCTCTCCAGCCCTGCCTGCCAAGTTCATAGAAGACTGGAGAAACCCCCAGTTACTCACCCTGTCTCTGTCCTTTTTATTCTAGGCTGGCAGCTTCTCTACTGCTATAAAGTTCTGATAAACCACATCCTTCTGTGCAGTTTTTAAGGTTCCAAGCCATTGCCTATGATCCTTCTCAGGTCCTTCCTGGATAATCTCATCTCTGCTTTTTGGCTTCAGCTGAGCTGAGGTGACTAGCCCCTTCCTAATGTTCTCTCCAGATAATACTTTCTGGGTTTTGCTTTATGGCCAGGTTGTAAGTGTTCTAAAGTGTGAGGTTCAGATTTCTTCTTTCTTTAGCTTATCTATCTCTCCTCACATTTTATTGTAGGTGACAAGAAACCAGGCTACATCTTCACCATTTACCTAAGAATCTCCTCAGCTCAACATCCAATTTTATTGTTTCTAAAGTCTACCTTCTATAGAGTACTACAGCACATTGTAGAGTACTACAATGCATATAGAGTGCAAAATGCATTGTAGGTCCCACCTGAGACCTATCTTCCTAATGTGTACTCTAAAATCTCCTAACCTCTAGCCTTTATACAGTTTGGAAGCCACCTCTATTTGTTTTTTTGTTTTTTTTTTGGGTCTGGTCGTGGGGCTGAACTCTGGGCCTGGGCACTGTCCCTCAGCTCTTCAGCTCAAGGCTAGCGCTCTACCACTTGAGCCACAGCGCCACTTCTGGCTTTTTTCTTTTTGCTTATGTGGTGCTGAGGAATCGAACCCAGGGCCTCATGCATGCAAGGCAAGTGCTCTACCACTGAGCCACCTTCCCAGCCCAGCCACCTCTATTTGTTACAGAAGTACCCAGTCTATATTCTTCAGGCTGTCATACAAAGCATCATAGATCGGGGTGCTGAGTGAGAAATTCATTTCCTTGTAGTTCTGGGGTCAGACTGGAATAAGGTTTGTTCAGTCTGAGTCCATTGCTTGGCTTCCAGACAGCTGTCTTCTACATGACTTCCTATGGTCATCCTCCTGTGTTTATGTTTGGACTGCTTATAAAGATACTAGTCCTGTCATTGCCTTTTTTTTTTTTTTTACCTTAACCACCTGTGCAAAGACCCCAACTGCAAATAATTAGTCCAGATGCAGCCAGGGTGAGGGATCCCTGGTCACTGGTAACTTGTACAGTGCACACTCTGGAATCAGGAGGGAGGGCTGCAGGACTGGGCAGAGGCCAAGGGTTCAACGGGATAACCATAGCTACAGTCAATGGGAGTGCAGTAGGCAGAGTCAGCACGTGGCACTAGTGGGTAGAGTGTGGTTGCAGTAGTGTCAGGACAGGAATGTGTAACAGAGGAGAGGGGGCTCATGATCTGGAGGGTGTACAGGAGCCCAAGTGTGTTCAGGTTGGACAGAACTGGATGGATCCCCTGCCTGCAATAGATAGGCTGTCCATGAGACAAAACAGTGTCTGCCGTGGAAGTTACATGAGAGACATTCATCATCACATCACTGCATGTCTAGGCAGCAAGCTGGCCAGGCCTGGTATGCTTCCCAGACATAGGAGATCACAAAGAGGACAAGATGTCTGCTGAGAACATCTGGAATGGAGCTCATCTCTCATCCAAACTGTACTTCAGCAAATACAACACAGGATTCTGAAAAATAGTTATTGACCTGCCCTTTCCCATGACCCTCCAGTTTTCCTTTTTCTGTTTGCTTCATGGGTATTCAGATCATGACCTCCAAAAGTTTGAAGGCTTCTATCTGTGTGATCCTTGCTAGTCCACACAGTTCATCAAAGATCTGAAGTTCAAGGAGTCCATGGAAAGGGCCCTGACTACTGGACAGGATCAGCAGAAGCCCCTGTGGGGTAGAGGGAGGGCACAGAGACCTTAGAGATGGGACAGATACGGGCTATGGAGGACAGGGCCGTATGTGAGCTACAGATACATAGCCTGGCCCTGGAAGATTCTGGCAAGTATTGATGTATTTATGGGAAGACAGGGAATGGCCACTCTGACGGTCGGAGGTGAAGACCACAATGATGAAGTAGATCCAAAGGGTGCCAAGTACTGGCCTCATGCCACCCGTCCACACTCACCCCATGGCCCTCCCTGCTCTACCCTCTCCCCTGTGCTGCAGCCCTCGCTCACTGCTTTATTTGTTCTGAGAATCAGGAGATCGCAAGGCCTGCAGCCAGCTTTCTGCCCTTTGTAGCACTGTGGATTCTATCATTGGGTTTTGTCTTGTCTTTGTATTGTCATGCCCTATTCTCAGGGTTCTCAAGGAAGTTTCACATTGTGTATTTGTTTCTGACTCTTTCTCTGCACTTCTCTGAAAAGTTTATATAAAGTATAAGGCCTGAGGAAGCTATCGAAAGAGCTGTGACTTCCATGTGCAGTCTGGCATGAGGAGATCCCATTCTACAGAGTGTGTTCAGCATGCCCAACACCTGACCTTGGTCCTGCCAAGTTTTCTGTCTTCCTTGTGCCACCCACATCCTGTCTTCTTCTTGCTTGTGAGCATGACGGTGGCTATGTCTTTCTGACTCCCCCAGCTCTGCCCACCAAGTTCACAGAGGGTCTGAAGAATGAAGAGGCCACAGAAGGGGCCACGGCCACACTCCAGTGTGTGCTGAACAAAGAAGCCCCAGTGGAGTGGAAGAAGGGAACAAAGACCCTCAGAGATGGGGAGAGATACACCCTGAGGCAGGCTGGGCCTGTGTGTGAGCTGCAGATCCGTAGCCTGGCTGAAACAGATGCCGGGGAGTACTCCTGTGTGTGTGGGCAGGAGAAGACCACAGCCACACTGACCCTCAGGGGTAAAGACCGTCCATGTGTGGCCACGTGAGCCTGTGATTGTCATCTACATGTTGTGTCTCAGCACTCCTTTCTGCCTGTACATGTCACGGCTGTGGTGACCCTGTGACCATCTGTCCTGTATCAGGATTGTCTCACGTCCTTTTCTCCTTACTCAGAACATGTTCTCATGCTCCCGTCCTCCTCCCACCCTCTCTCTATGACGCCTCCTTGGATGTGTGTCTCCTGACCATCTGCACTTGCAGTCATATGTTCCCATGGTGATCCTTCTACCGTGATGTGTGTGGCTCCTTGTGTAGTCCGTGTTCTGTGGAAGTCCTTCTGGGAGTTCAATGTCCTCAGTGGCTGTTTGGCCTTTCCAGCCCTGCCTGCCAAGTTCATAGAAGACTTGAGAAGTCAAGAGGCCACAGAAGGGGCCACAGCCACACTGCGCTGTGTCTTGACCAAGGCGGCGCCTGTGGAGTGGAGGAAGGGGTCTGAGACCCTGAGAGATGGGGACAGGCACAGGCTGAGGCGGGAAGGAGCCGTGTGTGAGCTGCAGATCTGTGGCCTGGCTGTGGCAGATGCCGGGGAGTACTCCTGTGTGTGTGGGCAGGAGAAGACTTCAGCCACGCTGACCATCAGGGGTAAAGACCGTCCATGTGTGACCACATGAGCCTGTGGCTTGTTGTCCCTGTGTTGTGTCTCAGACTACTGTTTGCCTGTACTTGTGTCACAGCTGTGGTGACCCTGTGACCATCTGTCTTGTCACCAGAGTCCTCTCAGTGTCTCTTACCTCCCTTCCCCTTGCCCAGGAGATGTTCTCGTGTTAATGTCTGTTACCTGAGCTTTCCCTGTTCCTCCAGGAACATTGCCTCCTTGTCCCTCTGTCCTTCATTTTCCAGTTCATGACAAGGTTCTTTGTCAGTGTGTGTGACTCAGTGGATCCCAGGCATGGGTGGCACAGAGCCTTCCAGACAGCCCCATGGTTTCTGTTTGCCCTTCCTAGCCCTGCCTGCCAGATTCACAGAAGACATGAGAAGCCAGGAGGCCGTGGAAGGGTCCACTGCCACGCTGAGCTGTGAGCTGAGCAAGGTGTCTGCTGTGCAGTGGAGGAAGGGAAAAGAGATCCTAGAAGATGGAGGAAGATACAGCCTGAGGCAGAACGGAGCTGTGTGTGAGCTGCAGATCCGTGACTTGGCCGTGGCAGATGCCGGGGAGTACTCGTGTGTGTGTGGGAAGGAGAGGACCTCAGCCGTGCTGACTGTCCAGGGTAAAGATTTTTTTTGTTAGTTTTTTATTGTGAAAATACTGCACAGAGGTCTTACAGTTCATGAGTAAGGTGATGAGTCCATTTCTTATGAAGCATTGTTGCCTCCTCCTTTGTTTTTCCCCTACCATCCCTTCCCTCCCACTTCCACAACTACACTCTCCCTCCCCCATGCCTAAATTGTAAAGTTTGTTGTTCAACAGTGTTTTGTACTTCTCATTGTTACAATGTGTCAACCTGTATCCCTATTAACATTTTGTTTTTTCCCTTTCCCTCCCCAAACTATACTAACATCAACTACAGTGAAAACAGGTTATACTGTGTGGGAGGAACATACAAAGCAACAAAAAAAGTCATATGAGTTGGTGCCAGGGGCTCACGCCTGTAATACTAGCTACTCACGAGGCTAAGATCTGAGGATGGCAGTTCAAAGCCAGCCTGGGCACGAAAGTCCATGAGACTCTTATCTCCAATAAAGCACTAGAAAACCAGAAGTGACTGTAGCTCAAGTGGTAGAGCTCTCGCCTTGAGCTGAAGAGCTGAGTGATAATGCTCAAGCCCAGAGTTCAAGCCCCAAACCTGACCAAAAAAAAAAAAAAAAAAATCACATGGTAGAGGGTAAAGATTTGTGAACACGTGACTTGTTTGGGTTTTTGTTCTTATTGTCTGCTCCCAGCCAATGCTGAACCTGTTCCCCAGAGTTGCCTCTCAACCTTCTGCCCATTTCTCTATTCTGTCTGGTCCCAGTCAATGCTAGACCTGTTCCTCAGGGCTGTCTAAGCCTTCTCTCCATTTCCCTATTCTGTCTGGCTATTTTCATTTTTTTTGGGGGGGGGGGTCCGGTTGTGGGGCTTGAACTCTGGGCCTGGGCGCTGTCCCTCAGCTCTTCAGCTCAAGGCTAGCGCTCTACCACTTGAGCCACAGCGCCACTTCCGGCTTTTTTCTTTTTGCTTATGTGGTGCTGAGGAATCGAACCCAGGGCCTCATGCATGCAAAGCAAGCACTCTACCACTGAGCCACCTTCCCAGCCCCTGTCTGTCTATTTTCACAGCGCTGGCCCGTGTCAACCTTCATCTGAGTCTTGGCACACAGTTCTCCTCTCCTTGCCTCTTCTCTGCTCTCCTCTCCTCTCTTCTTCTCTCCTCTTTTCTCCTCTCTCATGCCTTTGCTTCCCTTCCCTTCTCTCCTTTTCCTTCCTCTCACCTCCCCCCTTCTCTCTCTGATGCTCACATGGGGGAAGTGATTTTCCTTTGTGAGTCTTTTTTCTGTCCCTAATTCCCAGTGTGTCCATGGAGCATGCGTGCCATACCTCAGAGTCTTAGGTGCATGGGGAACAGAGACCTCCCTGAGTCTGTGGAACACAGCTCTCTCTTCAAGTCTGAGGGAGATGCAGCCCTGTCATAGGATCAAAAGGAGAAGTTCTTGGCCTCGGGCCTAGGAAGAACAGTACCACAGACCAAGGGTCAGACAATAACTACATATCGGACTTGTATGTCTTCTGGGTAGACTATAGAGAACACCACTCCCTTCCCCTTTACTGCCAAGATCCTGAGGACATAGCTCTGTGGCAGGGCTGCCGTGTGAGGCAAACATCAGAAAGTCAGAGTCAGATCTTATGCCCCCTGCTAGCATCCCTACTATCTTCCTTATTCTTGAAACCACCCTTATCCTCCACCCTTCCCCAGCCAGTCCTGATACATTCGATCCTATGGAGGTAGGCCATGGGACTGCAGGGGTGCCTGGCCCTCGCCCTGGTCACCTGTGTGATGAGGTTCTCAGGTGTACGTCCTGAGCTGACTCTGCCTCATGTGATACACCCTGCGTTCCCGCAGTCCCACAGGTGGTGTTCCAGGAGCCACTGCAGAACCTGCAGGTGGAAGAGGGTTCTAAAACCAGCCTGCGGTGCAAGCTGTCAACACCTAACACTGGTGTGGTCTGGAGCAAGGGTGGACTGGAGCTGCAGGCAGACGAGCGCCGGGAGCCCCGGCAGCAGGGCTGCGTTGTGGAGTTGGTGCTTTGGGATGTGCGCCGTGAGGATGCGGGCGAGTACAGCTGCACCTGTGGCTCCCAGACCACGAGCGCCACGCTCGTAGTCACAGGTGGGTACCCACCTCTGGGTAGGATGAGTGTGGCTGGGGTAGGGTGAGTTCGGTCTGCATGCTGACCCTCGTGGCCACAGCCCCATGTCTGGGGTTCCAGTAGAGAAAATGGAGCTCAGCGAAGCAGTCCTGCAGCTCAGCCCTGTCTTCCAGGTTTCTCCTCTGAGCATCTCCGTGGGTTCCCTCATTTTGTACCTGCTCAAGTCCTAATTTTTGTGTGCTCCTGTTCCCTTGGACTCTGCGAGGTTCTCTGATTTCTCCCCGTGGTCGGGCCTTCCGGTCCGGCCTCCCCACTCCCAGTGCTTTCTGTGTCAGTAACTGCAGCTCCGGGGCCCCCTCTGTGTCCCACCGCCATTCCTGTGCACTCTTCTCCATGGGCCTTCAGACCCTCTCGTAGCTGAGCTGGCCAGGCAGCCCCTCCAGCTGTCACTTCCGTTTTGGTTCTTTCCCAGGACTGTGCCTGCTTCTTACTATGGATCTGCCTGATGTGGGTCCTGGGCTGCATCTCTTGGTCCTTTGTGTTATAGTGGCTCAGGGCCTACTTTCATGCTGTCTCTCCAACCTTGCAGCTGCACCCCTGAGGTTCCTCCAGGAGCTGCAGGCCCAGGAGGTGGACGAGGGGACCACGGCGCACCTGTGCTGCGAGCTGAGCATGGCAGGCGGGAGTGTGGAATGGCGCAAGGGGTCCCTGCAGCTCTTCCCCTGCGCCAAGTACCAGATGGTGCAGGAGGGCAGGGTGGTTGAGCTGCGGGTGTGTGAGGTGGAGCAGGAGGATGCGGGGGACTACACCTGTGACGCCGGCCATATGCAGAGTACAGCCAGGCTCTCCGTCCTAGGTGAGTGGTCTGTGGTCCCAAGTACCCCAGCTCTTCCTACCACATGGGGGTCGGGGGGCCTTGCTCTGCAGAAAGCAGGGCGGCCCAGAGCCTGTGGCTCTAAGTGTCCTTTTCTGGCCTGCCAGCCCCCAAGCCCACGTTCAAGACTGGCTTGCAGAGTGCAGAGCAGGAGGCAGGCGGTGTGGCCCGGCTGTCTTGCCAGCTGAGTGAGGTTGACTCTGGGGCACCAGTGCAATGGCTGAAGGAGGGCACGGAGCTTCGCACTGGTCCCAAGTATGAGATGCGGTGCCGAGGGGCCACTTGTGAACTGCTGATCCATGGGCTGGAAGCAAAAGACACTGGCGAGTATGCCTGTGTGGTGGGTGGCCAGAAAACTGTGGCCTCTCTCAGAGTCAAAGGTAAGCCAACCGACCTCCCAGGAGGGAGGCTGAGCCCTCTGCTGCACCCTCTCCCCTGAGGTTGCTTGGGAAGGATTCGTGGGCAGACCAGCTCAAAGGGCTGCCCAAGCCTCCCTTGGGTCACAGCTCTCTCCATTCTTTTTTTTTTGGGTCTGGTCGTGGGGCCTGAACTCTGGGCCTGGGCGCTGTCCCTCAGCTCTTTAGCTCAAGGCTAGCACTCTACCACTTGAGCCACAGCGCCACTTCTGGCTTTTTTCTTTTTGCTTATGTGGTGCTGAGGAATCGAACCCAGGGCCTCGAGCATGCAAGGCAAGCACTCTACCACTGAGCCACCTTCCCAGCCCCAGCTCTCTCCATTCTTGCACCACCTCCTATGCCAGTCCTCCAAGAGAAGAGGGACCCTGCTTCCTGCCCCCCATCTGGCAGGTGGGGTAGCCCAGTCTGTCCTGGGCAGCCTTCTCTGAGTCCCTCAGATCCTCTAGAAACTCTTGCTTCCCTGTTCCTCTAGGTCTAGTCAGGACAGGCCCGGCTGCAAACAGAGCTGCCCCAGCATGGTCTGTGGGGAGGCAGGTGCTCCAAGCCCAGTCCCTGTGTTTCTGAGCCTACTCAGTGCCATGCCACACGAAGAGTGGCCAGAGAGGCTTCCTGGGGTGGAGGTGGTGGGGGGCGTCTCCAGGCTGGTTAAGGCGGTTCTTTCACCCTGCCCTCAGAGCCTGAGGTGACCATTGTGCGGGGCCTGGTGGATGCTGAGGTGCAGGCTGATGAAGACGCGGAGTTCAGCTGTGAAGTGTCACAGGCTGGAGCCCCGGATGTGCAGTGGCGCCTGCAGGGCCTGCCCCTGCAGAGCAATGAGGTCACTGAGGTGGCTGTTGTGGATGGTCGCATCCACACTCTCCAGCTGAAGGGCGTGACACCCGAAGACGCCGGGACTGTCTCCTTCCACGTGGGGAACCATTCATCCTCTGCTCAACTCACTGTCCGAGGTAGTTGGCTTGGGTGGGCCTGTCAGACTGCACAGATGGACAGCAAGGTTCCTTTGGGGGCTAGGATGCTGGCAGGGAGATAGAACTTATGTGCTGGTGGTTTCTAGGTGCTCCTTGGCTGTGTGGGTGACTTAGGCCGGTGGGAGGTATTTGGGGGCTCACACAGTATTAAAGCTCAAGGCCCTGCCTCGTGGCCTTCAGGAGGTGGTACAGACCGTGACACTGCAGCCTTTGATTATCTCCAACATCTCCGCGGGTTAGAACCCAGATCGTTCTCTCTGCCTAGAGTTGGATCAGGGAGCTGATAACATGCCACCACGTTTGTCTTCAGAAATTGGGGGATATGCATATGTGTGCCAGGAGAGGACCCTTGAGTCATAGAAGCCATACTGAATGAGGACGTATGTCAGACCCAGGCTGATGCAATGCCTCTCCCATACCCAGCTCCTGAAGTGACCATCCTGGAGCCCCTACAGGACCTGCAGCTCAGCGAAGGCCAGGATGCCCACTTCCGCTGCCGGCTGTCCAGGGCCCTGGGCCAGGAGGCCCGCTGGGCCTTAGGAGGAGTACCCTTACAGGCCAATGAGATGAATGACATCACTGTGGAGCAGGGCACATTGCACTTACTCACCCTGCACAAGGTGGGCATCCATGACGGCTCTCCACCTAGACTCGGAAGGCTCCAAGTCCATTGGAGATGTTCCTCTACCAGGGATCAGGTTGGGGAGGTGATAAGCCCCTGTCACTGGGGGTTAGTAAGATGACTCTGCCCTTCCTGGTCAGGATGGGGCTGCCAGCACTGAGCATCTTCCTACCTGTATCCTCAGGTAACCTTGGAGGATGCGGGGACCATCACTTTCCAAGTGGGCTCGTGTAGCTCAGAAGCACAGCTGAAGGTCACAGGTAAGCAGCTCCTCCCCACGCCCTACCCTCTACCTATGGACGCCTGTGGTTGCAGGCTCCCCTACACCGTCGCACCTACCCACTGGCAAAAACCTAAGACTTGGAATAGTGATTTTGCCTTGGAATTGGACTTTTCTAAGTTCCATTCACTGAGGTCATGGACTACAGAGGGCTCTGGGGTGGGCTGGCAGACTTCTCCGTGAGAATGTGGGATCTCAGGCTAAAATTAATAGACACTTGTACAATCAATGGATCAAAGGTGTGGATGAAACTGTGTATATGTGACACTGTATGTACGTGGGTGTAGTAAACATAGCCCCAGCACACAAGCGGGTTTCTAGGAAAATTCATCTTGAATTGTCTTGCCCCAGAACTAATCAGTCCTGAGGATTTGGTTTTGACTACTCATCCCTTGTATCTTCCTTTCCATTCTCATACTGGTCTTGTCAATCCACCCGTTATTCATTCATCGACCACTTAATCACTACCACCATTCCTCTGCTATCCATTACCAACCCATTATCCATCCATTTAGTCCATCTATCTGTCCATATACCACTGTTTGGCATCCATCCATCCATCCATCCATCCACCCATCAGATGGTCTAGATCTGTTCATTTACCCATTCGGCATCAGGTATCCATTCATCCATTCACCTACCCACTCACTTATTTACCAGTCCATTTGTCCATTAATTCAAAAACCCATCTGCTATTCAGTCATTCACCATCAAATCCTCCAGCCCTTGGAGGGATCTCAAGATAGGCCATGTTCATCTCTGTTCTCAACTAGACATGGTCACTCCTGTGGCCTGTGGGAAAGGCTGCCAAATACTAATGCCCTTAAAAGTTGATTAATGACAAGGGAGAGTTTAGGAGTGAATGAATGGGAAGAGACAGAACCCTTGTCATTGGGGGATGTAACAGAGATGTGTGGTGTGCTTCAGTGTTGTTCTAGGCTAGGTGTCCCCAGCCTGAGAGAGTTGGTTCATGTACCAACACCTCCCTGTGGCCTTGGGGGGTCCTGGGCAAGGATGTGTAAATGGGTGTCCAGATATGATGGCCACACTTGGAAACTGGTGCTGGAGAAGAGAATGAACTGATACTGACAGCAAGAAGGGGTGGTTAGATGTGTTTGGGGAAGCCAGTCCAGGGGCACTTTGAAGGCTTATGTGGGGTGTAAATGTGGGGGAGAACATGGAAAGGCTCCTAAAAGAGGGCTTACTTGGGTGGGCTTGAGGGCTTCTCTGCCCACCATTTTCTGTTGGATACCATTACCCCTGAAAAAGGTCCCTGCCCATGCCTCTGCTCTCGCCCATGCGATAGACCCATCTGGACTGTGCCAGTGTCCTAGGATGGCATATGAGCAGTGCTAAGAGAAGAGCACAGGGTCGGGGGAGGGCATACCTTCCTTGCCTGGCCCCAGGAAGCAGGTGGCGAAAGAGACCTTGGGTCTTGTCCTTCTCTCTGGGGAGTGGGAGGGAGGGGCCCACTATGTGGTCACTGGTGGTCTGGGAGGGCTCTCAGCTTCTCCACTAGCTGTGGTTACCCGATTGGCCATCCCAGAAGCAGGTGAGATGGAAGAGGACAGAATGGAGAGCACAGGCAGGCAGCTCCACACATACACACCTGAAGCTCCTGAGCTTGGACCCCACCAGGTGACATCCATCCCTGGGGCCCCAGAGGCCTAAGGCTGAAGGGACAGAGTGTCCTTCTGGAAGAAGCATCTGCCTCAGCACCTCCAGAGAAGTAGGGTGAGGCTGACTCGCACCCTCTTGGAGCAGCAGGCTCTGGGGTACCTCTCTATTATTCACACTGGGTCAGAAGAGACAGCCAGTGCCAGAAGGAGCCTCGACCATGGTCTGAGCATGTCCCTTCTGCTTTCTGAGAAGGTGTGCGGATGTCTTTGGCCTCCGGTGGGTGATGCTAGGTATGCTCTGAAGGGTGTGTGGGAAGCGTATCGGTGAGCAGAGGTCATGCCTGGGCCTGAGCCACTTTTCATAGGATCACTGAGGGTGATCTTTGTATTCTCCACTGTGGTCAGAGCCATGTAGCCGGCCTGGGTGGATTTCTAGACCCCAGGAAGAGACCATCTTTCTGATTGGGCTGGTGCCTGATACAGAAGACCTCTAGGCCCATGAATCTCAAGACCGTTCTAGCGTATGTCACTTGGAACACCAATTCTAGAGAAAACATCTTTGTTGCTTTTCTCCTATCCTCTCACAGGACAAAACAATTGCTTTGAACGCTGATTTTGTGTTAACGTGTGTGTGTATTCTTCCTCACACATGGAGCGATATAACTTAATTCAGTGTTAGAACTATCTAGAGTTGGCAGACTGTAAGTTAAGACTGCTCCCCAACTTCACGTGCCAATTTCAAGTGTCAAATTGACAGACACCTGCCCTTCTGGCTCTCACTAACCCTCAGGGTTGATGGTTTTTCCAGGACAGCTTATCGACATTAGTGAACTAGTATTGCAAGTTTATTACAGAAGAGCCCATCCAGGAATAGCCATAGAGAAGAGTGACATAAGGCAAGACCGGGGAGAGTGAGTTTGGCGACCCTCCTTGGCTCCCTCCCTGGGTGTATCACCCTCCAGCACCTCAAGACCCACTAATCTTGATCACATCAGAGCTATTTAAGAGAGTTTATTTTATGGAGATTAATCTATGGCTTTCCAGCTTTCCCAAAAGTTGATGAATGGTGATAAATGTTTTAGACTTCTTACCACTGGGTGACCACCCAAAGCTACCTAGTATGACCAGAGTCCCTCATTAGTATTACTTTGTATATGGTCAAAGGAGCTTGTTACAAATAACAACAGTTCAGTCATTCAGGAAATTCTGAGGGTATTAGGAGTCCTGTGGGAACAAAAACCAAACTTGTTATTAGAACACACTCACGCACCAATGATCTCCAGAGTAGTTCCCACCTGATAGACTGTAGGGCGCCCAGCCTGGCACTCCTTCTCACCCTCTTACGCAGAGGCAGCACTATGCCTGGTACGTGGCTTGCAGAATGTGGATGTCTTCGCTGGGGAGGTGGCCACGTTCTCCTGTGAGGTGTCTCGTGTGGCTGGGCCAGAGGCCCGCTGGTGGCTGGATGGCACCCTGCTTCAGGACACTCCCCAGAGTGCCATCGCCGTGCACAGGGGGACCCTTCACTCTCTCACCCTCTCGGGCCTAGGGGTGGCCGACTCAGGCACCATCACCTTCCGCATGGGGCCTCTGGTCTCCACAGCCAAGTTGTTGGTCAAAGGTATTGGCCACGGGGGACCACCTGTGCTGGTGCTTCTGACTTTGCTGTGCCTGCACGCTTCCTGCAGGCTCCTGGGGAGCAGAGGAGGGTCAGATATAGCCTTCTAGGGCACATTTCTCCATGCCTTCTATCTTCCCAGGGCAGCCCCAGGTGGGCATACTTCCTGAATGGGAAATTCAGGCTAGGGAGCCAGGCAGTTGAAGGTGGCCCCATACCCATGTACTGAGTTCAGCCTGGGCAGGCTACTCACCTGGCCGCCACCTCAGCCAGAGGCTAGTTCCTTGAGGGAGCTTTCCTGGGCTCCTGGGCTCCATCCCAGGCCCTTGCCCGGTCTGTTCCTGTCCACACTTGTATCAACTTGCTCTCTGGACAGGAAGGGCAGCAAAATGTCATGGACTCCCCTAGCTCCTTCATTTGATGCCTTTGCTGACTGGCCTCCTGTGAGCACCCATAGAAAAAGTGGGTCACTGAGGTAACAGTGATTTATCAAGTAGATTTTCAGCAAAGGGAAATGGGTGTTTCGATGGGAGGCAATCCAAACTGTGGCTGTGGACTTTGAGCCAGGGATCCGGGGTCCAGCAAAGGTGTTGGAGGTGGGGTGTGGATGCTGCCCCTGGGCCAGAAGAGCCCAGTCTGGACAGACACCCGGCTCAACAGCACCATCAACCATGAATGGGCACAGGGCGTATCTGATGCGGCGTGCTCTGAGCTGCCATGGTGGGTCCCACTTCCTGGCTGTGCCAGTAGCTGTGGCTGAGTCATTGCCTACCAAAGCTAAGCTTGCAGCTGCTAAAGCCACTAACATGGATGGCAGAGCGTGGGTGGGTATGGTGGTGTGTCCCAGGGCTGATGCGTGTCCGGCATGTTGGCCGACAGATCCCACGGTGGAGGTGGTCAGTGCCATGCAAGACCTGGCGGTGGAGGAGGGTGGCTCAGCAGAGCTCCTTTGCCAGTACTCACGGCCTGTGCAGGCCACATGGAAGATGGACGAGCGGGAGGTTCATGCAGATGGGCACCGTGTCATCATAGAGCAGGACTGGACCGTGGCCAGGCTGACCTTCAGGCCAGCCCTGCCCAGTGACAGTGGCATCTATTCTTGTGAGGCTGCGGGCACCCGTGTGGTGGCGCTGCTCCAAGTGCAAGGTGAGGCTACCTGGCAGGCAGCCCCAGGCCCAGCACACCTATGGTGTGCCTTGGTTCACCGAGCCATAGAGCAGGGCATGCTGTAGCATCCATCCTGGTCATAGAGGTGCTCTGTACAGGGGAATGATCCTGGGCGTAGCAAAACTACCCCACAATGCACTTAGGTTAGAGCACAACCAGTTACATGCTTACGGCTTCTGTGAGAAACTGACCATTAACCAAGAGGCATGGATTCTGAGGGTTCCTAATCATGTGAGTGTGAGGAGAGTTCCAGAAACCATCACAGGTCTAGTTGTGCTGTTTGGGATGTGAGGAAGGGGTGTGGAGTCCAAACCCTGATGCTTCAGATACTTTGGCAAGTAAGGGCACTGCATCCAGCGTCCATGTGGGGCTCCATGTTTGGGTAGCTTGTGAGTGTTGAAGTCTCGCGATCACCTGTGAGGTTCTCATCTGTGAAACGGAGTCCAGAGTGATTACCCTGTCTCCATGTGATCACTGGGGTGGCATCTTGTTTGACTCTTTGTAGTTGCAGGTGAGGAGCTCCTAGGCTCACATGCACCTGAGCCCCTCCCTGGCTTCTCCCCACAGCCAAGAACACAGTGGTTCAGGGCTTGGAGAATGTGGATGCCCTTGAGGGCGGCGAGGCGCTGTTTGAGTGCCGTTTGTCTCAGCCTGAGGTGGCTGCGCACACCTGGCTGCTGGATGATGAGCCTGTGCACACCTCAGAAAATGTGGAAGTGGTCTACTTTGAGAATGGCCTGCGGCACCTGCTGCTGCTCAAGAACCTGCGGCCACAGGATAGTTGCCGGGTGACCTTCCTGGCTGGGGACGTGGTCACATCTGCATTCCTCACTGTCAGAGGTAACCGTGCTTCTCTGGTGCAAGATGGAGGGGTAGGGTGAGCCCCTCCCACCAGAGGCTGGGTCCTAGCAAGGGTGGCTGAGGAGGGGGTGGCCTCTGAGATCTTTTCCACCCGATGCTCTACAGGGTGAAAAGATGTTGATCTCTGAGATCTCTTGTCCCCACCCCAAGCTGGAGGTGTGCAGCCAGCTCAGTGAGACAGAGAGATCTGGGATGGGAGTGGCATCTGGTTGAGAACCATTCACCCTGCAGAGAGACAAGATTGCGCGGGCTGGTGCAGGGCTGGGGTGCCAGTGGGTGAGACCCCTTCCTAAAGGCCTTCCAGCCTGGGAGAGTTGTGGAGTGGGGTGTCAGACGTTGATCCTGCTCACACAGGTGGCTCGACCCCTTCAAGTCTGTGGGGGATCTGCAAGTGCCCCTCCTGCTGGCAGTTCCATCTGGGATGAGGAGTAGGGGGTCCTTGGTTTCTGAGGAGCCTCCCACTAGAAATCTGGCTGCTTTGAAGGAGGGGATGAGTGTCTTCTAAGCCCTTCAGTGTGAGGCTTCACCGGGTGGGGAGAATTGGCTGAGAGGTGTTGTTTTGAGACCTCTCCAACTGGAGGCAGCATGGAGGGGAGGCACAGTAGAGGCCAAGGGTCTCATGCTTTGCCTCCAGAACCTTCCCCTTGCGTTTATTCACCCATCCACCCTCACAGGATGGCGTTTAGAGGTCACGGAGCCACCAAAAGATGTGACGGTACGAGCTGGCGCCCAGGCCAACTTCACCTGCAAGCTCAGTGAGGCGGTGCCTGTGGGCGAGGCAACCTGGTATATCAACGGTGCTGTGGTCCAGCCAGACAGCGCGGCCTGGAGGGTCACTGCTGACGGCAGCCAGCACTCCCTGCTGCTACGGAGTGCTCAGCCCCACCACGCTGGGGAGGTGACCTTTGCTGCCCGTGACGCAGTGGCTTCTGCAAGGCTTTCTGTGCTGAGTGAGTTGCGGGCCCCTCTCCGCAGGACGGGCCGGGGACAGTTCTGTAGACCACTGGGGTGGGTGACCATCCAGAACTGCATCCTGGGTGGAGTGGTTGGACGCCCAGAGTGGAGGTGGTGGTGTGTGTCATGCCCCTTCCTTGTCAGTAGCCCCTCCTGCTGGTCTAAGGGGGTTGCTGAGTAATGCTGTCTGTCAGATCAGGGCACTGAGGCTAGGGGCCCAAATCCCGGTGAGGGCAGAAGTCAGAAGGAATGAGGCTCTCCAGTCCTTATACTGCTGAGAGCTCTCAGTGGACCCCATCTTGAGTGGGCTGTGGGTATACAGTCTACTGAGACACATAGACCTGCTAGTTCACGGGTGGGGTGGCTCTGTATCATCTCTTCCTCCCTGAGACAGGCTGGGCCACTGGGTATAGTGGGAAAGTGGCCTGCCCCAGGGCCTGTTCCACGTCCAGGGCCTGACCCTAGCGGCTGTTGGAAGGGCTGCAGGCCACAGTGGGTGTGCTGACCTCCTCCCTTCCTTTCAGGCCTCCCTGACCCCCCAGAGGATGCCGAGGTGGTGGGTCGAAGTGGCCGCTCTGTGACCTTGTCCTGGATGGCTCCCACAAGTGACGGCGGTGGCGGTCTGTGTGGCTATCGGGTAGAGATGAAGGAGGGTTCCACAGGCCAGTGGCGTTTATGCCACGAGCTGGTGCCTGGGCCAGAATGTGTGGTAGATGGCCTGGCCCTTGGGGAGACCTATCGCTTCCGAGTGGCAGCCGTGGGACCAGCAGGTGCCGGGGAACCCGTGCACCTGCCCCAAATGGTCAAGCTGGGTGAGTCACTGCTCTGGGGCCGGGTCTGGGAGAGGAGCCACCTACCCAAGCTGGAGGGAGGGAGCCTGTGTGCTGGGGTCTGGACTGCAAAGCCCAACCTGCCTGATGAGGCCTGTCTGCTGTCTATGGGTGCTGTTTCCCAGCAGAACCCACGGAACCTGCGCCTCCCCCGCCCCCAGTCCCAGAGCGACGCCAGGCGGTGGCTGGTGAGGACGTCTGTCTGGAGTTGGAGGTGGCGACCGAAGCTGGGGAAGTTGTCTGGCACAAGGGGACAGAGCGCATCCAGCCGGGCGGGCACTTCCAGGTGCTCTCTCAGGGCCGGCGGCAGGTGTTAGTGATCAAGGGATTCAAGTCAGAAGACCAGGGCCAGTACCACTGTGGTCCTGCCCAGGGCTCCATTCCCACCAAGGCTGCCACATTCCAGGGTATGTTCTGGGCTGGGGTAGAAAGCCCTGGGGTATGGGAACATGGCTGGCCTGGCCTTCCTCCTCATCAGTGCTCTGGAGGAAGGGCCGAGGGTACTCTGACACCCGGAGTAGGACATGATGGAAGACTAAGGCTGGGTCAGGAGATGAAACAGCTCTCACATTATTGCCTGAGGCCTTGCCCTAGGCCAGCTCACCCATCCCTGAACAGGGTGCAGCCCTCAGCTTTCTAGTGCTGGTCCTCTTGAGTCTGGAACCTTGAGCACCTGCAGCTCTCTTCCCAAGACTTTTCCTGAGCTTTGAACCTCCTTCCTTCTGAGCATTCCTGTTCTCTTAGTGACTCTGCTCTGAGGTGCTCCCGCATGCTTGTGCCCCGCTTGCTCTGTAATGGTGCCCCCTGCACCCTCAGCACCCTGGTACTTTGCCTGCATGCTCTGAGCCCTCTTCCCGGCTCCATTCACACTGAATACCTTAGGCACCCCATGCTCTTACCCCTCACCCCCCATGCCCGCTCAGCTCCCTCATGCTGAGTCCTTCTTCCAGCTCAGTCCCCTGCCCCGAATGCTATGAATCCCTCCTCTACTCTAGCCTCATTCTGTACTCTGAGTACCTTCCTTTCCCGAGTCCTTTCTGTGTTCTGAGCTCCTTCCCTCTTTCTCAGTGGCAGCCTACCTTTAAGCACCACCCTGCACCAGTCTGTCTTTCCCCTGTTGTCTGCACCTGGCCCTAGTGCATTCACACGCATGAATCTCCTCCTTGTGTTGCTCCTTGAATTAATATGGGCTACTATATCAGCAGCAAGGGCCAGGAAGGAATGAAATAATCCCAGTTTGACTTTGCAGTCATGTCTTCTCTGGCCACCATGTGCCCTGTGCAGGTGGTCTGAGGGGAAGCTGATGTGGGCTTAGGCTCAGAGCTTCTAAAACGTGGTAGAACGATGTGGTACCCGGCGGGGAGTCAAGGTCCAGCAAGGTGACACACCGGTCGTCAGTGAGGGTGAGTGTGATCTCACGTCTCAGCCCTATCCTGCTGACCCATCTTCTGCTTTCTTCAGTGGTGCTGACCACAGGCTCTGGGGACGAGGCCCCCGTGCAGCCTAGCCTGCCCCCTGAGGCAGCCCAGGAGGGTGACCTGCACCTGCTCTGGGAAGCCCTCGCCCGGAAACGCCGCATGAGCCGTGAGCCCACTCTGGACTCCATCAGTGAGCTGCCTGAGGAAGACGGCCGTGTGCAGCACCTGCGGCAGGAGGCAGAGGAGCTGGCTCCTGAGCTCTCCGAGGGCTATTCCACAGCCGATGAGCTAGCACGCACTGGAGAGGCTGACCTGTCACATACCAGCTCTGATGATGAGTCCCGAGCGGGCACCCCTTCCCTCATTACCTACCTCAAGAAAGCTGGAAAGCCTGGGGCACCACCCTTAGCCAGCAAGGTGAGTGCCCTGCCTGCCAAGCCCCTTTCAGCGAGCAGAGAGAAGCCTGGCCATCTTTGACTTTCTTCATTCATGCACCCGTCTTTAATCTATCGATTAATCTGTCTATACATCTACCGTTCACCTGCCCATCTGTGCATCATCTTTCCTTCCTGCTATCCACGGGTCCATCTACCATGATCCCAGGCATCCATATATCCATTCTTTCTTGCATTCACTGGTCCATTATATCTACTTACCATATTTCCATCTGTACCTGCACCTGTTTATCCATCTGCACATCTAATATCTATTCATTTGTCCATTATCTACCATCTTTCATTCATCCACCATCTCTTCTGCACCTGTTCACCTATTTGACCACTTATTCATTGACCTATTCACCCACCTATACCCATTCACTGATCCATCAGTCTACTACTCTTATGCTTATGTGCCAGTTTGTTTCCTTATCTTCTATTTGCCAAGTCATACAGCCAGCCCTTTGTGCCCCACACATCTGTCCCTACTATCATCCATCCATTCATCATCCATCACCCACCTATCCACTACCTTGCCCATAATTTATCCACCATTCCTCAATCCATCACTCCTGTACTTGCTCACCTATTCATCTGTTTTCTGGTCAGACTGTTTACCTATTTACTCATCCGTCCACCTATCTACACCTATGCCACCCACCTATCCATATATCCACCATTAGCCATCCATCCACCTTCCCTTCATCCATCCAGCCTTCCTTCCATCTACCCATTCATTCTCCATCCATCTCCACTCACATAGCTGTTAAATTTTTATTGGTCTTCCTGCTATTCCTTATAAGGCAGCTAATCTTCATGTATGTGAATGTATAAAGCTATTTCAGGGAGGAGGTGGTCTTGTTTTGGGGTAGCAGTAGAAGCCAGTAGGCACCTAGCTCAAGCTAGTGTGGTTGCCAGTAGGTGGGAGGAAGAATAGAATGCTAGAGCAAAACATGGCCCTGGGGCCTTGATCCTGTGTGCTCCTGACTTCAGCTTTCATGCTCCACCATGACATCACATCCTGTGCCTGCAGATTGGGGCTCCAGCAGTCCCCTCTACGAAGACACAGAAACATCAGGAGCAACCAGCCACAGTGTGCCCACCCCAGGGAGAGGTGAGGGCTGAGGACCTGAGCGATCCCTCCATGGACAAGGCTGCTGTGAAGATCCAAGCTGCCTTTAAGGGCTACAAGGTGCGGAAGGAGATGAAGCAGCAGGAAGGGCCTGTGTTCTCCCGCACGTTTGGGGACACTGAGGCACAGGTGGGGGATGTCCTGAGGCTGGAATGTGTGGTGGCCAGTAAAGCGGATGTGCGGGCCTGCTGGCTGAAGGATGGCGTGGAGCTGACTGATGGGCGACACCACCATATCGATCAGCTTGGGGATGGCACCTGCTCCCTGCTGGTCACTGGTCTGGGCCCTGCTGACACTGGCCGCTACACCTGTCGGGTGAGCAATAAGTTTGGCCATGTGAGCCACAGTGCCTGTGTGGTGGTCAGTGGGACGGAGAGTGAAGCCGAGAGCTCCTCCGGGGGAGAGCTGGACGATGCCTTCCGACGAGCCGCCAGGCGCCTCCACCGGCTCTTCCGCACCAAGGGCCCCTCGGAGGTGTCCGATGAGGAGCTCTTCCTCAGCGCCGACGAGGGCACTGCAGAGCCGGAGGAGCCTGCAGACTGGCAGACGTATCGTGAAGATGAACATTTTGTCTGCATCCGTTTCGAGGCACTCTCTGAGGCCCGCCAGGCAGTCACCCGCTTCCAGGAGATGTTTGCTACCATGGGCATCGGAGTAGAAATTGGGCTTGTGGAGCAAGGGCCCAAGGGAGTGGAGATGCGAATTAGCAAGGTGGCTCCTCTGCCTACCCCTGCAGTGCCTCCGGGGCCTGTGCCCAGCCTGCTGGCTTCTGATGCTGGTGAGTTCACACACTGCCTTGGTCGGGCTGCACGAGGATCCAGGGTGGACTGGAGGAGGTGTGGCAGCATCAGCTGGGTCACCTGCACTCCAGCATCAGCTGTTTGCAGATGTGGCCTACTGAGCCATGGTACACCCTGGCTCTGAGGTTAAACAGAGCTGAGTATAAAATCCAGCTCTGCCTCTTACTAGCCGTGTGCCACTCAGAGATGCTATTTGAACTCTTTGACTTTCAGTTTTCACATCTGCAAATGGGGATGAGAATACCTACTTTCTGTTGTTTTTTTTCTGTAAGGAGAGACTCAGAGATGGAACTCATAAAATAGAGGGGTTCTTGGGTCCACTCTGCACAGTATATTCTATTTCATCAAGTAAATAATTAAAAATCCATTTCACTGCTTGCTTCTGTCTCTCCAGAACATTAAGAGGTTATCGTAAATGTCTCAAATCATGTCTTGAAACTTCTGTCCAGTTTGGGGCAATTGTGTCCCTAAAAGGTCATTTGTCTGTTCTTCCAGGACTCCTAGATCACACAGCCTAACCTCTTTTTCCCCCTATTCTTTCTGTTTTCCATCCTTCTTGCTTAGTGGCTTGGGAAGCAAGCTTAGAGAATGGGAATAGGGTAGACTTAGCCGTCAAGATTCAGGGTGGGGTTATTAGACAGGGTCTCAAAACTCAAATGAACACTTGCACCAGACTTCCGGTCTGGTGGAAGCTTGTGATTGTAGATGTGATTGGCATGATCAAGGTTAACGTGGCATGCCCTGCTTGTCTGTCCCAGCCCCAGTGTTCCTGACCCAGCTGCAGAACCAAGAAGTACAGGATGGCTACCCTGTGAGCTTCGACTGTATGGTCACGGGCCAGCCGGTGCCTAGTGTGCGCTGGTTCAAGGATGGGAAATTGCTGGAGGAGGATGACCACTATATGATCAACGAGGACCAGCAGGGTGGTCATCAGCTCATCATTACAGCTGTGGTGCCCGCAGACATGGGTGTCTACCGCTGCCTGGCTGAGAACAGTGTGGGGGTCTCTTCTACCAAGGCTGAGCTCCGTGTGGACTGTGAGTACTGCTCTCCTGAGCTGGGCTATCTTATTTATTTAGTCCCACCTATCTTATTTATTTAGTCAGTCATGGGCTTGAACTATGGGCTTGGACACTGTTCCTCAGCTCTTCAGCTCAAGCACTCTACCGCTTGAGCCGCAGCGCCACTTCCGGTTTTTTTTTTTTTGTTTTTTTTTTTTGAGTGGCTTATTGGAGATAAGAGGTTGGTGGCAAGGGAGATAGGGAACTTGATGTCTTGTGGCCGGTGAAGAGGAGACTTTTTGAGAGCAAGGGCCAGGACAAGAGCCTCTCAAGAGTGGTTAGGGTGAAGTGGTACAAGGACCTCATGTCTGTCTCTCAGAGGTGTATCAGCTGGAGAGAGGCCCAGAAGGTTTTGAAGAGGAGGTGACCCAGCCTTCCCCAATCACTCCATTGAAACTTTTCTTGGGAGACCTCCAGTGGCTTCACTGGAAAACCTCTCAATAGAAGTGTAGAGGTAATGATTGACTGATGCTACAGTCTTTAAAAAGTCTATGTAATCTTTACTCCTGATTGCTCGTACAGAGATTCTAAGTCCTTGGGATGCCCAGGTACAGGGCATAGCTTCTGTTCTCATGAGGTGACTCTTGAAGGTTTCCAAAGTAGCTTCAGGGTGGTGACTGCTAGCCAATCAGATCAAACCTTGATGAGGAGTCGGAGCTTTCAAACCTCAGGATCTATGCATACCAAGCAAGCATTTTACCACTGAGCTGAATACCTAATACTCTTTTTTAAATTTCTTTTTCCTTTTCTTATATTTTATCCTTATTTACTATGTTCTTAGGTACACTACTTTGTAATATCTAACTTTGTTATTAATCCCACCTATCTTATTTATTTAGTCAGTCATGGGCTTGAACTCTGGGCTTGGACACGGTTCCTCAGCTCTTCAGCTCAAGCACTCTACCGCTTGAGCCACAGCGCCACTTCGGTTTTTTTTTTGTTTTGTTTTGTTTTTTTGAGTGGCTTATTGGAGATAAGAGTCTCACGGACTTTCCTGCCCGGGATGGCTTTGAACCGCGATCCTCAGATCTCAGCCTCCTGAGTAGCTAGGATTATAGGCATGAGCCCCTCAGATCTCAGCCTCCTGAGTAGCTAGGATTATAGGCGTGAGCCACCGGCGCCGGCTGTCTTATTTTTTTAATCTCTAGAAGTTCTTGAGTCTTGGTAACATAGATCATTTACTTTTTGAACATATAGAATACAGTTCTAATAACTGTTTTTATGTCCTCCTCTGCAAGTTCTACCATCATGGTCAGTTGTGGGTTGGTTTTGATTGATTGATTCTTCTCTATCATGTGCGTCTTGTTTTCTTGCCTCTTTGCATGGCTGATGATCTTAGTTTGTGTTCTACAAATCTTCAGCTGTGTTCTGGGATGCAGTTAGTTCCTAGGAAACAATTTGAGCCCTTATGATTTGTTAGGTGAGTCTAGAGTAGGGCTCAGTCTAGGGCTAATTATTCCCCATTTCTGAGGCACAGAGTTCTGAGTGCTGTGAGTTTTTCTACAGTGACTGGAGAAAACAGGCATTGTTCCTGGCACTGTTTCCTTCTGACCATTCAGATGTGTCTTCTCTCATGAATCTGCTAATCACTACCTGCTAAATGATGGCGAGTCCTGCCTGCACAGTTTTCTCTTCTCTGGCACTGTCCTGTGAACTCTGCTGCCGAGGTCTTCCAGGACTCAGAACTCATGGAATTCCCCTGATTTTTGCCTCCATTTTCCCTGCCTAGACCTGGAAACAGTACAGAAAGCTGGAGAAACGAAAGATTTTGCTTGTCATTAAAGCTAGATAAATGATAGGTTTTGCTGATATTCCCTATAATTAAACCATTACTGTCCTCCATTTGCCTAATGACAAGACTTAAAAATCACTTTTATATTTATCTAGGTTCTTGTGGTAGTGTTTTTGTTCTTGTTGTTGCTTCAGGTGGGAGTGTTCTTGGTTAAGGCTGTTACAACAACATAACATGGATTGAATGCCTTGTAAAGAACTAACTTTCTCACTCTTCTGATGGCTAGAATTCTGCGCTCAGAGAGCCACTGTGCATACGGGATCTGGTCCTGACAGTCTTATTATTGTATGTCTTATAAATATTTTGTATTTTAGAAATATCACAAATCAGCTGGGCACTGGTAGCTCACGCCTGTAATCCTAGCTACTAAGGAGGCTGAGATCTTAGGATTGTGGTTCAAAGCCAGCACGACAAGAAAACCCGTGAGACTCTTATCTCCAGTAAACCACTTAGGGAAAAACCAGAAGTGGCACTGTGGCTGAAGGGGTAGAGCGCTAAGCTTGAGCTGAAGAGCTGAGGGACAGTGCCCAGGCCCAGAGTTCCAGCCCCACGACCTACCAAAAGAAATAAAGAAAGAAAGAAAGGAAGGAAGGAAGGAAAGAAAGAGAAAGAAAGATCACATACCTAGCTTCCCACAAGGTAAAATCCACAATGTCAAGATAGTTAACCAAAAATACACAGACTTATAAAGAGACAGGAAAAAATAACCTGTAATGTGTGATTAATCTACTCAATCAATCTACACCTACTCAAATGTTAGAACTAGCAAAGACAGTAAAACTCTATTCTGTGGATTTAAACATTTTAGCTTTTTTGTATTTATTTAAGTAGTACAAGAGGTGAGAAACAGTGAATGAGACTGATAGTAGGTTAGGTAGTCTATAGGAAAGAATATAGTGTCATGCGAGAACAGGGAAGAAAGACTATAGTAGACAGGTTCCCTTTTATAAGGTCACTGATCCATTCATGAGACTCCACCATGCGATGTGATCACTTCCCAAAGCCCAACCTCTCTTGTGTTGTTATTTTGACATATGAGTTTTTGTGGGGAGCACATTCAGTCATTTGACAGCGGGTAAATTCAATCTCTCTTGCTCTATCTTGGCTAGAAGTCCAAGTCTCTATCTGTTGATTTGTGTGTGTGTGTGCACGCGCACGCGCTCGCGTGTGCGTGCATGCGTGCCCATGTTGGGACTTCAACTTAGGGTCTGAGTACTGTCCCTTAGTTGATTTTTTTTAGTTTACTTTTATTGTCAAGGTGATGTACAGAGGGGTTACAGTTACATACATAAGGCAGTAAGTCATTTCTTGTTGAACTTGTTATCCCCTTCCTCATTTTCTCCCATTTCCCTCCCCACATCCTCCTCCCAAGTTGTACAGTTCGTTTCCAGCATATTGTCTTGTATCACGGTTGCATTGGTTTGCCCTTTGTCCTTTGTCTCACCCTTCCCTTCCCTAATTCATATACAATACCCAGGGCACCAAAATCAAATACAAAGGACAATATAAACCATAGGGGGAAAAAGACAAAAGAAAAAAGAAATCATATGGTACATTAAAACAAGAACAACAATGAAAAACCTCTTGTGTCCATATCTTAGAGTTTATTTCAGTTAGCCTCATCTTATATGGTCATAGGTACATATCAATTGAGCTATTCTGCTCATCTGCTAGGACTATCCTAGACATATATTAAGGCTACTACTTGAGCCATAGCTCCACTTCTTTTTTGAAGTTGGTAGAGTTAAGAGTTTCACAGACTTTCCTGCCCAAGTTGGTTTCAAACCTAGATCCTCAGATCTTAGCGTCTTGAGTAGTTAGTATTACAGGTAGGTGTGAGCCATTGGTGCTAGGCATAGCTGTTGGTCTGGAGGCCAATATCTATTTTATTCCTCATGGTTCTGTAGGATAAACCATAATGGTTTTCTACTGTCATTGCCATTTAAGAAGATTCCAAATCATGTGCTATTTACGATGCTTTAAGTCAGAGAGGCTTTTGGTTATTACAGGCCTAGAAATATGGGGCCAGTAAACAGCCCCAAGTCCAGCAGGGTACAGTACAGCTGTTGCCCTCCTGACTTTCGAGTGTTAGTGATGCCCAGTAAGGCTGGACAGTCAGAACCTTGTGGTCAAGGGCTGAGGTAGTCCTGGTTCAAGGTCAGCGCCTAGGCAGAGGAGCAGCAGGCCTTGCTCCAGCGTATCCTTCCTTCCCCAGTGACAAGCACAGACTATGACACTGCAGCAGATGCTACAGAGACCTCATCGTACTTCAGCGCCCAGGGATACCTGTCCAGGTAGGACCCCCTTGGCAACAGCAGAGCTCAGTGACTGGTAATCCCGACACTCTGGGGAAGCAGCCATGCTGGGCTGATGGGATGGGCTTTGGACTGATGAGCCAGTTCTCCAAGCTTCTACCAGGCCCTGGAACTTTGTCTCTGTACCCTTCAGTTTAGCAGACAGGGAACCTCAAAATCAATCCACGTCTGACATGTACTCCAGAAGAGCCCTCCTACCCTTGCCCTGTTACTGGTCCCTTAATAGCTGCCCCATGATTTGTCTTTCTTGCCAGCCGGGAACAAGAGGGAACTGAGTCGGATGAGGGGCAGCTCCCCCAGGTGACAGAGGAGCTGAGAGACGTCCAGGTGGCTCCTGGCACACGCCTGGCCAAGTTCCAACTCAAAGTGAAAGGTAAGGGGTTGGTTGTGGGGCAGCCGCCATGATGGGACAGAGACCAAGAGCCTCCATAAGCCACAGTTAGGAGGGTACCCTAACCAGCAGCAAGTTGGGGGTTACATGTGCCTACTGCCCGGGTGAGCACCCTGTGGTCTTCTTTGGACTTTTGTCTCCCACTGAGTGAGAGCTCTGGTCTGACCATTCCCCTCTGTTGGCTGCAGGCTACCCAGCCCCAAGACTGTACTGGTTCAAAGACGGCCAGCCCCTCACAACATCCGCCCACATCCGCATGACTGACAAGAAGTCCTTGCATACACTGGAGATCGTCTCAGTTACTCGGGAGGACGCTGGCCAATACTCGGCTTACATCAGCAATGCTGTGGGTGCAGCCTACTCATCTGCCCAGCTGCTGGTCCAAGGTGAGTGCTCACAGGGAGCAGGCAGAGCAGTACACCCCAGATAGTGTCCACTGGGGATGACTGTCCGGCCCTGCCCCATCAGACCTGGGGTCAGGACCCCTTGGTCATTACCCCAGTGGACTGTCACAGGTGTCCAGAAGTTTGCCCTTCAAGGTTAGGAGCTCAGGGTTCCTAGACCCAAGGGATCAAGTGTGTGCATCCCTATAGAAGCACACTGCGCAGAAGCTGACTTGGGGAGACAAGTCCACATTTTCTTTTATTTTCCAAAAAAATCTTGAGCACTAAAAGCCAATGCCAAGCTTGACCTAAACCTGCCCTGTCATCAGAGCAAGGCTCCAGAGTCCCAGTGTGGATGAGGGGGGTGGCAAGTTGTCACATTGTGTCTGGCCCATGTGGCCACATGCCTATTGCGTTCCTGAGTGTGTGATACCACTGCTGCTTGCATGAGAGCTCAATCAAGGATCTGGAGGCCTTGCCCATGGATGGAGCGGCCTCAGCCCCACGCTCAGTGGGCAGGGCCATTAGGACGGACATGGCACTATGTACAGAGCCTAGGAGAGGGACACCTGTGTGTGCACCTCTTCTACCGGGTACTTCACTCCTCCTGTTTCTTTCAGGCCCCGATGAGCCAGACGAGAAATCAGCATCAGGTAATACAGACCCAGATGGCAAGAGAGGGCAGCAAACCATAGGTGCTGAGGGCAGGGTGGATGTCCCTGGGGCTGGCAGTGGTGGTATGGGCAGGAGGCTGCCGGTCAGAGGGGCAACATGAGGCGTCCTGAGCCTGCAGGATGCAGAAGTCCTCCTGAGGGTCTCCCAGGAGTCGTAGAGGGCTGTGGGTAGTTCCAGCGGGTACCCACAGGCTATGCCTTCCAGATGCACATGAACAACTGGTGCCACCCCGGATCCTGGAACGGTTCACCCCCAAGAAAGTGAAGAGGGGTTCCAGTATCACATTTTCAGTGAAGGTAGAAGGTAAGGCCATCAAGAAGGTAAGGCCATCACCTCACAGAGCGTGGTAGGCAGCACCTCACCCCTGGAGCCCCTGTTCCTGACGAAGGATAGGACCTGTCCATCCTTGGCGAGGACATGCCAACTGGATCCTCTCATCCACAGGCCACCCAGCTCCAGCTGTTCACTGGCTCAAGGAGGAGGCGGAGAGAGGTGTGCTGTGGATTAGCCCCAGCACACCAGGCTACACCATGGCCAGTTCTTCCCAGCAGCACAGTCTGGTGCTGTTGGATGTGGGCCGGCAGCACCAGGGTACCTACACGTGCATTGCCACCAACGCCGCTGGCCAGGCACTCTGCTCTGCCAGTCTGCATGTCTCGGGCTGTGAGTAAGGTTGCTGGGGGTGGGTGACTGCATTGGTCTTGGGGCATGGAATTAGACATGGAACAGCTTTGAAGACTCCTTTACCAGCTCCTGTGGTGGGACCTCCTGCAGACCCCTCTCCCATCTCCTCTCATCCTCTCCCAGTGCTGGCAAAACCCACAGAGCAAGCCAGAGCCGTTAGTCCTGCAGGACCCTGTGTTCACCCTGCCCTGTGCAGCTGACTGAGGGTCCTCTGCTCACGAGCCTCGCTCAGTCCCTCTGAAGGCTGCCCTTCAAGGCTACACTCCCATTCCTCATCCTATCTAGTGGCTGTTCCGTGAGCTGAGAGTGGGGCAGGGTGGTGGCTCAGGCACAGTGTCTTTGGAGGGTCAGAGGGAATGGGTGTGTTCAGGACCCCACAGCAGCCCACACAACCCAGGTAGGGTCTGGACCTAGAATCTAGTACATGAGGTCCAGAACCTCATCCTGATGGTTCACCCACTCTCCTGATAGTGCCCAAGGAAGAGGAGCAAGAGAAAGTGAAGGAAGCTCTCATTTCCACTTTCCTGCAGGGGTGAGTGGAGGCTGCCCCCACCAGGCCCCCGGGCAGGGACACCCATGGAGGAGGCCCAGGAGCGGGGCACAGGGCAGCCATACTCCCGAGGGAGCACCCTGTCCTACAGTGCAGCCAGATCCTCCCCTCAGATACCATGGAGTTTGTGCATACTGCCTGCCTCTCCATGACTCAGTTTCCCTGTTGTAAAATGAAGGCTGTCCCAGAATCCTTCCAGTATGGAGCCTGTGGTGTGAGACTCCTGACTCTCTCACTCTCAGGCGCTCCCACTCAAGCCTCTCAGAGCCCCTCTTTTCCCCTCAGGACAACCCATGCTATCTCGGCCCACATGTCAGAGTCTGCAGGTTTCACTGAGCTGGCTGGGCAGAAAAAAGGTATGGAGAATACAGGTGCTCTGAGCACTCCCGCGAGTCTGAGTGGGGTTTGGAGAAGGCTGCTCAGAGCAGAGCTGGGTAGACAAACTCTGAGCTTTAGAGGGAATTGGGGGTTCTGTTGACCTCTGTGGTCTGAGGGCCTGTGAGGCCCTGAGGGGCTGCCCAGGCCTTGGCACGGTGTCTGTCCGGTGGGCTGTGGGGGCTGGGTCATTAGGCATCTTGCGATGAGGAGGCACAAACTTACCTTGGGCTCCATGCTTCAGGCTTCTCCCACAGTGGGAGAACTGAGTCTGACTCCTACTCAGCTCCCCAGAAATCAGCCCTCTTCCCTGTAGCCTTGCCGGCCTCCTGCCGGCCTTGGCCTTGTCCACTGTCTTCTGGCTACCTCCTGTCCCGAGAATGTAGCCCCTTGGCTACTCCTGCGATTGTTGCCTAGTCTCCTACTGGGTGCTCCACGGTCCCTCATGTGTCTCCTGTGCTCTGGTCATTTACTTCCCTCTCTATCCAGACCTGCTTCCTCTTGTTCTCAGTCCCATTGGCTCATGGGCTCAGACCCCCCATGAAACAATGTGATTTTTCATCTGGCTAGACCTTGCTGGCCCCCTACCCAGCCAGCAGCTGAGTCTTCTGGTCTCCGTGTCAGGTGGCATCCCATGGGGGAAGCCCTCTCTGTGCTGCCTTTGAGGCCCCCAGAACCAGGGATGTGCCTGCAGCATGGCGGACATCCAGCAAACACCCTAAGAATGCACAGATGCCTGTGTGTTGCTTTTGCTCCCTCAGGAGATCTGGCAGCAGAGGAGGCCCGGGGTCACCTGTCTCTTGCTGAGGTGGGCACAGAGGAGTTCCTACAGAAATTGACTTCCCAGATTACAGAGATGGTGTCCGCCAAAATCACACAGGGTGAGGGCCAGTGTGTGTGTGTGTGTGTGTGTGTGTGTGTGTGTGTGTGTGTGTGTGTGTGTGTGTGTGTGTGTGTGTGTCTGTGAGAGAGAGAGAGAGGTGTGTGTGTGTGTGTGTGTGTGTGTGTGTGCATGTATGAGAGGTGGGGAGGGAGGGAGGGAGAGGAGAGAGAGAAGCAGGTGGCTGGGTGGTGGAGCACCCTCATTCATGCTGGGGGTTGGGCCTGGGTCCGCCTGGCTCCTTCACCCTGGGAACTGGCATGCAGCAGGGCAGCACCCTGGGTGTCACAACCCCGCTCTCACAGCCAAGCTCCAGGTGCCTGGGGGTGACAGTGACGAGGAGTCCAAGACCCCATCGGCCTCCCCACGGCATGGCCGGTCCAGGCCCTCCTCCAGTGTCCAGGAGTCTTCTTCCGAGTCAGAGGATGGAGACTCCCGTGGCGAGGTGAGTGAGGGGCACCCTTGGGGGTCAGGGTGGGAGTGGGCCCTGACCCCCTGGAAGAGATGGTGTGGGATGAGAGAGGCAGGGGCAGGGTCTTCTATGGGGCGCTCCGGCAGGACCTCTGTGAGCAGGTGTCCCCCATGGGGCCCTTGGGAGGTGGGAAGAAGAATTCACATTCGGCTGGGAGCACGGAGACCCCCACCCATGGCACACGGGAGCCGGGAGCCCAGAGAACCCGTCATCTGCACATGGGTTCCTGCAGAAGCATGCTTTGTGGCAGAATCATTCCTCCCTCCGCTTCTCCCTCCACTTGTGCCTCCAGTGTGCCAGGCTCCTTGTTAGAGCTCAGAGTGGCAGGTAGGCAGGTAATGAGCTACCAACAGAAGGTAAGTATAAGTAGCCCCAATTGGGAGACCTAGGAGGGAGCAGTCATCTCTTGGGGTGATTGATAGAGGGCAGGTCTTCCACATCTCTTCCACAATGCATGGGGTAGACCATGTGCAGACTGACCTGCACTTCCCTCCTGCAGGCTGGGGTTGGCAGGTCTGGTTAGCACCTCCCTGGGTCTCCTGACTTGGCTTCTCCTCCTCTGTGGGCTCTTGGGGGGACTGTTGGGGAATTTGGGAGACCCCTAGAATCATTGGAGACTGCTAGAGACTGGCAACTGTCCATTTTACTCTCTGTCAGATCTTTGACATCTACGTGGTGACGGCTGACTACCTGCCCCTGGGGGCCGAGCAGGGGGCCATCACACTTCGAGAAGGCCAGTATGTGGAGGTCCTCGACTCAGCCCATCCCCTGCGCTGGCTCGTGCGCACCAAGCCCACCAAATCCAGCCCCTCGAGGCAGGGCTGGGTGTCACCCGCCTACCTGGACAAGAGGCTCAAGGTATCCTGGAGGCTGGGGTTGCAGAGAAGTGAACCTTGGGTACTGTGCCCCTTGTTCACTGACCTAGAGGACTCTGAAATCGCTGTCCCTGTTTGAGAGATGGGAGTCTGATCTTGGCAGGAGCAGGGGCAGGGGCAGCACTCAGGCTATCTGTGACGAGTTCCTATTTCTGACCAGCTGTCACCTGAATGGGGGCCCGCTGAAGCCCCTGAGTTCCCTGGAGAGGCCGTGTCTGAAGATGAATACAAGACCAGGCTAAGGTGAGTGTCTGGTGGGACTTCCCACTGGCTGGCCCTGGCCCATCACTCACAGAAACCCACTGCTTACCCGAGTCCAGTTGGAATGCTAGCCTGCTTCTTTTGTGGGGGCCTGTGACTCATTCTACATGAGCCTCTGTCAGGGATGGAGTTGAGCTCACCCCAGTTCCTTGTTGGGAACATACCAGGTCACTTCCTGGTAAAGAGAGTAGTTTTATGGAGGACAAAGCAATCTCTCTCTCTTGACTCCTTACCCCCTTTCTGGAAGTTGGTGATAGGCTGCAGATAGCAAGAGGTGCTCTGATTTGGCAGCTGAGAGATGTGGGCCACAAGGGAGCCAGCTCTGCTGGAGCAATGCTGAGGGCCTGCTGTTTGAGCTCCCAGGTCCCACTCATGGTTGCCTCTCCTGCCAGCTCTGTCATCCAGGAGCTGCTGAGTTCAGAGCAGGCCTTTGTTGGTGAGCTACAGTTTCTGCAGAGCCACCACATGCAGCATCTGGACCGCAGTCCACACGTGCCTGCTGCTGTGGCCAGCCAGAAGACCGTCATCTTCAGAAATGTGCAGGACATCAGCCACTTCCACAGCAGGTAGGTGTGTGGGCTGCATGAGGAGAGGAGGAATGCGGTCAAGAACTCACCGTACAGCCTACAGTTAAAAGCACAAGGGAGGAGCATGTAGGGGACAGACGTGTGGATGTTGAAAGGGGTGACATCAAGCAAGATGCGTTGTACTTACAGATTGTTACATGGAAACTCCTTAAAGATGATAAAAAATAAAGAGGTGCCCAGATTAAAAAAATAACATGTACATGAACATACATACGCAGGCTGCAGGTCAGGCCTAATGGATAGGTGTGCAGGAGTTAAGAGGCAACTTCTATCTATCCACCAATCATGTCTCTGCACAAGGCAGACCCCCCCACCAGGAAACACAGATTGTACCTGCCTCCAGCACAGGAAGGCCTGGAGTACCCCTCTGCTGATTAGCATGTGCACAACCCACACTCATGTCTACTGCATGTGGGCCTATGTGTACATGTGCTGCCACCACATTACACACCAATATACTCAACAGCATGCACACCCATGCACAAGGCTTACCTGTGGATATATATACAGTGTATATATTGTACACACAAGTATATTTACCTGGACATGTGTGCATGCCTTCATGCACCTCTATGCTATTGCACACTCACACAAGGCATGCAAATGCTCACACAAACACCCACATAGATACCTGTCCCATGCACACCCAAAGGTGTGTAGATGACACACATGCACATAATGCACAAATAATACATGCTGTGCTTGTATGTTCATGTCTGTACATCCTTATGTACACATCCACACAGCATACATCTGCCTGTATGTGCACCCACACATGCATGTACACGTGTGTAGAAGTGTACTTACCACACATGTCTGAACTCATGTAGAAGTGTACACACATATTCTTACACACATTCAGCATACAGTGTACTTCACGCTCACAGGGCCAGCTCCTCCCAAAGGAGAGGACCTAGAGCCAGTCTGGATGGATGCCCTGACCCCATCCCCTTCACAACAGCTTCTTACAGGAACTGACGCATTGTGACACAGATGATGATGTGGCCATGTGCTTCATCAAGAACCAAGAGGCCTTTGAGAAATACCTTGAGTTCCTGGTGGGCCGTGTGCAAGCCGAGTCTGTGGTAGTCAGCTCACCAGTCCAGGAGTTCTACAAGGTGCCTGGGGCCTGACTTACTGGCTGTTTGCCCTACCCTGCCTGCTCCCAGGCCTTGGTGCTGCCCTCAGCCCCTCTCAGAAGGTCCCTTTGCCCGAAGGCCATCTGAGGTGTGGAGCCAAACCTGAAGTCCGTCTTCCCTCACCTTCTCCATCACCTGCTCCCTGCCCACTCCTTGGGCTCTAACTTAATGAGAAATGCAGCCAGTGCTCTGTGCTCTTCAGCTGCACACTTAAGTTGCCTAAGCCCTGTGCTACTGCCTGTCAGATGGTGATGGCAGCTATCACCTCAGTGCAGGGGTGCCTGTGAGGTCCCTGGAGCCTGTCTTCCAGCTCAGGGTGATTCCTGCCTAAGCCCCACCCTCGTGACCCCCCAGAAATACACAGAGGAGACACTGTCAGCCAAGGACCCCTCCCAGCCACCCCCACCCCCACTTCAGCACTACCTGGAGCAACCAGTGGAGCGGATACAGAAATACCAGGCCCTGCTGAAGGTAGGCACAGCCATGTCTGGTCTGTCCAGGCTGGGCCAGAGGACAGATCTGGACTTGGAGTCAGCTGGTGTCCTGCCCCTCTGCCCCTCACCTCAGGAGCTGATCCGGAACAAGGCCCGGAACAGACAGAACTGCGCGTTGCTGGAGCAGGCCTATGCGGTGGTGTCAGCCCTGCCCCAGCGCGCTGAGAACAAGCTGCATGTGTCCCTCATGGAGAACTACCCTGGCACCCTAGAAGCCCTGGGAGAGCCCATCCGCCAGGTCAGGCTGGGGGGGCAGCGGGGTATATGTGTGGGGCTACAGGGCGGGTAGCACGTGATGGGCATGACTTCGGAAGGGTGCTGGCTTAGGTGATGGTAGGTCTTGCACTGTGGACGGGTCCCTGCCAGCCGCAGGCCAACCCCTACCCACTCACGCCCCTAGGGCCACTTCATCGTGTGGGAGGGGGCACCAGGAGCCCGGATGCCCTGGAAGGGCCACAACCGCCACGTGTTCCTCTTCCGCAACCACCTGGTGATCTGCAAGCCCCGGCGGGACTCTCGCACGGACACCTTCAGCTATGTGTTCCGGAACATGATGAAGGTCTGTGGGAGCCGGAGCTGCTGCGGGCTCTGACGGGCAGATGGGTGGATGAGGGAAGGTCTGTCGGATGGATGCTAGGGACCAGTCCTGTAGTCACTGCACCTGGGTGGTCTGGGCATGGCCATCGAAACCTGGCATGCCCAGGAGATGGTCAGTCCTCATTCTCCCCACCCACAGCTGAGCAGCATCGACCTGAATGACCAGGTAGAGGGGGATGACCGTGCCTTTGAGGTGTGGCATGAGCGGGAGGACTCGGTGCGCAAATACCTGCTGCAAGCACGGACCGTCATCATCAAAAATTCCTGGGTGAAGGAGATCTCTGGCATCCAGCAGCGCTTGGCCCTGCCAGTGTGGCGTGAGTGTTGGGGTTTTTTTGGGGGGAGGCCTGGTGGCTGGGGAAGGACATGTGGCTTTTACCCCATCTGTCTCTGGGTGGCACCCAGGTCATAGGACCCCCCAAGACTGAGTGTTCAGGTAGCACAGTCTTTGGCCCAGTACCCCAGTGGGCTTGTAGGGATGGCAGGGTTTCTAGGACAGATGGTTCTGTTCCCTCCATGGTCAGTTCTGGGTGGAGGACAGTGCTGGGGGCCTCACAGGATGGGAGTTGAACAGAATGTGATGTCCCTGGCCCAGGTAGGGAGCACTAGGGCAACACAGTGGAAAGACACAGCACATCGGGGCTCTATGACAGGAGAGTGAGGAATCTTGCCTCTGAATTTACTGCCTCAACCAAAACAGGATCTTCTTCATGATCTCCACCAGTCCCCAGTACATACCTAGCTACCCTCACTCACCCTTGATCCTGGAGGGAAGCAGCCATATCCAGCCTGTCAGGATATATTCAAGGGCACACCTCACACAAAGACCATTCAGAGGCCTCTTGTGTGGTCCTCAGGTTCTCCAGACTTTGAAGAGGAGCTGGCCGATTGCACAGCTGAGCTGGGTGAGACAGTCAAGTTGGCCTGTCGTGTGACCGGCACACCTAAACCTATCATCAGCTGGTATAAAGGTACACTCCTGGGCCAAGGGAGTCCCTAGCCTCACCCTCAAGGGTGCTGGCCCTGAAATTGGGAGGAGGGGCTGGAGAGAAACAGCCTGTGTATGAGATGAAGGTAGAGTGAGGTCCGATAAGCAGGGGTCTGGGATGTGAGTTGGGGACAGGCCAGGCCTAGTCCGGGAGCTGGAGCTGACAAGGTTGGGTGGGGGACAGGTGGTGGACAGATGAGCTCATGATGTAAGGTCAGGTACCCAGGGAAATGAGAAAGGCCAGGGAAGAGAGTGGTGGATAAGGACAGGCTCTGAGGTGGTGAGTCTGAAGAGCTGCCAGGCAGCCACAAGCCTGGGTGGAGCAAAGATGAAGACACCAACTGCTCACTCCTAAGTGGGAACAGTACCCTGGACAGGTTAACAGGCCGACCTGGGGAGTACCATGAGGTTCAATCATCCACTCTAAGGGCTGAAAACTCTGAAAAGCTGTTATAAAGATCATTTATTGCAACAGAAAGACCCAGATTAAAGTCACTGAGAGGAAAGAAGGCTCCTGGACAGGGCCCAGACATCCCCAAGTCTAAGCTTCCAGTTTCTCCTCCCAGCTGAGTCCTGAAACTGGCACCTCCCACCCTCGTAACAGTATGTGACACACATACTGTTATGTAGCTCACAAGCCTTACTTTCAGTCTTTTACCTGGGGTCTAGCTCTGTGTATGAATGCCTGCAGCCCTTCCTAAAGTCAAGCCATTACACACGGCCCAAAGGCCCTGCCACAAATACTGTTAAATATGAAGACATTATAAAGTTGATAAAGTAATATGAAGTTGACACTGCATGATCCTGAGGCCCTTCCGCAAATCTGTAGTCCAAGCCCCCTAGAAAAATCAAGAGACAGCCAGGTGCTGGTGGCTGTAATCCTATCTACACAGGAGGCTGAGATCTGAGGATTGTGATTCAAAGCCAGCCGGCGCAAGAAAGTCTGTGAAACTCTTGTTTTTTTTTTTGGGTGCGGTCGTGGGACCTGAACTCTGGGCCTGGGCGCTGTCCCTCAGCTCTTCAGCTCAAGGCTAGCGCTCTACCACTTGAGCCACAGCACCACTTCCGGCTTTTTTCTTTTTGCTTATGTGGTGCTGAGGAATCGAACCCAGGGCCTCAGGCATGCAAAGCAAGCACTCTACCACTGAGCCACCTTCCCAGCCCAGTCTGTGAAACTCTTATTTCCAATAAACCACCAGAAAACCAGAAGTGGTACTGTGGCTCAAGTGGTAGAGTGCTAGCCTGAGCTGAAGAGCTGAGGGATAGCACTTAGGCCCAGAGTTCAGGCCCCACGACTGGCAAAATAAATAAATAAAAAATCAAGAGACTCTTGCCAGCCAGGATATTCTAAGGCTTGAGGTCATCCAAGGAGCCGTGGGCCAAAGTTACATACTGTTTTTCTTTTGGTCTGTACTGAGTCTTTACTTGAGTGGCTCCACACAGGAACAATGGTGGTACAAGCAGGCGGCTGTGAGAGTATGGGGGAGCAGTGGTGTCCCCCATCAGCATCCTGAGCCCAACGAGGCATGGAGTTAGCCTGTCGGTTAATAGCAACCAGCTTAAGTAGCAAACCTAATGTCTGAGCTATTTATACCAGGATCAAAAATATCACACACACACACACACACTATTCACGATGGAGACTAACATGGCTCAGAGCCGTAAGAACTCCAGTGAGCTCACTGCTGAGCCCGGGACCCCACCTCTCCCCCAGTGGTGCTTTGCTTGGGTAGCTAGCAGCCCGTGTGTACCACTGGGTTTCGGCTTAGCTGGACAATGCATGATCCAAGTCCACATGGTGGTAGAGCTATAAGAATCTCCACTTGGAGCCAGCAGCTCTGCATCAAGGGTGGAAGGGAGAAGCCATTGGAACAAAGCCAGCTGGGCCCTTGCTCACTTCCCTCAGAATGGAGCCCAGCGAGGGTCATGGGCCTCAGTGTATCAGGAGTCTTGTGTCACCCAAGTTCTGTTGCGTGCAAAGGGCTGATTTTTCAAAAATGACATGTCTGGTGTCTGCATCAAGAACAGGACAGAGCCTAAGTCCCATAGGATACCTCCTATTGCCAGAAGCTGCCATTGGTATAACAGTCACAGAAATCTGGAATTTGCTAAAGACCATGAGAACTCCTGATAAAGCTAAAGATTCCATTTTTATGTGACTCTCACAAAATGCCTGAGTCTGGGTTCTTTCAAAAGTAAGGAGATTTCTTGCAGAGTTGAGAGGCTGAGAAATCTCCTGGTGCTAATCTGGTGAAGTTGGCTTGGCCACATCACAGTGTGGCGCTCCAGAGTGTCACGTGGGAAAAGTGTGAGGGAGAGAGCAGTCATAGCGAGGCAGTAAGCAAGAGAAATTGGGGCTGCGCTGGCTCTTACAGCAACTTGCTTTCGTGAGCTGACTTACTCCTGGCAACCAGCATCGATCTCTTCCAAGAGGAGTGCCCCAGGGACCCCATCCACTTCCCCTTGTCCCCACCTTGTGAGATCCCACCACCTCAGCATTACATACAGAAAACTAAGTAAGCTTCCAGTATACAGACCTTTAGGGGCTGCATTCACACCAGCTCTAAACCACAGCAGAGCTACAAGGAACTGTTACTAGAAATTGGCCTGGGCCCTACACAGAACTGCCTGATGGGTAGACCAAGTGAAAGACTCAGATGGGGCCATGTGGCCCCAGTACTCAAAGCGTCCTGTGAGATGTTTGTCCTTCTGTGGCTGGGAAGGGGACCTGAGGGACAAAGGTTATTATGACTTTGCTCACATAGGAGAACAGGGCCCTGAATCTTAGGCTTCTAAGCCATCCTTGCTTTTACATCAGAGCATTTGAGAAAGATGTGCCTCAGAAACTAGATGTCAGAAGGCATTGAAGCTCAGAGTTGCTGAGTCCTTAGAGATTCCTAGAACAGCCTCTTGAGCCTGTGCTGGCGTCTTTGTCATGTGGTTTGGGTCTTTAGACCATTCATTCACCTCGGCACACAAAGGGCTCCCTGCTTATAACTACATTGTGTAGGTTGGTGGCTTGGACGCCACTCTCCAGCAGAGCAGTTAAAGTGGGAGCTTTTGCTGTTGGTCTCTGCATCGTGGATGGTCGTGAAAAGGCTTAATGTCCCTCTGGATTGGGGACCACAGCCAGAACCGTTAGAATATGTTGTACACTTCAGCATTTGGGGGTGGGGAAGGGGTCCTCCACAGCGAGTGTCTGCCCCTCCCTCTGCTTCTCCCAGGAAGGATGTGTGGTCAGTGATGTTTGGGGTGTTTATACCAGACAGACTTAGTGCAGAATTTTTCATCCATCTTTTATTTATTATACTTTGTAATTTCGATCCTCAAATATATTTACATACCACTACCGATGTTTAAAGGATGGGTAGCACCTGGTGCTCCTTGGTTGCTAGGGAAAAGGTGGTTGCTAGGGAGGGACGAGCAGAACGGCTCTGTGCCTCGGAGCAGGGGCTCCGTAGATGGAGAAGGTGAAGCACTGGCTATAGAGGAAGGGCTGATGAAGCCAGGACTCAAGCTGAGAGAGAGAGAAAGCAGGAGCGTGTGACTTGAGAGAGGGACCACAAGGCAGGTGGACACTAAGGCTTGGACTGCGCTGTTAGCAAGCCTTACTTGTCTGGGGGAAGTTTGGGGTGCTGAGGCTAGCTGGCAGCAGGATAGGCCGGGCATAGGTGAGGGGAGGCAGGAAGGACATGTGGTTCGTGGAAGTTCTAGGCTGGGTAGGGACTGAGAGTAGCTGAGTCCATCCACAGCCTGTGAGCCAGGGACACGGTCTCTGGGAGTTGCCAAGGAGGCCAGGGTAGCTGCGTAGCTGACTGCACATGAGATGTTTCTGTGGGGTGAGGCCTGCCCGTCCAGCCTCTGCTTCTAGCCACTGTCAAACTGGACAAAGACAGGTTTAGGCTGTGCCCTTTATGGAGAGACACAGAATGGCAGTTACTCAGAGACAAAGACAACTAGAGACATAGAGACAGAAACCGACATTCAGAGACATATTAAGGTAGGGTCAGAGATAGCCCAGAACAGACAAAGAAACAGAAGTTTGGGTGGAGAAATAGATAGCTAGAAACCAAA
This sequence comes from Dipodomys spectabilis, assembly GCF_019054845.1. Taxonomy (NCBI): domain Eukaryota; kingdom Metazoa; phylum Chordata; class Mammalia; order Rodentia; family Heteromyidae; genus Dipodomys; species Dipodomys spectabilis. The sequence continues at coordinate 314,100 of NW_024871173.1, read as the reverse complement.
GGAGAGATCCAGACATCTAGAGATAGTGCTACAGATGTTGAGAGATACAAGTTGTCCCTCAACGGACCAGCCTTGGACCAGACTCTTGTACTTGAAAAGGTCAGGCTTTAGGATTACTACTCTTGTGACAGCCCTCACTTTTCCTTTGCAGATGGGAAGCCAGTGGAGGTGGACCCTCACCACATCCTCATTGAAGACCCTGATGGCTCATGTGCCCTCATCTTGGATAACTTGACAGGCGTGGACTCTGGCCAGTACATGTGCTTCGCAGCCAGTGCCGCGGGCAGTGCCAGTACTCTGGGAAAGATCCTGGTGCAGGGTGAGCAATGAGGCTGACTGGGCTTGGGCCCACTCTGCTCAGCCTACAACAGCAGCCTCTGGAGAAGGGGGTGGCTGCAGCCGAGGCTTGAGGCTGGGACAGGTGAGAGGGTGGTGTAGACAGCTGATCTGAGCCAAAGCCTGCCTGCAGGCCCGGGACAGGCACCTGTGAAGGAGGACCTCAGCACTTCCTCCGCTCTACTCACAGAGTCTCTCTCACCATGTTGGTCTGTCTCTGGCTATCTACGTCTCTTTATGTTTCTTGGTCTTTCCCTCACCCTGCAGTTCCCCCACGGTTTGTGAACAAAGTCCGGGCCTCTCCCTTTGTGGAGGGAGAGGATGCACAGATCACTTGCACTGTGGAAGGTGCCCCGTACCCTCAGATCAGGTGAGGCCTGGGACTGCAGCCTCTATCTGAGGAGCAAGGGCTGGGTAGCAAGTCCCTTGGTCAGGCTCAGGCTGGGACAAAGAGAATGGACATTATGGGGCCAAGACTCATGCTAGACATGGGGTTCCCTACCCTGGAGGACACGGCCAGGCCGGGCCCTCTGACTTCCCAAGGGCGGGCGGGTTGAGGACAATGGAATCTGGGGATAGCACACTGGGGTGGGTTCCCAGCACAGGGTGCCGCAGATGAGCAAAGGCGCTGAGCACCTAGCAGAGGGTGGCCCAATCCCTGTCTCTCCGGCACCTGTTCCAGGTGGTACAAGGACGGGGCCCCGCTGACCCCTGGCAGCAAGTACCGAATGCTGAGTGAGCCGCGTAGTGGTGTGCTGGTGCTGGTGATCCGGACAGCCACGAAGGAGGACCTGGGGCACTATGAGTGTGAGGTAAGGTGTATGGGTGAGGGACACTCCTCCTCACCAGCCATCCTCTGTGTCACCCTTCACCTTCAGCCACCACACCCCCATGCACAGGCCTTGCCCATCTCTGCCTGTGGCTTCCTCTTCACATCAGGTCAGGTCCCCACCAACTGACCCCTTGCCACCATCTTGGTATTGACACCTGGTCTTTACCTCCAGGAAGACCTGGTACTGACCTGGTCTTTCCTCACGTGTGTATAGAGATGTAGTGATGTTGCCCAGCACAGGACTTTTGGCCTGAAACATAGCAGTGTTACCCTCTGCTCCTAGAGTCTGCATCCACAAGTCTGTGGTTGGAGCCAGTCAGAGTCCTCTGGGCCTCCAAAGCCCTGCCTTCCTTACGGTGATCCTAAGTAGGTCATGCTCACTGTGGATGTCCCTAAATCCCCTGACTCTGGCCTCTGTGCGGCTCTTCTGGGGTTCTTATCTGTGTGGCTTCTTCGTGGACTAAAGGAGCCTGTTCCACAGGGAAGCCTGCTAGGGAGCAAGAGCTCCAACATTAGCTCTGGATCTAACTGAAGATTCGGATGCACATGGCCACGTGCAATGCTTTCACTCCCAGTCAGAGTCTCACTATTAGCCAAGTACCAGTGGCTCACCCCTGTAATCCTAGCTATTCAGGAGGCTAAGATCTAAGGACCAAGGTTCAAAGCCAACCCAGACAAGAATGTCCACAAGATTCTTATCTCCACTAAAACTACCAAAAAAGCTAGAAGTGGAGTTGTAGCTCAAGTGGTAAAGCACTAGCCTTGAGCACAAAAGCTCAGAGACAGCACCCAGGCCCAGACTTCAAGCTCCAGGACTAGTTTAAAACCAAAAAAAGATTCTATGTACTCACATGCTCTGCTCCCCAAGGCCAGTAACCAGATTGGGTGGGGCAGGCAGAGAGAACCTCCATCATTATAGAGACCTTGTATGAATATCATAACTGGGCAGAGAGCCCTTTGCCCTGAGGGAGACACAGTCAGGGTGGGAACTCCATGCTTCTGGCCACCAGAGTGACCCCAGCAGGATAGCCAGACCCCTCTGGGGAGCCCTAGATTCTCAGAGGACCTCTGCCATCCATTTTGCAGCTGGTAAATCGGCTGGGCTCAACACATGGTGGCGGAGAGCTGTACATGCAGAGCCCTGCACTGCGGGCCCAAGACCAGCGCCACCGGGAGCAGCTTGTGGCTGCTGTGGAAGGTAGGTCCCGCCGTGCTGGGCTTACTAAGTCTTATGCCTTGGGTTGCACTCTCCGTGGGCTTGAGTGGAGCCCGGTAAAGCTGGAACCATCACCCCTCCAAGCAGGATGTGTTTCCTTGATGAGGGGCCAGGGTTGGCATTTCAGGGAAGGAAGGGCTGTGGCTGGAAGGGTGGCGGAGGGGCCAGAGAAGGCAGCTGCAGGGCATTCTCAGTCCATGTGTAGTCTGGCGGAGCCCATGCCATGAGCCTGCTGTGAAGACTGGAGAAGCAGCCTTGGGTGGGCAGAGGATCCTAGAGCCCTGCTCAGTGCTCTGCACAGCAGGAAATGTGCACGAAGACCACATTTCAGCCTTACTGCTAGTGATCAGGGAGGCCCTGTGCAGGTGACAGGAGTAGTAAAAGACTGGAGGTTGGTGGCTCAGGCTGGAACCCTAGCTACTCAGGAGGCTGAGATCTGAGGATCACAATTCAAAGCCAGCCCAGGCAGAAAAGTCCATGAAACTTTTATCTCCAGTTAACTACCAAAAGCTGGACGTGGAGGTAGTATAGTGCCAACTTGGAGTGAAAAGCCAAGATCAAAAGGCCCTGAGTTCAAGCCCCAGCACTGGCCCAAAAAAAGAGTGGGTGGCAGGAGACTTTCGTGGTGTGCAGCCGGTATTCCCAGTTCCTTGCTCCAGGCTGGGCGTGGCCCTGTAGAGGTCAGATCATTTGTTTAGTGTCCCTGGCCTGACTTGGGTTGATTGCTGGGTCCCTGAGAGGAAATAGGCTTCAGAATAAGCCACACTGGGGACAGAAGGGGACAGAGGTTATGACATGTTACTCCTGCAAGGTTCCAGCTGGCTCAGCCAGTCAGGACGGAGAAGGAGGCAATGGGAGTCCTTCCTGTGCTTCTCCGTTGCAGTTGTGCACCTGGAAGGGGCTGCTGGAAAACTTCTCCTCTCTTGGGGTCTTCGAGCACAGGCTGGGCCCACTCCCACAGTAGAATGGAGTAGAGTTGACACCCTCGAGGCCTGACAGCTGGCCACTGTGGTGTTTGGCCACTGGAAACCATCCCTTTGAGGTTGAATCCCTGAGCTCTCTCCCTCTGAAGACCTTCCCAGAACTCAGGCCCTTGGAGCCCCGGAGCTCAGCCTTGGGACCCGTAATGCAGTCCATAGTTCTCATGGAGACTTGTTCCTCAACAGACAGAGGTCCTTTTGTCCTGTCCCTGACAGGGCCACAGATACTGGCCAAGTCCCTTTCTACTGATAGTCTCCCGTGTCTGATTTGTGTCCCCGAAGGCCCCATGGTACCCGTGGGCCCCACCGCTGGGTGACCATACACTATGTGCAGCTGCTTCTGCCGCCACCGGCACGTCCACATCTCATGGTTGGGGACAGAGCATCTTCTACTGTCGTTCACTTGGTTATCACAAGGAGTCTTTTTCTGGGCACAGAGGAGGGGGGCAGCGTTGGAGAGCAGGCCTTGGGGCCCGCCAGTGCCAGCTGCGTCGTTGATACTCTGGTGAGGCAAGAGGCTGGTTCTTGAAGACCTGGAGTTGGAGCCCAATGCCTCCCCGCTTCCTAACTCCTGTCCTGCCGCTTCTTCTTAACCCTGTGGCTCTGCCGGCCCGGGCAGGCTGGCTGGGAGGGCATTGCCCTCTGGCTTGTGAATTGCACCAGGCAGGAGCCCCTGCTTTGCATAGCTGCACCCCTCCTGTACTTCCCAGTACTCACTCAGGCCCACAGCTGGTCATTGGCAGCTGAGGACCATGGATGAAGGTGCTAGGGATTTGGCAGCCCAGAGGGTCCTGTCTACCGTCCTCAAAGCTAGAAAGGGGGAGCCTGTTGGGAAGGACAGAGGAAGATGTCCTGAGCTTTCTCATCATCCTGTTTCTTGAAAGTGGTGAAAATGCTGGCTATCTCTGGGATCCATGGAGCTTTATGGCTGAGTGCCAGTCTTCCTCTCTCCATGGTCATCCCTCCCTAGAAGGAAGCCTGCACAAACACATATGCATGCACATGTGTGAGTACACACATGTGCATATACCTACATGTATACATGTATACACTTGCATGCACTTGCGTATAATTGCAAGATATATGCATGTATATGCACACACACAGGAATGGTATCTTCCAAATGCACAGGCACAGCAAGTACTTTAGTTCTTTAGTGCACTTCATCTGAGACACATTTAAAATTCTACCTAAGAGAAAGCCTATTTATGTGATGGTATAGCAAAGCAGGAAATGACACAGGCGAAGTGCTCTGGGCCTCCAGCTCAGATTTCCCCATAAGGTATGATACAAGGGGCCGATGAGATGTGAGGGCACTGGTAGAAGCTGCCTGCCGGCCTGTGGCCAGGCAGGTGCTCCGCTCCCAGGTGAGCCCTATCCTGTCCACACCTCTGGTCCTCCACCAGTGAGGTGGGTCCTGCTGGCTCGGGACAAGCAAGAGAGGCCACCGAGGTGGGCTGTGAGTACTCCTGTAGGAAGACAGCTTGCTCTTCTCATGCAGAGGTCAAGACCCTTCTTGGGTGCCCTGTGGGGGCTGCTTTTGGCAGGACAGCTGTGACCTTGTACCATGAGCTCAGACATGCATTTTTAGGCCTCCAGCACCCCTCATCTTTTGGCTTTTAGGATTTAGGCTGAAAAAGACATCAGTATCCAGTTCCAGTGTGGCTGCTGGTGCTTAGGAAGTGTTTCTGTGTCTGAGATGGGGACCAGATGCTTGACAAGTTTCCAGGGCAAGCCGACCCATGAGCTGAGGGAGGACCTGTGCTCCCAACAGGCATCCCGGGTCTTCCCCTCCTGTGTGATGCATTATTGCCACACACAGACTTCGTTACCTCTTTTTCAAAGATGAAGGAGACCTAGCACTCCAAGCTGAGCGGGTCTGCCAGAGAAACACTGCCAGGCAGAACTTAGACTCCTAAGCTGAACAGATTTCCACACTGCCATGCCACTCAGATGGTCAGTCTTCCCTTACCCCTCCTTGGCACTGGCTGGAAGGTAACCCTTGCTGTTCCGACTGTTTTCTTTGTAGTCACTGAGCAGGAGACTAAAGTCCCCAAGAAAACCGTCATCATGTAAGTGCAGGCGTGTTTCTAACCTTCCTTCTGACTGCAGTGTGCCCGCATGCCGCTAACTTGGACCTGCCAAGCCCTTGCCTGTGTCTCCTGGCCACCTGCTTGCTTGGCTGCCTGCACATGTGGCCTTTGCATGCCCCTTGCAGATTCTTGCAGACACCTGGGCAGCCACTTTTCCTATGCCACTGGCTTCCCACACTTCACATCTTTTCTAGGGTCTCCATGCCTTACCCACAGCTCCCTTTCCCAGTAGAGCAACTTTGTTCTGCTCGCTCAGGGCCTGGATCCCGATTGCCACAAGTTAGGCTGAGAATGTCTCCTCCATAGGCCGGAGGCATAACTCTGCCCCTCTCTGCCTGGAGCATCTGGGGCCGTGTTATCCAGCAGAAGTTGTGGTGGTAGGAATAGCGTATCTTCACTGCCCCGTGTAGCAGACAGTAGCTACATGTTTGTTTTGAGCACTTGAAATGTGCTAGTGTAACTCCAGACTGAGTTTTGAGGAAACAGCATGGGGACGACCACTCAGGAGCCCAGGGGGGTGACCCATTGTCCTCATGGACACAGCAGATGGAAGATGCTGGAGTGACCAGTTGCCTAGCGCCACCCAGCCCTGCCCTCACAGCAGACTAGGGCGTTAGGTAGCAAGTGGCACCAGCGTTGGAGAAGGCTCTGACTTAGCTGCAGGCCCAGGTTGGAGGCCTGAATTTCAATGCTAGGTGGAGTGGAACATTTCTTTTTCACCAGATGAGAACAGAGATCTTGAGCATTCCAAAGGTCACATGTCTGTGACTTGTTCTTGGGAGCAACTGCTTCTGGATGAAGCCCCAACTTAGGCAAAAGAATAGACAAGAGAGAGGAATGTCTCAGGTGCAGTCCACACCTGGGGACAGCAGCACACCGCCGCCATGTGTCTCCAGCCCCGCTGCCTGACCCTGAGGGAAGGTTAGGACAGTGGAGCCTGTGTCTTGTCGGTTTGTTCTTGCGCCTGCTGGTCGCTTTCGAGGAGGACCTGGGTGGCTAGTGTGTTTCTGACTTGGCCCTGAGGAAGTATAGAGCCATTCTCACCCCCTCTGCTCATATCTGTGAGAAAGGTAGAACACTCAAAGGCTGTCAGACGAGAAAGCTTGCAGAGTCTCTGGATATAACTAACGTCTACCCTCACGTACCTGGCACTGCATCCTGCTTCTTCCCAGACATTCTAGTCCTATTTTGGAAGATGAAACCCAGAAAGGAAAGGGCCTGTCTCAGTCACATGCCCTGTGACAGCCAATCCAAGTCTGGAGCTAGCTGTCCAGCTTAGGTTTACCCTTCAGCCTGGCCGGAGCCTCACTAGCCGTACACCTTCACCCGAGAGGCCAGGAGCAAGGCTGCAGGTTAAACTGGCTCTGGCCTGCACTTAGCCTGTGCATGCTGCTGTTACACAGCTGTGTAGCTGTCCTTAACCGTATCCAGTGAGAACTGCCCAGTGCACCCTCCCCCACAGAACACAGCACAAAGCCTGCTCGTGGGTTCGATGAGGAGAGATTGGCACAGGGAGACATCATATTCTGGACCTTACCTGGTTTTTGGAGATGCCTGTCTGTGTGATGTGGCATGGGCCTTCCAAATACCTGGACTGTTCTTTTAAGATCCCGTGTAGAGTCTGAAGCTAGTCCCATGCAACTTTGTGCTTTGTTTCTTCAAGTTTTGGATTGGAGGTGGTGCAAACTGGGTTCGAGAGCATGTGTAGGAGTTTGTGCACTCTCATTTCCCCTCCTACTCACGCACACGCATTAACTGGCATATGCTGATGGCATGGTGAGGCTGCAGGTCTCTGTACCCAACTCCTCTTGGGCCCTCTTCCCCTACCAGAGAGGAGACCATCACCACCGTGGTGAAGAGTCCTCGTGGCCGACATCGGTCCCCTGGCAAATCCCCCTCCTGCTCACCTTCCCGCCACTCTGCCAGCCCTCCAAGGCCAGGCCAGCTGGCTGCCGAGCTGTTGTACCCACCGAGGTCCAGCCAGCCCCGCACACTCAAAGTGGAGCCCGACCGGAAGCCTGCTGTACCCACACTGTTTGTGACAGAGGCTGAGGCCCTCTCTCCAGCTCATCCCAGTGGTGCTGGGCCCCGGCCTGAGTGGCTGGAGGTTGAGGAGACCATTGAAGTCCGAGTGAAGAAGACAGGATCACCGGGCGCGTCTCCTGTCAGAGAGAGCCCTGGCAGCTTAGGGGAGCTGCTCTTCACACTACCTAGAGGGACCCCTGGGGAGGATCCCAACACCAATAACTCCAACAACAAGCGACTGGACCAGGAGTCTGGAGCTCAGGGCACAGCTGCGGCATGTGTCAGTGAGCCTCTGTTTTTCTGTGTGCACACTGGGAGCTCTGCCAGCCCTGAGTCAGAGGAGGTAAGCGCCGAGGAGACGGCGGGGGAGAGTGATGGGGACGGAAGCACCGTTGTGACAGAGGAACCCCAGGTTACCGGCGGCCTTGGCAGCCGTGACCCCAAAATTCTCACACATAATGGCCGTGTGCTAACCCTGGCTGATCTAGAAGATTATGTGCCCCAGGAAGGGGAGAACTTTGGCTGTGAGGACTCTGTGCCCCACATTCCTGACGATCCACCCTGCGAGGTCTCCGTGCTCCAGAGAGAGATTAGTGAGCCGACGGTGGGGCAGCCTGTCCTGCTCAGCGTGGGGCATCCCTGGGGCCATCAGCGCCCACCTGGCTTCTTCAGGTTGGGACCCCAGGTTTGCAGCCCAGAGGGTGCCTCCTTCCTTGTGCGGGAGGCCCAAGAGCCTGTGAGCAGCACCCCCTGGGCCGCCTCCTTCTGTGCCCAGCTCCAGCGCTCTGCAGACAGTGGCCAGAGTAGCTTCAAAACGGAGGTTTCCACCCAGATGGTTGGCTTTGGGACTGTGGGAGAGACAGTCACTCTGCACATCTGCCCGGATGAGGATGAGGCTCCTGGCCCCTCCCAGAGCTGAGGCTGCACCAGCTGGGGAGACGCTCAGAGCCAGATTCTCTTCATGTGCTGCCATTGTGACGTGGGGACAGCAGGGAGGGAAGCTGCTTGTAGCCCTGCTGGGCACTCTCATCTGACCTCAGGAAACTCCCAGCTCACCTTGGAATGTGCGCTAGGACTGCTGACACCCTTGCTGATCAACAAGTATGAGCATGAGCCAGCCCACCTCCTGTCCTGGCCCTTCTACCTCACTGGATCTGATCTTCAGCTGGGAGGACTGGACAGAGCCCCATAACGTTGGAAAGTGTTCAGTCACCTCAAACGAGCCTTGGCAAGGAGCAGCTTCTTCCTGGCCTGTCAGGGCCACACACAACATAAATCAGGGCATCTGTCTTCCACTGTGGGTCACAGCTGCCAGGCCTGTCCTGCAGGTTGGGAGACTGTGACCCAAGGGATTTTCCCTGGACCACATCCAAGGTGTGTGTGGCCCCCATCACCAGCTCTGAAGATCTTCTGGCAAGGTGGACAAAGGCTCTGCATTTGGGAAGACACCCCATCTCTTGCTCTGATAGAAACAATAAAAATCTCCCTGCTGCTCTTCTCTGCTTCTTCTTGCTTTTGCACCTGGCTTCCCAGGGTCTCCTCCAGCTGTAGCCCTGGGTGGGCTTTAGCCAGCCACCCCCATTCCTTGATTCCAAGGTCACACTGGGGCCATGTAGGCCCACTCACCTTCCCCAGTGAAGCACCCATATGTCCCATCCCAGCCTTTCTGAAGCTCTGGGTAAACTTGTGGCCGCACATAGACCTAATTTGTCCACATACAAGCTGTGGGAGCAGACCCCAGGGACACATGCGTTGGCCAAGATAGTCACTAGTGGTCATTCTGGACTTCCAGGGGCCTGAGCAGCTCTTTCTGAGCCCTGGACAGTTTGCTGTAGACCAGGTGGGCTTTGGGGAGTCACATGTGTGACCGGCCAGAGCACCTGGCACCCAGAGATTGGCTTCTACAGCAGAGATGCCCCAGGCAATTCCATGGTCCCTGCTGCTGCTGGGGACAGGGCTCCACTGACCTCCAGCACAAGGCTTGCCTTGGGATACTGCTGACATCTTAGGGTGGGAAGGAAGGATGGCTGCCTATCCAGTTTGGGGCAGGAGATCATTACCAGCAGGGCCTGAGGAGGGTTGGAGTGGGGAAGGTTCTGGAAAGGAACTTAATGATGATGGATTGGTCATGTTGCCACATTCTGGGACACTTAAGTGAGACAGCTCAGGGGTTAGTAAGCAGGTCTGGAAGAGCCTGCCTAAGACAAGGGCAGGAGCCATGCTTAGAGGAACCTGGAAGGCATGGGAGGGGCAGGTGGAGGCTGAGAGAAGGGCCAGAGGAAGGCTGCTGGGCCTGGCTGGACTGCGGGTGGACAGTAGGGTGTTTCTGCTTAGGTAGGGGTGGGCGGGCACTGGGGCTGTCTGGGAGGTGGACCTGTCCTTAGGAAAGGCCATGGCTGTGGCCACCGGGACGCCCTAGCCCTTGATACTGTGTCAGGCTACCCCAGGTTTGGGGCTATGCAGTCCAGCACCCTAGGGTCTAGAGTCAGCCTCGAGGAAAACCAGCCTGGGGATGGAGGGTGCACACAGCGTGGCGGTGGAGGCCTGCTGTCTCTGAAGTGTCAGGGGGGTGGGGTTGGGCCTGAGCTGTCCTCCAGGTAGAGGAAGCCGCTGCCCCAGCATGGGTCTTGGGGCTCCTATTTCTTTGAATAGTCTCCTGAGTGAGGAGCAGATGGGTGGGTGAAATAGCTAGGGGTGTCAGCAGGATCAGCACACGCAGGCAATCTTCCCCCCCCCCCCCCCCCATCGGTCCTGGGTCTTGAACTCTGGGCTCCAAGCAAGCACTCTACCACTTGAGCCACAGCACCACTTCTGGTTTTCTGGTGGTTAATTGGGGATAAGAGTCTCATAGATGTTCCTGCCTAGTCTGGCTTTGAACCGTGATCCTTAGATCTCAGCCTCCTGATTAGCTAGGATTACGCCTAGGCAATCTTTGAGGACTGGGATGGGGATCCCTGCCTTGACACGCTCTTTCAGAACCTCCTCCCTCCCTGCCTTACTCTATTTGTGCTAACCCACCTCTTCACAGACACCGCCCTGGAGGAGTCTGCCCAGCCTGCCCTGGATGGAGTAGACCAGAAAGTCCTATCTGTCCTTCAGAAACTGCTGGGCCCTGAGTCTTTGGGCCCCTCAGCGGAAGACCTCGCTGGCGCCCTTTCAGGAGGGTCCACCGCGCTCCAGGAGGCCACCCCCCCACCCCCGGGCACCGCAACCTCAGCTGCAGCCGGTGAGGCATGACAAGAGCCAACGCATCCCACGAGAGCGGGCGTGAGCGCACATGCCACGAGAGCGGGCGTGAGCGCACATGCCACGAGAGCGGGCGTGAGTGCACATGCCACGAGAGCGGGCGTGAGCGCACATGCCACGAGAGCGGGCGTGAGCGCACATGCCACGAGCGCGGGCGTGAGCGCACATGCCACGAGAGCGGGCGTGAGCGCACATGCCACGAGCGCGGGCGTGAGCGCACATGCCACGAGCGCGGGCGTGAGCGCACATGCCACGAGAGCAGGCGTGAGCGCACATCCCACGCCAGTGGGCGTGAGCTCTAAGTGCACTGGGACCTTGATTTGGAGTCTTGATGGCTCATGAACTGTGCACGCTGGGGGAAACCCACCCCCATTTGGCCTCAACATCCCATGTGTGGATTTGGGACAGGATGGGCTTTGGAAGGATCTTCCCACTATCGGTCTTTCTCAAGATCCAGGAGCCTCCTACGTTGGTCCTTGGCCAGCTTGGTTACCCCATTCTTCTCAATGGAGGGAGAAAGAAAGAAGTGAGAGTGGAGGAGCAAGGAGAAGAAGTGGAGGACAGGTGGAAGGAAGAGTGGAGGAAGATGGGAAGGAGGATGGAGTGGGGGGGAGGGATAGAGTAAGATTGAATTAGGATGCTTCTCCCCATAGGATACTCCACTGTGACCCAAGACTCTTCCTTTAGGTGGGTAAGGTGCTCCTAATATGGAGTACTTGAGTGAATTTCTCCCTAAGGACAGAGGCTGCATTTGGGGGAAACTGAGGCTCCAGGTAGGGGACAGCTCCTCTGGGTCTTGCTGCCTAATGCAGATTCAGTTGCAAGGATTGCAGCTATGCATCCAGACCCTTCCTGCAGGCCAGGGTGGGCACCTGAGAGGGACCCCTGCTCCCCACCTGGTGGTCCAGGAATGGTTAACTCTCTGAGTCCTCAGCAGACAGGGCCAGAGTGAGGCTGAGCGCTGGGAGGAGGCGTGTCCTGCGACAGGTGCTGAGACCGCCAGGGCTGGGTAGTGAGGCCAACAGAGGCTGCAGGCAACAAGACGCTTAGGTGAGACAGGGTGAGCAAAGGGAAACAGCTGACGCTGCCGTGCAAGGTCTTGAGGGCTTCAGTCGGCAAGGCAGGCCAGCCACATGGAGCATGCCTGCTCAGCCACTGCAGTCACTGGACTGTAGCCAAGCATGGGTAAACATGAGAGCCTACTTATGTCCTTCCACACCCTGCGGGCACGAGCTTTCTGGCACTGCCTGTGATGACATACAAGGGCAGACTGCCATGTTTGGGGCCCAAGCCTTGTGTTCCCCCAGCCCCGTGATGAGGAGACTAGGCAATCATGGCAAAGTCAGAGCCAGAGGACATCCCTGTGCCCCCAAACCAGATCCAGATGGAGAGAAACCTGCGTCTGCCAGGGCTTTTGAGCTTCTGTGCATGTAGGCATGGGGAACAAACCCTAGAAAGGACCCCCTGCCCTGCAGGAGAAAAGGGGCCCGCTACCCATTTCCCCAAACACTGTGGCCTGGGGTGGGGGGTGGCCAGGCAGCAGCATGGGCAGCAGAGGGCCCCATGTCGGTCCGTACTTGGGGCTCACAGTGGCAGAGGCCCTTTGAGGTCTTCGGGGAGAACATTGCAGCCCCAGGTCCACACTCACCTGATAGCGTCCTCAGGCGACAGGGCATGAGGGTAGCGAAGGAAGATCAGTCAGGAGAGCCTCTTTACGGTGGTGTGGAGACACCAGGGAACAGCACAACATGACATTCCTTTAGGATAGGTGACCAAGGCAGGGAGGACAAGAATCTAAGAGACCCCAGGAGGGCAGGGTGCAGACGATGTGGGAGACAGTGGACTGTACGCTGTGGATGGGGCTGGGGAAGAACACAGGGACCTAGAGGTTCCCCAGTTGGCCACAGATCCACTGTGAGGTCAGCCTCACTCCGGCCCTGTCTGCAGAGGACGCTGTCCATCCCTGGTCCTGACCACCGACTGGGGATCAGGAGTGCGCCTGCCTCTCCAGAGCCCACCCCAGCCTGCAGACCATGCACGGACAGCTGGCCGCACTCACTGCAGTTTTCATCAGGCAGCAGGGTTCGGGGCTGCTCTCAGGCCTGTGGCTTCAGGTTCCTTGGATGCACCATCCGTCTGCTGCCACCCCCAGCCCAGCTTTTCTAATCAGTGTAGTGTGTTTCCTCTCTTCTCAGAGTCTGCTGGGTAGAGTTGGGTCAAGGGCCTTACTGTTCTCCGTGGGGCCCTACACCGCTGTCTCTGGGCATCTGTGCTTGATGTCCGTCGTTCTGTGTTCTGCCCTCACATCAGTTATTGAAAAACTGCGGAAGCCTCTTGGCTCTCATAGCACTGAGATCGTCAGCATGATCATGGTTTTCTCTGGGATGCTCTCCAGGGGTGGCCTGGAGGGCAGGGGCTGCTCTTCCCAGTGCCAGCCCGGCTGTCAGATAGGAGCACTGTGACCGGAGAACAGGAAAGTCCTGGCATCTGGCCTCTGCAGTATGGCCAGCATACATCGCTGGCCTGCCGTCTGCTGAGCCACGAGTCTGAATATGCGGGCCCTGCCTGGTTCTCAGCCAAGGTGCTGGGAATTGGAGCTTCTCTTAGCCACAGTCTCCTCCACCCCGCCTGGTGATGGGGAGACCTGCGGGGGCCCACACAGATCTAAGGAGCACCACACAGGTCCTCACCAGGCTTCTTGTCTCCCTCCAGCTGAAACTCAAAAGGTCCCACGGCTTCTCCCCCATGAAGACCTGGAGCAGGAGACAGTAACCTCTGCTGGGACACAGGAGCGGACCGTGCCCATTCGGTAACCTTCCCCAACTGGCTGAGTTATAGGGATGGGCAGGGCAGCGCATGCCTGCTCTGGCCCAGTGGCCTCAAGGAGTCTTTCAGTGTACTCCTTGCCAGCCCACAGCCCACACTGGCAGGAGCGGCCAGGAAAGAGCCAACTCTTGGGTGAGAGATGTCCCTCCTTCTGTCTGCATAGCTTGTTGCATAGTTTTTGCCCCAGGCTCCACGAATGGGGTTGGATAAGGACCTCATCTTATCAAGAGACTCAGCCACACGTGAAGTTCAGGACTGGCCCTCCACCTGCCTCTGCTGAACCAAGGCTCTCCTTGCTGTAATTCCAGGGTGGAGGGCCCGGGCTGGTCCGGAGCAGGTACAGGGCAGCGGCTCTGGGACGTGCACAGCCACATGGTTGTGGAGACCACACAGAGGACGTACTTGTACCAGGCTGCAGATGCTAGTGCTGCAAGTACGGAGTGGCCCGCCTGCTGGGCGTGTATCTGTGTCCAGCATGGGAACTGTTTGCGTGAGAGACTACTCATGCCACCCAGCATGCCTCGGCCCACGCTCCCCTTGTCTCTTCCTCTGGGTCCCCTTGGAGGAGCAGGAACCCTCCTCCGGGGGGGGGGGATGCCAGTGGCAGACTCAGTGTCTGCTGGTCACTCTAAAGAGTAAGAGCCGTGGTCCGCTTCAGTCTGCCCGACTATCCAGAACTGCTTGGCCCACTGAAGTCTCAGCTGAAGGGACAGTGGGTGGGTGGAAAGAAATACTTTCCACCAGGGGCCTTGGCAAACAGGAGGTGGACAGTCTCTTAGGAGGGAGGTTGGTCTGTGGCCTTGGGGAAAACCTCAGGACCAGGCATGCACCGTTCAGCCGGGAGGGCCTCCCCAAGGGCTTCCCCTTGCCTCTTCCAGGCCCGCCGTCCATGCAGGTCACCATTGAGGATGTGCAGGTACAGGCAGGGGACACCGCACAGTTTGAGGCTGTTATTGAGGGCAACCCACAGCCCACAGTAACCTGGTACAAGGTAGGCGCAGGCCCAGGACAGGTGGGATGGGAGAGGGCTTGCCGGCAGACGTCAGCTCCCGCAAGGGGAGGGGGTGGTCTGCAGCTGACACTCCTGCATTGTTGCACATTTGCTCTGGGCTGGTTGGGCTGGAAGGATAGGGTGGGCTCGGGGTGATGGCAGCATGGCCTGTCCTGTGCCTCCAGGACAGTGTCCAGCTGGTGGACAGCACCCGGCTCAGCCAGCAGCAGGATGGAACCATGTATTCCCTGGTGCTGAAGGATGTGTCTCAGCACGATGCTGGCATCTATACCTGTCTTGCCCAAAATGCTGGTGGACAGGTGCTGTGCAAGGCAGAGCTTCTGGTTTGTGAGGGTGAGAGAGATGGTTGGCCCTTTCCAGGTCCTAGCAAGGTGCCATACCCTCCCCCCACATGGTGGTACCTAGACTAATATCCTACAGGCTACCCTAAGCTGTTCACACCAGTCCCATGGCTGGAGCGGGGGTGGGGGAGGTGCTGGGGGTCACCTCTGTCCATGCAGTCTATTTCCTATGCTTTGGCTGCAGGAGACAGGAAGCCAGATTCAGAGAAACAAAGCTACCGAAGGAAGCTGCATTCCTTCTACGAGGTCAAAGAAGAGATTGGGAGGTATCTCCGCAGCCCTTTCCCCCAGCCCCCAGGCTCCAGGGCCTCTCATCCGCACCTTGTTCACCGCCGCCGGCTCCCCTCTCTCTTCCCCTCCTCCCTAGGGGTGTGTTTGGCTTTGTGAAAAGGGTACAACACAAAGGAAACAAGATGTTCTGTGCTGCCAAGTTCATCCCCCTGCGGAGCAAAACCAGGGCCCAGGGGTACCGAGAGCGAGACATTCTGGCTACACTCAGCCACCCCATGATCACTGGACTGTTGGACCAGTTTGAGACCCGGAAGACTCTTATTCTCATTTTGGAATTGTATCCTGCCCTTGGACCCCGGGGAGGAGGGTTCAAGGAGAGGTAGCAGGCCCTGGCTCGGGTTACTGAGAATATGGTGGTGACAGTTCCACAGGACCCCGGAAGTCCCCTTGGAGAGGCGGTGCTCCCTTACCAATCAGCTGGCCACCCCTCTCCCGAGTCCACGTTCCCTTCCTGTGGTGGGAGTCCTTGGGGTGGAGGATATATACCAGTCCCCCCATGCCGCTGCCCAAGGCCTGAGTCTGTCTGCAGCCCCTCCCCTTTGGGTTAGGTATCACTTGCCACCCCAGGGGCCTCCACCATCCCTGGGTCATGGTCACTGCACTGTGGGCATGGTATGCAGGAAGCAGGTGGGTTCCAAATCCCAGAAGCTCTTCCTTGACCAAACCCAGGTGCTCATCCGAGGAGCTGCTGGACCGCCTGTTCAAGAAGGGTGTGGTGACAGAAGCTGAGGTGACTGTGCCCCTTCTGGCCTCAGCTGCAGGCCTGCTCTCAGGCCTGGACCCGGAGCCCTGGGCACAGTACCCTGGGATTGAAGGCTTCCTGTGGCTCCCAGGGGTCCCGGGATGTCCAGCCCCTCTGTCCACATCTCAAGTTCTTTCACATCTCTGTGTCCCATCTTATCTATCTCCATCCCAATTACACATGTCCAGTTGGGCGAACCCCGGCTGCTTCTCTCTCCCACATCCCACTTTTCTTAGGTGGTTGCTTCTTACTCCCTCAAACACTCTTCACCTTGGAGAATCCCCGAGGCCTGTGGTACATAGGGTCCAGGAAAGTTTTGCCCACCACAAACTCTGTGAGGCCTAGCCCGGGTGCCAAGTGAGGAAAGCTTGTCTTCCATAGCAAGTTGGGTGTGAAGTGGGCCCCTAGCCTTGGCACAGGACTGTGGACGGACTTGGGCCTTGGGCATGGGCCTTTGAAAGTCCAGATGGCTCACCTGAACACCTGCCTTGGCCACAGGTCAAAGTCTACATCCAGCAGCTGGTGGAGGGGCTGCACTATCTGCACAGCCACGATGTCCTCCATCTGGACATAAAGGTATTGCTCCCTGTACCTCGAGAGCCCAGGTAAGGCGGGGGCAGGTGGGAGCCTGCCGTCTGTGGACTGGGAAGGTACAGGCCCCTACCTTCGTGTCAGCTACCTGACAGGGCTTGCTTTCCACTGAGGATGGGGAGCTTACTACTTCCTAGAACCTCTCACCAGGTAGTTTGGCTCTGAAGGAGGAGAGGTCCTTCTCAAGCTGTCCCTAGTCTGCTTTGAGGGCTTGCTGCTGCTCCATGCTGGCCTCCTGGACCCGAGTGCTCCCTGAGCTAGGAAGTCCCAGAAATTCCTTCCCCCTCAAGGTGTGGCCTTGACCAACTCTCCGACTCTGCCTGGCAGCCCCCTAACATCCTGATGGTGCACCCTGCTCGTGAAGACATTAAGATCTGTGACTTCGGCTTTGCCCAAAAGATCACTCCTTTAGAGCCACAGTTCAGCAAGTATGGCTCTCCTGAGTTTGTGTCCCCTGAGATCATCGAACAGAGCTCCGTGAGTCCAGGCTCCGATATCTGGTGAGTGGGTTAGCAGCTGGCGGGGCTGCAGTTTCCCTGGAACTCCCTCCCCCTCCATTCCTGGGGAGACCTCTGACTGCTGAGTGGGGGGCCAGAGGGTCCTCTCGGAAACCGTCATTCCCTTTGCCTATCTGCTATACTTGGGGAGACTCACTGTGTATGGTTTTGTTCCTACAGGGCCATGGGGGTCGTCTGCTACCTCAGGTGAGCAGTCTCTGCCCTTGAAAGCCAACTCCTTCCCTGCAGGCCCCCAAAGGCCATGTGTTCTGCTGGCCAACCCCCAGATCAGACCCATGACCTAGGGGCCAGCTATCTTGGGAACAGGCCACTAGCCAGTCCTGATAGGAGGTTCCAATCCAGCGTTCTCACAGATACTTTGCTGTCATGAAGCTAAGTTAAGGTTGGAGGGGTGGGGGAAGGGGTGTCCAAAGGGCACTCATAATAGTTTGCCCCAAGGATGCTGCTGCTGCTATAAACTGAGAAGGGATCTCCTCTCCAGGCTGAACTCCAGTCCCAACCTCGGGCAAAGCCTAAGCTAACCCTGAATCTCTGCCTAATTTGGGACCTGAACTCCTCAAGTTAAGGCTAGTTGCTACCCAAGCTGAGCCTAGATTTCTGTCCAGCTCTAGAACTGGGTCCCTACACTGGGTGAAGACCCACTCCAGGATGAAGCTGGGTCTCTGTCTCAACCTCAGCACAGAAAATCATGTCAGGGTTAGCTCAAACCCCTCCTTCAAATACTATCTCCTCAGTGTACTGAGCCTTGATCCCCACCACAGGCAAAGCAGGGAACCTCTGCAGGCTAACTCTTCCTTGATCCTAAGCCCGGATCTTCACCCCATTATAAGCCCAGATGACCCAGGCTTTAATGTCTTGATGCCCACTCCAAGATGAGCCCCAAGTCTTTCTGGAAAAGCTTGACACTTTTTCAGGGCTGGATGGGAATGGTTGTTACAACCCCCAAAATCAATGAAACACCACCCAAGTTTCATCTAAGGTTCACTTCCACCCCATGTTTCCAGCCTGACCTGCTCATCCCCATTTGCTGGTGAGAGCGACCGTGCCACCCTGTTGAATGTTCTGGAAGGGCGAGTATCTTGGAGCAGCCCCATGGCTGCCCACCTGACTGAAGACGCTAAGGACTTCATTAGGGCCACACTGCAGAGGAATCCTGGGTGAGTGCCCGTCTGCCCCTCCCCTGCTGGGAGGGCAGCCATCCTCTTCCCTAGGGCTTCTGACCGCCCAGCCTGGGCTTTCCTCTTTTTCCAGGGCCCGGCCCAGTGCCTCCCAGTGCCTCACCCACTCCTGGTTCCTGGTGAGTAGGCCTGGTTTGGGTTCAATCCCATGCTCTGCAGGGAAGGAAACACGTCAACAGGGGCAGGGGCGGTCTGGGCCACGGGACCCACCAGCGCGGAATTGCTGTCCTCTAGTTCAGAGGACGCCCATGCACTCACATTGGCAAAGGGAGCTGAAAGAGGAATTGCCAGGAGGGCAGGCACAAAGGGTAACAGTCCCTTTTGACCTGTAGCCTTTGACCTGCCCTCATGGACATCCAGGTGAGGACCCTTGTTTCCTGGTCCCAGAGTCTGAGAAGATGGAATTCCTGAGGGCCCCTGCCCAGCTGGGCCCGGGCACCCAGGTGTCCCATCTGTAAGACTGTCCACTCCCCTCCCTCCCCAGAGGTCCATGCCTGCCGAGGAGGCCCACTTCATCAACACCAAGCAGCTCAAGTTCCTTTTGGCTCGAAGTCGCTGGCAGGTAAGCTGTGCCCACCCCAGGAGTGGCTGAGGTCCAGGAAAGGGAAACTGAGACCCCAAGAGGACTGACTGTAGGTACACCTAGGCCAAGAGTGTAGGGGAGCCAGGGTGGCCTGCGTCATTTCAGATCGGGCCCCTCTGAGTGTGCGGCCCATGAAAAGGTCACTGGGTGGTGGATGTAGATGACACTGGTTGTCCTGGGGTGCAGTCCCAGCTGTTCCTGGGGACCCTTTCTGGCCCATTAGAGATCTAGAAGATGGTGGGCAGTGGTCACTCTCTCAGTGCCCTGGCCTGCCGTGTCTGCCTGTCACCCCTTTGTCTCACTGTCCCGCAGCGCTCCTTGATGAGCTACAAGTCCATCCTGGTGATGCGCTCCATCCCGGAGCTGTTCCAGGGCCCACCCGACAGCCCGTCCCTGGGGGTGGCCCGGCACCTGCGCGGGGATGCCAGCGGCTCCTCAAGCTCCACCTCTTCCTCAGACAACGAGCTCGCCCCGTTCGCCAGAGCCAAGTCGCTGCCCCCCTCCCCGGTCTCCCACTCTCCACTCCTGCACCCCCGGGGCTTCCTGCGGCCCTCCTCCAGCCTGCCAGAGGAGGCCGAGGCCTGCTCGGCCGTGGAAGCCGCAGGCCCACCCACATCGCCGCAAGGGACGGGGCCGCCGGCATCACCTGGCTCCGTGCCCAGACACAGTGTCATCCGCAGCCTGTTCTACCAGCAGGCAGGGGAGGGGTCGGAGCGCGGGAGTCTATCCCCCCGGGTCCGGAGACACCAGGCGAGGCGAAGGCACCTACTGAAAGGAGGGTACATTGCAAAGGCCCTGCCCAGCTTGCGTGAGCCGCTGATGGAGCACCAAGCGCTGGAGGCAGAGGCTGACCAGGAGGAGCAGGCCATGCTCATGACCAAGACGCCCTCCTTCGAGGCCGCCCTGCAGCTGCCCAGCGCGAAGGCCCGTGAGGCCCCTGGCCGCAGCCACTCCCTGGGTCAGCCGCCGGGCACCACCGGCCCCTCCTCGGAGGCCTGCAGCGAGGGACACTGTCTACCCTCAGCACCCCTGGGGGCCTCTGCCCGGGGTGGGGGACACCTTGAGGAGACAGGGCCCCCTTTTCTGCCTGTCAGTGGTGACGTAGGACCTGCTCGACAAGCGGGGGCATCCAAGGACTGCCATCGGGGGCAACCAGGCTGTCACCTTGAGCCTGGTGCTTCCCCGCAAGAGGGCTGTGGGCCCTGCTCCACACAGCCCCCTGGCTGTGTCTCTCTGGGGTCATTTGAGGAGGCAGGGCCCCCACCCTGCAAGCCCTTCCTCTCAGGACAGCCTCAGACAGCCCCCATGGCAGTCCAGGGACGCCCCCGGCTGGGCTCTCAGAAAGGGCCTGAGGACACCTCTCCAGCCTCCAAGGTGACCCCAGAGCCCAGACCATCCCTGGCCACTGAGAGCTCGTGGCAGGACACCGGGGATACCCCAGACTCACCACCCCGCCTTCCGAAGCCTCAGGAGCAAGCGACCACCCGCAAGTTTTCCTTGGAGTCCCGCGGGGGCTATGCAGGGGTCTCAGGCTACGGCACCTTTGCCTTTGGGGGGGATGCAGGGGGGCTGCTGGGGCAGGGTCCGCTGTGGGCCAGGATGGCCTGGGCCACGTCCCAGTCCTCTGAAGAGCAGGAGGAGGTCGGGGCTGGCAGCTCCCAGCCCCAGGCCGGCTCAGACCCTGTGCTGGCGGCCAGTGGGGCTCCCCAGAGGGAGGCCAGTGGGGTCCCCCTGAGGACCTCCCCAGAGCCAACCTCGTGGGAAGAAATCGGACAGGTCTCCTTGGTGCAGATCCGGGACCTGTCCAGTGACGCCGAGGCAGCTGACACCATATCCCTGGACATCTCTGAGGTGGACCCTGCCTACCTCAACCTCTCTGATCTGTACGACATTAAATACCTCCCATTCGAGTTCATGATCTTCCGGAGGGTCCCAAAGCCTTCGGAACCTCAGGAGCCGCCTTCCCCGGAGGCTGAGGGGGAGGCGGGGCTGGCCGAGTTCCCGGAGGAGGCTGCATGGCCCTGGCCCAGCGAGTTAGGCCTGGAGATCACAGAGGAGCCCGAGGACCTGGAGGCTCTTCTAGGGGAGGCTGCTATGGGCAGGAAGCGCAAGTGGTCCCCATCCCGCAGCCTCTTCCAGTTCCCCTCGAGGTACCTGCAGGCCGACAGGGAGCCCACAGAGCTGGGCCTGCGCCAGAGAGTGAAGGCTTCCATGGCTCACATTTCCAGGATCCTCAAGGGCAAACCAGAAGGTGACGTTCCTGTTCCCGTGGCCTGCTGATCCCACAGGGCTCCCCCTCCCGGTGCTGAATGTGGCCCACACCCCCCAGCCCCGCCCTGCAGCCTGGGCAGGCGCCTCAGTGCTTACTGAATACCCAGGCCACAGACAGCTTCAGGCTGACCCCTGGGAAGGGGGTCCACGGACCCCAGAGCCTGCGGTGCCCCAGTCCTTCCTGATCCTCTGGTCTTCTCATTCCTAGAGCCTCCCCCACTGCAGACTCTGGGCCATGAATCCCAGCCTCCAGACAGCCGTGCTCCATGCCCTGCCCCAGCGAGCGTAGCCGCTGGCAGGGGGGAGGGATGTGTAGTCCCAGTGTTCACAAATTCCCTGGGGTCCCGGCCTCTCCCCTAGGACCTGGAAGTTGGGGGGTACAGAAGAAGCGTTGCTGCCAAGGACCACGCCATCACGACCCCTTCTTCCTACAGGCCCTGAGAAGGAGGAGCCCCCTAGGAAGAAGGCAGGTCTGGCTTCCTTCCGGCTGTCTGGCCTGAAGGGCAGGGACCAAGGTTAGCAGGCTCCCTTGGCCTCCAGGGGCCCCCTCTGAGCACCCCAGGTGCTCGGAGCTGCCACAGGCTGGAGCTGAACTCGGTGGTCTCCCCTCAAGGCTCATCTCATGTCCCCCCTCAGCACCCTCCTTCCTAAGGGAGCTCTCTGATGAAACTGTGGTCTTGGGCCAGTCCGTGACGCTAGCCTGCCAGGTGTTGGCCCAGCCAGCTGCCCAGGCCACCTGGAGCAAAGGTAAGGCATTATCCCAGAGGCCGGGGCGTCCGCAGGTGGCTGTCCTTGCAAGAGGAGAGCCAGGCTTGCTGTTTCTGTGGCAGACGGAGCCCTCCTGGAGAGCAGCAGCCGTCTCCTCATCTCATCCACCCTGAAGAACTTCCAGCTGCTGACCATCTTGGTGGTGACTGCCGAGGACCTAGGCGTGTACACATGCAGTGTGAGCAACCCACTGGGGACGGTGGCCACCACCGGTGTCCTCCGGAAGGCAGGTGTGTGAACTACGTCAGAGGTCCGTCAGACCAGGGAAGGCAGGGCTGGGGGTGCCAGGAGACCTTGTCTCCTTCCATGAGGCAGATGATGTTAGAAGCCTGAGCAGAGGGCTTGCCTGACACACGCTCTCCCATCGCAGGGGCCCTATGGCCACTGCAGGGTATCTGCATGCTCCCGGGGAGCTGGGCTGTTGCAGAAGGTTTACAGAGAGAGGGATCTGAACGGGGGCCCAGTGCTGCCCTGGGGGAAGCAGAATGCCCAGCAGACGGGAAAGAATCAGATATGATTGCAGACATACTCTGTGCTTTGGGGTTTAGCTCTGAGTTTTCCAGCCTGAACCCCAGAGAGTCCAGCCTGCTGACCCCACATGCCCTGTACTCGGGGCAGAGCTCAGCAGACCTGAGCCTCCAGGACAAGGCCTGCGTGTGCCTGAGCCAGCCCAGGAGGAGGATGGGCTGGCAGCTGTCTGACTGACTCTTGGGAAAGTGCTCCCTCCAGGAGAGGGTGGGTGCTGAGGGGAGGGAGGGTAGGGCAGGACTGGGCCAGAGGTGAGTCTTTGGGAGCTGACCATGGCGGCCCTTGCAGAGCGCCCCTCAGCCTCACCACGTCCAGACATCGGAGAGGTGTATGTGGACAGGGTATTGCTGGTCTGGAAGCCCGTAGAATCCTTTGGTCCCGTGACCTACATTGTGCAGTGCTGCATGGAAGGTACACCGTGGTCCCTTTGTCCACATTCCGGGGCGGGGGGGGGGGAGGGGGGGAGGGCCTGAGGCCCAGGTCTCCACAAGGTCAGCACCAAGGGACTCTAGGAGACACTGGGCCTGCTTAGTCAGCACCAAGGGACCCTAGGAGACACGGGGCCTGCTTAGGCTCAGGGAGGGATTCTTCTCTCACTCATGTCTGTGTTCCCAGGTGGCAGTTGGACCACCCTTGCCTCCGACCTCTCTGACTGCTGCTATCTGACTAGCAGGCTGTCCCGGGGCGGCACGTACGCCTTCCGGACGGCCTGTGTCAGCAAGGCAGGAATGGGGCCCTACAGCAGCCCCTCGGAACACGTTGTCCTTGGAGGGCCCAGCTACCTGGGTGAGCCCCTGTTGGGTGGATGTGCTTGTGCGGTCAGCAGATTAGACTCAGATGTCCTCCTACCCATGGCCCATGGGGCTGACCACAGCTTTTAGGAGAGAGAAAGCTCTACTTGCACTCAACAGTCAGAGCCTGCTCTCTCCCGAGACCCCCAGCCCCTCTCTACTTACACTCACACCTGTGATCTTCTACCAAGTGAACAAGCCCTCCCAATGTTCCTTTGAGAATCAGTGGTAACATTCCTTGGGTGTTGTGTCTGGATTCAGTGGAAGGGTGCTGCTGATTAGTAATATCTGTTGTGGGTGAAGAAGAGGACAGATGGTGTGACGGTTGCCCCTGGTCTGTCCTGGAGAGTCTTCTGACGTGGGGTGCACACACTTACGTAATGGTGCCTGCTTCTGTGTTCTGTGCTCTCCTATCTGTGTACCCTCACAAAATGAGAGAGCCGGGTGTGGGGAGACTTACAAAGAGACCATTTGTCTGGTGCCTGGGAAAGGAGGGTGGGAGAAGTCTGGGAGTTAGGCTGCTGGTGTTTCCCTCCCTGACCCCCCCACTGACTCCTCCTCTCACAGCTTCTGAGGAGGAGAGTGGCTGGGGGCAGCCAGTGCAGCCCCTCCCCAGCACCAAGACCTTCGCCTTCCAGATGCAGATCAGGAGGTGCAGGGGCTTCTGGGGGTGGCTGGCGAGTGGAGACACTGCCTTAATTTCCCCTGCTAGCTCTTCATACGCTTCCCCTCCCTTCTGCACTGGGTCAAGGCACCTGCCCAGTGCGCCCTGCCTCTGCCCGCCTGCCTCTGCCTGCTTGTTCAGCGTGGCCCACCTCTCCGAGTGTGTGGGACCGCTCACGCCTTCTCCGTGCACCCTTACCCAGGGGGCGTTTCAGTGTGGTGCGGCAGTGCCGGGAGAAGGTGAGCGGGCGGGCACTGGCTGCTAAAATTGTCCCCTACTGGCCTGAAGACAAGACTGTCGTGCTTCGGGAGTATGAGGCCCTCAAGAGGCTGCGCCACCCGCATCTGGCCCAGCTCCACGCCGCCTACCTCAGCCCTCGGCACCTGGTGCTCATCCTGGAGCTGTGTTCTGGACCTGAGCTGCTTCCCTGCCTGGCTGAGAGGTACCCAGCGGCCTGGGCTGGCCCTAGCCCCGGGACGGGGGAGCGATGAGTGCAGAGCTCTGGGGAGGGGGCTGTGGATGCTGCTGACCCGCTCTCCCAGTGGAGCCCCCTCCCCCAGCCCAGTGTCCCTGTCCTTCCTCTGGTACTTCCCACCACTCCCTCCCCACAGGGGCTCAGTTGTGGGTAAGGTGCCCCAACCCCCCCCCCCCCCCCCCCCCCCCCCCCCCCCCGACTTCGGGGCCTGACCTGAGACCCTGTGCCCCAGACCCTCCTACTCGGAGTCTGAAGTGAAGGACTACCTGTGGCAGATGCTGAGTGCCACCCAGTACCTGCACGCCCAGCACATTCTGCACCTGGACCTGCGGTCTGAGAACATGATGGTGACCGAGTACAACCTGCTCAAGGTTGTGGACCTGGGCAACGCCCAGAGCCTCCACCAGGAGAAGGTGCCGCCCCCAGACAACTTCAGGGACTACCTGGAGACCATGGGTGCGTACGGAGACCTGACTGGTGCCCACCAGGAGGCCCTGGCCCCTCCAGATCCACCCACCCCACCCGCCTCGCGCCAGGGCCCGCACTCGTGTGCGCTCGTGCCCGGCCACGGAACCCACCCGCTGTGCAGATCAGCATGCCCCGCGCCCGCGCTCACCCACGCGTGCTCCTCCGCAGCTCCCGAGCTCCTGGACGGCCAGGGGGCGGTGCCGCAGACGGACATCTGGGCCATCGGCGTGACAGCCTTCATCATGTGAGTCTCATGGGGTCCCCGAGCCGTGCGGGTGGGCAGAGCAGGCCTCGGCCCCGCCCCTCCACCCAGCGCGGCGCCCCGGGGTCCCGAGCCCCGCCCTCACCCACCCAGGTGACAACCTCCCGCCCTCACCGGGGTCCCCCGCCCGCGCAGGCTGAGCGCCGAGTACCCCGTGAGCAGCGAAGGGGCGCGAGACCTGCAGCGAGGCCTGCGCAAGGGGCGCGTGCGGCTGGGCCGCTGCTACGCGGGGCTTTCCGGGGGCGCCGTGTCCTTCCTGAGCGCCACGCTGAGCGCCCGGCCCTGGTGAGCGGAGCCCCGCCCCGCCCCGCCCCCGGCTCCACGAGCCCCGCCCTCCTCCGGCCCCGCCCCCCTCCACGGGCCCCGCCCCGCGCCCACCTCCAGCCCTGCCCCCTCCGGCTCCACGGCCCCGCCCCGGCTCCACAAGCCCCGCCCTCCTCCAGCCCGTTTCCCCCTCCACGAGCCCCTCCCTCCTCCGGCCCCGCCCCCCTCCACGGGCCCCGCCCTCCAGCCCCGCCCCCCGGCTCCACGGGCTCCGCCCCGCCCCTTCCCCTCGCGGTCGCCCGCCCTCGGTCCTCCCGCCCTCGGTCCGCCCGCCCTCGGTCCTCCCAACCTGAATCCGCCCGCCCTCGATCCTCCCGCCCTCCGTCCTCCCGCCCTCGGTCCTCCCGCCTTCCGTCCTCCCGCCCTCGGTCCGCCCGCCCTCCGTCCTCCCGCCCTCGGTCCGCCCGCCCTCGGTCCTCCCGCCCTCGGTCCGCCCGCCCTCCGTCCTCCCGCCCTCGGTCCGCCCGCCCTCGGTCCTCCCGCCCTCCGTCCTCCCGCCCTCCGTCCTCCCGCCCTCGGTCCGCCCGCCCTCGGTCCTCCCGCCCTCGGTCCTCCCGCCCTCGGTCCGCCCGCCCTCGGTCCGCCCGCCCTCCGTCCTCCCGCCCTCCGTCCTCCCGCCCGCCGAGGGCCCAGCCGCCGGTCCCAGCCCGCCCTTCTCCCTCTCCGCCCAGGGCCCGGCCGTGCGCCGCCAGCTGCCTGCAGAGCCCCTGGCTGACCGAGGCGGGCCCCGCCGGCTCCGGGCCCGCGCCCGTGGCCTTCCCCACGGCGCGGCTGCGCGCCTTCGTGCGCGAGCGGGAGCGGCGGCGCGCGCTGCTGTACCGCAGGCGCCACCCGGCCCCGGGGCGCTGACGCGGGCGCTGACGCGGGCCGCCGCTCCCGGCTCCCAATAAACGCGCGCCTGCCGCTCAGAAACACTGCGCCGGCCCGCGTCTTCTGTGCGTCCCCGGCGCCGGCTTCCCGCCCGGCCCGGCCCGGCCTCGGCCGACCCCGCGGGCCCTCCTGTCCCGGCCCCGGCCCCCCCCCCCCGCGGAACCCCCGGCCCGGCCCGGCCCCGGCTGACCCCGCGGTCCTGCCCCGGCCGCATCCTCCACCTCCGTCCCCCGTGGGGCCGGTGGCGGCGCCCCGGCCGACCCGGGTTGCCGGCAGGGTGAGGCCGGAGACGACCTGGAGGCCCGAGCGCGAGGCCCCGGGGCGGGCTCCGGTCCGGTCCACGGCTGTCCGCCGGGCCGCTCACCAAGGGTCCTGAGCGCTGCGGCCGCACGACCGGCCACCGTGCAGCCGGAGGTCCCCGGCCTCGGCCTCCAGGGCGACCCTCGGGGCCGCGCCGGGCCACAGGTCGTCCGCTCGGTCGAGCATCTCCTCCGGAGGCCGCCGGGGAGGCCGCTCTCCCCGCAGGGCGGCGCCCTGGAAGCCGACCGACACCGGTAGGATTGGGACAGCTCCCCTCTTCCTCGCTGACACGCGGGACGTCTCCATCTTCACCGGTGCGTTGTAGCTCTCGCGGTAGACATGTCCCCATTACCTGATCAGCCCTTTGTCCGTAGGTACCGCATTTCTTGTCAGTCTTTTAAACTCTGGGTCTGGGCGCTGTCCTCAGCTCTTCAGCTCAAGGCGAGCACTCTACTGCTTGAGCCACAGCACCACTAATGGTTTTCTAGTGGTTTTTATTGAAGTCATGGACTTTCCTGCCCAGGCTGGCTTTGAACCATGATCCTCAGATCTCAGCGTGAGGCACCAGGGCCCAGCTTCGTGGGTACTCTTGTAGCTATGAACTCATGACACTGAGTGTACCACACTCACTCACAGAGGTGAGCTGAACACGCCACCGACTCTGTACCGCTGTGCGCACTGGATGCCACGGGCACGCAGTTGCACGCCTCACACCGGGGCCTGCACTCCACTCCTGCCGGGCATACTGGGGCTTGGGTGCCTCCTTTCACCACAGGATAAGCAGGGGCAGCAGTTAGTTTATTGAGCAGAGTGCTATTCTTTCCACACATAAAAGGACACAACTCCCCAAGTGTAACACCAGAGCCATGCTGGGTCTGAGGGGGTGATGCTCCACCCTGTGCAGCATAGTTCATGCACATCCTCAGCTGCAGGGCCACCCATACGCTAGGAGAGCCAGGAGCTGTCAGCAACTGCAAAGCCAGCCTGGGACACTCAGGACTTCAGATGTGTGTACATGTGTGCTTGTGTGTGTGTGTGTGTGTGTGAGGGAGAGAGAGAGAGAATGTGTTTATTTGGGGGGTGTTACTCTGATTATCTTTCTAGAGGCTGCTGTCCCGTTCTAGGGCACCCACATGCAGGTTAGTAGACTTCTACCAGCCCTCTTATGGGACCAAACTTTTTTTTTTTGTGTTGGTTTTGGGGCTTGAACTCTGGGCCTGGTGGCTGTCCCTTAGCTCTTCAGCTCAAGGCCACAGCACCACTTATGGTTTTCAGGTGGTTAATTGGAGATAAGGGTCTCAGGAACTTACAGCCTGGGCTGGCTTTGAACCCCGATCCCAGATCTCAGCCTCCTGAGGTGTGAGCCACCGGTGCTTAGCAGGGCTGAAGTTTAAGACAGGCTGGTAGGTGTGGAGCTGTTGACCTGCCTAACATCCTCACTGAGGCAGGAAGGTTCCTGGGGCTTTGGGGGAGGGGGGCACAGGGCGGCCAGGGCACAATCTGTGGCTGCAAGGACAGAGGGCCTGAGCTGGAAGGGCTTGTGATATTCCTGGACCTTTGAGCCAGAGGAAATAGTACCTAGGGCTTAGAGCTCTGTGAGGGCTGTTCGCAGAACTGGCACCCTGGCACCCAGGCGTCCACTGCCCAACCCCATCTGCACAGCCTTAGCCAGAACCCAGGCTTCCACTGACTGTGTCCTCATGGCCCATGGACATGCTCCCTGCCCTTGGGCCCTAGTGTGGCTCAGAAGTCAGGCAAAGGGGCCAGGAGGGGAAGGGGCTCCACAATCTCTTGAGTTACTGGGGAGCTAGGGCATCCCCAGGCCCACCTTTTAGCCGGCAGATGGTCATAGGGGTTGCGCTGCTTGACAGAGGTGAGAAGAGGGGTCGCAGGGGGCCGGAGAAGGGGGTCTCGGGGAAGATGAACAGCAGTGACCCGTCAGTCACACTGTAGAACGAGAGGTGTCCAGCCTCATAGTCCAGAAAGATGCCCACACGTCTGGGAGGCTCCCGGAGAGGGGAGAAGGCAGGCTCTGTGGAGGTGTAATAGCTCCCAAGGAACACCAGGATCCAGAACCCACAGGCAGCCGACAGCTCCCCTTTCTCCTTCCGGTTGACATTCTCTCGGCAGACACCCAGGGCCCAGCTGCTGCGATCCCCGACCTCCACCTCCCAGTAGTGGCGGCCGGAGGTGAAGCGCTCTTGGCCCAGCACACAGGGACTCGGGTCGAAACGCTCAGGGCTGTCGGGCAGGGCCTGCCGCTGCTCTCCTCTCTGCACGCTCCGCCTGTCCTCACACAGGACCAGCTCCGGGTTGGCCGTGTCTGGGTCCAGAGTCACATCCACTGCAAAGAAGCGTCTAGGGTGAGAGTCAGCACCCGCCGCTCAGGGCCGGTGCTGCAGGAGACTGCCCTGCTGAGTCCCCAACCAGGGGGCGCTTTCCCAACCACTTCTAGTTGTACGGGCCCTCCCCTTTGCACAGATGACGAGGAAATCCTGACTCTCCATGTCTGTCCCGTCAGTCCCACGGGAGCCTGAGCTCTGGGCCCCACATTCACAATGGGGCCGTGGGTTCTGAATGCCCCAAAGATAAGAGATTCAGAGCGGCAGGCTGCTGCCTGGTCCCGACCACATTCTCAGGCAACTCCCCACCTACCTCCAGGTCTGGTGCAGCCCTATAGCCTTCACTCTGTTGCTTTGGATGTCTAAGTATAGCAAGAAAGAGATCTGGACTCTCTCCCTGGAGCCTGGCACATTCTGGAAGCCTCAGAATTTCCTAATAAGAGCATCTTTTGTTATTCAGAGACCCCTCACATCACACCTGAGCGTCTGCTGGTGGGGGGGGGGGGGGGGAGGGTGCACAAAAGCCTCAGGTCACCAGAGGACTAGCTATAGGACTAGATACAAACGTCACCCCTGGACTGACCTCCTGGGACTTGGAGGCCATTGCATTTGATGATTGATGACTAATAATTGAATCATCTGCACCCCAAAAATGGCACTTCCCCGCAAGACTCCTAACTGGTGAGGCGCCAGGAAGGAGCAGTTCCCAGAGGGCATGGAGCCCGGTGCCCTCGCAAACTTGCCCTGTGCATCCCTTCTTTATATGTCGCTGACCTTTATCATTTACAATAGTCCAGTAACAGTAATGCCTGGATCTTGTGAGCCACCCTGGTAAATTCTCCAACACAAAAGGGAGGTGTGGGCCATACATTTGTAGGTCCCGGCTCACAACGGATTTGACACAGGTGTGGAGCCCTTGGCTATGAAGTCTGCAGTAACTCTAAACATCAGCACGCAGCCACCACAAGGCTGGAGAACCGCGCCGCTGGTGTCACGCAGAGCAGAGGGCGTTGCTCCAAGAACTCGCTGCCCTGTGTCTGTCCCAGGGTGCAGTCCACTCCACCACAGCCCAAGCACCCGAGGCCCTCATTCCTACCGTGAAATCTCTGCAGGGTCTCCACCAGGCCTGGGACCCTGCACACGGTCCTAAGCTCCATGGGCACCACTTCCGGAGGCTGCAGCTTCACATCCTGGGCCCTGCAAGGCACAGCCCAGCCTCATCCTCAGGGCTGGCGGCCCCCCACACCCAGCCCCCTGCCCCGGGGGGTCGCGGGCTCATACCTGCGCAGGGCCTCCTTAATGTCCTGTGGGGGGAGAGAGGGTCATGCGCTCAGCACCTGCACTTCTTGGGAACCCCTCCTCACACCCCACGACCAGGCCTTGGTCTTTCTTTGCCAACCAAGGTTAGCTCCAGGCCAAAGAAATACACCCATGTGGGGGAGAAGCCCATCCGGCCCCAGGCTTGGCCCAGGGACGCTGGACAGAAGCCTGAGCACAGGCACGGGCGCCGAGTGAGGGTGTGGTCCGTCACCCTGTCACAGCTCTCCTCCACCTGGCCATTCCCCCAGGAGGCGCCAGGCACCCCCCCCCCCCCCCGCAGCGGGCACCATGCTGTGTGGACCCGGAGCCCTCCAAAGCATGAGCTGAATAAATCTTTCTTTACCCAACCTCAGAAAAAGAACCAACACATCAACCCACCTGACACCCTGATACTGCACTTCCTCTGGCCAAAACTGAATGGAAATAAGTGCATTTCTGTAGT
The DNA here is from genome assembly GCF_019054845.1 of Dipodomys spectabilis. Lineage (NCBI taxonomy): Eukaryota > Metazoa > Chordata > Mammalia > Rodentia > Heteromyidae > Dipodomys > Dipodomys spectabilis. The sequence goes on along the minus strand of NW_024871173.1, from coordinate 283,465 downwards.
GTAAGACACTCAGTCTTAGGTGTTTATAGAAAGCCAAGTGCAGCAATACACCCGTGCACACAATCACGTGGAAGGCAGCTCCTGGAAGGTGTACTCCGTGTGTGTGTGTGTACATGCACATGCACTTATACTAGGGTTTGAAGTCCATGCCTGGGAGCCATCCCTGAGCTTTTGTGCTCTAGGCTAGTGCGCTACCACTTGAGCCACAGCTCCATTTCCAGCTTTTTTGGTACTTACTCTTGGACAAAAAGCTAAGGAATAGCACGCAGGCTCTGAGTTCAAGCCTCAGCACCGGAAGGAAAATAAAAGCTAAGAACATACCCAGTGCAAGGCAGGGGCCTCCTGCACTAAGCCCCGAGTGAAGCCCGCATGCTCACGCCACACACCAGCTGCCAGGCCAGGACGACAGAGAAGCGAGACACTGCTCCTGCCAAGAGGTTCCTTGCAGGTGGGCCCAACAGCTGAGGCTTTCACATAAACAAGTCATTGATTCTGGGAGAGGAAACAGATCCCATGGCTTCAAGGAGCCTCGCGGGCTCTGAAGCCCAGGCTGCCTTCACTGGCATGCGTGGAGATGCGGGCCTGGGGAAAAGAAGCCTGCTGGGAAGGCACAAGCAAGCCACCAACTTCCCACACTTTTGTTCAAGGAGTGTAAAATACCTGCTCGCTGCTCCGTCGGGAACAGCTGTGCTGGGGGTACACAGCTAGGCAGCAGGGCAAGGTCTTCCCGGATAGCAAGCCCAGCACCCAGGGAAGGGGCTTGGGCTCTTCGGAGACCAAGACATCTGGTTAAGAAAACCACTGTGCCAGAGCATGGGGCTGCAGGACTCAGGAGGGAGCACCTGGAAGTCAGCTATTTGAAAGAAAACACTGGCTCTGGCGCAGCCCCCAGGACCTCTCCCCCAACTCAATCAGCCAGAAGGGAGGTTCTGAGGGGTCTTACTACAAATCATCTGGTGAGGGATGCACCAACAATCACAACACAATGTAGCAACACCAGACTGCACACTGTATAACTTCAAACCAAAGTTTCAAAGTGAGGGGAAAAAACTTTCCATACATCCAGAACATCCCAGCTTGTCCAACCTGACAGTCTCTCCTCTGCTTCCACCTCTTCCCCTCCACCTAGAGCCGGCCAAGCCCCCCCCCCTCCCCCGCAGTGTCTGACAGTTTGGCAAAGGCCATGCCACCAAGGGGAACGTGGTAGGGGGCCTCTTCCTGGTCCCTGACACGTCAGCTCGGGCTTCTTGCCAGTGGGCTGCCCCCTGTAGGAGGGTCCTGCCCTACTCTCTTCTCCTTGGCCTTGTGATCACACACGGACACTTCCCTACATCCAGAGCTATCTGTTTCAGGCTACTATGTTTACAACACACGAGAAGCACAATCAAGTTTCAGAGTATCTGTGGGGCCCCCCAAAATCCAGCTGAGCCCCGAGGAAGTGCCATCTGCAGCCTATCTGGGAACTCTTAGAGGTTATCCCTGTCTCTCCATCAATGCTCACTGAACAGGTTTCAGCAACTGAGGCAGAGAGTGCGTGGAAGGTGAGCAAGCTTTGGAGCAGACAGCCAAGCATGCTCAGTGTCATTTGGGCTGTCCTGAGGACGGAGAGGGACATCAACTGTCCTGATTTGAGGGAAGAGAAGCCAGGTCAGAGCGCGCCAGCTTTCCAGGGCCAGAACCCATACCTGGAACAACTCTCCCAAAGTACAGCAAAGGGAGCCAAGGGATTGGCTACGGCCTGAATACCCCCCAAAGGCACCTGAGATTAAACTGCCACTATGAGGCAGTAAGAGATGGCCAATCGTAGGGCTGTTAAGATGCAGCCTTGAGACTCCCCATTTGCCATCTCTATGAATTACCCAGTGGTCACCATAGCAACAGAACTTGGACCAAGATGGTGCCCAGTAATGAAGACACTCATCTTCCAAGGGAAGAAAACAGAACAGGGAGTGTGGGCCTGCTGCTGAGAACAGGAGGAGGGGAGGGCAGCATTCCTGTAGGTGAGTATGTGATCTAGGGCCATCACCAAGAGGGAAAGCTGCAGGCGGGCTTTTGTTGCTGACCAATCACCATACGCTACCCCCAAGCTGGGCAGGGAGAGCGCACGTCCACTCCACAGTGTTGGTTCAGAACAGTGATGCCCGCAGGTAGGAGGAGACGGGGAACAGACCCTGCAATCTTTGTAAGCACAGTCAGCCCCTCTGTATTCCCAAGGTTCTGCATATGTACATTCAACCAACCACAGACTCAGAGAATTGGGGAAAATGAAGAAATCCTGTCGGTAACGAACATATAGGCTTTTTCTCCTTTACATGTTCCCAAAGAACGTCATTTAGCGACTACATACGCAGCAGTCACACGGAGGGTATGGTGCACTGTGCCATTTCACAGAACGCACCTGAGCCTCCTTCAATGTTGGTATTTTCTAAGGTCCAGGAAGGAAGCACTTAAGAAAAGCCCTGTTTGAGGATGAGGAGGAACACTTCCAAACCTCTTTTATCCTGGGCTGGGTGGTAGAACACACTGAGTCTGGCTCAGCCCTGCCCACACTTCCCGGGTGAGTCTGGCCAGGCCCGCAGAGACCCGCTTCTGTGCCTCTGGATGACCTCACCCAGGGCTTCCTGCGCTCACTCATTCTCCAGCGCTTGCCGCATCCATCTGTCTCTGGCCCTGAAGACAGCAAGGTCAAGCTCACAGTGACTGGTGGGACGCACTGTGGGACACTCCCAGCGGGGGTGTGGAAGGCAGCGGTGGCGAGTGTAACGTGGCCAGTGTGTGGCAGGTGAAAGCGGGACACGTGCTGAAGGCAAAGCACATGCGTGTCTGGGAAAGCAAGCAGTGTGTCTGCTGACAGGCTGCACCACGTGGCCCCTCGGGTCCCCACACACACACACTCACCTGCAGTAGCCCCAATGCCGGCAGCTGGCAGCGGCCCTCAAGCTCGGCAATGAGCGTGGCCAACTGGGAGCTCTGCTGCCCGAGCCTGGCCGCGCCCTCACGCAGTCTCGGCAACACTTCCAGCTCTTCCTCCTCCAGCTTCTGCAGCAGCTTCTGCTCCTCCTCCACCAGCAAGCGGCGCAACCGCTGGAACTCGTCGAGCACATTTTGCCGCTGGCTCTCCACCATCTTCTGCAAGGTGCAAGAGCAACAGCCCTGTCAGGACCTGGGGACGCAGGCACCCCCGCAGGACCCAAACCAACCTCTCCAGGCCCTAAACCCAACGGTGGGACCATCGACACCCCAAATCCACCACCACCACCTGTTGCTCCAGGGAGTCCAAGACTCCAGAGCCGTCGGGAGCAGCACCACTGGCCGTCCCCACCCTGCTCCTCCTGCTGCCCGAGGCACACAGGCGCTCATCACAAGTCCTCCGTGTCTGTGGGCACAGGACCCCCCCCCTGCTTTCCTGACACAGCCCGTCTCGGTGCCTCGGGCTGCCCCCGGAGACCAGGACCCCTTTGTTGGCACCTGCCTGCCACAGGGCACACGTTTCCTCGGCCTGTGCTTGGAAGAGCAGTGCATCCTCCATCTGCTTCCGCAGGTGCTCCACGGACCTCTCCAGCCTCCCCTGGGGTGAAGGAGACGGGCAGTCCTGAGACCCCTGCCCCGAAACGAAGCCTCTCAGGCCGGACTTCTCGCCTTGCTTGCCGCCCACCGGACCAGCTGAAATTTGCCCTGGAGACGGGGTGCGGTGGCCCGCGCTGGTGTGTATCCTCACTGTGGGCCACTCCTCTTTCTAAAACGCTCACCAATGGTGGTGGTAGGGGTCACCCCCTCATTGCTTTCGGGGGGTGTGCCTTTTCACTTGGCTTTTTGCTAGTTAGCTGGAGGTGCGTCTCATGGGCTTTGCTGCCTAGTCTGGCTGCCTGTGGAAATGCCTAGACTCAGCCTCTCGGGTAGCTGGGACGGCAGTGAGGCGCGAGGGGCGCGAGGGGCCGGCTTCACGCGCGCAGCTCTGCGGTCCCGCCCCCTGCGGAGCGCCCCCGGCGTCCCGGCCTCCCCCTCCCGGCCTCAGGCACAGGGCCTGCACCCGGTCCGAAGCCTCGGGAACACGAGGAGACCTCGCGGGCTCCAGCCCTTCCGACGGAGGCTTTCCAAACTCAAGCTCACGCGCAGCACGCGCGCGCTGCCGTTCCCGCGGGGCTGAGCCCGGGCGGGTCCGGCCCGCGCTGCGCTCCCTCCGCGCTCCCGCGGCCTCCGCGGCGGCCCCACCTTGAGCTCGTCGGCCGCCTCGGGCAGCGGGCGCACGCGGTGGGCCCAGTGCTCCCCCGAGCGCTCGCAGGCGGCGCACAGCAGGCGCAGGTCCTCGCCGCAGAAGGCGGCCAGCGGCTCGCGGTGCGCGGCGCACACGCCCTGCGGCACCGGCGACGGCGGGTGCAGGCGCCGCGCCAGCTCGGCCATCTTGGCCAGCGGGCGGTTGGGCCGCAGGTTGCGCTGCGGGGACGGCTCGCGGCACTCGGGGCAGGCGTACGGGCCCTCGGGCTGGCCCCAGCAGCGCCGGATGCACTCGCGGCAGAAGTTGTGGCCGCAGTCGGTCATCACCGGGTCGGTGAAGTAGTCGAGGCAGATGGCGCAGGTGGCCTCCTCCTGGAGGTTGGCGGACAGGTCGGGGGCGGCCATGGCGGCGGCTCTCGGCCGAGCGGGCGGCGGCCGCGGGGAGCGCGCGGGGCCCGGGAGGCGCGGGGCGCGGGCGGCGGGCTCCGGGGACGCGGGGTGCGGCCGGCGGGCTCCGGGGACGCGGGGCTCGGGCGCGCTCGCCCCGGCTTCCGGACGCCGGCACGCCGGGAAACGGCGGCGGATGCAGGAAGTGCGTTCTTTTTCATCCGCTTTCGCCTGGGATTGGCCGCGGCCGGTCACGCGCCCTTCCGGGGCCTGAAGCGGCGGCCTCCCCGCGGGCCCGGGGGCGGGCGGAATGCAGGGCCGCGCTCCGGTGCCGGGGGCCGGGTGAGGGAGCCCCGGGACTCCTCCCCGTGCCCGCGCACCCCGAGCGCGCGCACCCCGAGTCTCCTCCTCGTGCCCGCGCACCCCCAGCCTCTTCCCCGAGCGCGCGCACTCCGTGCCCGCTCTCCCCGGGCCCGCGCACCCCGAGCCTCCTCCCCGTGCCCGCGCACCCCCCAGCCTCCCCGGGCCCGCTCCCCGTGCCCGCTCTCCCCGAGGCTCTTCCCCGTGCGCGCACCCCGGCCCTCTACCCCGTGCGCGCGCACCCCAGCTTCTCCCCGCCCGTGTGCCCCGAGCCTCCTCCCCAGTGCGCGCGCTCCCCAAGCCTCCTACCCTGTGCGCGCACTCCAGCTTCTCCCCGTGCCCACACCCCGAGCCTCCTCCCCTGTGCCCGCACCCCAAACCTCCTCCCCGCGCGCGCGCCCCGAGCCTCCTCCCCTGTGCCCGCACCCCGAACCTCCTCCCCTGTGCCCGCACCCCGAACCTCCTCCCCGCGCGCGCGCCCCGAGCCTCCTCCCCTGTGCCCGCACCCCGAACCTCCTCCCCGCGCGCGCGCCCCGAGTCTCCTCCCCTGTGCCCGCACCCCGAGCCTCCTCCCCTGTGCCCGCACCCCGAGCCTCCTCCCCGCGCGCGCGCCCCGGACGGGGCGTCCTCCGGACGGGAGACGGCCCGGCACAGGGCGCGTCGACGCCCGCCGGGGTCCGCGAGCAGGAACCACATCAGCACTCGGGCGCCCGCCTGCAGCTCAGATATGTATTTAGAAGCCAGTCCGCTCGGAACTCGGGGCTCTTTGCAAAATTACCTCTCGAAGCTTCCGCCACTGCGGCCGCCGGCGCCCGCGCCTAGCCCTTGACCCACATGGTCACTGTGGAGATGACCATCTGGCCGGACTTGGGGGCCCCCAGGCAGAAGAAGGGCTGCAGGGGCCCGGGGAAGGCGGCCTGCGAGTAGGTGTGCAGGTGCGCGCCGTCGTGCGCGCTGTAGAAGGACACCTCCCCGGCCTGGAAGTCCAGGAAGACGCCCACGTAGCTGGGCGGGTCGGCGAGCGTGACGGGCGCGGGGGCCGCCGGGGGCGCCGGCTTGGGCCCCTTGCACAGCTGCACCACCCAGAACCCGTTCTCGGGGGACTTGGGCACGCGGTCGCGGCGGCTCACGTTGTCGCGGCACACGCCCAGCGCCCACAGCGCGTCCCCGGTGAGGTTCATGCCCACTTCCCAGTAGTGCCTCCCGGCCGCGTAGCTCTTCTGGCCCACGGCGCACGGGTAGGCCACGAAGCGCTCGCGGCCGCCCGGCGCGCCGCCGTCGGGCGGGAGGCTCAGGTAGCAGCGCTGGCGGCTCTCGTACAGGAGCAGGTAGGGGTAGGCCGAGCCGGGGTCCGGCACCACGTCCTCTGCGGGGAGGGGCGAGGAGGGCCGGTCGGGGCGGGGGGCGGAGGCCCCTCCTGCCGCCCCCCTCCCAGCTGACCCACCGGCCCTGTGAGCCCGAGGTCGCCCGGTGGCGCCGCTCCCCGAGCCGGAGCGACTCAGCTCGGCAGGCCAGGGGTTGGGACCCGCGCCGAGGCCGGGCCGCCCGATCGCAGCCGCCTCCGCACCCGCCCGGGGCGCACTCCCCACCCGAGTCCCCGGACGAGAGGTCCCGCGGCCGCGCTCACCCTGGAAGCTCTTGAGCACCTCGATCTGGCCTGGCACCCGGCACACCGTCCGGAGCGCCGCGGGGAGGTCCACCTTCGGGTACTGCACACTCAGGCTGCTCTTCCTCCGGGGAACAGACGAGGCCCCTCAGCCCCCGCGCGCCCCCGCCGCCGTCCGCGCGCCCCCGCCGCCGTCCGCGCGCCCCCGCCGCCGTCCGCGCGCCCCCGCCGCCGTCCGCGCGCCCTCGCTGCCGCCCTCCTGCGCGCCCCCGCCGCCGCCCGCGCGCCCCCAGGGCCACCCGCCTACCTGGCCAGGGTGTCCTTCACGTCCTGGAACCAAGAGAGAGAGGGGCTCAGCTGCTGAAGAGGGGCTCGGCTGCCCCGCCGGCCGCCCTCAGGCAGAGGCAAAGACCACTCTGCAGACAGCTCCTCCCAGAGCCGTCTCTCCAGTCCTGTCCGGTCCGGCCGGTGCCATGCCAGCTCAGCTACGGGCGGCACCGAGGACCGGGAGCCTGGGGAGCCCAGCCCGGGCGCCTGCCCGACATGAGCGAGCCGCGGTCACGCGCGCGCGTGCGCACGGAGATCACGCGTGCGCGCGCACACAGCTCCCCATCCGTGCAAGGCCCCGAGGGGTGTGGGGCAGAGCCCGGCCTCCACCCGGCGGTGCCCGCGCCTCCGGTCAGCACCTCGGGGAGCCCCGCGCGCTCTTTCTCTACAAACCACCTTGGGCAGCCGAACCCTAACGCTGACTTCCCGCACAGGACCCGCCCGGACGGTCTGCGGGAGCTGCCTGCTCACGAAGGCCCTGGGTTCAACCTCAGACACAGGAAAAGGCCCCAAGGGGTCAGAAAACCACCCACTAAGTGTGAGCAGGTTGTGGGTTTGGTTATTTGCTTTTAAAATTTTGCCAGTCCTGGGACTTGAACTGGGCCTGGGCGCTGGGCCTGAGGTCTTTTGCTCAAAGCTAGCGCTCTACAAGTTGAACCACAGCTCCACTTCTGGCTTTTTAGTGGCTTTTCCTCCCCAGACTGGTTTTGAACCATGATCTCCAGGTCTCAGCCTTCAGATTACAGGCTCCTGGCTTTGAATAGGCTTTTTTGTTTTTGTCGTTTTTTAATAGAAGAAAAACTGTATCCTAAGTTAGAATGGCTGTAAAAGCTACCAAGGAAAACCCCACAGCGCATCAGCACCTGTGTGTTGTAATCCTTACAGATTCCCTGCAGGAGATATTTGCTTCAGTTGCATAACTATATGCATGCATGCGTCTTCAGGATCATAGTGCAAAGTGCATTCTGTGCTGTAATTACCGGGTGCTCGAATGAGCCAGATGCCCACCCGTGTGTCAAGTCAAGGCCAGCATCTCTCCACCCCTTCCGGAGCCGTAGCATTGCAGGTACCTCTGCCCTGCCCCCAAACCACTTCTGCCCATGCAGAGTCAGTGAGTCTCCTCCATACTAATGGTGAGCCCTGCTCCAGCTCTCCACCAGATGCCCAGCACCACCTCCTTAGGCCTGGAAGCAGGGAGGTACAGCTCATCTGGGCTGGAGCCTCCTGGAGGCTGAATTATTTCCTCCTTCCAAAATGTCATAGACAGAAGTCCTAACCTCCAGGACCTCGGCATGTGAGCGTATGATGATCCTTTATTAAGCCCATTGAAAATTAAAAATACAGTAGACTTGGCCACTGCACATCCCAGCTTAGCATCATGCCCTCACGCTGTATATATTGGGAGCACACCCTGGGAGTCTCATGGCTGACTGGGAGTTATGGCTTGCTACTGCTGCCCAACATGGAGAAGGAACACTACACCACAGAACGCTAGCCTGCTGGTCTCCAAATCTGAATCTCTCCAAGCACTGCTGGTACACCATAGTGGAACATTCCACCCCTGATCCCATAGGATCAGAATGATAAGTCAGAACACAGGGGTACTGAAAATTATTATATATATCCACCATCAGCAGAACATATGAATTTCATGTTGAGACACTGGTTCTTTCCCTAAGATATCTCATTACATTGATGGTAATATTCCAAAATTCAAAAGAAGATTTGACACCTGTACTTCTCCCGTCCTGAGCATTCCTGGTATGGGATGTGCCACCTGTACTCTTCCATCAGCCTAAGCTATAGCAGACTTGTCTCTCAGGCTGCATTTTCTCCCAAGTTTAGCCCATGCTAGCTATCCCTGGGCCTGGGCATCCTCATACCACACCCCCATCTCCTGGCGATTTATACAGGTACATGGCTATGGGTGGCTGGCCCGGCCCAGCCAGCCTCACCTGCAGCATTTGGACAGGGTCCTCTCGGCTCCGATCCTCCAGCTGCAGGAGCAGGGAGTGCAGGGAGTGGTTCTGTCTGTCCAGGGAGGCTTTGCTATCCTGCAGCCTCATCACTGTCTCCTCCTCCTCCTTCTTCAAGGTCTGCAGGAGCCTCCGCTCTTCCTCCACCAGGAAGAGGACCACCTTCTGGAACTCTACCAGGATGCGCTCTCTCCTCTCCTTTGCTTTATCCTGCAGGGGCCATAGCCAGCCATGAGATACCATGCCACCTGTACCATACAGCCAGGGACAGACAGCTCTGCTCCAGAGATTGCTCTGCTGCTGTATCAGTGCTCCAGCCAAACTGAACTCACTTGCTGGATCCGGTGAAACCCTGTTGTTGTTTTTTTAACCTGAAGTTACATGCTGTGGTTTCGTCCTTGGATGAATCTCCAGAGGTCTAAGTCTGCATCCACGGCCCCTGCACGCTTCCTCCCCTAAACACCATCTCTCCTTCACGTTTTATTTCAGTTTAATTCTTGGGTCAGCGACTGACATCAGAGGGTGGAAGGAACCTTTTCCTTCCCTGAATCCCCGACACTGAAGACACTGGAAGGCGCTGGGGGCACATGCTACCATAGTGGGTGGGGATGGCTGTGGGGAGGGAAAGGCCCTCAGGGCCCCTCCACAGCCCTGGCACCTACCTGCCACTCTACTAAGCTCTGCTCCTCCTTGGCTTGCATCTTCTCTGTCTTTTCTATCTCCTCCCGGAAGTACTTCATGTCCTCCTCCAGCTTCACCTGTGGAATGCACAATCACAGGAATTAGGCCAGTGGATTGACCCCTCTCTGCCCGGCCTGAGTTGTGCTCTCTAAAGCTGCATGGACCAGACACCCCACCCCAGACAAGCCAGTTCAGCAGTGAAGCAGGTCAGAACAGGCCCCAATAGACCATTTCTGAATGAGGGTTACGAGCTAGAGGCCCCTCAAATACAAAAGCGTAGTTGCAGGAATCACTCCATCTTTTTGTTCCTGAAGCCTGAGGGACAGAAGCTGCCCACCTTGTACCGGAGACAACTGTGGCCACAGGCCACTTCCGGCTTTTTTCTGTTTATGTGGTGCTGAGGAATTGAACCCAGGGCCTCATGCATGCTAGGCAAGCACTCTACCACTGAGCCACCTTCCTAGCCCAAGTCCAAGCACCTTTACTTGTGCTTTTCCAGTTTCCTTTTCTGTCCACATTAAGACAGTCATCCAGCCAAGCATTGAAGGCTCACGCCTGTAATCCTAGCTACCCAGAAGGCTGAGATCTGAGGATTGGGGTTTAAAGCCAGCCCAGGCAGGAACGTCTGAGATTCTTTTTTTTTTTTTTTTGGTCGGTAGTGGGGCTTGAACTCTGGGCTTGGGCGCAGTCCCTCAGCTCTTCAGCTCAAGGCGAGCGCTCTACCACTTGAGCTACAGCACCACTTCCGGTTTTCTGGTGGTTTATTGGAGATAAGAGTCTCACGGTCTCTCCTGCCCGGGCTGGCTTTGAATCGCGATCCTCAGATCTCAGCCTCCTGAGTAGCTAGGATTACAGGCGTGAGCCACCAGCGCCCGGCACGTCTGAGATTCTTATCTCCAATCAACCACCAGAAAACTAAAAGTGGAGCTGTGGCTCAAAGTGGTAGAGCATTAGACTTGAGCAAAAGAGCTCAGGGACAGCACCCAGGGCCTGAGAACAAGCCTCACAATTGACCAAAAATAAAAAATAAAAAAAAAAGGTCCTTTGGAGTCTGATTTGGAGAATCAGAACACTTGCAATTCTGTAATTTGGGACTGAGAGGGGAAGGTGTGCCGCTGCTGGTGTGCTGCCCTATGTTCTGCAGCTAGATTAGCAGCAGCCTAGTGCCACTTTCTCCTACAAACCATTTGAGCACATTTCTAACCAGCCAGGCCGCACGGACCCTTAGCTCTCAGAGAGAGTGGAACACAACTACCCGGGACTCCACCCCTCCAGAGTGGCTCACTGGGCCGCCAGGCCAGACCAGGGCCCTGAAAGTGAAGCCTAGGAGTTGGCCACGGAAAATCACCTTTGTTGGCTTGGGCCTAGGAGCCCTGCCCTTCACTGGACACCCTCCCTCTCTAGCATTGATCCTGGCTCCCTCTTCACTGGATGCCACTTTTTCATCTGCAACCAGGGTTCCTGGCCCCCGAGAGGCCCTTCCCAGTGCTGGCTAGCGCCTCTTACCCGCTGGTCAGGGGCCCTCCCGCGGGGCCCCCTCCCCTACCTTGTACTCCTGCACAGCCTCATCCACGGGGAGCACCCTGTGCGACTGATGCTCCCGGGACTCCCTGCAGACAACGCAGATAGGGGTCTGCTCCTCCAGGCAGAAGAGCTTGAGGGGCTCCTGGTGTGCGGGGCACAGGTCCCGCCTCTGCAGCCCCGGGTGCTGGCGCGCCATCTCAGCCACTTTGGTCAGCAGGCGGTTTGGCCGCAGGTTTCTCTGGGGGGACATTTCCCTGCACTCGGGGCAGGGAAATGACCCCTTCTGCCTCCTCTTCCCCTTCTTGCCTTTGGCCTTTTCCCAGGTCATCCGGATGCACTCGCGGCAGAAGTTGTGACCACAAGAGGTCATCACTGGGTCAGTGAAATAGTCCAGGCAGATGGAGCATGTGGCCTCCTCCTGTAGCTTTCTGGCAAGTTCCACAGCATCCATGGTTCCTGGGAGATTAAGGTGAGGGTTTCCACTACAACTGGATGGAAGCGGGTGCTCCAGCTGGCTCACTGCACCTGCTGCTTTCCCATGAACAGCAGATGCATCCTGGAAACACACAGAGCCTCTGTGGCTGCTCACCCAGCCCCTCTGAACCTTGGTCCATTAAGCCTGAGCTTAACCCTGCCTGTCTTCGCCTGCCCAGATGGCCCTGCAGAAAATGCTGCTAAGTTTCCTGAACACTTTGATGTGAGCCCGCGGCCAGCCTTTGGGGCAGGGATGTCCCAGGTTCCTTGAGCCCGTGGCTGCATTCTCCACCAGGTACCGTCGTCCCTCACACCCCAGTCCATTCCCAGCTGCAAGAGTGACCGGGGCTCAGCGTCTGCCCTCAAGGCTGGAGCCCTCGCCCTGAGCTGACCTGCAGTTCTGGCTTTGGCCGGTCCAAGGTCACTTGGACGTGCGGAGTCTCACTGACTTTTCTGCCCAGCATAGCTTTCACTGAGACCCCCACTCCCAGCCTCGAGACCCTCACCCCCAGCCTCGAGACCCTCACCCCCAACCTCCTGAGTGGACGGAGGGGTGAGCAGCCGGCGTGAGCCAAGACCCGCAGAGCTGCGCGGGTCTTTTCTATTAGGAGCCAAGTTCGGTGCAGCAAAGATGTAAGCACCCGCCGTGTGTGCGGACACACATGGACACGCGGACACGTGTGGATACATGCGGACAGGGCCAAGGCTGCCTGCACCCGCCCTGTGCGTGGACACACGCGGACACACGAGGGCACGGCCAAGGCTGCCTGCACACCGCCCTGTGCGCGGACACACGCGGACACGCGTGGACACACGCGGACACGGCGCAGGGCTGCCTGCACAGACACGCGCGCTCACACACGTGTGAGCAAACACGCTCAGCCGCGTGCACGCGCGGGCCGACGCACAGCCCACGTGTGGACGCACACGCACGCCGCCGCAGACGGCGCTGGACGCGGGGCCGAGGCGGGCCGGGCTCGGAGCCGCCCGAGGGCGCCCGGGGCCGGGGCGGGCGCGCTCCTACCTGGCCGGCGGCGGGCGGCTCCGAGCCCGGCTCTGACCGGGACGCGGGTCCTCGGACCTCGGTCACCTGCAGCCCCGAGAAGGCGCCTTGGCGGGCGGAAGGCCCATCCAGGGCCCCGCGGCCGGAGAGGCTGGCGGGGGCCGCCCCGAGGGCGGCGGGGCCGGCGAGCGGAGGGGTGCTCCGGGCCGCGCCGGGAGCCTCGGGGGTCGGAGAGGGCCGATACGCAGCGGAGGTCCCGCAGGGCGACGGGTGCGGGGCCAGGCGCCTGCAGCCCGGGAGGCCCAACAGCCCCGCCGCGCGAGGCCCCGCCCGCGGGGCTCTGTGACGTCACCTGGAGGCGGCGCCTCGGGGTTTGCCCGCACCTGGCCCCGCCCCCGGGGCTCTGTGACGTCCCGGGAGGGCGTTGCCTCGGGAGTCTGCCCGCGCGAGGCCTCGCCCCGCCCACGGGGCTCTGTGACGTCATCGGGAGGGGCGGTGGATCACTTGGGGCAGGGCGGGGCTAGGTGAGGACGGGGCGGGGCTAGGTGAGGACGGGGCGGGGCTAGGTGAGAGGCGAGGCGGGGCTAGGTGAGGATGGGGCGGGGCTAGGTGAGGACGGGGCGGGGCTAGGTGAGAGGCGAGGCGGGGCTAGGCGAGGGCGGGGCGGGGCTAGGTGAGATGCGAGGCGGGGCTAGGTGAAGACGGGGCGGGGCTAGACGAGGGAGGGGCGGGGCTAGACGAGGGTGGGGCGGGGCTAGGTGAAGACGGGGCGGGGCTAGGTGAGGACGGGCGGGGCCGGGATGTAGTTGTGGCCGAGGCGGCCGGGCCGAGGGCGGCCGGGCCGAGGGCGGCCGGGCCGAGGCGGCCGGGCGGGCTCAGCGCGGTCGGGAGCGCCACCCTCGCTGGCCGGGCGGAAGGGCTCGCGGCGGCCGCCACCTGGGGAGGGCGGGGCCTCCGTCGCGGTGAGGATCGAGGGTGGAGGATCGCCCGCGGCGTGGGGCGGGGCGGGTCTGCCCCGGGGCTGGGCTCGGGGTGCGTGGGGAGGTGGAGATGGGGTGCGGTGGCCGGCGGCCGCCCGCGGTCTCAGGGCACCATGCGGGGCCGTGAGGGGCCGGGGGCCGCCACCCGGCTGCGGGTGAAGACAGCCCGGCCTGGCCGTGGCGTAGGGTCGGTCCGTGCAGACAGACAGCCAGACAGCCTGGCGCGGAGTCCCTGCAGACAGACAGCCTGGCGCGGGGTCCGTGCAGACAGACAGCCTGGCGCGGGGTCCGTGCAGACAGACAGACAGCCTGGCGAGGGGTCACTGCAGACAGACAGACAGCCTGGCGCGGGGTCCCTGCAGACAGACAGCCTGGCGCGGGGTCCCTGCAGACAGACAGACGGCCTCTGGGTGGAGCGGCCCTGGCCGCATGGTGGACAGCTCACTGGGCTGCAGTAGGCTTTCAGCAGCTTCACTAGCACACGCACTCGTGCCGCCATCCAACCTTGTGTGAGAAGAAGAGGTACAGACAGGCTGAAAGAGCTGGAGAGCAGGACGATGACTGCGTAACACCCACGCCCCCCGTGGGCCCAGGCAGGTCTAATTAAGGGGGGTTCTGGGCTGAGGCTCACTTCAATATGGAATAGAGCACAGAATTTTCAAAAATCTAATTAAAAAAAAACCCAAACGCACACATGACATCAGCATGGGAACGTCAAGCAGCACACATGACATCAGCATGGGAACATCAAGTGCACACACATGACATCAGCATGGGAACGTCAAGCACACACATGACATCAGCATGGGAACATCAAGTGCACATATGACATCAGCATGGGAACGTCAAGCAGCACACATGACATCAGCATGGGAACGTCAAGTGCACACACATGACATCAGCATGGGAACGTCAAGCACACACATGACATCAGCATGGGAATGTCAAGCACACACATGACATCAGCATGGGAACGTCAAGCACACACACATGACATCAGCATGGGAACGTCAAGCGCACACACATGACATCAGCATGGGAACGTCAAGCACACACATGACATCAGCATGGGAATGTCAAGCACACACATGACATCAGCATGGGAACGTCAAGCACACACATGACATCAGCATGGGAACGTCAAGCAGCACACACATGACATCAGCATGGGAACGTCAAGCAGCACACACATGACATCAGCATGGGAACGTCAAGCAGCACACACATGACATCAGCATGGGAACGTCAAGCAGCACACATGACATCAGCATGGGAACGTCAAGCACACACATGACATCAGCATGGGAACGTCAAGCAGCACACACATGACATCAGCATGGGAACGTCAAGCACGCACATGACATCAGCATGGGAACGTCAAGCACGCACATGACATCAGCATGGGATCGTCAAGCACGCACATGACATCAGCATGGGAACGTCAAGCACGCACATGACATCAGCATGGGAACGTCAAGCACGCACATGACATCAGCATGGGAACGTCAAGCGCGCACATGACATCAGCATGGGAACGTCAAGCGCGCACATGACATCAGCATGGGAACGTCAAGCGCGCACATGACATCAGCATGGGAACGTCAAGCGCGCACATGACATCAGCATGGGAACGTCAATGACCCAGGTCCCCGTCCGCTGCGTTTGCTCCCTGCTCATTGTTATGACATTGCTGATCCAACACAACGGACTTGAACTGTAAACAGGAAAGTCAGGATTTGCAGAATAAAACATTAACACCAACAGCTACATTTACCATCAATTTGGGGATCATTTCCACAGCTGGGGGATCTTGGTGTTGGAAGAAGCCTGCATGGTGCATGGTCTACTGTTATTTTTGTCACAACCTCATAGCGGGCACCCAGTTCCCAGTGGAGACACTAGCTTCCCAGGCAGGAAGCTGATGAAAATGGACTTGTAATGTCTTCATGGTTGCCACTATTTCTTACAGGTCTGGGTTCCCAGGCTTCTCACTAGGTGACATTAAAAGAAAGTATTGCGGATACTGCTCTTATCTGTGAGTTTTGCTGCAGTAACGAAGATTCTCACATCATTAGAGACTTGCTGTAACTATTATTTCCAATATTCACAATGTGTGCGTGTGGGCCCTCTAAGCAGGAGGGGTGGCAGAGGCTTGTGAATTAAACTGACAAAGTTAAAGAAGAGATCTAGCACCCACATTTCATGGTACATTGTTCACTTCATATGTTGTTAGACATGGAAGTTTGTATGCCATTTTAACAAGTGGTGAACATTTGTGAAGCAATTAGAGAAAGGAAGCAGGGGACTGGACTTCTGGGGGTGCATTGTGGGAAAGGACATGCATGGGGGGAGGGGGGCTGGGAAGGAGCCTAGGACACGCATGCGGGTGGGTGGGTTGGTAGTTGTCTATGTAGACAGCTTGATGCAATATCCAGCATTACAGATACAGATATCTGGTGCAAGACAGGAGCATCTTCATACCTGGAAATGTCCTTTACAAAAGAGATCTCTGAGCCCGGTGTCAGAGTCTTGACACCTGTATCCTAGCTTCTCAGGAGGCTGAAACCTGAGGATTGTGGTTTGAAGTCAGCCTGGGTAGGAAAGTCTGTGAGACTCCTGTCTCTAATTAATCTCCTAAAAACTGGAAGTGGAGCTGTGGCTCCAAGTGGTAGAATGCTAGCCTTGAGTAAAAGAGTTCGGGGGTAACACCCAGGCCCTGAGTTCAAAGCTGGGGGACTGGTGCGCGCGCGCGCACACACACACACACACACACACACACACACACACACACACACACACACGGGAAAAGGAAAAGAAATCTGAACCTTGATTTCATGTAGGAAAGGATAAAGGATTGAGGTTTTTTCTTTTTTCCTGTGTGTGGTTCCTAAGTTGCCTTCAGCTTAAAATAATATACCAAAAGTAGTATATTTTGAGATAACATGTCCCGATCCTACCCAGCCCCCGGGCTTTCTGCAACAGGCCTTCATCCTCTGGAATGAATCTGAAATGTTGCTAGTGATGTTTTCAGGACAAAACACTCCAGACAGAAGTTTCTGGAACTTCAATGTCCTTTGAGCCCGTGTGTTGAAGGCGTTGTCTTCAGCCAGTGACACTGCTGGGAGATGGTCTAGAAGCTTAGGAAATGGAACCCAGTGTCAAGAAGTCATGGAGAGAGCCCTTGGAGGGGAGGTCAGGATGATGGGCTCGCTCTCCTCTCTTTTAGCATCCATGAAGTGTCCGCGTTCACACATGACAGTACGTGCTGCCACCGCAAGCCCAAATGGAGGCAGACGACAGCTCAACCCCGCGACCCGCCCGTCAGAACGAAGCCTTTCCTCCTCCAGGGCGGTGACCGCCAGTGTCGGTCGTGGTTAGGGAAGCTGTAGCCGTGGGCTGTGGGAGGCCAGAGCGCACCACACCGCGTACGCCGGGCGCCCAAGGATTACTTCGACCAGCTTGGAAGACAGCCAACAGAACAGCCTAGAAACGTGGAGCAGTGGCCGTTTTACCAGTGAAATACAAACCCACCCAAGCTGCCTTGGATCTCGGCTCCAGGCCAGGACCGGGGACGGGCCGCGGGCTTCCCAGAGAGCAGGCTTTTCCGGCTGCCTCCCGTGATCTTCCTGGGCCGCCTCCTAGAGCTCAGAACCCCAAATTGCGACAGCTACTTTTGGGGATCCAGTGGGTGGCTCTGGACAGAGCCTTCGGATCAACAGCTGCAAAGCCAGGTGCCTGCATAGCCTGGGATCGTCCTCCGCGGGTTCCGCTAGCCCAGCGCCTGCCGCGTCCCTATTGGCTGCCTCCCCGCAGGCGTGCTGGCTTTCATACCGTCTGCCGCGTCCCTATTGGCTGCCTCCCCTCAGGCGTGCTGGCTTTCATAGTGCTTGCCACGTTTCTATTGGTTGGATTCCCGGAGGCGTGCCGGCAGGCTGCACTCTAATTGGCCCGCGGGTGCTCCGCCCTGCCGCCTGCTTCTCCTAGCTGCCTCTACCAGCTTGGGCTCCGCCGCGGCTAGGGCGGCCGTGCGTGGCCGTGCGTGGCTGTGCGTGACCGTGCGTGGCCGTGCGTGGCCGGCGGCGCGTCCGCACCCTGTGTCTTTCGGAACCACAATTTCTCTCAGAGCTCCTCTTCCCAACGCCCCGCGGTCACGTCTTCTTCACAGGAGACGACGCAGGACCCGGCGTTCGGGGGCCGGACGCTGGCGGCTCCCTCGTGCGAGGGTGTGAAGTCAGTTTCCCCGAAGAGTAAAAGAAAACAAGCCGGGCGCCGGTGGCTCCCGCCTGTCACCCTGGCTACTCAGGAGGCTGAGGTCTGAGGATCACCACGGTTCAAAGCCAGCCCGGGCAGGAAAGTCCGTGAGACTCCTATCTCCAGTGAACCATTAGAAAACCCGAAGTGGCGCTGTGGCTCAAGCGGTGGAGCGCTCGCCTTGAGCTGAAGAGCGCAGGGACAGCGCCCAGGCCCAGAGCTCAGGCCCATGACCGACAAGAACAAGAAATGAAAAGAAAACAAGCTTCTCGGGCCCCAGAGGAATTCGCTACCATCGGGGCTGCGCGGAGCCTCCGACTGATCAAACGACCCCGGTGCGCGCGGGACCGCGGGGACAGCGGCGCGGCCCCGGGTGCGGGGGACTGGGGGACAGCGGCGCGGGACCGCGGGGACAGCGGCGCGGGATCGCGGGGACAGCGGCGCGGGATCGCGGGGACAGCGGCGCGGGATCGCGGGGACAGCGGCGCGGGACCGCGGGGACAGCGGCGCGGGATCGCGGGGACAGCGGGGACAGCGGCGCGGGATCGCGGGGACAGCGGCGCGGGACCGCGGGGACAGCGGCGCGGGATCGCGGGGACAGCGGGGACAGCGGCGTGGGATCGCGGGGACAGCGGCGTGGGATCGCGGGGACAGCGGCGCGGGATCGCGGGGACAGCGGCGCGGGATCGCGGGGACAGCGGCGCGGGATCGCGGGGACAGCGGCGCGGCCCCGGGTGCGGGGGACTGCGGGGACAGCGGCGCGGGACCGCGGGGACAGCGGCGCGGGACCGCGGGGACAGCGGCGCGGGACCGCGGGGACAGCGGCGCGGGATCACGGGGACAGCGGCGCGGCTCACCTCCAGCGGGCTGAACCTTGGGGTCGGTTCTGCTTGAAGGCCGCTTCGTTTGATGGGGACGAGGCGCGAACACCCGGCTGTGATGCTATTTAGCTTTCGTGCTCAAGGCCCGGGCTCGACCCCTGGAGCCACGCTCCACTCCTGGCTTTCGTGGTGCTAATTGGAGGTAAGAGCCTGCCATCTTTATGCTGAGCCATCTTTATGCCTCCTGAGTGGCGAGGACGGCAGCCGGGTCGGCGCTTGGCACGGGCACAGGTAATGCACAAACCCGTCAGTTTAGTATAAATGTGACTTTGAAGGATAAAATAAGACGAACCCAGGAGAGGGTCTAGAAGGTCACGCGCAAAGCTTCTTTCCCGTGGTGCTGGTGCACCTGTGCCGTGTGGACTCCGCTTTCCTGGGAGCCTCCGCAGCTTCATCCTCAGAAGCGCTCCTAGCGCACTGACCGCGTGGACAGCTGTGTATAAGGCGATTGGACACAAACTATGACCCACCGAAAGGGAACAGTGGGTGGGAAACTCAGGAAGGCCTGCCTGTGTCAGCCCTCCAGGCCTGTCAGCGCGCTCACCTCGGGGTATGTGGCAGGACTCTTCTAAAACGTGGGTCTTGTGAGCTATTATCAGACACAGCCTGCTCCAAGACAGGAAAGTGGGACAAAGAGGATATTTTCAGTTTCTGTGACCTACCTAGGGGAGGAGAAATGTTAGTTTCTAGAGACTGCCTTCCTGCCTTAGGAGAGAAAGCAGGGGAGGGAGGGGCAGGCAAGAAGGAGGGGAGGGGAGGGGAGGGGCAGACAAGGAGGAGGGGAGGGGAGGGGAGGGGCAGACAAGGAGGAGGGGAGGGGAGGGGAAGGCAGAGGAGTGGGGGGGGGGGGCAGGGAGCACACAAGCACTGTCAGAAGCCGAAAGTGCCCCGACATTATAACAAAAGATGACCATTCACCTTTACTACTGCTCTAAAGCTATTCCAAAGTTAGTTCAGGCATCAAGGGCAGAAAAATCCAAATACTTCAACAAAAAATACACTTATGCTAGGAAATAACAAGGTCTACCGAGTTACAAATCAGGACCATGGAGAAACAAAACAGAATACCACATGTAAGCCAGGCATTGGTGGCTCATTCCTGGCTACTCAGGAGGCTGAGATCTGCAAATTACAGCTCAAACCCAGCCAGGGCAGGAAGTCCATGAGACTCTTATCTCCAGTTACCCACCAGAAAAGCTGGAAGTGGGACTGTGGCTCAAGTGAAAGAGTGTCAGCCTTGAGCAAAGAAGGTAAGGGACAGTGCCCATGCCCTGAGTTCGGGCCCCAGACAGACAGACAGGCAGACAGACAGACAGACAGACAGACACACATACTCTTTATCTTTTGAGCCCTGCCTTACTTAGCATTATGTCCTTCAGGTTAAACCATTGTGTTGCCAAATCTCAAGATTTCTGTCCTCAGGCCTCAGCCTTCTGAGAGCCACCAAAACCAGGCAAGAAATACTTTCTGTTCTCATTCATATGTGAAAACTAAACAGGTCTAATTTGTGGAAAGAGAGTAGAATGGTGATTATCACAGACTGAGCCTTGAAAAACATGTATTACAACATCAGTCTGCCGGCTGGGGTTATAACAGTGTTAGAGCACAAGGCCCTGAGTTTGATTCCCAACTCTGCCCCTTCCCCAAATCACACTGTACAACTTGAATATCTATGTGCGTGCTTATGCACATATTTAATATACCTCAATAACGCTGTGAAAAAGTACAAGTACATGGATGAAGTCACAATAACAAAAGCAGGCTTTTTCTGAGTGATAGGTCCAGCCCCTGCAGGGTTCCTCGAGGTAACCAGAGGTGATCTGTTTTCAAGCGCTTTGGAACCAAACAGGTAAAGCTCCTTAGGCCAGAAATGTGAGATTTTTGAAAACGCGCACGTGGTGAATATATCACACACAAAGCATCCTTTCCCACGATTTCATCCAAGTGCATCAGAAGCAAGGATTCTGGCTGCCAGCAGCTGGATGATGTTCTGAAGTGCATTGGCTTGGCAGTAAGTGGGAGCAGCTGGGCCTGTGGCTCACAGCTGTGGTTCTGTGGACAGGGACAGATGTCCTGGCCGTGCGGAAAGGACAGGTGGACTGGCACAGGCCTCCCCAGCCAGTGGCAGAATTAAGGTACAAAGCAGGGAACAAATATTCGTGTGTGCCATGCTGCTGTAGATTCTGGATATTTAGTGTTTCCTGTGTAGTTAATGATCTTGAACATTGAGAACTTCTTACATATTTGGTAACCGTGATGTCTAGTGCCTCTTATCCTGAATATTCAGTGTCTCTTTAATAGCAAGTGCTTTTTGTTTACCTGTATTATAAATACTAAGCAATATAACAAATTTAGTGTATGTTGTGATCATGAATATTTCATGCTTCTTTCTCCTATATGTGGTAATCTTGTATATTAAATGCTCCTACAGACTTAACATGCATTAGTGTAGTGCCCAATTGCATTGAATTTGCTCACCGCCTCCGGAGTATTCTGAGCCTCTCAGCCTCTACCCTGAGGCCCAGGTGTACTGCTTCTTGGGCACTGACATGGTGGTGAGAAGTCTATGCTTCCATCAGAAAGAATGATACTCCATCATTCATAAGGAAATGGAGAGACTTCGAAAAGCTAAGTGAAGTACACCAGATCCAAAGAAGCATAGGTTGTAAGGTTTCCCTCATTTATAGTAATTAGAATGTGGGGCTGGGAAGGTGGCTCAGTGGTAGAGCACTTGCCTTGCATGCCTAAGGCCCTGGGTTCGGTTCCTCAGCACCACATAAGCAAAAAGAAAAAAGCTGGAAGTGGTGCTCTGGCTCAAGTGGTAGAGCACTAGCCTTGAGCTGAAGAGCTGAGGGACAGCGCCCAGGCCCAGAGTTCAGGACCCACGACCGGACCAAAAAAAAAAAAAAGTAATTAGAATGTGTCTATAAATCTACAAGTAAACACAATGGATGCTAAAATACAAAAATTACACTTGGACATGATATAAATCAAACGGGACTTTAAACATCCACAGAGTAAGACCAAAGAACAAAGGAGAGGCCCGAAAAGGCTCAGGATATGATCTGTATATCATACGAAGGCTCTGTATATGATCTCTTGTCCAGATGAACTCCAAGAAAAGGAAATAGCGGGCTTTTTTGTTATTTTGCTTTTGCCCCCCCCCCCCCCCCCCCCCGTCCCCGTTTTTTCTTTCTGTATCTTTTGTCTGTTTGGGGAAGGCTAAGGGGCCACAGAAATGGTGGGATAAAGGGTGAGCAAATGCTGCAGTGATAGTCACTAGACACTGTTGAAAATGAGCTGCACAGCTTGTAGGGGAGGGGAGTCGAGGGGAAAACTGGGAGAAAACAAGGGAAAGTTGACATTGTTTAAAAAGAAATAAACATGTCACCTGACTTCTGCCACTATAACCCCTCTGTACATCACCTTTACAAGAAAAAAAAAAAACAAAAACAACAAACCTCTGGACAAAGCCGGGCACTGGCCGCTCACACCTCTAATCCTAGCTACTCAAGAGGCTGAGATCTGAGAATCAAGGTTTGAAGCCAGCCTGAGCAGGAAGGTCAGTGAGACTCTTAGCTCCAATTAACCACTTAACGCCCAGGAGCAGAGATGTGGCTCAAAGTGGTAGAGTGCTAGATAGCCTTGAGCAAAAAAGCTGAGGGACAGCACCTGGGCCATGAGTCCAAGACCCATGACATACACAAGCCAAAAACAACTGTGGACACTCAGAAAAAGACATAATGCATGTGCTTGTGAAGTTGTAAGAGTTGCGCATGCTTTAGGTTCTAGGCCTTTGTCAACCATATGGTTTGCAAATGTTTCTCCCGGCCTGCTGGAAGTCTTCTTATCTGTTCACCTAGCTTGCTTGCTCCTCCCACCCCCCCGCCCCTTCTCTCTTTTGTGGTACTGAGGATAGAACCCAGGGTCCTGTGCTTGCTAGGCAAGCATTCTATCACTTAAGCCATGCTTTTTTGTTTGCTTTTTTACAGTATCCAGACTTTGCCCAGGCTAGTCTTGGACTGTTATCTTCCTCTTAGCTGGCATTACAGCTATATGCTACCATACCTGGCCCTCATTCTTTTTAGAGTTCAATTGTAACTAGTTCTTTAGAGTTCAATTATAGCTAGTTATAATTAAAAATTGTAGTTTTTTTTTGCTAGGCACCTAGTGGCTCACTGTAACCCTAGCTACTCAGGAGGCTGAGATCTGAGGATCACAGTTTGAAGCCATCTGGGGCAGGAAAGTCCATGAGATTGTTATCTCCAATTAATCACAGAAAAAGCTGGAAGTGGCACTATGGCTGAAGTGCTAGAACACGAGCCTTGAGCAAAAAGGAGCTCAGGGACAGTGCTCAAGCTGAGTTCAAGCCCCAGGGCCAGCAAAAAAACACCACCGCCGCCAACATTTCATTTTTTCCAATCCATTTAAGTGTCCTTCATAGACACTTAGGTTGATTCTGGATCTGTTTTGAATGATGTCAAGGTGACCATGAGAGTGTGGGTGTATCTTCATTAAACTCATTGCATTTCCTTTCATTTATACCAGGAGTGAAATAGATGGGTCCTATGGTCGTTCTGTTTTTAATTTTTGAACATGTGGGTAAGCCTGTAAGAAATGACCTAGCAGAGCAGAAACAAACTTGATGTGGGAGGAAGGGGTGGGACAGGCGTACACCAAGACAGAGGTGGAAGAATCACAAAAGCCAGAGCAGAAAATCACTGGTGAGGGTTATCTCTAAAGCTGATTCGGTTTGCACTTTTTCTGGAATTCAGTTTATTTCTTGTGCTCAATAAACATATCACAGAGAGCAGCCCCATGCCAGCATGTGCGAGGGATACACAAGCAAGCCAAGCCCTGTGGAGAGCCTTAAGTGGGCTGGCCGTTTGGAGCTGGGATAGCGACCCAGAGCCAGTCAGGCTTTTGCTCCACCTCCTACCTTAGGAAAGCCAGTGATGATGTCCTGCGCAGCATTGGAATAGCAGCATTGGAATAGATCACTGTCCTTCCAGATCTCCAGTCTACCCTGTCCCCACCCCTTGGTCTGTATTTTCATTTTCACTAACTTATTTGTCCACATTCACTTCCAGGTTTAGATTTTAAAAAAGAATTGAAATGAATTTCACATGACACATGGTGAACCATATGAAAGTTAATAATTCATGGCATTTAGCACATTTGCAGTATTGTGTAACTATCATTTCTGGCTAGTTCCACTGCAAGAGAAAAATCTTGTACCTGCTACTTCCCCCCCTCTTCCAGCTCTGAACAATAATTAATCTGTTTTGTCTCTGAATTGGCCTATTCTGGGCACTCCATATATCATATGTAATTTAGGGTCTGGTTCACTTCACTTAGTATTATGGTTCACTTAACACTGTACAATGAAACAGCATTTCATTGATTTAGAAAACACAATTTAAAAGTCAATTACCAGTTGATGAGTATCTGGGTTGCACACACATCTAGGAGTGGATTGGCTGGGTTATGAGCCGCTTTGTTCCCTATCCAGAAATCCAATAACCATTGGCTTATAGAGGTGGCTGTACTTCACCCCATTCCTGACAAAGGCAACCCAACCAATGACAAGCTTTACACCAGCGTTCCACGAGTGGAACTTTCTGGAATGGAAACATTCGGAATCTACGTTCTCTAACATCCACTGGCTATGCATCGCCAGCGCATCTTCACATTTCTTAATTTAAAAAGCAAATGTCCCCAGTGGGTTGTGGCTGTGTGTTGACAGCTTGGCCTTGGAGGTGGAAACTGAAAGGTTCTCCTCAGTCCTCTCACACCACCTCTCCTCCACACTGCATTGGATGTTTCTTCATAGATGCGATAACCTGAAACATCGACACCCAGCCCAAGGAAAGCGCCTCAAGTCACCGAAGGGCTCGGCGATGGGGTGACCTGCCCGGGCGGGATCTGCACGCGCTTCACCGGGGCCCGCGCTCGCAGTTGTGTTTCGGTGAAGTGGCGCCACTTGTGCGCCGCACACCGTGTGCGTGCGCGCGCATGGGTGTGCGCCGCACAGGGACTCCTCCGGGTCAGTACCGCGTGGTCGGGGCACCGGGACGTTCTCCACCGCAGCAGCGTCGCTGGCTCCCGATGGCGTCTGCGGAGCTCGGGCTCGAGCATGACGTGCACCGCACAGGCCGTTGTGTAACGTGTTATGTAAGTCCCGCAGCGCCCTGCGGCCGGCCGCGCGCCCCGGCGGAGGGCTCCGGGGGCCGCAGGCGCCCGCCCGCCCCGGGGACCCGCCCGCCCGCGCAGTGTCGCTCTTTCTCGGAGGCGGTGGGTGGCTCTGAAAAGAGCCGTTGGGGGCCGCGCAGGGCCGGCGCGGGGACTCACTTGCCCTTGGCCTTGTGGTGGCTCTCGGTCTTCTTGGGCAGCAGCACGGCCTGGATGTTGGGCAGCACGCCGCCCTGCGCGATGGTCACGCGGCCCAGCAGCTTGTTGAGCTCCTCGTCGTTGCGGATGGCCAGCTGCAGGTGGCGCGGGATGATGCGCGTCTTCTTGTTGTCGCGCGCCGCGTTGCCTGCCAGCTCCAGGATCTCGGCGGTCAGGTACTCGAGCACCGCCGCCAGGTACACCGGCGCGCCGGCGCCCACGCGCTCCGAGTAGTTGCCCTTGCGGAGCAGCCGGTGCACGCGGCCCACGGGGAACTGCAGGCCCGCGCGCGACGAGCGCGACTTGGCCTTGGCGCGCGCCTTCCCTCCCTGCTTGCCGCGGCCAGACATCCTCAACGCCCAGGCACCGGACTCGGAGCAAAGGAACAGCCGCGCGGAGAAGAGCGGCGCGTACGGCCCCGGCCAGTCCTTATATGTCGTCCGGAGGTAGGCTGGACGGCGCCTTCGGATTGGATAGTACCAGGAACCAATCACAAAACGAACCCGGCAGCTCCTAATTTGCATATGCCTTTCCCGCAGGTGACGTAACGCGACATTTCATCCAATACTAGAGGCTCGCTGTGCGATCCTTCATTTGAATACGGAGCACATAAGTAGAGTTAGTGCGACCGCATCGCATAAATCTCCCTCGACCTACCACCATGCCAGATCCCTCCAAGTCAGCTCCGGCCCCCAAGAAGGGGTCCAAGAAGGCCGTCACCAAGGCGCAGAAGAAGGATGGCAAGAAGCGCAAGCGCGGCCGCAAGGAGAGCTACTCCATCTACGTGTACAAGGTGCTGAAGCAGGTGCACCCCGACACCGGCATCTCGTCCAAAGCCATGGGCATCATGAACTCGTTCGTGAACGACATCTTCGAGCGCATCGCTGGCGAGGCCTCGCGCCTGGCGCACTACAACAAGCGCTCGACCATCACGTCGCGCGAGATGCAGACGGCCGTGCGCCTGCTGCTGCCCGGGGAGCTGGCCAAGCATGCCGTGTCCGAGGGCACCAAGGCCGTCACCAAGTACACCAGCTCCAAGTGAGGCGGCGCCGCCCCAACGGCTCTTTTCAGAGCCACCTCCAAGCTCAGAAAGGAGCATGCAGCCGGGCCTGCGCGCCGCCGCACCGCGACCCGCACGGGCCGGGAACCCCGCGTCCCGTGCGGGCGCCAGAGGCGGGGTCGGCTCCCGTGCATGGAAGGGCGGCCTGGGGGCCGGGGAGCCCGCGGCTGTGCTCCGCCCCGGGGCCCCGTGCCACCCGCCCCGTCCTCGAGGGCGCCCTGGAGGCCCCGCCCCGTCCTCCCCGCGTCCGCACTCACGGTTCTGAACGCCCAGTGGCGGCGGCGTGGCTCGGGCGGCAGAGCACCAGCCCAGACATCGCCGGTGCCCGGGGGCGCCCGTCCCGGTCAACGGGGCTCCTTTGCTTTTCCCCGGCTGGGTGGGGGTTTGGGCCTCACGGCCGCGCCGCACCTGACGGCTTCGCTGAGGTCGGCGGGGCGCAGCCAGCCCGGAACAAAGCGAGCCAGGCCCCGTCTGTGACGGCTGCGCCTCGTTTGCAAACCATCTTCCAGGGCTCCATTCTCACTTTGTTCTAAACATTCTGGCAGGGGTTTGTTTTTCTTGTGCTGGTTCTGGGACTGGAGCTCAGGGCCTGAGCACCGTCCCTGACCACTGTTGAAGGCTCCTTGGTGTTGGGGGTGTGGACGCAGGTCCTGGGCTGGCTGTGGACGGAAGTCCTCAGCTCGCAGGTCCTGATTGCAGGCCCAGCGGGGCCTCCGGCGCCGGCTCTCTGTTTCTTGAAATGGTTTCCTCCGTGTGATTAGCAGTGGCCTTGAGTGACGGCGGCTGGGTGCAGCAAATCTCGCTTCTGGTGGCTTAAACCGTAGACAGCAACGTTTTCAAAACGCTGCAGGTGAGCACAGGAGTCCTGCTGGGTCCCTCCCCCTTTCCATCTGGGAACGCGCAGGTCATTAAGAAGCCATTTTGTATTGATTATTTTTGGCACACAGAAAGGGTTTTTAGAACGGAAATGTTTCGATATTTGTGTGCATGAAGACGACGACAGACAAACCTAGGTTTATGTGAATTCCACACATAGATGCATTTTTTTTTTTTGGTTGGTCGTGGGGCCTGAACTCTGGGCCTGGGCGCTGTCCCTCAGCTCTTCAGCTCAAGGCGAGCGCTCTACCACTTGAGCCACAGCGCCACCTCCGGCTTTTTTCTTTTTGCTTATGTGGTGCTGAGGAATCGAACCCAGGGCCTCATGCATGCAAGGCAAGCGCTCTACCACTGAGCCACCTTCCCAGCCCCACACAGATGCATTTTTGAAACTAGCTTCTTATATAGACGGTGCCACCAAAAAACCAGAAGTGGCTCAACGTGGTAGCGCTAGCCTTGAGCAAAAGAGCTCGGGGACAGCGCCCAGGTCCTGAGTTCAAGTCCACCACTGACCGAAAGAGACAGACAGACAGGATAAAAGCTGTCTATTTCTGTTCAAACTTTCATCTCTTAAGGTTTCTCCCGGGAAGGCTTGGTATTTTCAGGCATCAAGTAGAATCAGCATTCAGAAGCAAGGGTTCTAGAGGGTTCCTGTCTTCTCAGTAGGAGGAACGCCGGGTCAATTTCCAGTGCTCTTGAGTCAAATTTAAGTGAATCATTGAAAAAGGAAATTTTATAATTCGGTTATTCTCTTTTGCTTCGTTCCTGTCTAGAAATTAATTCCGGAGACGGCGGTCCCGCCGGCCAGCCAGCGGGCTGTGGCGATCGTCTGCTCCACGTAGTATGTTTGGAGATGGACTCAGGCGCGAACTACAGCCGCACTTGTCCAGAGGGGGAGCAGGAGATCGGATTGAGCTCAGCTCGGCCCAGGCGCGGCGCGGCCCCGCGGGGCGCAGCGGAAAGCGCACCCGTGTGAACTCCGCGGCCGGCCGGCCGTGCGCGCCTGCGCCGTGCGCGCAGCCCTGGCGGCGGCGCCCAGACGTTGCGGGGAGGGGGGGTGAGATAGCGGCTTTAGTTAGCGAGGGGCCGAGGGCCCCGGGCCCCCGCTGCCGTCTCACCGTGGACGGCTCTGGACGGTGCACAGCCCGCTGGCTTCTGGGCCATGACCCGGAGGCCACGGCTGAAGGAACAGCTGCGTCCCGGCTCCTATTACAGTGTACGGGACGGACGGACGGACGCGGGAGCCGCCGGCCGTGGCCCGCGCCACCGAGGCCCGGGGCGGGGGCGGAGCCGCTCGGCTCCCTGACTCCGTTTCCCGGGTTGGTGCGAGGCCCGACCGCGCCGTCCGTGGGTGATCGGTGAGAACGCCGCCCCGCGCCCACCCCGCCCCGCGCGGACCGAGCGGCACCCAGGCCGCGGGCCCGGCGTCGCCGCTCACACGCACGTGCGCACACACACTGTGGGGAGAGAGGCCGCGGGTGTGGGGAGGGGCGGCGCCGCTTGCTCACGCACGCATTGGACAGAGACGCGGGTGGGGGGACCGGGGAGGAAAGGTGGAGACGCCGCCGGGCATCGGGGCGGCGCGACCCCGCCCCGCCGGACGCGGGATCCGGTGCTGCTCCTCCAAACGCACCGCACCAGCGACCCGGGCCGCGCGCTCGAGCGCCTGCGTGGCCGTGGAGCTGGGGTACGTGGTGCCGGCCTTGGTGCCCTCGGACACGGCGCGCTTGGCCAGCTCCCCGGGCAGCAGCAGGCGCCCGGCCGTCTGCACCTCGCGATGTGATGGCGCAGCGCTTGCTGTAGCGCCAGGCGCGACCCGTGTCGGGGTGCACCTGCTTCAGCACCGTGCACACGTAGATGGAGTAGCTCTCCTTGCAGCCGCGCTGGCGCTTGTTGCTGTCCTTCTGCGCCTTGGTGACGGCCTTCTTGGACCCCTTCTTGGGGCCGGGCCGGAGCGGGAGGGCTCCGGATCCGGAGACAGCGCCCGCACGAACCGCGGCACTGCCAAGGACGGGCTGCTTCTCAGCTCTATATTCAAATGAGGGCTTGAAATCCGTAGTCTTTGATTGGACGCCCTGGGACTAGGTATGTAAATAGGAGATGCGGGCGTCCTCTTGCGATTGGACCGCCGTCCGGCCAATCCGAGCGCGCCTCGCCGGACCGGCGCCTGGACCCGGCGTGCTGGCGGAAACCCTTTGTTTGAAGGCGGAGGCGCCCGGCCGGGGCCGCCAGCCGGGACGCGGCGCGGAGGGAGGGGCGCCCGGTGCCACCTCGGACCGCGGGCTTCGGTTCTGAGGCGGATTCGCGGACTCGTTCGCTCGTTAGGCGGGGAGAGGCGCTTGATGCCCGCTTAGCGGAGAGGCCGAATTGGCCGAGGCATTTACCCCGCCCCCGCCCCCGGCCACGCACTTGTGGCGGATTCAGAGCGCGTCGCCCGGCTCGCACGGAAATAGGATGCGGGCGTGTTACGGTTCACTCACGACCAAAGGGGCCGGAGGCCGGGGCGGGGCGGCCGTGGTGCGGCCTCCGGGGCGGCAGCTGCCCGCGTCCCGCCGTGACCGCCCGGGGACCGGCCCCCTTTCCTCCCCGGAGCAGCGTCCCCGGCCGAGGCCACAGCCCGGGTCAGAAGCGTCCGGAAGGGAAGCGGAGGACGTCCCAGGCTCGGGCCGCTGCCCAGCGCGTCTCGCTGCGGGAGTCTGCCCTTCCTCCCCGTGGCGCTCCGCGGGCGGACGCGACTCCCGCGGGCTCCTCGCCGCCCGGCCGCCTCCGGCCCGGGCCTCCCCACCGCGCCGCCCCTGTCTGCGGGCATCGCCCCCCCCCCCCGGCCCGACCCTCCCCGTCCGCACCGCCCCTGTCTGGGGGCATCACCGCCCCCCCCCCCCCCAGCCCGGGCCCGGCAGGTGCGCGCGCAGTGCTTGGGAAGCGAGCACGCCCGGCGTCAGTCGCTGTCCTCCGGTCCAGCTCGGCCCGCTGCGGCCTGGTGAAGCTTAAAATCGGTGAAGGGCGGGCGGGGACTCGGCCCTCAGAAAGAGGAGGGAGCCTCAAAGTGTCCTCCAACAAATACACAGAAAAAGTACTTCCAAAAGATACAGACACAAAGGGAAGCAACGGGGAGCAGAGGGGCGTCGTGTGAGGAGAGCAAAGGACCCGCGTTGTTAACACGCAGCCCTCGCACGTCAGTGGGAGGAGGTTTCCAGAGTGGCCTAAGAGTATGGCAGAGAGACGTGCGCCACGCGGAGGTCACCAACGCTTTAAATGCAGGTTAACACGGACACTAAAGGAGATGCGGACGCAGCCACGCGTGCCGGGAAGCGCATCGCCGCCTCTGACTGCGGGAAGCAGCGAGCCCGCGGTGCGCACCGGGGCTTTGCGCATCACCTTTGCGCATCGCCGCCTCTGACTGCGGGGGCGCAGCGAGCCCACAGTGCGCATCGCCTTTGCGCATCGCCGCCTCTGACCGCGGGAAGCAGGAGCCCGCAGTGAGCACGGGGCTTTGCGCATCGCTGCCTCTGACTGCGGGAAGCAGGAGCCCGCGGTGCGCACGGGGCTTTGCGCATCGCCACCTGACTGCGGGAAGCAGCGAGCCCGCAGTGCGTACCGGGGCTTTGCGGTGTCTTCTTTGATCCAGAAATCTCTGCCATGTGTCCATCTACAAAGGAAATAACCAGGCTGCAAACAAAGCTCGTGCTTCATCCACAGAGCTGGTAATAAACAATGAGAAATGAGAGGCCTGACCAGCCGGTACTGGAGTATTGTAAGATAGGCCACGGCTCACCGTCACGGTGGAACATAATGAAATCACTAAGCATTTTTAAGCTATTTAACAAGAGACCCTTAAGTGAAACTATTAAGTACAAGGCTCTGAACGCATCTCCCTGGGCGCCACAGCGTTACCACTCACCCCTGCAAGCCAGCCTTCCAGCTCCCAGGACAAAAGGCTTCCCAACAAGCCCTCCTGCCTCTCCCGAGCTCCCCACCCTGGACCCCTGCCCTTCTGTTACGGGCCTTCGTCAATGCAAACACTTCTCTGAACATCTGTGCAAAGACAGAAGAGGTTTTTCATATTTTCTTAACTTTCTCAAAAGATAACTCTCCATCGACATCAACACCTAGCTGTACCTCCTCTGCTGATTCAACCAGCTCTGAAGACGTTTCGCTGTTTTTCCAACCCCTACCTTTATGTCTGAAAGCCTCTTTTCTTTACAGCATGTAATGGATACTCAGCTATTCCTTGAATGAATAAATGCGTAAATTAGCAGTATAAATCCAATTCTGACAAAATCAAATTAGTGAATTCTGTTCTAGATAGATTATAACATGCCTTCATTTCTTGTATGTATTCTGTTTTCTCATATTTTGTAGAACAAATTTATGACAAGCTTACTTTTATGATGAGGGGATATTAAACAGAACTATATTGTTCTTCCAGTTTAACTGACTCCCAGATCTGGATTAGAGATGCACCTGCTTGCCCTGGGATAATAAATGAAATTCAGCTGTATGATTTCCATATATTTTAGAAACTATTTAGGACCTGTGGTGAATCTGCTTATTCCTCCTCTGCATCAGTGGCATCTGGTGTACAGCACACTGAGCTAAGAACCGCTGTGCTGACCATCGCACCGAAATGGCTCACCAGTAGACCCGGCCTGCTGGCCCTGAGGTCTCTCTAGGGGGTGGCTCAGAGTTCATTTTAGATGTAATCTGTAGAAAAACCTGAATTTCCAAGGCCAACGCTTCTCAAACCTCCCTCAAAATATTCTTGTAAATTCACCATCTTGCAGGATGTTTTTTCCTCTTCAAATTGGATCTTTTTCCAGAAAAAAAAGGACATAAATGGCTTTTCTGTAAACTTTTAAGCATGCCTCTGCTGCATAGCCAGCAGTTCAGCAATCCCAGTTTAATAACCCCAATCATATCCCTTAGAACAGCCCCTCCACAATATAGTTCCTCCTGAAATATGCGGTTAACTTAACAAATATTTTAGGGTGCTCACTTAGGCCAGGTAACCCAGTTCCCAAATGTTTAAGTCAATTTAACTCTCATAACAGAGTTCAGGGCATATGAAGGTTTCTGCTTGTTCAAACCGTCCAGACTCCTGAACCACCTTCTAGGCCCACTTGTGTGGGTCCATGGCAAAATCTAGTCTTCACAAGAAATCCTGGTAAGTCAGCGGAACCCTGTAAGATGTCACCAGTTTCCTCCTCAATTTTCCACTCGTGCCCAGGTGATGTCCGGCTGTGCCGGCAGTGGATTCCCACCTGTCCACGCTGTGTTCCCAGTGGAGCCCCAGCTGTCCCCACTGCAAGACCACACTGACGTGGTCTACACCTACGGTAATGATCCTGAGTAAAACCTTACTGTTTTATGTTTTAGTCTGTAGTGTGTTAATGCCATAAACCTTGATATTTTATAAAGTATAAAAGTAAATTGAGTTATTTGTGTCAACACTAACAACAAACTGAGAAGTTGTTAAGGAAGTGTTCTTATGCATGCTTGATTGATAGAATCAGTCATGAACGACTATCAGAAGTGCAAGCTCACAGTTCACCACAATCTTACACAAAAGTGATAGAGGGGTTGTGCTTAACTTTCAGGAAACCCTCGTTCAATCCCAAGCATTCTGCCCCCCTTTCCCCATCCTCCACAAAGACATCTGCCCAGTTGCTGCCCAATCAGCTTCAAAAATCATGGTCATCACTGTTTAAAAAGTTCATATATTCTTCCTCATTGGAGTGTCTCAAAACTTTTGCTCACCTCGGTCTCTCTGAACGTTCTATAGCTTGCAGTCATACACAATTTCTGTCATTACCAAGTACTTTTTGCAGTCCCTCTGACAGGTACTTGTTTCCTCGTGGTGCTGAGGAAGAAACTTAGGGCCTTCACATGTCAGGTACGTGCTGAGCCATCCAACTCAGCCATCCATTTGTTACTCAGCTCAGCATTTGTTACTTGGAATAACAAAGCCTGTATGTTGGATGGACTGATGAAATGCTATAGGGCAAAGAAAGTTTTCCTTATGAGAAAGAAGAGAGAATGGGAGAGAAGGAAGGGAGGGAGGGAGTGGAAGGAGAGGGGTAAAAGCAAGCCCAGAAGCCATGGCCTTAGATACAGAGGGTAGATGGTTGTGTTTAGGAGTCACTTAAAAAAGGTTCAAGTAACTGGGCGCTGGTGGCTCACGCCTGTCATCCTAGCGACTCTGGAGGCTGAGATCTGAGGATCATGGTTTGAAGCCAGCCTGGGTAGAAAAGTTCGTGAGACTCCAATAAACTCAGAAAAAGCAGCAAGTGGCACTGTGGCTCAAGAGGTAGAGCGCTCGCCTTGAGCACAAAGCAGCCCAGGGCAGCGCCAGGACAGACAGAAAAAAAAGAGGTTCAAGTGATTAAATTCCTTAAAAAACACAAAACAGTAACAACAACAAAAACAAGCCGCAAGCCGTCCCCCTGCTGTCCCTCGCGGCCCCGGGGACAGGGCGGGTGCAGGGCCATGCCCGGGCCTGCGGGCTGGGTGAGCAGGACTCGCTCCTTTCTAGGAAGGGTGGGCCAAGAAGCCAAGTTCTTCCAAAACTCACTCAGGCTGTCCATACTGACCAAACACCACCACGGTGGAGAACACGAGTGTCCACCCTGCAGCCCCGGCCAGGGGCCTGTCCCCAGCCCCAACTCCAGCCCCGCCCCCAGCCCCGCCCCCAGCCCCAACTCCAGCCCCGCCCCCAGCCCCAACTCCAGCCCCGCCCCCAGCCCCAACTCCAGCCCCGCCCCCAGCCCCAACTCCAGCCCTGTCCCCAGCCCCAACTCCAGCCCCGCCCCCAGCCCCAACTCCAGCCCTGTCCCCAGCCCCAACTCCAGCTCTGCCCCCAGCCCCAACTCCAGCTCTGCCCCCAGCCCCAACTCCAGCTCTGCCCCCAGCCCCAGCCCCTGCCCCAGGACTGTGGACTCCAGAGCCAGGTAAGCCGGCTCTCCCCACAGGACACTGCCGTGCCCTGGAACTCTGTTGCAAGAAAGCCGTGGCCAGATGCAGCCCCTTCTCCTTGGAAGCCATGAGCCCAAATGAGTCCCTCTCCCTTGAGGTTGCCAGGTCTTTGGCACTGTGGTATCAGCATGGAGATGGACCATGCAGGCTTCTGACCGTCGCGGGGATCTCTGCAAGTGAACCCGGGGAGCCCAGGCGGGTGCTGACCTCAGACACAGGCAGGCGTTGGGCCACTGAATCATCAGGCTCTTCTGCTTGGCCTTATTTATCTTCCAGCAGTCGTTGGCAACGCCTGCGGTGGCCGCCTGACACTCGATCTGATTGAGCCCAGACATCTAGAAGAGGGGGCTGTTTTCCAGTGGAGAAGGCGAGTGGGCCTCTGGAGACAACTGCCTGAGTGTGAGCCAACCCTGAAGATCTGGGGCTGGGAAGGCTCAGGAGGGGCCACGGCCTGCCTCGAGCCGCCAGCAGCCACATGATTCCCACCTCTGCAGACACCATTCCCAAGGCAGAGGTGCCACCCACCACCGAATGGTCCCACACATCCCACACATTGGGTTTCCTAGAAATCTTATTTGTGCTTTTTTATTTCGGTACGACACAGATGTGAATGGGAATAGATGCAAATCAATCCATTTGTGTTTTATACTTGACTTTTAAACCAAGGGAAAATCTGAACAAACCCTCTAGTATCATTTGCTTGTACAGAACTTAAAGGTCACTGATTTTGAGCTGGGTTCTGGTAGTTCATGCCTGTAATGCTAGCTACTCAGGAGACTGAGATCTGAGGATCAAGGTTTGAAACTAGCCTAGGCAGGAAACTCTAAGACTTATCTCCAATTAATCTCCAAAAAGCTGGAACTGGAGCTATGGCTCAGATGGTTGGAGTGCTAGCTTTGGGGAGTGGAGAGTCGCTCAGCACCCAGGCCCTGAG
Organism: Dipodomys spectabilis; assembly: GCF_019054845.1. Classification (NCBI taxonomy): domain Eukaryota; kingdom Metazoa; phylum Chordata; class Mammalia; order Rodentia; family Heteromyidae; genus Dipodomys; species Dipodomys spectabilis. Next base: position 248,568 of record NW_024871173.1, on the reverse strand, counting down.
TTCAACCCCAGGACTGGTGCACACACCCACTCACCCCACTTGTTTTGGAGTCCATGCAGCTGAGTGATATATTCTTAACTTCCCACTGGCTTTGCTGTGGATGACATCTGTGATGTATGGGTTATGATAGGAACACTTGACTAGGTTATTTCTCAGGGACTTGGAGACCAGTTCTGTAGAAAGTACTGACTCTTCATTTGGGCCTGCAAGTATCCAATCAGTAATTGTTTGCCATTCGGAGGCTGAAATTTCTACCTCAGGATGCTAACACTGCTATTTCTGTACACACAGTCTATGAAGAGTCATGAAGACTGACTGCATGTGTGTAGATCACTGATTACTCCAAAAACCTTTACCCTGCCCCAGACGCCCCTATAACTCAAAGACCCTAAGCTTGGAGAGGTGGACCCAAGACTTGTTCTGTCTCCACATCTTAGCCCCATAGTAGACAAACCTTTCCCTTCTGCACACATTGTGCTATTTATGAGGATAAGGGAAAAAGAATGATAGTGTGAACAATCAGAAAAGGCATCACACCTATCTATGGAACCAGAATAAAGAATCTCAGTGAAAGCTGCTGACGACAGGAGGTTGGGAAGAGAAAAGACGTACCTTGGAAGGTGGGTGCCAGTGGGCGAGGCTGTGTAAGAGGAGGGGGCCGGAGGAGGAGCATGGTCATCGTAATTTATGAGAAGGCCTGGAACACATCGCACGCAGGGGTGGAAATGGCAGAACCCCCTGTGTGAGCACCAACGCATGAATGCATGGCGATGAAAGGGAGGCGTGTTGCAGACAGACAGACGCTGGTCTTGGCCTGGGGAAGGCTTGCCTGGCTCACTCAGGGCTCGAAGGCCGCAGGCTCTGGGCGCTTCTCCCCAGGCGGCTCCGTCTCAGGACCCGGGATTACAGCGCGCGCTCGCGGGACGCGCACCTTCCATCGCAGCTGGAGCTCAGGACCCTGAGCCGTGTCCGCGCGTGCGCACGCGTGTGCTCGGGTCACGGAGCACCCGACTCAAGCCGATAATTCTCCTTCCTCAGGAGGCTGAGATCTGGGGGGTTGAGATTTGACGCCAGCCTGGGCGGGAAAGTCAAGACGCTGGCCGGACGGCGCACGTCCCCGGGGGAGGGGAGGGGGGTGCGCGTCCCCGGGGGAGGGGGGGGGTGCGTGTCCCGGGGGGGGTGCGCGTCCCCGGGGGAGGGGAGGGGGGTGGGCGTCCCCGGGGGAGGGGGGGTCCGGCCGGCGCGCGCGTCCCCGGGGGAGGGTGCGTGTCCCCGGGGGAGGGGGGGGGGTCCGGGCTGCGCGCGCGTCCCCGGGGGAGGGGAGGGGGAGGTCCGGCCGCGCGCGCGCAGCCGCGTGCACCTGGCGGTGCCCACCCCGGGAGCGCGGGTCTGCTCTCACAAAGCTCGCCCGCAAGGAGCCGGGCACGCGAGGTGGATCTGCGCGGAACAGGGACTCGCGAGGAGGCCGCAGGCGGGAAAGGCCCGACGGGGACGCGGGCTGCAGGGGCGGCGCAGGAGCCGGGCGCGGCTGTGGAGGGGACTCTCCCGCGAGGTCCCGCCGGCCCCGCCCCGCGCGGACGCGGCCCCACGGAGACGACGCTCAGGTCCTAGCAGCTCACAAAGAACGACCCTCAGACGGTGGCTCTCCAAATGACTAGAATGCTGCGTCCCCCGGTGTGAGATCCGTGCGCGTAAAGCGATCTCCGGTAGGATCTCCCCGTGAGGAAGAGACGCCCGCCGGCAGAGCCGCCAGCGCGCGCGGCTCTCGGCTTCCAGGACCCCGGAGGGGAGGCGCGCCGCCGGCAGGGCTGGACCGGAAGCGCGCTCGGAGGCCGGGACCCCGCCCTGCCCACACGCTTCCGGCGTTGGCGTAGGCGACGTCGCCGACGTCGTCCCGGTCCCGGCCCCGGCCCCGGCGCGCCGCGAGCCGTCCCGAGCGCTCGCCCCGGCCCGCCGGCTCCCCGGCGTCCTTCCCGCGCCGCCGCCGCCGCCCCGCCGCCCGCAGCCCTGGCGCTCCCCGCCGGCCCCGCCGAGGCCGCCTGCGCCCTGTGCCAGCGCGCGCCCCGCGAGCCCGTGCGCGCCGACTGCGGCCACCGCTTCTGCCGGTCGTGCGTGGTGCGCTTCTGGGCGGAGGAGGACGGGCCCTTCCCGTGCCCCGAGTGCGCCGACGACTGCTGGCAGCGCGCCGTGGAGCCGGGCCGCCCGCCGCTCAGCCGCCGCCTGCTGGCCCTGGAGGAGGCGGCCGCCGCCCCGGCGCGCGATGGCCCGGCCAGCGAGGCGGCGCTGCAGCTGCTGTGCCGCGCCGACGGGGACCCGCTGTGCGCCGCCTGCCGCATGGCCTCGGGCCCGGAGCCGCCGGAGTGGGAGCCGCGCTGGAGGAAGGCGCTGCGCGGCAAGGTAGGCCCGGGCCCCGCGGCCCCCGCCTCCCCGCGGCCCCCGCCGGCCTCCGCCTCCCCGCGGCCCCCGCCGGCCTCCGCCTCCCCGCGGCCCCCGCCTCCCCGCGGCCCCCGCCGGCCCCCGCCTCCCCGCGGCCCCGCCGGCCCCCGCCTCCCCGCGGCCCCCGCCTCCCCGCGGCCCCCGCCTCCCCGCGGCCCCGCCGGCCCCCGCCTCCCCGCGGCCCCCGCCTCCCCGCCGGCCTCCGCCTCCCCGCGGCCCCCGCCTCCCCGCGGCCCCCGCCGGCCCCCGCCTCCCCGCGGCCCCCGCCTCCCCGCGGCCCCCGCCGGCCCCCGCCTCCCCGCGGCCCCCGCCTCCCCGCGGCCCCCGCCTCCCCGCGGCCCCGCCGGCCCCCGCCTCCCCGCGGCCCCCGCCGGCCTCCGCCTCCCCGCGGCCCCCGCCTCCCCGCGGCCCCCGCCGGCCCCCGCCTCCCCGCGGCCCCCGCCTCCCCGCGGCCCCCGCCTCCCCGCGGCCCCGCCGGCCCCCGCCTCCCCGCGGCCCCGCCGGCCCCCGCCTCCCCGCGGCCCCCGCCTCCCCGCGGCCCCCGCCTCCCCGCGGCCCCCCTGGCCCCCGCCGGCCCCCGCCTCCCCGCGGCCCCCCTGGCCCCCGCCGGCCCCCGCCTCCCCGCGGCCCCCCCTGGCCCCCGCCGGCCCCCGCCTCCCCGCGGCCCCCCTGGCCCCCGCCGGCCCCCGCCTCCCCGCGGCCCCCCTGGCCCCCGCCGGCCCCCGCCTCCCCGCGGCCCCCGCGCCCGGTCCCCACCTCCCCGCGGCCTCCGCGCCCGGCCCCCGCCTCCCGGCCCCAGCCCTTCCCCACCGAGCTCCCCAGGCCCTCCCCTGTGGCACCTGCTGTTGGGCAGAAACAACCCCGAGTCCGGCCGAGGCTCGGGGTGGGGGGAGGCCAGGTCCACGGTGACAGGACAGAGGCTCCCGCGTCTGCCCGCGGGAGGGAGGGAGGGAGTGGCCGCCCGGCTCGGGGCCTGGCCTGGCCCCGGCACGGGACCTCGGGCGCCGCGTCTGGGCTGCCTCCCGCCGGATGTGGTCGGCGGGCAGCCTCGCGGGGCTCCTCCCTGGGGCGCAGGGACCCACGGGCTGGGGAGTGGGAGCGGACCGGGCACGGCGGGCAGAGTTGATGCGGAAGGGGCCAGTGTGGGAAGAGCTGCCTTGCTTTGTCCTGAGACCGGGACCCTCCAGGGCACCGTGCTGCTTGGGCCACCCGGAGCCCCGTTTTTGACAGTGGCAGTGGGAAGCAGAGACTGTTCACTTTGGGGTTGTTTATGGATTGACAGGTGAGAGGCCACGCAGCCGGCCAGCTAGGGGCATCGGGGCTTCCGCTGGCCTTTGTGCTCCGATCTTCCCCCTCGGTAACCAGCTTTTCTTCCAGGAGAACAAAGGGTCGGTGGAGATCATGAGGAAGGACCTGAATGACGCGCGGGACCTGCACGGCCAGGCCGAGTCAGCCGCCGCTGTGTGGAAGGCAAGTGGAGGCGGGGGTGGGGGGGTGGGGGTTGTGTCACCTGGATGCAGCAAACAGACCAGGCAGCAAAACAGGGTACCCACCATCCTGGTTGACTGGAATAGGAGCTTTTGGACGCCAGGGTATTTTTCTAGTGTGTTTATGGGCTTTTCCCCAAATAGAATCTAACCAAAAGTGGGCAGGGATCTTCACATTTTATATTGGGGGATTTGCAATGTTAAATCTTTTATACGTAGTGCTTTGTAGTACCTTTTTTTGGGGGGGAAGCAACAGTACTGGGGTTTGAATTTGCCAACCTTATTAGGCAAGTGCTCTACCACTTGAATTATTCCTACCATATACTGTTTGGCTTTTTTTTTGACATTCTAAGGGAAACAAGACAAAATTTCTTCTAGGGCCCTTGACTGGGTTGAGAATTGAGTTGGTATAAAGTAGATTAACAAGAAAACAGTACTTGCTCATTAGCTCTAGTTTGCGTGGCACACTAGTCCTTCGAAAATAGACCCAAAGATGCAGTTAAATTCCAATCATTGTATACTGAATTGGGCAAAGAATTGTGTGTTGAGCTGACTGCTGGTGTCTCGTGCTATAATCCCAGCTGCTCAGAAGGCTGAGATATGAAGGTCTGATTCAAAGCCAACCTAGGCAGCAAAGTCAGAGACATCTCCAATTACCCAACCAAAAACCCAGCCTGGTGTAGCTCCAGCGGTAGAATGCTAGCTGAGAGCAAAACAGCTGAGTTAGAGGTCGGCCCTAAGTTCACACCCTGATGCTGGAAGTAAAGAGGCAAATATATTTGAAAAACAACTAAGTTATGTCGGGAGGCACAAAAGACAGTTATTTCGACAAGGTCTGTGCAGAATCAGCCTTACTTCTCTCCTCAGTGATAAGAACATCAACTCTTTTGGTACAAGCAGGAATACATTGATTTGTGTTGCTGTAACAAAAGCACACGAGACTGAATACTGTATAAAGGAAGTGGGTTTCTTACCTTGTGGAGTCTGGAAGTCCAAGGTCCAGTGTCTCCATCTGTCTAGCTTCTGGTAGCATATGTGGACTACGCTGGGGGACCAGCCTTACTCTCTCTGACAGTTTATCTTCTTGGGAATCAGCCAGGATCTTGTGGCATTCATTCTTCTAGAGGATCTTCCCGATGACCTAACTCTTTCCAGAGGTAGTTCAGGCTCTTAAAGGCCACACAACCTTAGCCTTGCCACGCTAGGGCTAAGCTCTAGCCCAGAAACCTTGAGGGACCATAAAAGAGGGCACCTTTCACATAGGAGTTTCATTCTTGCTTTAAGAAATAGCAAGGATCAGACCTTCTTAAGCCTACTATTTTTGTTTTAATGGCCTTTGTTTTAGAATACTCAGGCCGTGTTTTGGGGCTATCAAACTCATAACTTTATGTTTCTTTTTTCCTTTATAAATTTTATGTTATCGTAAAGATGCTGTACAGAGGGGTTACAGTTACATGAGTAAGTGATGAGTACGTTTCTTGCGGAACATTGCTTATAACTCTCTTGAAAGCAGACGGCGTTCTCTTCCCAACTAACAGCAGTGGTAGTAGGGACTGTGGTTCAGGGTGTCCGCAAGGCCCAAGGATACGGTTTTTTGTTTCCTCCCCCGCAGGGACATGTGATGGACCGCAGGAAGAAGGCCCTGACTGATTATAAGAAGCTGCGGGCTTTCTTTGCTGAGGAGGAAGAGCACTTTCTGCAAGAGGCTGAGAAGGATGAGGGCATCCCGGACGAAGAGCATGCCGACCCTGCTGAGCGGTTCCGGTGCCTGCTTCAGGCTGTGTCAGAGCTGGAGAAGAAACACCGAAACCTGGGCCTCAGCATGCTGCTGCAGGTACCGGGCCACGGGCAGGGTGCACTCCACACCGCCGGGAAGCAAACGTCTGGGGTAGGGAGTCATGTCGGCGAGGCCTATAGCATGGCCGGCCTTCTGCCTGCGTGCCTCTGGGGCTGGATTTCGAAATGGGTGAGTGGTTGAGGCAGACATTGCAAGCGGATTCTGAGGTGAGGAAGTTACAGAGTATTCCCGGTCTTCACCTGGGATGGGATACGTAACCCCGAGCGAGGGCACTCGCGGGGCCCAGCGCCGCCTGGCTTCTCAGGACAGGAGACACCAGACCCCTCCTGGGGTCAGCTCTCCCCACCCTTTGCCCAAGACGCGCATCAGCTTGTTAGGGCTCTGTGCACGCCACACACACCAGCACCTCCCTGTCTGCAAGGCGCCCCTCCACCCCCACACGCATCAGCCAGCTCAGCCATCCACAGTAGTCGTGTGGTGGGGCCCTGAGCATGGAGCACCGGCCTGGGCTCACGTCCGAGGTGCCCGGTCGCCTGCATTCTGGGTTGGTTACGCCGAGGGCCGTAGCTAGCTCTGCCTCTCTCTCCCTCTTTCTCACTGTCTCTTTTCTGCTGTCTGTCTCTATCTCTTCTCACTGTCTTTATGTCCCTCTCACACCATGTCTGTGTGTCTGTCTCTGCCTCTGCTTCTGTGTGTCTGTTTCCCTTTCTCCCCTATTTCTGTATGTCTCTGTGTCTGATGTGTCTCCTTCTGCCTTTGTCTCTGTCTTCCTGTCTCTTCTCCCCTGCAGTGATGATGCTGAGCAGCAGGCGGGTCCCCAGTGGAGCACAGCTGGCCTGCAGCGGCCCCGCCGCACCCCTCGGGCCTCTGCCCAGCATCGCCCTCCACACTGGACAGATGCTCATTTCCGTCAGCACCAACAGCGCGTAGGCCGGAGGAAGTGTCGCAGGTGCCCCGCCTTTGATCATCCATGTAGCTCTCCGTCTCAGCAAAGTGTTGTTTTCCATGTTCCCTGAGGTGTGAATGTATTCCAGGCTAGTCCTAGGACTCCCTCCCCAGTGTGCCCAGCCTTCCTCGAACCCGTGCACCGAGGTCCCGGCATTGTCTTTGTTGAGGGCCTAGTAGTCACCGGTGTCAAAAGAACCAAACTGCATGCCTTTCCATGGTGCCCAGGCCAAGGCTTGCTTGTGGGACCTCCCTCCATGGGTAGGAAATCTGGGGCACACCAGCCAAGGTCACATTAGGCTCTGGGATGCAGTTTTAACCTGGCCTTTTGGGGAAGAGAAAGTGAAACATTCTCCACCGTCCTGAGTGGCGTCCCGTCCTTTGGAGATTTGCTCAGAGCTCGTCCGCCGGCCGCCCCGCCCCCTTTCTTCCTGGCTTGTGCCTGGGTAGTCTCTGCTCCTTCTTGCCTCGTGGGAGAGGGGCTCTCTTTCCCAGCACCGGAGGGAGGGGTGTCCCCCCCCCCCCCCCCCCAGCTCTCACCGCCCTGGTGCTTCACCTTGCTGTATCTTTGGCTTTTCCTCGCTTCATGTTTTCTCCAGTAAGTGAATTTCACAAAATTTGTGATGTAGCCGTAGTGTGGTTGCCTGCAGCATCGTTGTGTGTAGATTATCTAGTCCAAGGGATGAAAGTCCAGCACAGGTGGTCAGAAACGAGTTCAGGGATCACAGACGCAGGCACGTTTAGACTCACTGTTTCAGGGATGACACCTCAGTGGGTGACTGTTTTCTCCAGGACCCCCCTGGCCTTGAGTGAGGACTGAGTCTGACCTGCCCCCACCCCGTGGTCCGGGGTCTTAGTGCTGAATAAAGTGGGCTTGCGCCAGCCTGTGTGCTTCATGCCCTTCCTTTGGTGTCTCTGTCCTCGTCTTTTACCCTGCCTCTGGCCCATTTCCAGTGTTAATGTTCAAAAGTTCTCAGTGATGCCTTGTTAAAGTATGGTAAAGAGTCTTTGCTCGGGACCACTGAGACAGGTGTGGTGGCCACTTGCCCGTGGCCCCGTGGTCAGCGGACGGTGTGGGCTCACCTCCAAACACAGCCAGAGATTAAGATGATTGACCCGTCAGAAGTCGGGTCTCTAGATGACCCACCAGTAGACTCTCTACTGCAGGCAAGACGGGGTGGCAAGGCATCTTTTGGGGACAGCGGGAGAGGAGGGACCCCGGCAGATGTATTAAGAGGATGAGAAGTTCCCTATGCCTGGCAAGGGTGAGCTGCAGCCATCAGACCAGGAGCGGCATGAACAGAGACGCAGCTGGCAGGAAGCGGAGCAGCTCTGGCTTCCCACTGAGTGTTTCTGACAAAATACGACCTCCGAAATCAGAAAGGCTTAGGTGGGCTGGAGATCAAAGTTAGAAGTCTGTGTCAGTTCTAAGTCGGCTCTATGCCATTCTACACGTGGCAGACCTAAGGGATGTACATCAGACTCTGAGAGGCTGTTTTCTTGGAACCTGTGATTGGCATGCCCTGTGGATCTCAATAGTGGCTAAGGAAAGCCCTCGTAAATACCTCTGTAGCTCCTGAGGTGTGTTGAGCACTCAGGAGCCCTGTCCCTGTGACTCCAGCCAGGTCCAGGAGGCCCTGCGTGTATCCCAGGCCTCTGCCTGCTGGCTGCTGGAGTGATCTCCACTTCAACCCAGGTAGTGAGTGGTAGCAGCCTCTACTGTGCTGTTTCCAGGATTCAAATGTATAGCCTGATGAAGTGTGGCGAGGCCTTAGTATTTTCCTATGCTGGCAGCCGGCATTGACCTCCCCTTGGATCTGGTTCCAGTGGAAGAGCACTGGCCCTTTCCCGTGCTCAGAGCCCTCTTGGTCCTCCCCTTCCTCACTGCAGGGCAGTCAGCCCTCCCCCGGGAACTGGCCAGCCTTGTCCTCACCCATTGCACCATGGGAAGAACTGACATTCTCCGCTAAATCACGTTAGCGGCAGATTCTAGTGTCTCTGAGGCCTGCTTGCCGGCTCATGGGTGACCCTCTCATTGCGTCCTCACATGGGAGGAGGGTTGAGGGGCCTCCCTGGGGTCCCTTTGGTAAAGATGCTCATCTTACTTGTGAGTCCTTGTCCTTGTGATGGCATCGTTTTCTTCCTAATACCATCACAGGGACAGGAGGAAGAAGTCAGACATTCAATTAAAGCAGAAGCCAAAAGGCCGAGAATCCCAGAGAGAGATGCTCCAATTTATTAGATCTTTGAGAAACAAAAAATGACGTGCTCCTAGGAGTGAGTGGCATCGGGAAGGTAGAGATAAAAAACGCCTTCTCCCAGCCTTACTGCCGAGTGCGCTACACCTGGCAGGTTTTGCCAGATTTTAAAGTCAGTGACTCAAGAACCCAGCAATTCCATTGTGGTGTTTTCTGAAGAAATCCTCTTCAGTGCACAAGGTTACGGTACATCCTGTGTAGTTCCACTATTGGAAGTGGTGGTACACAGGAGCAGACATCTACACCCTGTTCTGGAGAGGAGGAAGGTAAATGGGAGGAGACCATGGGGTAGGTCACACCTCTGGGAGGGATAAACTGACACAGCTGCATAGCGGGACTGCAGGGCGCCATGTAATGGAGACACAGGGCTACCGTTACACCTGCATACACAGCAGTCCATGTTTCAAAAAGACACTATAGGCTGATCGCCAAATGGCAAGAGAAATTTGGAAGAAGACTAAGACTGAGGGCATGAGTTGGCTCAGAACAAGAAGGAAACAGGCCCGCGGTGGAAGCGCCCTACCTTGGGCCTTCCTTTGCTTGTCTGTAGGAAGCCAAGTTCTAGGTCAATTTAAGTCTGACCTAGTTTGGAGTTTTTGCAGTAGCACCTTACCAAATCTCCGGGAGTAGAGCTAGTGAAAAGAGCCTTCAACGTTTTGTTTTGGGAACAGTAAAATGGTGAGCATACTGGAACAGGTTTGCGCCCAGTCCAGTAGATTAACAATGAATGCAGTGACCTCTTAGCATCCACAGGAACTGGTTTTAAGAGCAAACTCTGTGCCCTCAAGTACGTATTTAAAATGTCATTATTATTTGCATGTAACCTGTACACATCTTTAGTTTTGATCATCTCTAGAATACTAATATCTAATGCAATGTAACTGCTGTTTAAATCGCTTTATATTGTTTAAAGAACAATGACGAGAAAAGCCTGTATGTGTTCATTACAGATGAATTTTTCTCCAAATATTTTTGACTTATGCTTGGTTGAATCCACAGATGAAGAAGACCCTATAGACACAAAGTGAATGGTGAATATGACTTTAGTTATTCTAACATGCAAAGCCAGTAGGTCCTTGAAAAATCCAGTAGGGCTCTGTGGGAGTTCCCCTCAACCTGCAAGCTGCAGGTAAACTTGTTCTCAGCTCCTTTGGGGACTTGGTTAGGCTCTGCTCACTATACCGCATTCCCTTCTATTCTTTAAAGCAAGCGGCTATGCTTGAGACCCATGAAACAGCTCTGAAACCCTCTGCCTCCTCCTGAAGTGTGCGAATGGCAAAGCAGCTTCGTAGATAGGTCAGTCCAAAGACCAGCTCTGGCACCTGGCTAGAGCATTCTCAAAGGAAGGTTAGTGCCTGGAAGAGGCGCTGCCTCTCATGTGGAAGGTCATAAAACAACCAAGGAGCACCTAGAATGACTTCCTCAAGTGTACTTGAACAAAGGATGCTTGTTGCACCTTTGTTTTACATAGTAGTTAATGGGGATGCTAGGGGAGGTAATTTCTTAAGAGATTGTGACTGTAGAGATGGGTAATTGAAAAGACACAGAAGCTCTGTTGTTTCTGTGTTTCTGAAAAGATAGTGTTTTGTCCTTTGAACTGGTGTCTCTCTGATAGTAGATGGATTACACCGATCATCCTAGCTACTTAGGATTCTGAGCCAGCCCAGGCCAAAAATGTGCGAGATTCCTACTCTAAATAACCAGAAAACGAAAGAGCAGGACCCTGGTTGCTCACGCCTGTAATCCTAGCCACTCAGGGGGGCGAGTTAGGAAACCAGTCTGTGCAGGTAAGTCTTTGAGACTTTTATCTCCAATTAACCACCAAAAAAAGCCAGAAGTTGAGCTGTGGCTCAAGTGGTAGAGTGCTATCCTTGAGAAGCTCCGTCAGGGACAGCACCCAGGGCCTGAGTGTCCTGGTGGCCGCTTTGCCTCTGCCCCGTGGCCGTTGGAGGTGTGTACACCCCAGGGTGAATCCCTGGCCAGGCCTGGGCTCAGCTCCCGTGCATCCCATCTGGAGGGCTGTGTTGAAGGGGTTCAGCGTGGGCCTGGCTGGCCCTCTTTGCGCTTGTGCTGCTCTCTGGCCACGGGCAGGGCAGGCGCCTGCCTGTGGTCCAGACCAGCCCGAGTGTTGGAGGAGGCCTGGTGGAGGGACTCAGCACAGAGATGGACTTTCTGGTTCATTCGGCATCTTACAAATTAGAAATGGTGGTCGCCGCAGGATGAACGCCTGTCCTGGACGCGTCTCCTGGTGATTTTGCCACCAGCAGCATTCCAGAGGTAGAGAGTCAGGGACAGAGCCCAGGCCTTGAGTTCAGGCCCCAGGACCAGCGCCAAAACCAAAACAATAATAATAAAACCAAAAAACAAACTCTCTTGGCAACTTTTTTTTTTTGCCAGTCCTAGGGCTTGAACTCAGGCCTGGGCACTGTCCCTGAGCTTCGTTGGCTCAAGGCTAGCACTCTACCACTTGAGCCACAGGGCCACTCACTTCTGGCCTTTTCTGTGTATGTGGTACTGAGGAATCGAACCCAGGGCTTCATGCATGCAAGGTGAGCACTCTACCGCTGAGCCACATTCCCAGCCCTCTTGGCAACTCTTGAAAATGTAATAACTTACTATTGGCGAGAGCCGCCATGCAGTACATGAGGCCTCTGGAGCCTTTTCATTTTATAAACAAGTTTCTGTTCCCTTCACCCTGACCCCAACTTTCCACATATAATTAAAACAAAGGCTTGACAGAACTTGGTGAAGATACATACTTAATAAAAGATTTGCATCCAGAACACATCAGAAATTCTTTATAATCCAGTCACACAGAACTCCAGCCACCAGAGAAACGGGCGTGTGCAGAGGGTGGCTTGAGCATCCCGTGAGCACAGTCAGGCATCTATGAAGTAAGCCAGGATAGAAAGGTAGCTCTAAATGCAGGCTTGACCGTGTATCCCTGAAGTTAAATGGACTTATTCCAAATTAAGAACAAGGAGTGAAAAGCAAAAGAAAATTCTGAGGGTGGGGGTTGGGGGACAGGCCTCAAATTCCAACAGATTTTGAGGAAACATTTAGCGAGGAAACAACCTGGTTTGTTGATGGTGTTGCTACAATATGCCATGACCCCCACTTGGCTGGGTGCCAGTAGCTCATGCCCACAATCCCAGCTGCTCAGGAGGCTGAGATCTGAGGGTTGCAGTTTGACACCAGCCCCAGCAGGAATGTCTGTGAGACTCATTGCCATTAAACTATCTCCCCCTACCCCCCCCCCCCCCACAAAAAAATGCTGGAAGTGGCAGGGTGGCTCGAGTGGTAGAGCATGAGCCAAAGCAGCTCAGGGACAGCGCCCAGGCCCTGAGTTCAAGCACCAGGACCAGCACACACATGAAACGTTGTAGATAACTATCACACTTAATAAAAGGGAGAAAGAAAATTAAGTATCCATCCATCTCTACCTACCTTTACAATACTATGGGGATGACAAGGCTGGCCGATTCTGTCTAATCTCCCTCTAGTACTTTAAAGTCCTAGTCTTTCTCCAAAGTGCGACGCAAGGGTCCCTGGCACCCTACTAACTAACCACATTGGTCATGTGGAGCATGAGCTGGGAATGCTAGAAGCTCCTCTGATGTGTTTGAGGAAGTTATACTCCAGCACAGGCCAGGTTTGCTATCCAAGAAGGGTTTCTCATTCAGCCAGCGCTGGTGCCTGCCCCACAAGGACTCTACCTCAGACGGCATCCTACTGGAAGGTAAAAAACTTCAAATGCAATGTGGGAATAACTCCTAGGACAGGATCACCTGCTGGAAAGGATAAAGTCATCTCTTTAAGAGAGAAGTTAGGGGGATTCTAAATGGAGAGACAGAGCAGATGGCAGCCGGTGCTGGAGGCTGGTGTGGAGTGACTTCTGCAGGCCAAAGAGGAGCGCGGAGAGGAGCCCAGGACGCACCTGCTTCACAGCCTTCAGGACGGGAAGTGTGGGGTTGGTACGGCAGGGTTGTTTTTTCTGGGGCGGGGGGCGGGGGGGAGGCTCCTTGGCTGGGAGACAGCGCCTTGGAACCCTCGCAAGGTCTTTCCTCTGTGTCCTGACCTCTGCGGTGAGAGTCCACCTCAAATTCATTTACCTTGTTTTCCTCCTTAAAGGACCCATCTCAATATACAGCCACATTCAGAACTCCTGGGGGTTAGGACTTTAGTGTATGCATTTTGGGTCAGGGCACAATTCAGCCCGATGTATGGACAGGATTTGTTTTTAATTTTTATTTTTTGAACTTGGCGTCTGAGCCCTGTCCCTTATCTTTTTTGCTCAAGGCTGGCATTCTGCCACTTGAACCACACCTTCACTTCCAGCTTTTTGCTGGTGAATTGGAGATAGGAGTTTCCTATCTCCTATGAAAGCCAGCCTGGGCTGGCTTTGAACTTTGATCATCATATTGCTCCTCCCCAGTAGCTAGGATTATAGGCATGAGCCACCAGCCTGGCCCGCGGCCACGATTTTACATAGGTAGTGAGTGTGAGCGGGAGGCAGAAGTGAGAAGGTGCTGCTCCCTGCTAGGCACCCCGGGAGACCCCGGGGGGCCCCAGGGGCAGTGAGGGCCCAGCCCGCGGGGAGCCTGAGTCTTCCTGGGTCTCTCTGGCCACGGGGCAGAGTGTCAGGGGGCTAGGATCGTGGGTCCAGAGGCAGAAAAATGGCCGTAGGGGGCCAGAAAAGGACAGTCCGGAGAATTTATAAATGAGGGAAGCCTGGGTGGCGTTGTAGAAGGCAACCTCGCCCGCGCCACAGTCCAGGAGAACCCCGACCTGTAGGAAGGGCTCAGGAGGACAGAGGCGGGTCCTGGGGTAGGAGAGAGCCCGGAATCTCTTCCTGTAAAACTCTACTGCCCAGAGACCGTGCTGGGGAGACTTGGGGATTCTCCCTTCCCGGCCCAAACTCTCCAGACACACCCCCAGAATCCAGGCCCTCCTGCTCCCCACCTCAATTTCCCAGTAGTATCTTCCTGCCCAGAATCTCTCCTGGGCCAGGACGCAGGGGTCCTGGTCAAACCTGCGGGGGTTAGGAGGCAGGTCCTGTTCAAAGAGCAGCCGCGCCACACTCTTCTGATCCTCAGACACCATGAGTTTGGGGTTCGCAGTGTCAGGGTCCAGGGATGGGCTCACTGTGGAAAGATTGGAACATCAGGCCCTGGTGCGGCCACACGGGTGGCAGAACCCAAAGCCTGACAGGTGCTTAGCCTCAAGATCTGAGGATTGAAGTTCAAAGCCAGCCCAGGCAGACAAATCGACTCTTCTTTCTAATAAGCCAGCAAAATTCTGGAATAGGAGTTGTGGCTTAAGTAGTAGCATGCCAGTCTTGAGCAAAATAAGCCATGCAATGACATATGTTACTGAGTGCAAGCCCCAATTACTGCGCGTGCGTGCGTGCACGCGCATGCGCGCACAGACACACACACACACACACACACACACACACACACACACACACGAAAATAGGTATTCTCATTTAAAAACATCTTCTGAAGTTTCCCAACACATGGAAAACGATAGGCATTTGAGGAGATGGGAATTCAATTACGCTATAGACATGAATCATCATACTATATGATACGTACATATCACGTACAATTATGGTAAGTACCATGTATATGTAGTTATTTTTTGTTGTTGTTGCTGTTGTTGGTTGTGGGGCTTGAACGCTGGGCTTGAACGCTGTCCCTCGGCTCATCAGCTCAAGGCTAGCACTCTACCACTTGAGCTACAGCACCACTTCTAGTTTTCTAGTGGTCAATTGGAGATAAGAGTTTCATGGACTTTCCTGCCTAGGTTGGCTTCGAACTACAATCCTCAGATCTCAGCCTCCTGAGTAGCTAGGGTTATAGGTATGAGCCACCAATGCCCGGCTCATGTATATATAGTTGCATATTCACTGAAAATCATTTAACTTACCAAAAGTTGCCAAAAAGGGGCTGGGAAGGTGGCTCAGTGATAGAGCGCTTGCCTTGCATGCACGAGGCCCTGGGTTTGATTTCTCAGCACCACATAAGCAAAAAGAAAAAAGCCGGAAGTGGCGCTGTGGCTCAAGTGGTAGAGCGCTAGCCTTGAGCTGAAGAGCTGAGGGACAGCGCCCAGGCCCAGAGTTCAGGCCCATGACCGGACCAAAAAAAAAAAAAAAGTTGCCAAAAAATTGTGTTGAAAACACATACAGCATCTTCCATAAACATAGTGAAGTCATCGAACCCATAAGCTTACTATTGATACAATACTAGTTAGTGACTCTCGTACACCCACTGAGCTCACTCTGATTTGCCAAGTGTCCTTCCCAGTGCCCCCTGCCTTTCTCAAGCTTTGTCTTTCCTGCTCCCTTTCCAAGCAGCTTTTCTCTATGCTTCATGCCCACACGCTTGTGTCCACACTGGACAGCCCTGACATGTCTACCATGCGTAACAGTACCCTCTGGTCTCTCCACACCCCTGTGGTCTCTTCCACATGCAGGACGGTGTCTGTTATAGCCTCTCCCCGCTTTGCTTTCCAAGTCTTAGAATTACAGAAGGAACGAAAGTCTTCCAGAGAAGCTAAAACTTGGCTTTTACTAAGGTGTGGCATTTGATACCACATCAGTGCTGTCTGCAATAGACAACTACCTCATCCACCCACATGAGCACACGTGCGTGTGCTCTACATGAACACACACACAAAGAGGCATGCGCTCACATCTACCCCTGCACACATGTATGCACAAACACATCCAACTCATGAACTGCATGCACTTCAACACACACTTGAACACACTCAGATATATGCGCACATTCATGTGCACACATGCACATACAGATGGCAAAGATTTACACATGGGCCCAATGTATGGACAACTGTGTGCAGAAACACACCTGCATATAACTCATGTGTACACACATATATACATGCTCACACGTGCGTGCATGCAAGATGAGCATGGGAGGCCAGCGAGGGTCTCGATTCACCTCCTTGTGCCGCTAACCCATCTGTCTTCTGTCCCCTTGAGTCTCTCTGGGCTGTTCTTTTCCTCTTTCTCTTCCTTTTCTCTTTCACTCTGAGGTTTGAGTTCACATCTCTTCTTTTCTCTCCATCATACAACAGTACACGATGGGCCAAGGCCAGATCCGCATGCCATGCCCATCCTTTTCCCTTTCAGAGCCACTCTTGTTTCGCGGTCCCAGTGGAGGCCGCTGCCCGCTCAGCCTGTCTTTGAGGCCCCCAGTGGAGGCTGCTGCCTGCTCACCCTGCCAGATGCACAGCCCCGCGGAGCATGGTCAGGAGAGCGGGCCCCATCACAGCCCTGCCTGTGCACGAGGTTGCCTTTTCTGTAACTGGCAACGACACGTAAAGATGTGACGTGTAGAGTTCTGCCCAGACTTTGTAGCTGCACCCTCGAGGCTAGAGCTTTGCTCAGGTTTGAACCTAGGTTGAAGATGGTCCCAGTGTTCGTCATTGGAAGTCTGGTCCTCAGAATTGGGGGTGCTGCCAGTTGTTGGGACTTGTTGGCGATGGGGCCTCTTCAGTGTGTAGTTAATAAGGACATCAGCCCAGGGAGGTAGTGGACTCCCCCAGGTCCCTGGCTGGCTACAGGGCTTGTTATAAAGAGGGAGCCTCGTGTGATCTCTCATACGCATCCTGCCACACGCTGTGTGTCGTGATGAGACCCTCTCAGAGGCTGACCCAGCCAGGCCAGCTGGCCATGACCCTTTCCAACCGAGAGTTAAATCAACCTCTTAAAAAATACATCACCCAGCTTCAGAAATTTGGTTACAGTCATGGGAAAAGTACAAGCAAGGGGCTGGAACTGAGATGTGGGAAGCCAACCAGCCTGCCCAGAATTATCTAGTGAAGACTAACCAGCCAACAGATCTCTCGGAGGTGATAGGTTCTCACTGGATGGCTGGTAATGGGGTCATTCCCCCCCCCCCCCCGTCTTTAAGGGTAAAGGCAGTCTCTGTGTGCTGGCGGGGGGGTGGGGGTTGGCATCCAGGCCTGTTGTTTGAGGGGGCAGACCTGTCTCACAGCGGACCACACTCACCATGCAGTGGCTCAGCCTCAGCTTCGCTGGGGCTGGGTCCCTGCTGCTGATCCTTTGCTCCTTGCTCTGCCTCCTCCTCCAGCCATGTTCTGTGCTCTCTCTGGCGTTTTTTAAAGAGACAGACGATTCCAGCTATGACAAGTCCCAGTGAGATGCAGGTCAAGGGCAGCACTAATCTCCATTCCGTAAAGAGATGCCTGGAGAAGGGGGCTGAGGGCAGCAGGGGAGCAGGTGAGAGAGCGTCTTTCACACTGCAAGGCTGACAGCTTGGAAGACATGGTGTTTACAAACCAGTCTGAAAGGCCCATGAACGCACAGACATTTGAATAGGTATGGTACTTTGGTACCATACATATTCTGAATGTTTATGTCCCATCTCCACAAGTCACATACTGAAATCTTAACCATGAGACGGGGGATTGGGAAGTGGGCCTTTGAACATGATATAGTCATGTGGGGTGGAGCCTCAAGCCTAGCATTGGAGCCCTTATAAAATGGATCTCAGAGAGCTCCTTGTTAGGGTGTAGTGAAAAGTGCTATCTATGACCAGGAAGCAGACACAGTACCTGCTGCCCCTTTACCTAGACTCTGACCTGCATCCAGGGCTGCTGTTTGTGGTTTAATCGCCACCCAGACCCAAGTACGTGTTGCAGCATCAATCAGAATGGAAGAGGACAATTGTGCATATATACAGAGAGAATATAATGATTATATATCTACTAGATATCTACTTATAAAGAGAGACAATGAAATATTAAACTGTGATGATTCGGGTAAAGGATGCATGAACTTCTCTATTATTTCTACAAGTTATTTGTAAGGTTGACATCATTCTGAGTAACACTTCTAATAGGGCAGGGCACTGGGGCTCACTCCTGTAACCCTAGCTATTCAGGAGGCTGAGATCTGAGGACCACAGTTTAAAGCCAGCTTGGGCAGAAAAGTTGCTAAGACCCTTATCTCCAGTTAATCAGCAAAAAGCTGGAAGTGAAGATGTGGCTCAAGTGGTAGAGCATGAGCCTTGAGTGTAAACACCAGGGGAGAGAGCAGGCCCTGAGTTCAAGGCCCAGGACTGGCACAAACAACAACAGCAGTGGACGTTTAATGGAAATTTAGTCAATAAATGACTAAATAAACTGTGCTCCGTTTAGACAGTGAAATATTATTCAGCCATCAAAAGAATGATCTCTCAGGCCATCAAGGAGGGAGCTGAGTGCTGGTGGTTTGTGTCAGTCATCCTAGCTACTCAGGAGGCTGAGATCCGAGGATCACAGTTCAAAGCTAGTCCAGGCAGAAAAGTCCCTAT
This sequence comes from Dipodomys spectabilis, assembly GCF_019054845.1. Classification (NCBI taxonomy): domain Eukaryota; kingdom Metazoa; phylum Chordata; class Mammalia; order Rodentia; family Heteromyidae; genus Dipodomys; species Dipodomys spectabilis. The sequence goes on along the minus strand of NW_024871173.1, from coordinate 230,300 downwards.
GACATGTTTTTTTTTTGTGTGTGTCGGTTGTGAGGCCTGAACTCTGGGCCTGGGCGCTGTCCCTCAGCTCTCCAGCTCAAGGCTAGTGCTCTACCACTTGAGCCACAGCGCCACTTCTGGCTTTTTTTTTTCTGCTTATGTGGCGCTGAGGAATTGAACCCAGGGCCTCAGGCATGCAAGGCAAGTGCTCTACCACTGAGCCACTTTCCCAGCCTCCCCATGACATTCTTATCTCGAATGAACCACTCAAAAACTGGAAGTAGGGCTGTGGCTCACGTGTTAGAGCTCTAGCCTTGAGCAAAAGAGCCTAGGGACAGTGCCCAGACCCCGAGTTCAAAGCCACATGACTGACAAAAACAAACAACCTCCCCCCTAATCTATTGCATATTTTTAAGAGCAAAATCAGAAAAATGAATACTGAAGCATACCTTGTCTTGTTCCTACAGCACAAGAAAGGTCATGTCCCTGACCCTCATCTTTGACCCAGCTCAGCAATCAATATCCAGACTGTGTCACCGAGTCCCCAGCAGGGCTGTGGACGGGGCCAGCTGACCAGACCCGGCTGCCCCGGGCAGCACAAGCCCCTCCCGCGTCCCCGGGGTGCAGGGCCGTGGGCACGGCGCGCAGTGGGCACGGTGCGCAGTGATTGTGAAGACAGAATGGCACAGAATACTCACAGGGCAGGCGCCTCGCAGCTACTTTACTCTCAGAGAGGAGAGGGTTGGAGATGGAGCAGGTCAGACCGTCTGTAGCCCTGTCCTGGGGGGCTACACTGGACACCACGCCGAAGAGGCCTGTGGCGGCTGAGACCGAGACGCGGGTCACAGCAGGCAGCGTCTGTCCTCTGAGGTCCCTCCACTCCACCCGGGGCTCTGGGTACCAGCCTGCTGAGCTGCACGTTGCCCAGATGCCTTGGTCCTGTTTGTCAATCACTTGGATTTGAGGGGCTGCGCCCAGCCCTGTGGAAAGACATCAGTCAGCTCAAATCTTTGTAGCCACAGCCTCTTCCACTTAAAAGAAAGCTTAAAGAGTTTTAGTAGGTGCTAATAGTGTGTGTGTGTGTGTGTGTGTGTGTGTGTGTGTGTGTGTGTGCGCGCGTGTGCACTCATCAGTCCTGGAGCTTGAACTCAGGGACTGGGCACAGTCCTGAGCTTTTGTGCTCAGGGCTAGTGCTCTAGCCACAGCTCTGCTTCTGGCTTTTTGCTGGTTATTTTGAGATAAGAGTTTCACAGACTTTCCTGCCCAGGCAGGTTTTGAACTGTGACTTCAGATCTCAGCCTCCTGAGTAGCTAGGATGACAGGCGTGAGCCACTGGTGCCCAGTGTAGTACTAACAAATTTTCACCAACTGTGTATCATGACTACTGCAGGACCTTATTATCTAGATGAAAAGAAACAAAACAAACCAGAAAAGGACCAGGAAGACAGATTGAATTTCCTCTCCTATACTAATTGACCAGGATCTGTGTGACCAAAGACCAAGCTCTGAGTCGTTTAGGAAAACTTCTCTTTACACCCCTGGCTTTCTCTCTTTCCCCCATATTCTTTTCGTGTTTTCTTCTTTCCCTCTCTGGGTCTCTGCCCCTGCCTGTCTTTTTTGCTTTTTCTGCTTCTCTATCCTTCCATCTGTTTCATTTGTCTTTGTCTTCTTTCCATGTTTTGTCTCATTTATTATTCTTTGTCTTTCTTTCACTCTTTTTTTGCTTCTCTCTTTCTACCTCTGTCTTTCCAATCCTCTGATCTGTTTGTCTGTCTGTCTCTGTCTTGCTCTGTTTCTCTGTTTGTCTCTGTCTGTCTGTCTGTCTCTGTCTCTTCCTTTTCCTCCCCATAGTCTCTCTTTCCAGATGTAATGGAGGGAGGAAGATGAGCAGGCAGTGGTGCATTGGGAAGTGCATCTTGGGGAGACACGCAAGGTGCAGAGCTTGTGGGAAGTTGGGTCTCCAGCTTTAGAGCTGTGGGCCATGAGGCCCTGAGGTGCGGTGGTTGGTGTGGTGAGGGCCGAAGCCCTGGTGACAGCTCTGGGTGATGGGAGGGCTGCGCTCCTCACCTGCCACCTTCAGCCACAGGGTGGCATGGCTGTAGGATGTGTGCTCCTTGAAAAGGCAGTGGTAGGTCCCATTGTCAAACGTGGTGACGTTGTGTATCCTCACGGCGGCCACACCCCCGTCCAGGCTGTCGCTCACAAGCGCCGTCCTCCCCCGGTACTCCACCATCTGCTCTTCCTGGGCGTCCCTCCCGCTCACCCACACGTGCACGGCTGGCGTGGGCTGCTCCCGGTACCACCTCAGCTCCATGCCCTGGGCGCTGATGCTGGGGGCGAGGCTGCACGGAAGCTCTGTGTCCTCCCCCACAATCGCCAGGACGGGGTCTTGAGGTGCAAGGACACAGAAGTCCGCTTTCCCTGTGAGAGACGGAGCCAAAGGACCTGTGTCAGGCCACGCGTCTTTGTCTTGGGGGGGGGGGGGGTGAAGGTTCTCCAAGCCTGAGGGAGCCTCAGCTCAGCTCAGCTCTGGGCATGTCCCTTCTCGGCTGGGCACCGCCCCAGGGGCAGGGGTGGGGCTGACCTACCGTGGCCAGTGGGCAGCATCTGCAGGAAGAGGAGCATGACGAAGCCTGGCAGAGAGCAGTCTGCACGGGCTGGCTTTGCCATTCCTATTGGAAACACAAGCCACACGGAGGGACATGCCTCAGATGGGGGCGGGGGGCAGGGGGTAGAAGGCACCAGAGGAGTGAAGGAAAAATGACCTTGATAGAGAAAAGCCACTCACTCACGCTGCCATCACGTTACTGATCACAGTAAGAGGACAGCCGTCCACCGGGCGCCATCCTGCTCCCCGTACCCTTGGCTGGAATGGGGTTTGTTTTCTAGCCTGTCTCCAGACTTTACAGTTATGAAACACCAGTGTGCTAGGGAGACAAGCCAAGCTGTGGAAAACAGAACCACACCAACAGCGGCCCTTCGGGAGCACTGCTTTCCTGGAAGAATTGTTACAACACGGAGTGTGGAGGGGGCCAGTCCCGCCCGGACCGCACCCAGATGGGCGTGCGGAGACACTCAGCAAACACACTGGCAGTGTTGTCTGTTTTGTTTTTTTTTTAAGTCACTAACACCTTTTAGTCTTCACAATGATAATCATCAGTAGTTTTTTGTTTGTTTGTCGGTCGTGGGGCTTGAGCTCTGGGCCTGGCGCTGTCCCTCAGCTCTCCACCACCTGAGCCACAGCGCCCCTTCCAGTCACTAGTTTTTAATAGTTATCGTAAGCTCTGTCTGGGGAGAAGGTTTCTGGAAGCAGGGCTGTTAGCTGGGGGGCCTCCCGGACACAGCATCACGTGACTGGCATTGATGTCGGCAAAGGGTTTTGCCTTCATTGGATCTTCCCTCCTGGAGAGCCTGTGGGGTCTCCCTGCCTCGTGAGCGTGAAGGGAGAGGAGAGGGAGCTAAAACACCAGGGGTTTTCGTGAAAGCAGAACACACGCACCTCACTTGAGTCCAGAGGCCAGCTTCCGGGAGAACGTCGGTGGCTTCCGGTGGCTTCCGTCCGTGCACCTTCCCAGCAGGGCATCTCCAGGTGGCAATGTGGGAAGAGAAACTAGAAACCCAGCTCTCTGGGTTTACAGATGCCTTCTCGCTTGCAAAAATAACCAATTCTGACCTTCTGGCAGGTGCAACAGAAAAAAAGTCTCCTAAGAGGTGTGGCCCACATTGCTGGGGGCCGCAGATAACGCTGCTGGTAGGAGAGATAGGGGAGGAGAGTAGGTGCGGTGTCCAGGGCAGGCGGGTGGCAGCAGAGCTGGTTTGGGGCCTTGAGGTTCTAAGGAAGGTGGCAGGCTGAGCCCCGCCGAACACAGATGCGGAGGGAGTCAGACTGAGAACCCCTCCGTCAACCTGGGTCCAGTTCCTTTCAGAACGGCGTTAGGGTAGTGTGGACTTTGCCCTTTCCTTTCCCCTGCCACTCGGTCTGAGGAGTCTGTCCTCCTGGAAGCCTCTGTTGGTTCTTAGAACCAGGACTTGTTTCTCTGCATCCAGTGCCAGTCCTGGGGCTTGAACTCAGAGCCTGGGTGCTGTCCCTGAGCTCTTCTGCCCAAGGTTAGAGCGCTACCACTTGTGCTCCTCTTCCAGCTTTTTGGTACTTGGATGTAAGCATCTCATTTACTGTCTGGCGTGGGCTAGCTTCAAGCAGCCATCCTCGGGTCTCAGCCTCCTGAGGTGCTAGGCTGAGCAGTTGGTGGCTGGCCCATTTTTCTCTCTTACTGACTCAAAGCTTTGGGTATCTTCGGGACAGTGAAGTGTTTCATTTAATTTAGCAGAGAGTACAGGATTCCTCGGGTTCTATCTGCTCAGAGCTGTTGAGAAAATACAAGCTCCAAATCCTCCCTGCATTTCTCCTCATGAGAGGCTTTGATAAGCAAGAAATTCCCTCCCCCTCCATTTCTTTTTACATAACTAAGAATTATGGTGGCTTGTCTTCATCATCCTGTGAACTGCTTTAACTTGGCTCCACATAAAACTCAACTCACACATCCTTAGGTGTCGGGAAAGGAGGATTTAGGTTTTACCAATCTGGAGCCAGGACCTGTATAATCATGATAGGAATAAATAAAATGTAAATAAAAATAAAACTAGGTTGGACTCCAGTGGCTTATGCTTGTAATCTTAGCTATTCAAGAGCATGATAGGGGGCTGGGAAGGTGGCTCAGTGGTTGGTAGAGCGCTTGTCTTGCATGCCTGAGGCCCTGGGTTCGATTCCTCAGCACCACATAAGCAAAAAGAAAAAAAAGCCGGAAGTGGCGCTGTGGCTCAAGTGGTAGAGCGCTAGCCTTGAGCTGAAGAGCTGAGGGACAGCGCCCAGGCCCAGCGTTCAGGCCCCACGACCAGACCTCTCCCCTACACCCCCCCCCCCAAAAAAAGAGAATGATAGATCTGAGGATTGAGGTTTGAAGCCAGTCTGGACAAAAACCCCGTGAGTCTTTCACCTCGAGTTAGCTAGCAAAAAGCTTGAGTGGAGGTATGGTTCAAGTGATAGAAGGCCAGATTTAAGCAAATAAGCCAAGAGAGAGCTTGAGAGCTTGAGTTCAAGCCACAGCATTGGCACAACAAGAAAAATAAATACAACCTGAGCCAAGTACCAGTAGCTGCCTGTAATCCTAGCTACTCAGGAGGCTGAGATCTGAGGATTGTGGTTCAAAGCCAGCTCAGGCAGGAGCTGGAAATGGAGCTATGGCTCAAGCGGTAGAGTGCTAGCCTTAAACAGCAAAGCTCAGGGACAGCACCAGTTCCTGAGTTCAAGCCACAGGTCCAGTACAAAAACAAGGCAAAAGTAGAACCACCATAGGATCCAGCAATCCCACTCTTGGATATGTCTGTGTGTTCAAAGGAAGGGAAAGCTGGGTGCAGGTGGCTCACACCAGTAATCCTAGCTACTCAGGTGGCTGAGATCTGATTGTGGTTCAAAGCCAGCCTGGGCAGGAGACTCCATGAGCCTCTTATCTGCAATAAATTACTCAAAAAAGCCAGAAGTGGTGCTGTGGCTCAAGTGGTAGAACACTTGTCCTGAGCAGAAGCAGCTCAGGGACAGCCCCGGCTCCGAGATCAAGCTCTAGGACCAGCAGAAAAATGAAAAGGAAGTCAAGTGTCAGGGACATTTGCCTCCCACTCATTACAGCAGCACTCGCCGCTGCCTAGTTGTCCACCAGTGGGTGGGTGAATTGCTAGACTACATGGTGCATGTGGACAACGGGAGACTAATCTGCCTCAGAGAACAGTGCAATCCTGCAACAAAATAAATGAAGCCAGAGGACACTGTGTCAGGTAAGAAATCCGGCGCAGAAAGAAAAGTGCCCCATGTCTTGACACAGGTTGACGCTATGGAAGTGGGGAGTGAAATGGCTACCACGCTGTAGGAATAGAAGGGGGTGGGAGGTGGGAGGGGAGAGGGGAGATCGGAGAGGTTGATCAGGAGCAAGACATCCTGGTGCACAATGGTTTAGTGTATCACTACTGATTATAGTTAATGATTTTGTACTGCCTATCTCAAAAAAGAAAGGGTACTGAATGTTTTCACCATAAAAGTATGAAAAATGTTTGAGTATTTCACAACGTGTGTGTGAATGAAAGCATCCCATACGTGCGTACCCCATAAGTGTGCATATTTTTTATGTTCTGATCAAACTGTAAATTTACATAAAAACATAGACGGCTCATAAGATTAGTAAACTGGACAGCATAGGAAGGGGTGAGTGCTGTAAGTCCTATGCATTAGGAAGCCGTCTGAAGGAACCGAGAAGCTTCCAGTGGGTGGTCCTCACGAAGTAGTTGCTCATGCACGGCACAGCCGCTCTTGCTGGAAGCAAGATCCCCCAGAGACATAAACTGCCATTGTGTCTCAGGCATGATTTTAATATTCGAAGGTGGAGTCTTTAACTCCTGTTTCTTGCAGAAGAAGGAAATGCTTTTCTCTCTTTACTTTCTCCTGTTCCTCACACCAGCACCTGGCCTGTCTGGGAGTTTTATTGCAGGGCTCTGAGCTATTTTAAAATCAGCTAAAGGTGCTAACTGCCAAACCCTGGGACTGTCTTAAATGTTGCTGAATTGTGTACTCTAAAATGGTTAATGTATGCCTGGTTCCCGTGGCTCAGTCTATAAACCTAGCGACTCGGGAGGCTGAGATCTGAGGATTAGGGTTCAAAGCTGCCCACAATGAAAAGTCCATGAGATTCTTTTTTTTTTTTTTTCTTTGTCAGTTGTGGGGCTGAGCTCTGGCCCTGGGCGCTGAGTCACCTTCCCAGTCCACCCATGAGATTCTTGTCGTCAATTAACTACCAAAAAAAAAAAAAAAAGAACAAGGAAGCCGTAAATGGAGCTGTGGATCAAATGATAGAACACCAGAAAAAGCCAAGGGAAAACCCCCAGGCCTTGAGTTTAACACACATGCATGCAGTCACACAGATAAATACATGCACTGATTTTATGCTAGTGAATTTCACTGCAATTTAATAAAGTAAAAATGGAAAATAAGAAAAAAAAGTGAAGAAGTAAGACACAAATACCCTTTTACAGCTAAAGTAAGTTTAAAATGTCTTCAAGTGGAGTGTTGGCGCCCTCTGCCGAAATACTCAGGTAAGCGCACGTGGTGCTCCGGGCCTTGGGACCCCAAGCTAAGCTCCCTGTCCTCCTCCTCCCCATTCATCCACCCGTCTCTGCTACCAGGCCCCAAGAAGGTTCTCTTCTTTCCAAGTTTCTTCAAGAGCCTCTGTAAACAGCTCATCAGTTTCCCGTATTCCTCTTTCTGTCCTACTCGTGGGCAGGACCTGGGGACAGATGGAAGAACAAACCACTGTCCTCCGCTTCTCCCCTATCACTGCGTGGACTTATTTTCCGTGGGCTTGGGGTGGTGTGCACAGAGCTCCTGGGTTCTTCGGGCATGTGAGATGACATGTACACAGATGAACAGTAGCCTGTCTGTGTCTCTCTAGGCTTTCCCCACCTGTGCGCATGGCCAGGCTAACAGTAGCTTGTAGCACCGGTCACTGGGTGTTTTGAGTTCCTGGGTATGTAAAATCGCTGTACCTTTCTCAGCAACTCGTGAGGCGTTCTGTGCACATGGCCAGAGGAGCCCTGGCGGGCCGAGCTGCCCACAGGCGCCGCCTGCTTACCTCTCCAGACTTCTCGGCTGGGTCACCTGTTCCCTGCTTGGGAAAGGCTTTCATGGCCCGCACAGTGATGCGAGCCACTGAAGACTCTGGGCTGGCCCGACCGGCTCCTGGGAGGAGTGAGGACCACAGCAGCTGGAGACAGAAGGGCTTTATGACAAGATGGGAGGAGGAAAAGGAAAGACGGAACAGAACTACACTGGACAGAAAGAGGATAAATCACACGGGTTGAGCCATTCTGAGTCCACTGAGAGAAATCGTTGGTAGGCCTTCAGGCTTTTGGAAATCCACTCAAAATTTTAAAGCTACTTCCAGAGGGGGACCCACAAGCCCATAATCCTAGCTATTCAAAAAGTTTAAAAAACAATTCCATTCACAAAAGCCTAACAAAATTAAGCCCTAACAAGGTGCCAGTGGCTTACATCTGTAATCCTAGCTACTCAGGAGGCTGAGATCTGAGGTCGGAGATTGGAAGCCAGCTGTGTAGGACAGTCTGAGATTCTTATCTCAAATTAACCACAAAACAACAACAGGAAAAACTGGAATTGGAAGTCAGGGCCTGTGGCTCAAGCCTGTAATCCCTAGTTATTCAGGAGGCTGAGGATGGCTGTTCGAAGCCAGTTGGGGTAGGAAAGTCTGTGAAACTCTTATTTCAAATTAATCATAGAGAAAACTGGAAGTGGAGCTATGGGCTCAAGGTGGTACTAGTTTTGAACAAAAGGAGCTCAATGAGAGTGTCCAGGATCTGAGTTCAAGCCCCAGGATGGCAAACAACAACAACAACAAACAGAAATAAACAAAACTTTAAGTGGAGCTGTGGTTCTAGTAGTAGAGCATTAGCCTTAGGCACAAAAGTGCAGGAACTGAGCCTAGAGATCAAGCCCCAGGACTGGCACAAAAAATAAAAATAAAAACCTAGGAATGAATCTAACTAAAGAAGTAAAAAACATCTATAATGAACTCTACTGAACACTGAAGGAAATCCTAGAAATTGGAAGGATTGGAGAGAACTTTCATGTTCACAGACTGACCTTTCATTGCTAGACTACATACATCAAGCTACAGATTTAATGCAATCCCTATCAAAATCCCAATGTCATTCTTCACAGAAATAGAAAAATCAACCCTAAACTTTTTTTTTTTGGGTCCGGTCGTGGAGCCTGAACTCTGGGCCTGGGCGCTGTCCCTCAGCTCTTCAGCTCAAGGCTAGCGCTCTACCACTTGAGCCACAGCGCCACTTCCGGCTTTTTCTGCTTCAGTGGTGCTGAGGAATCGAACCCAGGGCCTCAGGCGCGCGAGGCGAGCGCTCTACCACTGAGCCACTTCCCAGCCCCGGCCGTTTGGTTTTTGACGGAGGTGCCAGAGCCCTGCACTGGCGGCGCGGACGGCGCTGGGAGACGGGACGCCCAAGGCGGAGGCCCGGCGCTGGCTGCTCATCCCTCCCCTCTAGGAACGCGGGCCGGAGCTCCGTGCAGCTTCAGGCCGCAGACCCGCGGCCGTCGGGGCGCGCGGGGCCCTGCAGGCGGCCCGGCGAGGCTTTCCGGCGGGGCCTGGGGGGGCGCGTGCACGGCGGGCCGCGCGAGGACTCGGGGCCGGGGGGCTCCGCCGGGGCGGGCCCGGACGCGGGACCCCGGGCGGCCTCACCGAGCCGCGTCCGCAGGGGTGCGAGCCCGGGCGGCGCAAGTGGGGGACTCCCGCCTGGGCTTCTAGATGCTTCCACGCCGGGACCTGAGATCCACGGGGAAGTCCTCGACACCTGCGCACGCATGCGCACACAGAGCCGGGCGCTCCGCCTCTTCAGGAGGCCGACTTTCCCAGGCTCGCCGCCAGTGACCCGAGCCTGGCCTCTGACCTCTGACCGAGTCGGCTCTTCCACCGGCCACGCGGCGAGCTGCAGGGGCATGCAAAGGCTCTGGGGAAGGGCTAGCTGCCGGCCGCGTCCCGGAGCAGCTCCCCGCTTCCCGCCGTCGCGGCTCCGTGTCAGGGCTGCAGCGCGAGCGCGGCCAGGCAGGCAGGCGCGAGGCTGGCAGCCCCGCGGGGGCCCGGGCCGCCGGCGTCCGCGCGCGGCAGTCAGGGCGCCACGGGGCGGGGCCTGGCGTCCCGCCCAATCAGGCGCGGCCCCGGGCGGAGGCGGGCTCCGGCGGTCTCGCGGGTCTTTGTGTCGGAAGCTCGCCATCTTGAGGCGCGGCGCCGGGCGCACGTGAGTGACGGCGGCTCGGCCGGTGGCCGCGGCTCCCGCAGCCCGGGCGGAGCGGGCCGGGACGCCGGAGCCGGGGATGGTGAGTGCCGCCCGGCCCCGGGGCGCTGGCTGGCAACGGGCGGGAGCCGGCCCTCCCCGCGGCCGGACCCGGAGCCCCGAGCCGAGCGCCGGCACCGCGGGGTCCCCGGCCGGGGGCGAGGGGATCGGGGGGCCGGGGCCGGCACCGCGGGGTCCCCGGCCGGGGGCGAGGGGATCGGGGGGCGAGGGGACCGGGGCCGGCACCGCGGGGTCCCCGGCCGGGGGCGAGGGGATCGAGGGACGAAGGGGCCGGCACCGCGGGGTCCCCGGCCGGGGGCGAGGGGATCGGGGGGGCGAGGGGACCGGCACTGCGGGGTCCCCGGCCGGAGGCGAGGGGATCGGGGGGGGGGGCGAGGGGACCGGCACCGCGGGGTCCCCGCCGGCGGCCCGCCTCCCGCGTCCGCGACCGGAGGCCAGCACGGCCCGACACCGCCGTTAGCAGAAAAGCAGTCTCCGGCCGAGGGGACCCCGGCCGCCCCTCCCAGCCACCCAGCCAGCCAGCCACGGAACTTGAGCGCTGGGTGGCAGGGTGCGCGTGCGAGCGTGCGTGCGTGCGTGCGTGCGAGCGTGCGCCCCCCCCCCTCCCCGCCGGGGTTTGAACTCAGGCCCCGCGCCCGCCCGCAGCCAGCCCCAGGCCGGCCTTCGCGTCCGTCACGGAGGCGTGTCTGCCTGCGCCACCCTTACCTTGTGCTGCCTTTGGGGACGCTTGTGATGGCTGAAGATTTTCTTTTTGGGGTGCTCACTAGACTGGCCCGCGCTGCTCGGCCTCCTGCAAGCCCTGATTTCCGTGGCTTGTTCTTAGGGTAGAGCCTCATTCCTGTCCAGGGGCGCATCTGCCCGGGCGGCACCTGCTTGGCAGGCCGCTGTCCCCAGGCCCCTTCGTCTCGCTCCGCCTCTCTGTCCGGGGGGCTTGGCAGCTCCTCTCCTGTCAGCTTCCCATGAACAGGACTGTAAGAAGGAGGGTGAGTGAATGTTCTGCCCAGGCCTGCTTGAACCTCCCAAATAGCTAGAATTACAGACATGGGCTATAAAGATGGTTGTGCTCAGGTTGCAGGAGCTTGGCCTTTTGCTTCATTAAATGTGCGTTAGGTTTTTTTTTTTTTGCCAGTCCTAGGACTTGAACTCAGGGCCTGGGCGCTGTCTCTGAGCTCCTTTTGCTCAAGGCCAGCACTCTATCACTTGAGCCACAGCACCACTTCCAGTTTTTTCTGAGTCCTGTGAACCCAGGGTTTCATGCAGGCTAGGCAAGCACTCGACCACTGAGCCACCTTCCCCGCCTGTGCATTAGTTTTAAAAGTCAGGTTGTCAAGTAGCTGCAAGCATGTTCTAAATCTGTCTTGTAATCAAAGGGATCTGTGTTTTTTTACTTTGTCTAGATTGCTCTGGAGTTTATAAAAGTCTATGGTTTGTACACCCATTTTAACCATTCACAAGTGTCATATTCAATGACATTAAGTATCTTCAAATTTTCAGCTATCTCTGTCACTAAGTCTGTAAGAAGACTTATGAAATTACAAATGAAATTACACATGAAGTAGTAAATCTGATTCTTTGCATTACTGTTTTTCTTCTTCAGTACTGGTGTTTGAATCTAGAGCCCCCTGTTTGCTACACAGACTCTTTACCTGTGAGTCTTGCCTCCAGCTCTCAACTTTGTCTCTATGGTATTTGTCTTCTGTAAGGATGTTACAAAAATGTCATTAGGCAATACTTGTTCTCTTGTGATTAACTCATTTTATGTAGCATACTAGCTCCGTTTAACTGTTTAAAATGTTCAAACACAAAATTTGCTCAATTCTTTGATAAAAAGTAGCCATGGTGAATAATGGCATTACATACTATGTACAAAAATCTGTTTTAGTCTTTCAACTTATTTTGTGTAGTGCAGCTGGTGGATTTAGGACAGTTCTTCGTAGTCATGTTTTCAGAAATCTCCATACATCATCTCCACTCCTGTTTCCACCATTTCACATTCCCATCATCAGTGCATTGGTGAACCATTTACTGCCAGTGCTGGGTTTGCTATTTTTTTTCTTAAGTCCTTTGTAATGTATAAATGTATTTTATTGGGTTTATATCTTGAGAAGTGTTAGTAATTTCAATAGTTAATAATTTTGTAGTCAAAATTATGGTTTATTTCTATGAAAAAGCATCTAAAGTCAACCATGGAAACAGGACCATATAGCAGTGTCTGGGGTTGTACATGTTAATTGTGGTGTAACCCCACACACATCTCAGAATCTCAGTGCTTTCAACAAAGATCTCATAGTAATGAAATTTGTTTTTTTCCTCATTTTTTGATTGACTTTGAAACTTTGAACTTTATATGCTGCAGATATTAAAAGGATGCTGGATTTGGGAGAACAGAAATATGACCTATCACATACTGTTTAATTTTCATTAGAAATTTTAAATCAGCTGTCCATATGTAAGAATGTGATGTTTCTATTCATATGTAGTATTTACTGACTAAAGAGAATTGATGTCTTTATGATGTAGAATTTTATTGCTCATGAATATGGTACTCTTCATTAGTTCTTTTTGCATCCTTAACTTTTTTCCACCTTAAACTGCATAAATTATTAGGTAGTTTTTCGTTTGTTTGGTATTGCATGAAAGTTCTAATCTACAAGAAGAATTTAATGTTTTTCCTCCCTTTTTATTAATTGTATTTAGTATTTGTGTGGTACTGAGAAATTGAACCCAGAGCCTCACGTGTGCTAGGCAAGCACTCTACCACTAAGCCACATTCCCTGCCTTCCTCCCACCTTTTTTTGGTCACAGGGCTTGAACTCGGCCGAGGTGCTATTCCTGAGCTCTTTTGCCCAAGGCTAGTGCTCAGCCACTTTTGAGCCACAGCTCTACTTCCTAATACATTTCATAGTCTGTTAATTTATCATGTTTTCCAATTGGAAATAGGTTTCAGGAGAATTTTTAGATATAAATTATTAATCAAATCACAATTTTGGTTTTGACTTTATTTTAGTTTGAGTTAAATCCTTTTAGTAATAAATCTATAAGCATCATTTGTGCGTTTGTGGATTTTTGTTTTTTTGAGGCAGGGTCTTGCTCAGTAATGAGTCCAGGTTAGTATTGAACTTGCCATCCTCCCACTTACCCTTCTCCTGTGCTGGTTTCTATTGCCACGCCTGGAAAAACGGAGCTTTTTTTATCCTTCCAATTTCTTTTGGTTCGTGTGACTTGAGCTCAGGTCCTGGATGCTGTCCCTCAGCTTTTGCTCTCAGGGCTAGTGCTGTACCACTCTTAGCTCTACTTCCATTTTTCTGGTAGTTAACTGGAGAACAGATGAGAACCATCAGCACAGTGCCAGGCTCTGAATTCTCTTCCAGGTTTTTTGTTTTTTTTTTTTGACAAAAGGCTCGTATTTTTAAAAATGCCTTCTAAATGTCTTAAGTGGATGATCCCATTTTTTTCTTCATAGAGCTATGGATACAAAGAAATACTTTTTAAAAAACTTAAATGGAGACTTAATGTACCTTAAACATTTTTTAAAATAAAGGTGATGTACAGAGGATTACAATTATATAAGTCAGGTAAACATTGGACAATATTACCCCTTCCCTTGCTCTCCCAAAAATTCCCTCCTCATTGTTTTTTTTAAATACTGAACTTTTATTCATTCCTAGACTATTAAAGGCCTTTCTCAGGTCCATAGTCTGTTTCTCTTTCTCAATTATTGAACAAATTTTGTACTTTTCTATTTTTTATAGCTTCAGCTATCCAATCATGTTCTGTTGCTTTCTAAAATCTTCATCTTCCCATTAAATTTTTCTTCTGAGATCTAGATCATGTATTCAGGGGCCAGTTCAGCATTTCCACTTACTTGAACACATTGTTTGTTTTCCCCAGATTTTAGTTTACAACATTAGCTGTCATTCAAACAGCTTAGAAATAACTTCAATTTTTGCTCTAGTGACAGCAAACGAATATTAAATTCTAATTATTACTATTTTTCCTTCTGTGTCTAGGTTGAGATCTCTGTTTTGTATTTGTGTGTTATCCTGGTTCTTTTGTTCTCCCTTAAGTTTTATTCCATTCTTTTATAGGATGACTTACATAATGCAGATCTGGCTGGTGGTGTGGCTCAGTGGAAAGATGCATTCTAGGCCCAAGGCCTTGATTTCAAATCTCAGTACTGTCAAAAAAAATGAAGGTCTGTTCGAGTAACTAGTTTTTATTACTCTCCCCCTCATTGTTTATATCCTGTTTCAGGAAGTTATTGACCACCTTTTGTGGATAATGGAAATTTTGGATTTCAGAGGGAAATACAAATTGCTTATAAATATAGTTTACTAGTACCAGTAAGCAAATGGCATTTCTTAGAATTGGATTAAGCTTTTAAGTGGAAAAAAATCAATTGTTACTTAAACATATTATCTTCATCACTCATCACAGTATATAGGACCCTCCTCTAGGTGGATTCAACCTATTTCTGGCTCCACTAATCTAGTCTGTGCTTTAGTGCTTTTGCACTTTGAAATCTCATATTCAGGAAGACACATTCATGTGGAATGTCTGAACCTCTTCATTTCAGTGAAGGATACACCTGATGATACAGTGTAGTCTTGTTTTCTTCCTTATTTTACTATGTTCTACACTGAACACGAAACCTTGTGTGTATCTCGTTTGTTCTTAAGGCTTCACAGTAGATCATAGTTCTTTTCATTCATATTTTCTGCTAGGAACAATAACAGTTAAGGAAACTTCTTTATTATTTTATAATTACTAAATAAATGCAGAAGCAAGTTCATTTTATTCTTTCCCCCTTGCACCCCTCTGGTGGTGCAAATCAAGCTGCATCTTAGGTAAGACATGTTCACACAGAATGAAAAGGTTCCTGGGTTAGGTTTTTGTTTTTTGTTTTAACCAGAACTGAAGGATTTGGATGAGGAGAAATGTTTCGTTACAGGGGTTCGTGTCATTTGAGGATGTGTCTGTGGATTTCACCTGGGAGGAGTGGCAGAACCTAGATGATGCTCAGAGACGGCTCTACAGGGATGTGATGCTGGAGACATACAGCAGCCTGGCGTCCTTGGGTGAGCACAAGAAACACTGTCTTTGTTGATAAATACAGAAACCACTTCTATGATCTAATATACCTCTTTATTATACTGAAGTGACACCTATTTACTCGCACCTATTTATGGAATTCAGGTTGTTTCAGTGTACAATACATGGAAAATGTATGAACTGAGACATGGCACTTCTTTGTATTGGGATCTTTTAAAAATCCTTGTTAGCTAATCTGAAATGTTGAAGTCCATTGTAGCTAACTATAGTTGTGCTTCTGTAGTATAGAATGTTGGAATTTATTCCTCCGCTCTAGTAGCTATCATCTCTCCATGCCCTTCTTCCACGCACCTTTCCTTGCTCTGGTAATCATTATCATGTTATTTGAGATCAGTTTTATTTTCCATGTATAAGTGAGAATATTCAGCAGTCTTCACTTAACACAATTGCTCTCCAGTTCCATTCATGTTATTGCAAATGAGAAAATTACGTTTTTAAACAAATATAAGATGGTTAATAACTTCTTGTCTACATATGCCATATTTTCTTCACCTGTGTTGTCTTGTAGTGTGAGTAGTACTATAATAAAATTGTAAGTGCAGATAATTTTATTTATTAGTTTATTTTTGCTAGTCCTGGGGCGTGAACTCAGGGCAGAGGCACTGTGCTTGGGCTTCTTTTGCTCAAGGCTAGCGCTTTACCACTTGAGCCACAGCACCACTTTGGGCTTTTTCTGTGTATGTGTTACTGAGGAATCAAACCCAGGGCTTCATGCATGCTAGGCCAGCACTCTACCATTAAGCCACCTTCCCAGCCCTGTTTAATAATGGAGTTTGAACTCAGGTCCCTGTGTCTGCTAAGCAGGTGCCTGGCTTTAAGGTTTCTTAAAATCATTCATTCTTTTGTTTTTCAACCAATTTAAGTCTGTTTAATTGCAAGATTACAGTCCATGATGCCTGTGAAGTATAGACTCTTTCACAAAATATTTCAGTTGGTATTTCCTAAAGTGGAGAGTATATCAGTCTTCAGTACACCTGATGGGGCAGTTTGGCACAAATTTGACATCATTTCCTGTTATTAGGTCATTGTATTGTCAAACCTGAGGTGATCTTCAGGTTGGAGCGAGGTTCTGGGCCATGGATGGTAGAAGCAGCTACAAGCTGGAGCTACACAGGTTAGTAAATGCAGCAAGCAAGGAGAGGCCATCAAATATCGGTCATGCTGAACGTTTTTCATCAGTAGCCACCTCCAGCTCCCCATCCTCACCTCCGGTTCCTGTCCAGAGGAGAGCGATCTTACATATTGTATGTTTTAGTGTTTTATATGTATATGTATGTACGTGTCTGTGTGTGTGTGTGTGTGTGTGTGTGTGTGTAATGTATTGCAAAAGCCTAATCAGCTTACATTTACAAAAATTTGAAGTTGTATCCATTTTACACTTTTTTTTTCTTGGTCCTGAGACTTGAACTCTGGGCCTGAGCGCTGTCCCTCAGCTCTTCAGCTCAAGGCAAGTGCTCTACCACTTGAGCTACAGTGCCACTTCCAGTTTTCTGGTGGTTTATTGGAGACAAGAGTCTCACAGACCTTCTGCCTGGGCTGGCTTTGAACTGCATTCCTCCGATCTTAGCCTCCTCTTTTTTTTTTCTCCCTATTTTTATAGCTTATTTTTCCCCATGAAGAGTTTTTGATTTTTGGTTCTTTCTGTTGTTGGCATTTGATTGCCTTCTATAAACTAGTCATTTTAAATTACGTCACACACCTTAAAGCACTCACATTTTGTTGAGATTAAAAATGAAACAAATACATACTTTTTTGTTTTTTTTTTTTGCCGGTCCTGGAGTATGAACTCAGAGCCTGGGCAATGTCTCTGAGCTTCTTTTGCTCAAGGTAGCACTCTACCCATTGAGCCACAGTGCCTCTTTTGGCTTTTTCTGTTTATGTGGCACTGAGGAATTGAACCCAGGGCTTCATGCGTGCTACACAAGCACTCTGCCACTAAGCCACATTCCCAGTCTACATATAATATTTGATAGTAAGGTAAGAATTATGAAGAATGTTTTACCAAGGTGAAAGGAAAAAAAAGGCAGTTTTATTATTTAAAAAAAAAGTCTAAAGGGAAGCAGTTTTAGTAAGTTTAATAAGATTATTATTCACTTAAGATGACTATTTTAAAAATTATTGGCTGGGAAGGTTGCTTAGTGATAGAGCGCTTGCCATGCATGCATGAGGCCCTGTGTTCCATTCCTCAGCAACACATAAGCAGAAAAAGCTGGAAGTGGTGCTGTGGCTCAGTGGTGGAGTGCTAACATTGAGCTGAAGAGCTGAGGGACAGTGCCCAGGTCCAGAGTTCATGACCAACAAAAAAATAAGAATTATTTTTACTTTTGCCTGTCTTGAGGCTTGAACTCAGGGCCTAAGTGCTGTTCTTGAGTCCCTGGGACTCAAGGCTAGCATTCTACCACTTGAGCCACTTCCCATTTTTTCTCAGTAATTTATTGGAGATAAAAGTCTCATGGACTTTTCTGCTCGGGCTGGCTTTAAACTGCAATCCTCAGAACTTAGCTTCCTGAGTAGCTAGGATTACACGTGTTAGACACCAGTGCCCAGCTAAGATTACTGTTGTCCAAATTTGATATACAATATGTATGTGAATATAAAATTTAGTCACAAGTGAACATGATTGTAATGAATTAAATGCCAGTATTTATAGTTTCTTCAGGCAGTTACCTAGGAAATTGATAAGACCATGGCAAAACAGGTCTAGAATTTTGGTTTATGGAACACAGCATCATAGATTGAGAAAGTGACAAGTACACAACATGGGAGCATCTTGGATTGTGAAGGACAAGTGAAATAAAGGTTTGATGTTGAAGCGTTCTGATTTACGTATAGGAATGGGATTAGAGTTTTCATTTCCTCTTCTCTATGGAAGTTATTGAAAGAACAAAGAAAATAAATTTATATAGTTGACTATCCAGGAACAGAACAGCTAACCATGTTAACTTTGCTAAAGCAGGTTACTATGAGAATAGCCTTTTTTTTTTTTTTTTTAAATCAAAGTGTGTTACTTAAAATGTCCTGTTTTGGCCTGGTGGCTTGCCTCTTGTTAAGGAAAAGAGGGACTTCTTTGGGATAAGAAACAGTTTTTGAAATGTAAGGTCTTGTCAAACTTGTTTCTTCAATTTATTTTTTATTAGTTGTGGGGCTTGAGCTTGACTGGGCACTGTCTTTCAGCTCAAGGCTAGCACTCTACCACTTGAGCCACAATGCCACTTCAGTTTTCTGAGTGGTTTATTGGAGATAAGAACTCATGGACTTTCCAGTCCGGGCTGGGTGAACCAAGATCCTCACATCTCAGCCTCCTGAGTAGCTAGGATGACAAGCCACTGGCTCCTGGCTTCAATTTTTGTTTTAAGAACACTTTTTTTTTTTCTTTCATTTTTTTTTTTGGCAGTCCTGGGGCTTGATCAGTGCTTGGGCACTGTCTCTAATAAGCTTCTTTTGCTCATCACTTCTGTCTTTCTGAGTAGTTTATTGGAGATAAGAGTCTCCGTGCCTTTCTTCTAAGGACTGGCTCCAAATACAATCTTCACGTCTTAGCCTCCTCAGTAGCTGGGATTATAGGCATGAGCCACCTATATCCTTATAATTGGAGCCTATATCCTTGTAATTGGAAGCTAACTTGTGTTTGAAAAACCTTATGTTTCTACTGCAGTTCTTCAGGGAAGAGTGTCAGCCCTTTTTCTAAATTGTGTTCCTGCTCAGTGAGATACAAACCTTACATCTTAGATAGTGAATCTAGGAAAACAGAGTAACAGCAACCAAAAAAAGCGAAATAGAGGTTTACCCAGAGATTTACCATTGTAGTGAAACCTATTTTAATTAAATATCTTAACCATTTTTCAAAATAATATAACCACCCAAAGTAACAGTAATATGATTTGATACTATAAAATCAATGAATGTAATTTCTAATATTCATTATTGACAAAATCCACACATATTTTGAATTGTCTTTGGAAATCTTAGGTCATTAGTGTAGGAACCTTCTTCATTTTTATATTTGAATTTCTTAAAAAATGTTCATCTGTTGATCATGAATACAGCTCTTTGTATTTCATTTTAGATGTCCAGAAAGAGAATGGCCTGAGTGAGACCAGCCATGAAAATCAAGAGAGAGGTTTATGGCAACTTACAGTTACCAGCAACAGCACATCAAAAGAGAAGGATGAATTCAGAAAAATATTTAATGGGAACTCAAACCATGTTTCAAGTCTGACTGTAAAGAATAAAAAGCTTTCAGGAGTGACGCCCAAGACACTTGATATATGGCAAAAGGTGCATCTTTCTAGTAAGTCTGGTGAGGTGCAGGCTGGGGAGGAACCTGATGGCCTTCATCAGCCTTGGAAGGCCCTCAGACATTCTGAGCATCTTCGTGTGCCTAACACAAGTCAAGGTATGCAAAAGAACTTACAAAGAAAAGCTTGCAGCATGAAGGCACTGTGGAGACATAAGAGGCTATATACAGGACATACCTCTACTAAGGGTGCTGAATGTGGAAGGTCCTTTAATAAGGTAGCACATACTACCCAAGAGGTGATTCAGGCAAGAGAGGAAACTTTTAGATATAATATATATGGGAAAACACTATATGAAAAGTCTAAACATACTAAACGTGAGAAAAGATGCAAGGGTCAAAAATATGAATGTAGTGATTGTGAGAAACTTTTTATTAAGAAATCAAACCTTATAAAACATCAGAGAACACATACAGGGGAAAAGCCCTATAGATGTAATGAATGTGGGAAATTCTTCTGTCAGAAGATACAACTAACTGTACATCGAAGAAACCACAGAGGAGCAAAAGCCTATGAAGGTTATGAGTGTGAAGAAAACTTTAACCAAAAGCAAAACCTCACCAGACATCAGAAACCTCAGACACGTGAAAAACCCTATGGATGCAATTTATGTGGAAAATCCTTTTATCGGAAGTCACACCTTTATAGGCATCAGAGAGTCCACACAGGGGTGAAACCCTACAAATGTATTTTTAAGGAATGTAGAAAAAGTTTCTTCCATAACTCATCTCTTATTATACATCAGAGAACTCACACAGGGGAGAAGCCCTATGAATGTAAAAAATGTAGGAAAACTTTCTACTCTAAGTCTGACTTGAATGTACATCAGAGAACTCACACGGGTAATAAACCATATGCATGTGAACAATGTAGGAAAACTTTTTACTCTAAGTCACACCTCAGTATACATCAGAAAATCCACACAGGTGACAGACCGTATGCTTGTGAAGAATGTAGGAAAACTTTCAACCGTAAGTCGAATTTCACTGTACATAAGAGAACTCATGCAGGTGATAAGCCCCATGAATGTAATACGTGTGGAAAAACCTTTCATCGGAAGTCACATCTCCACATGCATCAGCGAACTCACACTGGTGAGAAGCCACATGCATGTAAAGAATGTAGGAAAACCTTCTACCAGAAGTCTAGCCTTATCAGGCATCAGATAATTCACACAGGTAGCAAACCATATTCCTGTGAGGAATGTAGGAAAACTTTCCTACATAAGTCGTCCCTGACTGTACATCAGAGAAGTCACACAGGTAATAAACCATATACATGTGAAGAATGCAGAAAAGCTTTCTACTCCAAGTCACATCTCACTGTACATCAGAGAATTCACACAGGTGAAAAGCCCTATGAATGTAAGCAATGTACAAAAGCCTTTTACCAGAAATCACACCTCAGCAGGCACCAGGTAACTCATGGAAATGAGAAACAATTTGAATGTAAAGAATGCTTGAAAACTTTCTATCATAAGTCAACTCTCAAGACACATCAGAGAATTCATATGCGAGAGAATCCTGTAATAACGTTGTTTGAATGTGAAGAATGTTTGAAAACCTTCCACCATAAGTCATCTCTCAAGCTACATCAGAGAATTCATATGCGGAACAATTCTGTAAAAAATACGGGAAACACTTTTGCACAAGCCATCTTTACCAGCAAGTTCACGTAGGGGAAACATCCTAAAATGACGGGAAAATTTGTGAGAAGGCATATCAGCAGGTGTCAAGGGACTGGCACGGGTGGTCGTGCACAGCATAGAGCTGCTCATTTCACTGGGACACAGCTCTGCTTTTTTTTGGTTTGTTTGAAGGACCATGTACAGTGGAAATAGGTGCATGTAGTGATCATTCATATGGCCCATATAAATGCTTCATTAAGTTCTTTCTGATGAGCCCTGGCCTGAAGTCAGCAAGACCCCTAGACTGGGCCAAATGGAAGGTTGTGATTTAAGATGAACGTAACTAAAGAGCAAAGATCTTCCATCTCTGTCTGCTTAGTTTACACATGAGAAGTGCCCTGTTGAGCCATTGTATTGTTTGCATTGCAATGTAAACCCAGTGTCGCTCACGTTGCAAAATTGTCACAAGGGAGAAACTGCTTTTACCTTTTATTCTGAAGTCACTTTATGAAAAACCATTATGTGAAGAAGTACCAATAACGAGTATGCCTTATAATGCAATTTTAATACATTGAGTAAATGAAGTCTTCATGAGTCACTCTAATATGTGAGAATTTTCCACAAATCTTTCTCGACTTCTTATGTTTCAGTAATTTGTATTGAAGCAAAACTACGTGTCAGTAATTTTGATGGTAATTTTTAAGTGGAAGTGTTATAGTATTGGAAATTATTTTAAAAAGTATCCAATTGTATACCAATAAATGAATATATTGCCACTCAGTATATTGGGTTGTATCTTGGAACATTTGTGGAAGTCATGAATGCAGGGTGGAGTCACTGTTGGCATCTAGTGGGTAGCAGCCAGCCATGCTTTTAAACAACTTCCAGTGTACAGAATATTAATTCAAATTACATGATTTGTGTATGTGAACATTTTGTATAAAGAGAAATAACTTTCAAGAGTATGTGCACTTTGTAGTTGGAATTACATAGTGACTGAGCCTGAGATTGTATCTCTGCAATAGAATACAAGTTTGTCATGCATGAGGCTCTACTGTTTCCAGCATAAATACATGTATATATTATATATAAATATATGTAATGTGTATTATACATGGGAGATGTGTAGTGTGACATTGATTTTTCACTGGCCACCCAGTGGTACATGCCTGTAATCTTAGCTACTCAGGAATCTTAGTCCATGCAGTTGGCTAACAGTTCTTCACTCAGAGCATCTGAGGCACAACAATCAATTAGGACACCAAATTTCCCTAGCCAGCTTAGTTTACATAAAGACCAAAAGGCATGTTTGTCATTAACAGTTAACAGTGCTTGAAAGTTCTCTAATCTTCTGCCTAATTGTCCAGGGAGAAGCAGGTCCCTCAATCTGTCTCTCAGGGAAAGCAAATACCATGTGAGGTTATGGAATCACAGATAAATAGACACAAGAGAAGGACAGAAAAGGTAGTGGAAGGTGAGCTCCAGGAGAGGATTCCTTAGTGGAGAACGATCATGGGAAACGGAAGCAGAGACTCCACTAGCACAAACGTCAGGAGCTTCCATGGTGCCATTTGTGCCACCTTCCGCACAAGAACTGCCTGCTCTGGCACACTCAAGGGTACACTTTACTCAAGTGTTTGGACCAGAAACTTCAGTGGGCAGTTGGATACAGAAGTAGGCTGCATTGAGACCATGAGGTTTCTCTCCAGCCTGAACAGTTGTGGAGATGGGTAAGGATGTCAGTTAAATCATAACATGAATGTACTAAATGCCACTGTAGTGTACATGCAGTGAGTTTCATGAAATGCACGTAGGCATGTATAGATAGATAGACAGATAGATAGATAGATAGGCATTTTAATGAGTATGGTTACTTTTATTCCATTTTAGGTGTCCAGAAGGGTAACTTGAATGAAAATTAGGAGAGTAATTAGGAAAGTATTTTGTAATTACGGCAGCATATTAACTGAAGAGAGGGTTAAATTAGGAAAAAAATAAACGGGAATTCAAGCCACAGATAATACAAAATCTTAAGGAATGAGTCCCCAGGGGTTTAATGAATGGCAGAATGTGCTTCTCCTTTGTGAGCTTGAGGTGCAGGCTGGAGGGAAGCCTCATGGTCTCTAACTGGAAGGCCCACACTCGGAGGAACGTCGTAGAGCAAAGTGCGCAGCAACACTTGCAGTGTAGTCTTCAACCTGAAGGCGTTGCGGAACCATGAGAGACTACCTCCAGTAAGCTCAGTGAATATGAGAAAGGGAGGGAGGAAGTTTTTGCAAATGTGTTCTGTACAGCAAGGAGAGGTGTATTACAATAGTGACTGGGAGTTGGCCTTCTTTAAGAAATTACATTTTAGCTGGGTGATGGACGCTCATGCCTATTATCTCAGGATTGTGGCTCAAAGCTAGCCCAGGCAGGAAAGTTCATGAGACTCATCTCCAACTAACCACCAGGAAACTGGAAGTGGGACTGTGGCTCAGTGGGAGAACACTAGCCTTGAGCAAAAAATCTCAGGAACAGAACACAGGCCTTGAGTTCAAGCCCCACTTTCGACCAAAAAAAGAAAAAAAAAATTACATCAGAGAATATCACATGTAGAGGAAAAGCCTTATTGATGTAATGAACTTGTGAAATCATTTGTTCAGAAGTCAAAACTAAATTCATCAGAGAATCCATGGATGGGAGAAACTATATGAAGATACTATCGATAATGTGTGTGTTTACAGTTTTTTTTTTAAAAGAAATTGCACCATGCATCAAAATTTACACAAGTGGGAAACTGAATACAGTATTTCTTGAAATATCTTTAACATGAAGTTAAACCTCCATATACTCAACTCTCACAAAGAGAAGTCCTATGAAAGCAGAGAGTATGAGAGAAACTTTTAAGAATATTTCCTCTCTCCTAGGACATCAGAGAATTCACACAAATGAGCAACCTTATAAATGTAAAGAAGGTAGGAAAACTCAAACAAGTCACACTTCATTTACGTCAGAGAACTCACAGAGGTGGGAAACCCTATAGTGTAATGGATATAGAAAAACCTACTGGAAGATAAACCTCCGTGAACCTCAGAGAACTCATTCAAGTGAGAAACTATGAATGGAAAAAAACGAAGAAAAACTTTCAACCACAAGTTGCCTATCACTGTACTTCAAAGGTAAGAAACTACAAAAATGTAAGATATAGCTGGGCGCTGATGACTCATGCCTGTAATCCTAGCTACTCAGGAGGCTGAGATCTGAGGATTGCTGTTTGAAGCCAGCTGGGCAGTGAGACTCTTACCAGAAAAAGCTGGAAGTGGTGCTGTGGTTCAACATGCATTTTTTGAACACAATGAGATAAAATTAGATGAAAACAAGATAAACAATAGAAATTATACAAATAGGTGGAAATTAAACAAGAAGCTCTTGACCAGAGGGTCAATGAACAAACTAAAAGGTAATTTAAAAAATTGTGGCCAGGCGCTGGTGGCTCATGCCTGTAATCCTAGCTATTCAGGAGGCTGAGATCTGAGGATCACAGTTCAAAGCCAGCCCAGGCAGGAAAGGCCATGAGACTCTTATCTCCAATAAACCACTAGAAAACCAGAAGTGGCTCTGTAGCTCACGCAGTAGAGTGCTCACCTTAAGCTGAAGAGCGCAGGGACAGTGCCCAAGCCCATAGTTCAAGCCCCACAACTGACCCCCCCCCAAAATAAAATTGTGGCCACAACTAAGAAATGGAAACAGCATGCTAAACCCTAGGATACAGCAAAAACAGTGCTAAGGATGAAATGACAGTTGTGAACTTTTATATCAAAAGTACAGGACCAGGAGTGCAGCTCAGTGGTAGAGTGCGTGCCTGGCATTTGTGAGGTCCTGAGTTTAATTCCCAACAGTGCAAACAAACAAGCAGCATTTCAACAACGCAATGCAGTGAGTTACCGGATGACGATCGAGGCAGGCATGGTGGTGTACATTTGTAATCCCAGCAGTTGGGAGGCCGCAATAGGAGGAGCATGAGTTTAAGGTGCTTCAGGAAGAAGAAGCCAAAACCTAACAGAAAACAGACAAAGGATCGGAGTAGAAATAAATGAAATTGAATCTAAAGAATCCACATGGTTAGGGGCTGGGAAGGTGCCTTGCATGCATGAGGCCCTGGATTCGATTCCTCAGCACCACATAAGCAGAAAAAGCTGGAAGTGGCACTGTGGCTCAAGTGGTAGAGCGCTAGCCTTGAGCTGAAGAGCTGAGGGACAGCACCCAGGCCGAGTTCAGGCCCCACAATCGACCGAAACCCCCTCCCCCCAAAAAAGAATACATATGATTAGAAATGGTGGGTTTAAAAAAAATAGAGTAAGACCTAAATGAATAAAATCAGAGTTAAAAAACATTCTACTTTATATCACCGAAGTTCAGAAGTCAGGGATATTAAGAACAAGTACATGCTAACAAACTGATAACCTAGAAGGAACTGATAAATTCTTGAAAGTTTGAACTATAAAAAGTACAAAATCTAAACACACATATAGTGAGCAATAAAATAAAATCTGTAATAAATCAGTCTCAAGATTAGCCTAAGATTGGATGGCTGTACTGTAGTCTCTTAAACTTCTGAGAAAAAAGATCACAAAATTGGAGCTGAGAGAGTACATTTATACAAGTTTTCTAGAGCCAAATCCATACTTGTATAGTGAGCCATTTTATTTTTTTAAACAACACAAGTTATCTTCCCATCAATTATGTATAAGTGCATCTCTACCTGTGTGGACAGGAGTGAACACTCACACACATTTTCTTGTGTACTCAACTAAGAGAGACTAGCTGTGGAGACAGCTTCTGCCTTGATATTGCTGACAGATTGAAAGCCATTGACAGCATACACCTTTTCTTTTTTTTTTGGTCTGGTCGTGGGGCCTGAACTCTGGCCTGGGCGCTGTCCCTCAGCTCTTCAGCTCAAGGCTAGCGCTCTACCACTTGAGCCACAGCGCCACTTCCGGCTTTTTTCTTTTTGCCTATGTGGTGCTGAGGAATCGAGCCCAGGGCCTCATGCATGCAAGGCAAGCGCTCTACCACTGAGCCACCTTCCCAGCCCCACAGCATACACATTTTCTTCCCCGACTCTTAAGCATCCTTATGAATGCACCCTTAGCCAAGAAAGAAACACTGTGAGCATACCCTGGCTCAGCCCGTGTCTTCACGGTGGAGGGGGCATTGGAGCTGGAGGTATGCACAGCACTGCATCTAGCAGGTTGGGCTAGAGGTGTGGGAAGGGCCAGGCGGCTCCTTGCCGTTCCCTGCCCTGCTCCGTTTTCTTTCTTCCTGACCATCAAATGGAGTGAGTGTCGACGTATCAAATCCGCATGATACACCCAGACTTAGAAAGCTTGTGATTTATACAGAACTCTATCACTCTCTTCTTTTTTTCTCCGAACGAAATCAGAAGTTGTGGTCTCTACTGCTACTAATATAATTGTTCTCCACGCTATTGTAGCAAGTATCTAGCTTCTGACAAGATGTATTTTGTTATAGAAAGGCGTTTTAAGAGGCCGCATCATCATAACCTACATTGTCTTTAAGGTAAAGCATGAGATGGACCCATATTTCGAGATTAGGTGGTATTTCTCCCTTTTTCTCTCATGCCACACATGTGAGATAACATTTATCCTCTCTTCCTTTGGCCCCTAAACACCTCTTGTTGCTTAGGTTACACACGCAGATTTCTAGGCTAGTCCATGTGTGACTACTGATTTAATGTTAACCAGTTGGGTTTTAGGAAAATTGGGAGTATAAGGGATACTTTCTTAGAACAATGTTTTATTTTTTGTTGGCCCTGGGGCTTAAACTCTGTTCCTGAGCTGCTTTTCCTCAAGGCTAAAACACTACCACTTGAGCCACAGCCCCACGTCTGGCTTTTTTGAGTAGTTTATTGGAGATGAGTCTTACCTTTCCTGCCCAGGATGACTTTGAACTGCAATCTTCAGATCTCAGCTCCTGATTTTGCATTTTTATTTTGCAAAGCAATGGACCCACAGGTCCGTTCAAACTGCAGAGAGAAGGTGAAATTGGCAGTAAAACTCACCATTTGTAGCTTTCTGGGCTTAGTGCTCTTGCTGGCAGTAGAGTCTCTGTAGAGCAGCCTTCATGTCTCTGTTCCTCAGACAATAGATAACTGGATTCGAAGCAGGTGTGAGGATGGAGTAGAAAATCGATGCCATATGACCTTGGCCTGGGGAATACTGACAAGCTGACCTCGGGTATGTGAAGCTTCCAGTTCCATAACCCAAAAGGACTGTGGCCAGGTGAGAAGAGCAGGTAGAAAGGCTTTCCTCCTCCCATCCGCGGAGGGCATCCGGAGGATCGTAGAGATGATGAAGACATCGGAGAGCAGCGTGAGGCCGAAGGCACTCCTGAGTGTGCAGCTGGCCACGGCAAAGCCCACCTGCTCATTGTGGTGGAAGTCAGTGCAGGAAAGTCTCACGACAGGAGGGATATCACAGAAGAAATGCTCAACCACATTGGGTCCACAGAAAGGAAGGGAGAGGGTGCTGACAGTCTGGAAGACTGAGTAAATGCCCCACAGAGCCAGGCCACGACTACCAGTTCAGAGCAGAGTCTCTGGTTCATGGTGGTCCCATAGAACAGAGGCCTGAGGATGGCCAGGCACCGGTCAGGAGCCATGGCGGTGAGCAGAAAGCTCTCAGTGGCAGCAAAGCTGAGTCACACATTCAAAATAGGAGATGACCCCAGAGCCTGTGAAGGAGGTAGCCCGTGCTCTGGGGATGGTGGCCGAGGCATAGCACATATCCAGAAATGACACGTTCTTCAGGAAGAAGTACATGGGGGAGTGGAGCCTGCTGTCTCTAGTCACAGCCAGCATAATGGAGAAGTTCCCCAGGAGGCAGAATGTATAAACAATCAAGAAAAATAGGATGATCACAAATCTCAATTCTGGAACATCTGAACAGCGCGTGGGATGAATTGAGTCACTCTAGTCAGATTGGACATGTCTCCTCTTGGAAGTGTGTTCAGATTCCGTGGCCACCACAGCTAAGTGAGGAACAGGAAAGGGAGAACAGGATGAAGTGTTTACTTTGTCCACAGAAATTCATCTTCTGGGGGCTGGGAAGGTGACTCAGTGGTAGAGCACTTGCCTTGCATGCATGAGGCCCTGGGTTTGATTCCTCAGCACCACATAAGCAGAAAAAGCTGGAAGTGGCGCTGTGGCTCAAGAGGTAGAGCGCTAGCCTTGAGCAAAAGAAGCTCAGGGACAGCGCCCAGGCCCTGAGTTCAAGCCCCAGGACTGGAAAAAAAATTATCTTCTGACAGTGGAGCAGTCAGCCCTAGGCATTGGCTTGTTTGAGTGATCTCACCCCCATGTGCCGCACGAGTATTTTGATGAATCACTTTGACACATTTGCTTCAAGTCAACTGATCAAATCACAGTGATGGATGAGTTATGCCACTGTAGATGAGAAAGGGATTCAGTTGAGAGGGAGGAGAGAGGGAAGGGGACAGTTAGAACTGAGGAGGAAAAGGGAAGGGAATACTTGCCAAAATCTTCCTCTTAAATTTTACATGGCTTGGGGTAAGGGACAGTCTCCCATATTTCCTCTTCTATATGTTGAGACAATTAGACCCATCATTAATGCCGAATTCCTTCCCAACACTAATTTCCCATAGCCTTCACGAGTCTGTAATTTTATTTCTCCTGATTAGAACTTTCTTCTCCTGCTTCCTTGACTAGGGTTAGTTTCTTTGTTTTTCTCTAAACCACTGATTTTCTTGAAAATTATTTTCATTGTTCTTGCTGACTAGTTTAAAAATAACTTCAATAGCCCCCATGGAAATGATATGATTAAAGTACATTTGATGCCTATACCTGTCCAATATAGGATGTTCAAATATTTAATATTGGAAATACAAGAAATATGTGTATTTAATATATAGTTATACATTACATGATATATATTTATATATAACCACACACTAAAATATATAAGAAAAATAGTAGCCAGGTATTAGTGGCTCACATCTATAATCTTAGCTACTCAGGAGACCAAAATTCAAGGATCACTGTTCAGAGCTGGTCTGTGCAGACAAATCCATGCTATAGTATTATTAAAATGTCACTGTCCCAAGCCAGGCACCGGTGGCTCACGCCTGAAATCCTAGCTACTCAGGAAGCTGAGATCTGAGGATCGTGGTTCAAAGCCAGCCCAGGCAGGAAAGGCTGTGAGACTCTTATGTCCAATAAAACCCACTAGAAAACGGGAAGTGGTGCTGTGGCTCAAGTGGTAGAGCACTAGCCTTGAGCTGAAGAGCTGAGGGACAGCGCCCAGGCCCAGAGTTCAAGCCCCATGACCGACCTCCCCCCCCCCAAAAAAAAAAGTTACTGTCCCAATTTGATTTTAAATAAAAGACTCAAGTTCTCCTTGTGACTCGCTTTCTTTTATTAAATAATAAAGTATAAAATAAATAATGAAAACATGGGATTGTGCTTCTGGGCCTATCTCAGTTGACTTAGGATGGTGTCCTCTAGATTCATACATGGTGTTGCCAATGACAGGATTTCTTTCTTTTTAAAATTCTGTATAAGGGCTGGGAAGGTGGATCAGTGGTAGAGCACTTGCCTTGCATGCATGAGGCCCTGAGTTCAATTCCTCAGCACCACATAAGCAAAAAAAAGAAAAAGAAAAAAATTCTGTATAATATTCCATTGTGTGTCTGTGCTGTACCTTTCCCCTCTGTGCTGATATTGGGGCTTGAACTCAAGGCTTGTGTATTGTCCCTTAGCTTTTCTGCTCAAGATGGTTCTCTGCTACTTGAGCCACAGCTCTCCTTTCAGCTTTTTGCAGGTTAATTGGAAATATCAGCCACATGGATTTATCTGCCCAGGCTGGCTTTGAACTTTGAGTAGCTAGGATTACAAGTTTGAGCCACTGGCTCTTGGCTTTATGCCCTACTGTCCATAATGAGCACTTGGATTATTTCTGCAACTTTTCTGTTCTTTGATGAAAACGGCAGTTCAGCATAATGATTTAAATTACTTTGGAGTTGCTGGATCATATGATAGTTCTATTTTAGGATGATGAATATATTTATCTTCATTTGACCATTCCACAAATGCATGCATGCATTGAACTATCATTTTGTACTTATTTTTAATTAAAATTTAAATTAAGCCAAACAACACTAAGAGCTAGTACCAGTGGCTTATATCTGTCATCTTAGCTACTCAGGAAAGAGAGGTCTAAGGACCTCCATTCAAAGCCAGACCAGGCAGACGAATCTGAGAGACTCTTATGTCCAATTATTCAGCAAGACAGGCCAAAAGTAGTGCTGTGGTTCAAGTTGTAGAGCACCAGCTTTGGGTGAAAAAACTAAGTGAGAGTATGAAGCCTTGAGTTCAGCCTGATGCTAGCACACAGACAAGACAGACAGCCAAAAATCAATAAAAAATATGGTAAATACTTAATCCAGATCTGAATGAACGATAGGTCACATATATCAGAAGAAGATATTAGGTTAGGTGTGGTAGCACATGCCTGTAATCACAGCACTCAGTCAGCTGAGGTGTCTGTGACACCCTGCCTGAAAACCAACGCCACACATATATACATGCATAGATGTGTTTATACACTTATTTCATTCATTCTTTCTCGGCTCTGTGTACTCTGCTACAGTTTTTGAATTTTGCTAAGGAAATATTTCTTGTGCAAATATACATACATGCATTCAAGTCAGAAGTCTAAAAGTCTGACATTTTGCTATTTGAAGAATTTCCTCTATCTGTGGTGAAAAATTCAACTTTACTTGAATCCCTAGACTGCTAGTCAACATGTCTACCCCAAACGCCTCTCCCACAACCCTTCCAGCCAGGGAGACCCTCATCTGCCCATTTTAGAGAGAATGCAAGTGGCTCTCTTAGGAAAAGAGACGAGGCGAGATGTAAAAAGTCAGCCTTTTCCTGAGTCTTTTATTGTCTTCAGCCCACTTTCCTCACATACCTACTTTCCTAGAAGATGCTAACCGGTGACAGAAATGCTCCACCAAGGCTCATGCTGCTTTCCTTGGTTTGTGGATGCACGCATTCCAAAAGGTTGGTAGCACATTTATTTTCATTTGTGTAAGGATGTGCATGTAATTTCAAAACAGTGTGTTACTTTATGAATCATAAAACATATCAAGATGTAACTTAGTTTTCAGAATTTGAAGGTGAAGCCAGAGGTGTAGGGCTCAAGTTGTCATACCGTCGAGTGGCTTTTTGCTTTCTTTTGAGGTATTGTTGGGTAAAGAAGAGTCAGTCAGTCAACCAGTGTGACCTGAGTAGAGGTGTATTTTTCTCCTGAAGGCTCTTTTTAGAGCTTTTCTTGGAATTCCACCTACTCTCTTGCCTGAGCTATTCCATCCAGTGCATTTCCTTTGAGGTCTTGTTTCTCTCTCCTCAGACTACTGGTCTGTTTCCCAACCTTGGTTCTTACTTCAGTTTACAAGAAAAGATACACCTAATTTTTGCATCATTTAGTTTTGCAAAATTTCCACAAAGACTCTGCCCTAACCACAGACTTCACAGGAAGGCAATCTCTCCATGGCCACAGACGGTTATTTAACAGTTCTAACCTCAGCTCTCTAATGTTGAGCCTGCATATAAAAGCGTTCCATGTAAACAGTATTCTGTGAGGATTTAATGGGGCGGTAGTGTGGTATACATACTCAATGCATTTGCACAGCTGATTTTTCTCTCTCCATTTGGGATTTTTGAAGACAATTCCATGTTTACACCGTTGGCATCTGTCTTGACTGAATTCTTTTTTTTTTTTTTTTGGGTCCGGTTGTGGGGCCTGAACTCTGGGCCTGGGCGCTGTCCCTCAGCTCTTCAGCTCATGGCTAGCGCTCTACCACTTGAGCCACAGCGCCACTTCCGGCTTTTTTCTTTTTGCTTATGTGGTGCTGAGGAATCTAACCCAGGGCCTCAGGCATGCAAGGCAAGCGCTCTACCACTGAGCCACCTTCCCAGCCCCTTGACTGAATTCTTATGAATAAAGCCTGGTCCCTACTTCTAAATGTATTTATAAAAGAAAATATACATTAAATTCAAAGGCCAATATCATTTGTGAACGTAGTTGAGGAGAACATGATAGTAAGATACCCAATTCTCCATTTTCATCCTTACTAGGAAAAATAAAGATGGATCAACTCAGTTAAATGAACCATTTCAAGTTGTCAGTAATCTGGAATAAACTTGAAGATGGCAGAACAGCTTTAGAAAGAATTAGCCATGATGTTTATTCCTGTCTTATGAAGGAGCAGAAATGTTGCTGTACATAAACTGAAAATACACAAAGGGGCAGTGGTGAATTGAGCTGAGTAGCGGTGATGTAGGCAACCCACACGGCCATAGTCTGTGTCTGATTTCTTGCCCTGCAACTCTCCTAAAAGGTATGGAGGTCAAGACAGCAGGGCCTGCTCACACTGAAGAACGGGTAGGTCTATTCTGGTCTCACCTGGAGGGCCGAGGCTCGCTTTCCTTTCTGGCTGTCCAGGTGGAGGGAGGGAGGGCAGGGCTGCTTCAGTCATTAGGGTCAGCGCGTGCCAGCGAGGAACCGCTGGAGATGCGGGCGGAGCGGGCGGACTTCCTGTTGTTTGTCAAGTAGACACTGGGATTAAGTTCCCTTCTGGCTCACCTGGAAAACAAGGGACTCACTCTGAAGTCTCTAGGGAGCTTACTTGGAAATATTTTTTGTTAGGTGTCACTGGAGAGCTTCAGTCCAGTACCATTGTCTGAGAGTTCTGAGCATCTCCTTTGGGTAATTTGTGGAAATTTGGAGGAAAAAAAATCCTGTGGAGTCATGAAAATGCCAGTTAATGAAAAACTGAAAATACATCCAGAAAAGGCTGATGATGTGGAAGTATTTGGGAGATCATGCAGAATATTTTGAGGTGTACTAGGTTGGGTAGGGGACCACATGTCTGTAATCACAGCACTCAGTCAGTGAAGCTAGTCTGGGATATACGGCAAGACCTTGTTTCAAAACAAACACCATATATAGATGCATATCTGTATATATATATACCCATTTCATTCATTCTTTCTCAGCTATACAGTTTGTTTTTTGAGTTTTACTAAGGAAATGTTTCTTGTGCAAATATACATACATGCATACAAATCAGAAGTCTAAAAGACAGTGATATTTTGCTATTTGAAATTCAAATTTCATGTACCTATGATGAAAAATTCAACTTTACTTGAATCCCTAGACTACTAGCCAACATGCCACCCCAAATGCCACTCCCACACTTCCAGCCAGGGAGACCCTCACTGCACATTTTGGAGAGAATGCAAGGGGCTGGGCCAGCCAGCAGCATCTCTTCTTGGATAAGAAGCTCCCTGTGTCTACTCACAAGGAGAAACTGCCTTTGCACCTTTCAGGGAAGTGTGGTAGCTCTTCATGTACACAAGTGCAACGTATTGTTAAAATATTTAATTAGCACATGGGAGCTGTGACTTTTCAGTGCTTGTATACAATGACCCAGTCAACTTTTCCTTCTCCATTCCTCCCCCTCCCCCTCGCCACTCTTCTTAACACAGTTTCAGCAGGTTTCAGGTTCTATTTTCATACGGACATATAATGTACTCACCTGTGTTCACCCTCCTTCACCCTCTCCATTAGCTCTCCAAGTCCCTGATGGTGTCTGCCCTCAAGGGAGCAGGGATTATTTTTCTTTCATTCTCTTTTTTCATTTTAGTATAGACACATGAATAAGAAACACATGAAAAATAGTTAGCATTCTTAGCCATAAGTGCAAATCAAAGCCACGTTAAGATTCCATCCTATCCGTCAGAATGGTCATCATAAGGAGACACGGTGAGGCTGTAGGTAAAAGGAACTATTATGGGCTGGGATGTGGTTTAGTAGTAGAGTGCTTGCCTACTATGCCTGAAGCCCCGGTTCAATTCTTCAATACCACATAAACTGAAAAAGCTAGAAGTACTGCTGTGGCTCAAGTGGTAAAGCACTAGCCTTGAGCAAAAGAAGGTCAGGGACAGTGCCCAGGCCCTGAGTTCAAGCCCCAGGACTGGCAAAAAAGGGACTATTATGTGCTTTTGGTGGGAATGTAAATTAGTGCAGCTACTGTGGAGGTTCCTAACACAAAATAGAACTACCCTATGACTCTTCTATGCTGCTCTAGGCATATATCCAAAGGAGTGTAAGTCAGTAAACAAGAAACATACTCACACTCCCATGGTTATTGAAGCTGTTCACAATAGCTGAAGTGTGGAATCGCTGGTCATTTTGGACATGTGGATTCAAGCAGAGGCTCTGACGAGCCAAGTCAACCCAAAGCAGCACCCTGCTGAACTGCCACGCATCAGCAGAGACTTCCACACGCATATAATGTTTCAGAGAAGCTTAGCGGTATCAATGCTTGACCCAAGAAATCCAACAGCTTTTTTTTTGGCAGAGAACAGGTCTGCATAGCAGCCACACAGAGAGACTACTTCTGCACGGCTCAGATGGACTTCACCCAGAAGGCAGGAAGTGGCTCCGTCTAACTCAAAACACCCAACAACCCCAGCTAGGCAGAAGTCTTCTACCTCTCCCCGCACTTCAGAGACGCTTCACACTAGACTTGCTTCCTGTGGGAGGGCAAATGGGCACGCGTTTCAGCCAAAGCTTCCCTCCATAGGTCTATCTCGAGAGACAGACCATCATCAATTGGCAATTAGAAGCCAGCTTGCAGCCCTGTAGAACCACAGATCACAAATAGCTGCATCGATGGACCAGACAGCATAGTTTGTGAGAAACTTGGCCAGAAGAGCTCTAGTACGTAGAAAGTAGCGCTTCCAAATAGTAAAGCCCAGCTTATGGTCACTGGACAGTGGGGTCCAGCAAGCACCGACAGGCTACCTCGATGCCAGGGCGCCACAGACTTTCAGTGTGCAACAGTTCAAGATCTGTGAAGCACGGTAACATGAAACATAGACGGTGAGGGGAGTCTGTGATAAAAGCAACACATACCACAGCTGAGAGATACAAAGTAAAGCATTAGAAAGTACTGTTTTATTACTGAAATAAAACAGACTTTATCAGTGAGCTGGTAACTTGCCTGAGGCCAAGAACTGATTCACCACGTACACCACAGCCTCACTGGTCACTGCCTTCATTAATTCACGTCCCTCGGCGCTAGCCTCCCTCGGCCTTTTAGAACCCAAGCTCTGTGAAGGCTGCATTTCCCCAAGGGCATGCCTAAGAATGAATCTAGAAATCACGGGCCAGGCACTGTGGCCACCACTTATTAACGACACAAGAGACTCATCACTATGTGTTGACTCTGCCCGACATCTCTGGGCGGAGAACACCCACAGGACACCCACGCGGGGTCAGTGACAACCAAGCCGGTGGCTCGGTGGCTGCGTCACTGGGTGGAGGAGCCGAGGGGAAGTGCCACTCTAATGTCCACCTACGAAGGACAGGGGCCTGCGGTGCCCGGCCTCCTGGCATCTCTGGGAGAACAAGGATGGTTTCAAGAAGCGGAGTCTTAGAAGAACTGACTGGCAGAATCCTGGCAACCGGAATGGACAGTCATCAGCATGGGGACTGGTTGTGGGCGACGCTGGGCTTCCGTCTCTCCGTTGCTAGGGAGGAATCTGGAGTTACACAGCATTGGAAGTGGCGGCAGCAGCGGAGAGTGGTTTCATGGGTCCTCCCAGCTCTTGGGAGGTAAGGCAGGAGGATTCAGAGCTCCAAGCTAGCACACAGAGTGAGCTCTTGTCTTGAAAAAGGAAAGTCCCACCACCATCACCACCCCCCACCCAGACAAAGTTTTTGAAATGTATTTACCTTCGACTTTTAAAAAGCTGATGCTTGTGAAGTAGATATCTACCCTGCAGAAGGCTTAGATTGGGCCTACCTCACATACCGATCTGTTACACACTTCCAACGTTTACAATACTCCCTTGGGTGAGTTGAGGTGCATATGGTCAAAGCACTTTTGTATGTGTGCACGAAGATAAAAGAATGGACTGGAATTGTTTTCAGATGGGGCAGGGGACGAGGGAGTGGTAGGCAGGTGAATTCATCAAGGCATATTGTACATATGAATCGCAGTATCACAATAAACTCTCTTGTACAACTAACACAGGCTAGTGAGAATCTTTTCAGTGAGTTTTAGGTATGAGCACACTGTTACTGACTTTGACATGTGATGCAGTGGGTCTCTTGTACGTCCCCCTCTTATCTGGTAGAATATGCCTAACAGCTCCCCCGCCACCTCTGGCCTCTGCTAACCACCGTTTTCTCTGCTTATATGCATTCAATTCTCCCCCACCCCCCTTTTTTTGGGGTCTGGTCATGGGGCCTGAACTCTGGGCCTGGGCGCTGTCCCTCAGCTCTTCAGCTCAAGGCTAGCGCTCTACCTCTTGAGCCACAGTGCCACTTCCGGCTTTTTCTGCATATGTGGTGCTGAGGAATTGAACCCAGAGCCTCATGCATGCGAGGCAAGCGCTCTACCACTGAGCCACCTTCCCAGCCCTGGGCATTTAGTTTTTAAAGTTTACTTCATTTTACCTTTTTATCAGTTGTGGGGTTTGAATTCAAGGCCTGGGCGCTGTCCTGAGCTTTTTTGCTCTGCCACTTTGAGCCACAGCACCAGTTCCATTTTTTTGGTGGTTGATTAGAGAAAAGAATCTCATGGACTTCCCTTTGACCCTCAGATCTCAGCCTCTTAAGTAGCTAGGATTACAGGTGTGTGAGCCACCGGCGGGCACCCGGCTTTCCTTATGAGTTAACAACTATCTACCTCAATGAGCATCAGCTGACGATAAACATTTCATCTAGGGAATTTCAACTCCTCAGAGCAAACAAATGAGGTGAATGTAAAGAGCAAAGCTTTTAGTAGGAGGGTGGAGCCTGAGAGCGTTGTGGATGTGCGTGGGGACAGAAGTCAGATAGTGTGAGGTTACACATCTGAGTAGCAGTAACTAGTCATGCTGGTGACTCACAGAAAATTAAAATGACCTGTGAGGACGTCTTCAGCAGAAAAAATATCAAATTAAAGAATGAAGTAGACAAAAGAAAAAATATGAAATAGCTAAATAATAAAGGTTTATTTGTGTACTTCTGTATGTATGTGTGTATGTATGTATGTATGATCTGTGTGTCTTTTTTGTTCAAGCCTAGCACTCTACCACATCAACCATAGCTCCACTTCTAGCTTTTTTTGGTGCTTAATTGGAGTTATGAGTCTCATGGACCTTCATGTCTGGGCTGGTTTCCAATCCGGAAACTCAGATCTCAGCCTTCTGAGTGGCCAGGATTACAGGCATGAGCTACTGGTGCCTGGCTTGTTGCTCATTTTTTGTGAATCCTTAACCTGGTGTGTTAATATTACACTGATGACAATGTAAATTGTTGGTTTCCTAGTGGGGACACAGCCTAGGAACTAGGAAGTCTCACTAGAGTGTTTGGATAGAGCATTTGGAATAAAATTGAATTCCAGTCTCCAGCTTTCCTCAAAAGGTATACCAAATCATTTTTAAAGAAGCAAGAAAGATATGGAAATACAGTCATTTGCAGTGTGACTTATCTTGTGTATGGCGTTCCAACAGACCGCTAAACCAGACATCGGAAGTCAAGATCATTGCTCTATTTTCTATTTATTACGATTTGAATCTAATTCTACTTCAGGCCTCTGCTTAAATTCCTAGCACTAAAAAAAAGATTTATGTATATTATATGAGACTCTTCACAATTAGAACTGGAAACTTCCAAGATGAACCGCATGCATATGCTTTCACTAATCAATTTAGGTGACTACAAACTGTAATGATAACTGAAATTTCTTTTCTTCAGAGCTGTGTGTGCGTAGCAGTGGCTTTTTGCCGTGCTCTGTGTTGGCGGTGCCTTGCAGTGGGTGACAGCGTGTCACCCGGCGCAGGAAGGAGTTGAGCTGCTTCAGTCCCACCCTTCACTGTCCCGGCCTCTATGTGCTAGACTCCACCCGGTTTTTGAACAGGTGAGAGTAAAACTAATTTTTAGGTGAGCCAAATTAAGTCTCTAACGGCTGCTTCTTCCCGTGGGACACTTAGGGCTATTCCCACATTGCTGAGTGGTTCCGGAATCAGGTGGACAGCTTGCATCAGACCACGCGCTCCCCACCTGCTCCCTCGGGGCGGAGAGCACCACACGGGATAGCAGCGGCTAACGAGGCGAGCACGCACAGGAATAGCCTCGGAAATAACGAGGGAAGGTTTGGGAACTTAGAAAACTTTCTTTTTGTGTGTAAATGAACAATAGCCAGGGGACTTGTTACGCTAACAAGTAATGTTTAGAGTTCTGTCTCCTGAGGGCCCTTTCCTCTTACATCACACATAGTTAAGTCTAAAACATAAGTGAGTTCCTGGAGGAACACGCGGACACAGGGGTAGCGACCAGGAAGTGAGTGTCACCCTGGGACTGAGGGAGTATTGTCCCCAAGCATCTGCAGGAGGAACCGTGGAAGCGAAAAACAAATGAAGGTATTAGAGGATGCAGGAGTTGGCCTGAGCCTCAGTCACGGTGGCTCAGGGGCCTGCAGTGTGGCAGAACTTCTAGAGCTCAAAGCAGATAATCCTGTTGCCTTGCCATCAAGTTTTTTGAGTAACATGTAAATAGAACATTGGAAACAATTTTTTTGTTAAAGTAATTTGACTAGCGTCTTTCTACTCTTTAAGAAACACAGGGAAAACATCCTCAGAAGCGTTCCTCTTGCACATTCTTTGTTGTTGACATGGGTGTCAGCTGACTTTCAAAAGTATGCACTTCTTGGGGCATAAGATCTTTTTTGTTGCTTCAGGAAAAGAAAGAAAGAAAAATGAAATTAGGATTTGGTTATTGTGACTCACACTTTGTAATCCTAGCTACTCAAAAAGAGGACATAAGAAGGATTGTAGTTTGAAGATAGCAAAAATTGGAAGTGGAGGTGTGGGTCTAGTGGTAGAATACCAGCCTTGAGTGAAAATGCTAAGCAAGAGCACAAGGCCCTGAGTTCAAGCCCACTGTTCACTGTGCACATCCAGCAAAATGGGGAAACAAAATATTCACTGGGCGCAGCTGCGGCTGCTGCGTGTTCCTTGCCCCGCCCGGCACTTCTCCTCAGATGGCAGCCGCACAACCTTCTGACATTGCCTTCTTGTCTTGGTAAATCCCTAACCAGTCTTTACTTTTTCTTACTCTCCTGGCTTGGTAAATTTTTACCAACCCTTGGCTCCAAAAGTCCGTGGTAAAGCGGAAAGACTGCTGACCATGGTCTATCTTTCTGAGGCTTTCTCTCTCCTTTCCCTATCCCTGCGTCCTACGCGGGTGAGGAGCTGGCTGCTCTGCCCTCTCCATTTCCAGTTCCTCACACGTTTACTTTCAAATCCTCTTATTCACACCTCAGGCAACATCTGCCCCGAGGAAGGACTGTTTCTGTGTGTAGAGGACTCAGTACTGGTGGTTAAGTCCTTCTTGTCCCTACCCTTCTTTGGTTCAATCTGGACAGAACTGTGTAGGTTCACTTCCTGTTGGAGAGACTTCTCACCCCCAAGTGAATGACACCTTGCAGCCCAGAGCTGTCCTCCACTCCAGGGCCCTTTGATTCCATCAGCTCATTAGAGGCCATAGTGGACCCAGCCCCTCCAGCTGATTGAGCCCTTTCTCTCCACACAGGACACCCAGGGAGACTTAGAGCACTGGACTCCCCTCTTCTGACAGGGGGGGCGTTACTTCTGACTCACCATGTGCCGCATTCTCCAACACTGGGTTGATTTGATCCTCAAATGCTTAAAAAACAAATCTAAGGGCTGGGAAGGTTGCTCAGTGGTAGAGCGCTCGCCTCGCATGCATGAAGCCCTGGGTTTGATTCCTCAACACCACATAAGCAGAAAAAGCCAGAAGTGGTGCTGTGGCTCAAGTGGTAGAGTGCTAGTCTTGAGTTGAAAAGCTGAGGGACAGCGCCCAGGCCCAGAGTTCAGCAGGCCTCATGACCAACCAAAAATCCCCACAAAAACCTAATCATTCCTTGTCTAAAAGTTTTCTGTGACTTAGCAATTAGAGGATGTGGGGCAAATTTCTTTTTTTTTTTTTTTTGGTCAGTCGTGGGGCTTGAACTCTGGGCCTGGGCACTGTCCCTCAGCTCTTCAGCTCAAGGCGAGCGCACTACCACTTGAGCTACAGCGCCACTTCCGGTTTTCTGGTGGTTCATTGGAGATAGGAGTCTCACGGTCTCTTCTGCCCGGGCTGGCTTTGAACCGCGATCCTCAGATCTCAGCCTCCTGAGTAGCTAGGATTACAGGCATGAGCCACCAGTGCCCGGCTTGTGGGGCAAATTTCTTAAATTTTTGTTACCATGTTCAAATTTTGTGTTTTTTAAATGTGCCCCATGATTTTCCTTCCTATTTTGCTTCTAAATCAAACTTTGATGGGGAAAATAATTTTTTTAATTTTTAATTTTTCTACCAGCAATGGAGCTAGAATTTAGGGCCTCATCTTCTTGTTTAGCTTTTTATGCTCACGTCTGGCACTCTACTGACTAGCTATAGCTCAAACAGTCTACTGTGTTGGCTCTGAATCATGATTTTCAGATTTCAGCCTTCTGGGTAGCTTGAATTATAGGTGTAACTGGAAAGAATTTCTATTGCATATTTCATTATATATATGTATATATATATCCAGAATCACTACTTGAAATTTTAAATTATTTTAATCTCTTTGCCAAATTCCTCCAATACATTGATTTTTCTTCAAAACAGTGATTTGATTTTAAATTCTTCCTGTGATCATACATCTTCCTTTAGGGTTGTTGTTCCTTGATTCACACTAAATTCTGTGTGTTGAAAGTCCGTTTATTCCAGCCCTTGATGTCCTCTGTCTGTCTGTCTGTCTCTCATCTCACAGGGCCTTTCCTGCCCAGGGTGGTTTCAAACCATGATCCTCAGTTCTCAGCCTCCCAAATGGCTAGGGTTACAGGTGCGTGCCCCAGCATACGGCCGTGCTCATCTTGGTGCAGTGTGTGCCAGTCCCTGTGTCCTCAGTTAATTGAACAACCACCTCTCCACCCCCCAAAAAGCCCACTGTCTAGAACTGGACAGCAGAGGGCAGCCAAAGCACAGGCTGGCAAGCTTCTACCACCAATGAGTGTGCAGGCGGGGGTGCCTGACTAAAATAGGCCGCACCGGTTAGCTGCCTCCAGGGACTCCGGGGCTCACTTCTGTAATGCAGTGCTGCTGGCCAGCCGCTCTGACTGGAATGAAGAGCGGGCACTGCTGTCCTCTCCGTGGCCATTTTCAAGGGCTTCAGCCTGCCGTCACTCACAGCGCCTCCCTGTGCTGAATTACAAGCTCACAGGTGGCACAGTTTTCTCCAGACTTCTTGGACTTACCGAAAGATTGACGCCAGTGACTGGGGATTCGGTTCTTGTATCCCTTCTCCATTCAGGTATCTGTGGAGCACTGCAGATTTTGTCATACAAGGCCGAGACTGAGATTATCCTTTAAAAAAACAGGAAAAAAATTCCTTTCAATAATATTCTTGGTAGAGAAAATGGATATGTCCCTCCAGCTCCCTTGAATGCTGTTATTATTATTTTTTAATCGGTCGTGGGGCCTGAACTCTGGGCCTGGGCGCTGTCCCTCAGCTCTTCAGGTCAAGGCTTGCGCTCTACCACTTGAGCCACAGCGCCACTTCCGGTTTTCTGGTGGTTAATTGGAGGTAAGAGTCTCACAGACTTTCCTGCCTGGGCTGGCTTTGAACACAATCCTCAGATCTCAGACTCCTGAGTAGGATGGCAGGTGTGAG
Source organism: Dipodomys spectabilis (assembly GCF_019054845.1). NCBI lineage: Eukaryota > Metazoa > Chordata > Mammalia > Rodentia > Heteromyidae > Dipodomys > Dipodomys spectabilis. The sequence goes on along the minus strand of NW_024871173.1, from coordinate 188,556 downwards.
CCACCGGCGCCCTGCTTTGAACACTGTTATTCTATGGGACATATCTACCCTGCTACCCTGGGAACAGGACCTCTTGGTTATAAAGCTCCATTTCCTTTATGTTTTGCGTTTGTTTCTTCTCTGCTCAGTGGCCCAAGAAACTGTCAACAGCCGCAGTGATAAGTGCTAGAATATTATTTTTCTTTTCCTCGTCATCCTCTTCTTCCTCCTCCCCCCTTCTCTCCCTTCCCCCTCCCCCTCTTCATCTTCATTCTTTTTGTGTATGTGCTGGTCATGTGGCTTGAACTCAGGGCACTGTCCCAGAGCTTCTTTGGCTCAAGGCTAGCACTCACTCTACCACTTGAGTCACAGCTGGGCTTTTGTTTTTTTGGTGGTTAATTAGAGCTAATAGTCTCACAGACTTTTCTGCTTAGGGACGGATTAGAACTGTAATGGTTTCAAGCTGCAATCCTCAGATCTCAGCTTCCTGATTAGCCAGGTATATAGGTGTGAGCCACTGGTGCCCAAGTGACTATCATTAAAGTTATAAAAACAACAGATGAACAGCCTCAGAACTTAAACTTTGGTGTTTTTCGGTCTGGATTTATTTTTCAAACATTCTGTTGATTTCAGAGAAAAATGAAGCATAGTCTCCAGCTCACACTGGGAATAAAAATGGGAATAATATCATAAAATGGGAATAATATCTATCAATATTCTTCCCCCTTCTCCATGAGCTAGTGACTGTTATCTGTCACCAATTTTACTCTTATGGGGCTTCAATTTTAACTCCCTCTACTGACCATTTAACTAAGAAAAATCATATGGCAGGGCTCCTCTCTGCCCCATCTCCAATTTTAGACTAGCTCTATCTCTCCTTCTGAGAAAGCTCCTTAGAAAGGCACACCTTTGGTTCACACTTGTAATCCTAGCTATTCAGGAGGCAGAGATGATCACAGCCATTAAACTACTCTTGTCTCCAGTTAACCACCAACAAGCCAGAAGTGTAGCTGTGGTGAGCTGGAGAGCTAACCTTAAGCAAAAGCGTTTATGTCCTGAGACTGGCCGCAAAGGGTTTTCTCAGGCCTCTCCAGCACGTCACCACAGAGAAGGGTGTCTGCGCCCACCACCCCGCAGCGGCTGTGAGAGCGCTTTCCGAGGCGGGGTCTGTGAGGGTTGTGCAGCTCCCTGCAAGGTAGTGGAATATACATTTGTTTGTCCCACTTCCCCGACAACTCGTGAAGCCCTTAGAATCTCCCTGGTGACACCGTCTTTCTGAAAACGGATGATCGACTGCCCCTGCCGGCCCCTGGAAAGCCCACAGCAGGGAGAGGAGAGGAGTCCCCTGCCCACCGAGAGCCTGGCCACCCATGGCCAGGTGCACCGCCAGGCCTGTGACTCCTATGAAATGTCCAGCAAACTTCCCAGGACAGGATTTGATGCTTCCGAAGAGCTGCGCCCAGGAGGATCCTGGAAGGCGGCCAAGGAAGGGTGGGGAGCCCACTCACTCCCCATGTCCCCGAACCCTCTCCTGTCTGCGTAATGAGCCAGCACGTCTGATCTACACTGACTGGTCAGGAGCCAGGTGAAGCACACTGGGCTCTCACGAGGTCGGCCCCAGGATCTGTCAGCTCGCAGGTCTGCAGGTCCCGGCTGAGAGGGACAGCTGGAACTCAATGGAAGGAATGGCTCTCCTCTGGGCCCCTGCTTCGGAACCTGCTGCTTGCTGGGCGTGGAGAAGTTCCCCACACCCGTGACTCAGACACGGCCCATGTTGAGAACAGCAGCAGACACTGAGACTGGGTTTTTGACTCACTGGCTTTCCCCACCCCACGAGTGGACACGCAGGGGCGGTGTCCTTGGTCAGCGGGCTGGCTCCCTCTGCTGCTCCCACCTCCTCCCCTGTGAGACGCCTCGGCCCCAGCTCGTGGTGCTTGCTCAACTTGCTGAGTGCCCCATTAAATGAGAGCTACACCCACCGAGAATGTGCAATGAAGTCTAGATTGTTCTTATTGGTGGCGGGCAGTCTGCTGGGTGTGACCCTGCACTTGGTAATGATGTTTAACCAGATGATGTTTAACAAGACACAGCTTGCAAGATCAGGGCTCAGTTAGTTTTCTGGCAAGCATCTATGACTTTCATGGATATGAGGTCTTAGACCCCCATGATAACAACAAAAAACCAGGCTGCCAAGGGTAGAGTGGCAGAGAGGAGGCTGTAGAACTGTGCCGTTGTAGTTAGCCAGGAGAGATTTGGAAAGAAAGATGTAAGCAGTATTTGGAACAAACAAATGGGAAAGGTGGGTGGAGTTGGGAAGGAAAGGTCTAGATAACCAATGTTTGAACAAAGATCATGAAGGCTTTAAGCTGTCAACAAACGAATAGGAAGAGTCCCTGGAATCAGCAAGGCAATTATCAGGAAAAAACCAATTAATCCGATTCATTAATTTGATTCAATTGACTAGGAGATTCATCAAAATGATTTTATGGGTACTATTGAGTAAATTAGCTACAGAATATTGTAAACAGGTGAATGTATACAAATTATGGATTCATGTGTATGTATTTCACAAATATACAGATTTTAGTCTCCTGTATATGAGTTTTGCTATAATAGAAGATATGTGTTGAACAAAGAAATGGTTAAATATATGTGATTCTTAATCATCTGTTCAATTGTACAAGGCTACTGTACTTCATATTTTGTTCAGATGTTGGCACCTCATGTAGACAAATCTTACTACTTTATCCATTCACCCAGGGTTACTATTTTCTTACATTCTCTCATATGGTTTTGCATGCTCATGCGATTACAGGATAAAGGGGATTTTAGCTGCCTTCCCGGTTGGACTCTTCAGAAAAAGTTAGCCTTGAATGAGCACAGGCCAGCAACTGAGTGTCTCAGTCACAGTCTGGCACAGTGGAGTGAGCAGTACCCAAGGGGTCTATGTCATACTACTAGCATGCTAAAAGCAGACAGCACAACAAAACCTGATATTGAGCTCTTTATTTCTGTGTAGTTTCAATTTCATAGGAACTTAGCATCAAAGTAAAGAGTAGAATTAATGCCCATAATCCTTCATGAAGATTCACCCACTGTTAACACTCCTACTCTTTTTGCTCTATCACTCGGAATACTTTCTTATCAGTTGACCACCTCATTATTGTTTTCTTCAAATATCTGATTATGGGTTTTCTAGTCAGAAGAGATGAGAAAGTATCAGAGAGCACTTATTGTAACCAGAAGCTATAGTATCACTACGATGCAATTGTGTGAGGATTTTGAAAAGGGAAAGGAGTTTGGAATGGAAGAACTTTGCAGTACAATGAAGCAATTCCTGGAAAGCCAGAGGAGAAACAATAGCATAAGACCGTGAACAGAAGATGGCGGAGAGAAGGAAAGGAAGCCATTCAGACTAAAATTCCCTACTTCATTGTTTCCTGAAAGAAGGTCTCACTGTGAATGTTTTCTTCAGAGCCCTGGTGACACTGCTGTTCCGAAGACTGTAGATCAGAGGGTTTAACACCGGTGTGAGTATGGTGTAAAAGACAGACACCACCATGTCCTTCTCAGGGGTGTGGTAGGAGCCGGGGAGCATGTAGGTGTAGATGGCAGCACCGTAGAAGAGAAGGACCACGGTCATGTGGGAAGAGCAGGTGGCCAGGGCCTTCTTCCTGCCCTCTGCTGACTTCATCCTGTGCACGGTGAGGAGGACCAGCGCATAGGAGGTGGAGATGACCGTGACAGGGATGAGCAGCATGAGGACGCAGCACAGGTACATGAGCGTCTTGTAGAGCGAGGTGTCTGAGCAGGAGAGCTTCAGGACCGCGGGCACCTCGCAGAAGAAGTGGTGGATCTCTCTGGACTTGCAGAACGGGAAGGTCATGGTGACTGGGGTGAGCATGAAGCCGTCCACAGAGCCCAGGACCCAGCAGCCCAGTGCCAGGACCAGACAGGCCTTGCGGCTCAGGAGGACAGGGTACCGGAGCGGATGGCAGATGGCCGCATAGCGGTCATAGGACATGGCGGCCAGGAGGAAAAACTCTGCACCTCCTAGTGTCAAATACAGGAACATCTGTACCCCACATCCGGAGACAGAGATTGTGTTAAAAACAGAAAGGTGCCTTTTCAGACGAGGGCCTATGAAGCCCCGGCTCCTCCTTCCCGTGGCTCCGCGCCTCTCCCGTGTGGAGCAGGGTGGGGTGGAAGGGCAGGGATCCCGGGCAGGGGCAGGGGCTGAGGGCGGGAACAGACGTGTGCCCCTGCCTGCTCCTGGCTGCCTTTAGTCCTGGGTGCTCGGTGCCTTGAAGCACCTGTAAAGATAGCAGTGTGTGGTATTTTTCCTACACCCTGAAAATGTGGCGTGGGAGACCTGGGCGGGCACACTGGGAGACACGCAGAAGGCAAGGTCACAGGCCCCTCACAAGTACACAGAGCTACGTCCCCAATCTCAGGCAATCTGTGTGTTCTTGAAGATGGAGAGGCCTGGACCACAGTCTGTGGTGCTCTTGAGATGAAATGATCTTTGACACTACTTGCCAAACGCTCAAGGATTTTTGCTCTTTCAATGTTCATGTGGTGACGGTCGCTGTGGGAACCGGGAGTCAGGCTAATCAACTCTTTTTGAACCATGGATTTAGCATCCAAGTCCAAGGTACCAAGTGGATTCAAGGAGAGTGGTAAGAATCACACAGGCTTCCAACAATGGCTGAGAAGAGATACACAATGACGCTTTCTCATTTTTAAGGCCTATGTATGAGAACACATATTATCTTTTGGTTTATCCAGAATCTTACACTAAATGTTGGGGAAAATGCCAAAGGTCGGGGGTGAATGGCTAGAAAATGAACGTGATTGATTGTCTGAGAGGCTCTGGGTGGGAGTTTGGGAACAGACACTTGCTGAATTCAGTGTTCAGTGAAGAGCCTGTCGGTCTTGAGCATGGACGGATTGGGGGCCATTTTGAAGAGGACATCTACAATACTGTGGAGGAAATGAAAACCAATGACAAAAACAAAACTCTAAGAAAACTTGCCTCCTACTTGGCACACTGGTACAAGTTGGTGGGAGCTCACACGTGACAAGTTATCTCACCTGGACCATTGTATAGACGATCGTCGGGACGAGGGTTCAGCGGACACACGTGGAATGCTAGAAGGAACACAGCGGTCTGAAGTCCAGGAGAGGCAACCAAGCCAAGGCTCGCGGGGTCTGACCCCGCAGGGCCGAGGCCCCCAGCGCCCCGCGGGCAGTGACATCCAGGCCCGGGTGCCCGCCCGCGTCTCACCTCATTCCTTCCGGGGCTTGCTGTGGCCCCGCAGCAGCCTTCTCAGGGCCCCCTTCACCTCCTTGTTTCTGAGCGTGTAGATCAGAGGGTTGAGAAGCGGGGTGACAATGTTGTAGAAGAGGGTGAGGAACTTGCCCTGGTCCTGGGAGGCGCTGTTCCCCGGCTGCATGTACATGTAGATGATGTTTCCGTAGAAGAGCAAGACCACTGTGAGGTGGGAGCCGCACGTGTTCAGGGCCTTCTGCCTTCCCGACGAGGAGCGGATGCGCAGCACGGCCCCGGCGATGTAGCCGTAGGAGACCAGGATGAACAGCAGCGGGGACAGCACGATGCCCACGGCCAGCACGAAGACGGTGCCCTCCACGGCGGCCGTGCTGACACAGGCCATGCGGATGAGAGCCGGCATCTCGCACAGGAAGTGGTCCACCTGGCGGTGTCCGCAGCGGGGCAAGAGGAGGGTCACGGGGGACATGACCAAGGAGTTGGCCATGCCGCACCCCCAGGCCACCAACACCAAGCCCTGGCAGAGCCCGGGACCCATGATCACCGAGTAGCGCAGCGGCCTGCAGATAGCGGCAAACCTGTCATACGCCATGACGGCCAGCAGCAAGCACTCCACGCCCCCGAGCCCCAGGAACAGGAAGAGCTGGACGGCACAGCCTGCATAGCTGATGGTCTTGTCCGGTCCGCTGAGATTGTAGAGCAGCTGAGGGATGGAGCTGGTGGTGAAGCTGAGGTCCAGGAAGGAGAGGTGGGTGAGGAAGAAGTACATGGGGGTGTGTAGGTGGGGGTCCAGCCGCGACACCAGCATGATGGTGGTGTTGCCCACAAGGGTCAGGAGGTAGGCTATCAAGATGACCACAAAGAGCGTCCTCTCCAGCTGGGGGCTGTGAGAAAAGCCCAGGAGGACGAAGTGGTCTGGGGTGCTGCCGTTGGCGCCATCCATTGTCTAGTGGACCTGCAGGGAATGATACTCCTAACCGGCAGAGGAGACACTCACGGAGCGCCCGCCGTCACTCGGCTGTCCTTGGGCATTGCGCTCCGCCTCGTTCAGCCCCAGCACCCAGGAAGTTGGGCTGACACTACTGTTCTCATATACACAATCCGCAGGGAAGGAAACTGAGGCATGTGTGATAATCAAACGGTCTTATGAAGAAAGACATCAAGTTGATTTTGCACCCAGGAAACATGAATTAGATCTTTATTTGTAACCATTGCTGGTTTTGCCTCTAACACAATGAAGACAATGAGCAGCCCTGCCTCAGCTCGACCTTTGATTCTCCAAAGTGCCACCTCCCTAGCTCTTCCCGTCCAAACACTGCAAAATGACTGTTGGCGTTCAGAAAATATAGACTAGAAGGGGCCTTTAAGCATCACAGGATTGTCCACTTACAAGGAGACTGTTTTCAATAAATTTTCTGAAAAACATTTTGATAAAGCTCAGTGATACATCATGTATGTAGCCTCGAAATGCTAAAAACGATTATGAAAAAGTCGCTATGTCATTAATGCATAAAATGTATGCAGATGATAGTACATTTTATTGATTACCATAAAAATATACACAACTCTGACAAAAATTAAAAGTTAGTCAAAATGTATGTATGAAGAACACAAACAGTGTCATTAGCAGGGGAGAGAAATGCTAACAAAGGGAGCTGGGAAGGTGGCTCAGTGGTAGAGCGCTTGCCTTGCATGCATGAGGCCCTGGGTTCAATTCCGCACCACATAAGCAGAAAAGGCCAGAGGTGGTGCTTTGGCTCAAGTGGTAGAGCGCTAGCCTTGAGCTGAAGAGCTGAGGGACAGCGCCCAGGCCCAGAGTTCAGGGCCCATGACTACCAAAAGAAAAAAGAAAAAAGAAATGCTAACAAAGGTGGAGATGCTGTGCCACGCTTCACTTCATAAGATGAAGTCAAGTGTAGCCAGCATGTGTCCCTGTTCCGAGCTCCAGTGTCCAAGGCTCCAGCACTCAGCACCTCTGAACCAACCGTCCGTCCCTCTGGGAAACCACGTGTGGCCATAAGAAGTGATCTCGGAATTCACGCACATTTTGGCTGAACATTGTATTTAGGATATGTGAAATACCTATTGGTGGACTCTTTCCATTATCTATCAAGCTTCTGGGCAGAAGCAGGCCACGGGTCACTACATTAGGTCAAAGTCACAAGTTCCACGTGCGTTTTCAACTGTGAAACTGGTTGATATACTTAACGGCCATGTTGGTGAACTGTTTATGTAAAATACTCTTGATCCTAAAGACATAACTCATTCACCCAATTATTTTTTTTGAGCTGATTTTAGGTAGCCTGCATAGAAAAACAGTATGCAAGACAAGAGACTACTACACTAAGGGAACATACACAGAAAATCGCATTCTTTTTCCATGGGTGTGGCACTAAAGTAGCATACTTTCTTCATTCAGAATCTAGGGAAATATTACTGCTTAAGAAAAAGAAGTTCTAGCAAGATGTTTGAGGAGAGGCTTTTGATGCCGGATTCCATGAATGGGAACAATCCAGGTAAGAAAAGTAGACTGTGTTCAGAAGGGAGAAAGAAGAATAACACCAAGGAGCGGGGCGGGGGGGGGGGGGGGGAGGATGACTGAAAACGGTGGCAGAATAGAAAGGTGAGAGTAGACAGGACAGGGCTTACAGCTCTGCGCCCGCTCTCAGAACATGTCAGAGAGGAGGGAGGCCGAAGCCCCTCACGCGTCTTCCGCCCTTGGTCGGGGGTGGGGGTGGGGTGGTGGCTCTGCCATAGTGACCTTCTGGCACTGTGGTTTCAGGAACTGACTCCCGGCTGTGGGATCTGAGGCTGAGATACCTCGGGGGTCTGGAAACAGCCCCTCCAGATCAGTGTTAGCTCCTGGCCAGCAGGTCTGGGAGGAGGGGAAGCAGAGGCTGCGCTGAGGGACCTGAGCCCAAGCCCCCCGCGCCGCGGCTGGGCTGCTGGCTGGGCGGTCATCAGGGGTGGTTGGAGGTTGACCTGTGCTGGGAAATCCAAACCTGACAGCTATCACTCAGGGGTCCCGGGCCCCCAGAGCACCCCGTTGGGCAGCACATGTTCCTGGTGGTGGTGCTGGGAGGGCCAGGGGCCCACGTGGGGCCACAGAAGAGTCAACAGCAGCTGGGGCTGTGACGGGCACGGGGCATGGGGCACAGTGCTTGGTGCGCTAGCCTTCCTGGCTGGACTCAGCCCTGTTTCCTGAGGATCCTAAGGGAAGCAGAGCCCCAGACCGGGAGGGGTGCAGTGGTTCTAGGAACTGCCTGCCAGCCACAGGCTGCAGGGTTTGCACCTAAGTTACTCTGCAAATCAAGGATGACCATTGGCTGGGAATCCTGGGACTCCTCATGGTGTCAGCCTTGAGGGAGGTGACGGAGCGGGAGAGGGTAGCATGGGGCCCGCAGAGATGCATAGGCAACTGGGAATGAGGAGGACACAGTGTGCGGACTGGTGGCCCAGCTGCCCCTCGAGAGCGAGTCCTGTTGTCTTAGGGTGGCTGCACACACAGCACCTTGTCCGTGACCTGCCCGGAAGCTGTGGGCTGGCTGAGGGGCTCGCGATGGGACAGCTCCAAAGGCAGGACGGAGGGGCACAGCCAGCCCTGCGTCCTCCCTGCGAGTCGCGACCTGCAGCTCAGGGCCTGTGGGCACAGAGCCCGAACCCCCCTCCCCCCCCCCCGCTGCCCCAGGGTATCTAGAACACATAAAAAGCCCACACATGGAATACCAAAGGGATGGATAATCCAAGGAACGAAGAGGCAAATGAACCACACGGACATTTTTCAAAAGAAGTACAAATAATAAATACATGACATCTGTAGCCCTCTTTAGCCATGAAAAATGCAAATCAAAACGACACTGGCATTTCCTCTCAGCTTAGTCAGTGAATTGTCACAAGAACAAATGATAAGGAATAATGACAGGTATGACAAACGCTGACACTGTGGGTGGGAATGTCAGTTCAACTACTACTGGAAAGAAATACGTAGGTTCCTAAAAAAGCAGACAATAGAGCTATCTTATAATACTGCTATATATACACGAAGGAACAGAAATCAGTACAAAGAGAGATACCTGAACACCCAGGTTTAAAGCAGCACTGTTTACAATAGCCAAGATATCAACCAGCCTTCAATACAATGACTGACATCTATGTGCAGAAACGTTTATCAAATTCCAAGTCCTAAAATGCATCACATCCCAAACAAGGTAAGATTGGTTTAAAACTACTTGGGCTGGGCATGTGGCTCAGTGATAGAGTGCTTACCTAGCATGCATGAGGCCTGGATTTGATTCTTCAATACCACATACACAGAAAAAGCCAGAAGTGGCGCTGTGGCTCCAGTGGTAGAGTGCTATCCTTGAGCAAAAGAAGCTCAGGGACAGCCCCAGGACTGGAAAAACAAAAACAAAAAAACTATTTGGGCTACAGTGCCAAATTTCTCTTACCTAAGATAACACAATTACAAGATTTTTGAGAGCTCATTTACATTACATATTACATTACATTACATATAGTTATCTCCTCTAAAACTGTAGTAAACACCCCCTATGACCAGCAACCCCACTTTTGGGCATTTACCTGAATGATCACAAACAAGACCATACTAAAGCTACCAGCACAATTATGTTTATTGCAGCGTTACTTACCATAGCTAAAATATGGAACCAACCCAGATGCCCCTCAGTAGATGAATGGATCAAGAAAATGTGGTATATATACACAATGGACTTCTATGCCTCCATCAGAAAGAATGACATTGCCCCATTTGTTAGGAAATGGAAAAACTTGGAAAAAATTATATTAAGTGAAGTAAGCCAGGCCCAAAGAAACACAGGTCCCATGATTTCCCTTATTTGCAATTACTAGTATATGTCTGAGTCAAGCAGAAAAGGTCAGATAAGTTGATGTTAGGTGAAATGAGCCCCAAGATAAGGACTCAAATGGTTTTACTTTCTTGCGATTGTTTCCAACATATTTATAAGATGATTTCTTTGTTGCTTTGTATGTCCCTCCCCTACAGTATAGTCCCTGTTTTCACTGTATTTGATGTTGGTATAATTTGGGGAGGGGAAGGGAAAAAACAAATTGTTCAAATAGGGATACAAGTGGACCCATTGCAACAATGAGATATACAAGACGTTATGTTGAAAAATGAACTTTACAACTTTGGTGGGGAGGGATGTGAAGGGATAGGAAGGGGAAACAAAGGAGGAGGCAACAATGCTTGATAAGAAATGTATTCATTACCTTGCCCATGTAATTGCAATCCCTTTGTAGGGTATTTTCACAATTAAAAAAAAAACTGTAGTAAATATATGCACCATATTTATTTTACAGATGTCTTTTGAGAATATTTTTAAAATCTAAAATAAAAACGTATAAAGTACATAAAAACTTGGTAAATATAAAAGCTTCCCATGTATATGTAAGGAAAGGATGGGAAAATTAAAACAAGAGAGTAAGACAGAAATTTTAGAGAAAAAAATGTCTCTGGTTCGGAGTTGGTGGCTCATGTCCGGAGTTGGTGGCTCATCCCGGAGTTGGTGGCTCATGCCTGTAGCCTGGCTACCCAGAGGCCTTCTCCACTGGGCCGACCCAGAATCTGCAGGTCTCTGTGCCCCTTCAGAAATATTCCTACAGCTGTTCTAAGTGTTGATATAGTCAACCTAACTAGCTTTCTTCTTTCCTAGTTTACTTTGTTGTTGTCTTAGCAGTGATACAGTGGGGTTACCTTTACATAGGTCAGGTATTAAGTGCCTTCCCTTTTCTACAGTGCAGTCTGTTGACTCGCTCCCTCCCATCTCTCCCTCCCATCTCCACCCAGAAATTGTGCAGTTCACTTTCATCAAGGTCTAGTGTGCTTTGGGGCTTTGCTTTTTCACCCTTTCTCCTTGGATTCTGTGCCCTCCCTGCAGCCTCCCACAGATGTGCACGTGAATACACCATATATAAGGTAAAGAATACAGTCGTAAGAAAGAGACAAAACAAATTAAGAAGAGAGTCCTTTGTTTCTCGCCTACATAGGTTTTCCTGTGTTTTATGTGGGGTTGTTAGCACTCTCCCAACATCCTCTCCGGGTAATGCCTGAGCAATACCTATTTTTTTTTAACTGCGATCCTCAGATCTCAGTCTCCTGACTAGCTAGGATTACGGGCGTGAGGCACTGGCACCCAGTAACACCAGGCCTTTTGCTTTTATAGCTGGACTCTGAGTAAGAGCTCAGCTCAGTGACAGGGGGACATGTCAGCTCACTGGTGTGGCAGGTTGCATCTTCCTTACCTTGGGGAAGCTCTTCTTCATGACTCAGGGTGGGAAATCCTGCTAAGCAGCACAGCGCTGGGCTGGAGAGGAGATCTCCCCATGGGGGTGGTGGTGGGAGAGGGAGTTTTTCACCCACAGTGTTGTGCAGAATTGGAGAGGGCAGCGCAGCGCACCTGTGAGGAGGATGGGTGTTTGTGAAGCCTGGGCTACCTTGTGTATTTGAGAGTGCGTGTGAAGAAAGTACATCGCGCAACTACTTTTATTTCTTCCTGTGGGTGCAGACTTATCAAACAGCCAGAAAGCTGCTGTTGATCAGCAATGCCTATACAATCAACGATGAATACATTTTCCATTAGATTAGGTATGTTGCTTTTCAGAAATTGTAAATGAGCAATTAAAATTTAGTTCACTTTCAGTTTTAGGTGAAATTAGCTTACGGTCTTGAAGATTAGAGCAGTGGGAACACAAAAACCATGGCTACTACAGGTGGTTAGAGACACATTCAGTGCAGGGAGCAGGCCCGGCCCATCCATGCACCAGTGAATTGAGTCTCCTTTTCGCTCACAAGAGGCTGGTGATACCTCTTCCGTGGATGCTCTGAGTTTGTTCTTTTTTAAATCAAAATGAAACTCATATCTTAGATCTAATTTTTGCATTTCTCCCTGAAAAAGGTCAGACTTATTTTTGCTGCTGTTGTTTTCATTTCCCAACAAAATCCAGTTTCCACTTAAAATTATTTCATGTTTCCTATGCAGTCTCAGCACTTTAAAACAGTCACACACCAGTTGTACAGGGAGGGCTCCTTGCAACAGTTTCATGCGTTTGTCCAACCAACCTGGCGGCCTCCCTCAGCCTCCTCTGCCTGCCCCTCCCTTCTTGAAACAATTTCAACGCTCTATTTTCATACATGAAACAGGGCACATGGACCGTGTCTGCGCTCATATACTCTCCTCACTAGCACTGCCCCTTCCAGCTTGTATCCCCCAACCCTTCATGTTTTTGGTATGTATTAATTACATCAAGAAAGTCCAGCAGGTATTTCAGACATGGATATACTACATGTTGTGAATAATCCTCTCCATTGCTCTTTTCTTCCCCATCCTCTACTGATCAACAGCTCCATTGAGATTCTGATGCCAACTTCACACATAGTTGCAATATAAATTATTCACTCGGAACCATTTTTATTCCTCTTCTCTTCCCCTTATCTCCCTAAATAATCATAGAGTGATGCTATATATAAACAACAGGTATATATGTATATCCACATGTATCCATGAACAGATATGTCTTAGGTCTAGCTTATACATGTGACACACACCATATTTGTCTTTTGGGCCCCAGCTCATCTTCCTCTACACAATGCTCTTCCAGTTCCATCTATTTTTCTGCAAACGACATGACTTCATTTTTCTTTATAACTGCTCAGAACTCATGTACTTAATCCTGTTAAAAGACTTTTGCGCTGATAAAGTTATTGCATGGTGATAGTTAAAAAGATGAGCTGCGATGATGTGTGATATTCTGCAAACTTCAAGATCAAGGAAGAGGTTATTCTTTTCTATACCTTTGAGATTTTTTTTAAATGCTAGAGATTGAGCCCAGGGCCCTGGACATGCTAGGCAAAAGCTCTACCTTCAGCCTGACTTCTTTATTTAGTAAACTAAGAAGTGCAGATCTGAGAGATTAGCTTCTAAATGCAGACTTGACTCACCATTTGCATGGTGCTAGGTAGCGCTGAAAATGGAGACTGCAGAAGGCGCAGGTCTAGAGATCTAAGATCACAGTGCATCATGCACTGTCTTCTCTTCTCTTTGTGAGGGCTGCTGCAGTCAGGCTGATCTCTGACAAGGAAGGGCGTGAAGGCACCTCTCTAAGCACGGCTCATGCCTCTACTCAAGGGACTACCGTATTTGCCCAGGGGTTTACAGGTTCTCGTAGGTCTCCGGAGGATAAATGGGAAGGAGCCTCCGTGGTGGTCTAGGCTCATCAGTCAGCCAAGCGTCCTACGGGATAGGCATCAGCGTCCCATTGGTACCCTCGCGTGCCGGGAGTCTCTCGAAGCCTCTGGTGTGATTAGCACAGACACACGGCATCTAGAGAGAGTGCGTCCTCAGACTCTCCAGGCTCCCACAGGGTCAGGTAGAAAATGAAGACTACGAAAATCTGCCCCGGACATCACAAGGACGATTTCATGCCAGTAAAATACAGACACTCAATCCACTGTTGTTCAAGACAGAAACACTTATACATCATTTGCCTGCCACTCCTGTATCCAAGAGTTGTTAGTGGCCAGAAAAAGCATTTGAGGCACAACCAGTCCAATTCAACCTAGCCAGGATTACACTTGTCTTTAGATCTCCTGAAAACAAAGCAAAGGTACCTTGATATCTTTTTTTAAATAATTTCATAATTGGAGAAAAAGAACTCAATATCCTACATGGAAAGACTATTATGGGTACATGGAACAATGGACAGTTTATTAAATTATGGAACATCAAGGTGATCTTGATTTATATATTTTTTTTCAGTTTTGGATTCGAGATGTCAACCTCCATAGACACATATTTTGGTTCAGAAAAGTGGAAGAATATCAAACAAATGTTTGAAATTGCTGATTCACTGGACTGTGGACACATATTTAAGGTTTTCTTGTTTTCCTGTGGTGTATGTGTGTGTGTGCTGAACCCAGTCCCTCACACATGCAAAAAAAGAAAAAGAGCTCTGTCACTGGGACACCTCAAGCCCTGTGGCTTTATTTTTAATGGGTCTATAAAGACAAACAATGACATGACAAGGCATGAAATTAAAAGACCAAGAGAAGAAAAAAAATGAATGAATGAATAGGAAGAGTCCCTGGAATCAGAAAGGCAATTATCAGAAAAAAGCAGACTAATTAATTTGATTCAATTGACTAGGAACTTCATCAAAATGATTGTATGGGTGCTACTGAGTAGATTAGTCACAGAGAATGTTGTAAACTGGTTAATGGGTACGATTTATAGATTTTGGGTACATATTCTGTGCATTCACGGATCACTTTTACCTTTCCCTCCATAGATCCACAGAAGTTCCCAGAAGCAAACAGCAGTCATATCTAGATGTTGATGAGAGGAGAGCAGACAAGTTTAATAAATCCCAATGTCTTGAATTGGAATCATTACTCTAGGATTGTTCTGTCACTTTTGAGGGCTAGTAGGGCAATATTATTCCCACTATGAACAAACTCTACATAGCCCTCCCTTCCTCATTTCTCTGAGTCTGGACCTTTCCAGTTTGGTGAGGAAACTGGTCTATGAAGCCAATGTTTTTGTGATGAATCTGTCACCTGATTGAAGAGAGAGGGAATGGAAAGAGGAGATGAGTTGTACGATTTGTTATCTGAGTACATCATCCAGTCTTCTTGAAATACAGATGGAACACTAGACATCTACAACTTAGGAAAATCTAGACTCCAAAGTTGGGTGTTGACTTCTAATTATCGTTCTAAAATTATTCTTTTTTGTGCTAGTATTGGGATTTGAACTCAGGGCTTGGGCTCTCTCTCTGAAGTTCTTTGCTCTAGGCTAGGACTCCACCACTTGAGCACTCCTACACTTCCAGCCTTTGATGGTTAATTGGAGATGAAAATCTCACAGACTCTCCTGCCTTGGTTGGTTTGAATTGCAGTCCTCAGATCTCAGACTCTTAAAAAGCCAGGATTATAGGTATGAATCCCTTGGCCTGTCCTTAAATCATTCCTTAGAAAACAGAGTTTGATAATTATACAGCAGCTCTCAGGATATGTGGGAAAGGAAAGAAATGATAGTAATATGGCTAGGAAAAAATCCAATATAGAATTAGAGAGGGGCATATCGTAATTTGGAGGGGGCGGGGAGGACACTCCAATTGTAGAGAGCAGTTCTGCCACAGTCCAGGTGAAGAGAGCCACACCAGCCACGAAAAACTTCTAGAAGACATTTTTTCCAACCATCTTTGGAGAATGTAATAAGACAAAAGAAATCAGAGGGATCCAAACGGGGAAGTAAGAAATAAATTGTCCTTATTTGCAGAGGATAAAATTCACTCAATAATATGTCTTCAGTGATAACCAGATAAAACAAGTTGTTGAAAAACATATCTTTATCAATAGTCAAATATCCCTCTCATTACAGTGCTTACATAGTGTCACCTAAAGGCAAATAAATGAACACGTAATTTAGTAAAAATAAGAAAACCCTATGCACATCGAAGCCAACACATCTTCAAGGGGAAGGCGAGTCTCTGGGCATGTGTAGGAGGTGGAGGGAAGGGAGCCCTGGTGTTTTGTGGGGGAGCAGTGCTGTGGATCCTCACCCAGCAGCTGGCTGTGAGGTGGAGGAAAGGAAATAAGCTGTGGGCAACAGGGAGAAGGGTTTCCAGTAGACACCCCAGCAGAACAGTGCCTTGTTCCCTGGCGGCCATATGGATAGCAGAGGGAAAGGGAAATGGGGTGAGTGGGACAGAATTGTAAGGGGGGTTGGAGCTCAGGTCCTCTGGGGTCTGTTTGGAACTGTGGAGGTAGACCTGGAGGCTGCTGTGCTCTCCGGCGTCTTGGGCACAGAAGTGTCTATCCGGTTGCTGAATGGAGAACCAGTGGTGTGGGAGAGGTGGGTCCGGCTAGAGACAGTGCAGAAATCACGAACAAGGCAGGGGAAGGGCTCCATGGAAGTCAGAGGCCAGCACAGAGGCACGTGCAGAGGGGAAAATCACAAAAGGAGGCAGATAAGACCATGTCTAAGCAACGGATTAAAAAGAAGTGTTGTGTACTCAGATGGAGAAGCCTCTTTTTATTTCCATCAAGAAAATATTAGGGGAGAAGTTTATGGTTAGACTTCAGACATACTGAATTAAAAAAATATCTATTTCGATGTCAGTGCATCAATATAAAGAGTAAGCGTTCAAGGGGAAATAAAGGGAAAGTCAGGAAAAGGTGTGGATTTCAAATATTTTGTTGGTAATGAACAGATAAGGGCCTCATATCAAAAATATACCTACAGCTCAAAAAACTAACCCCCCCAATAACAAATCTTCAAAGAAACAACCACCCCATTAATAAGTGGGCTAAAGAATTCAAAGGAGACTTCTCTGTAAAGGAAGTAAGAATGGCCACGAGACACATGAAGGAATCCGCATTGCTGGCCATAAAAGAAATGCAAATCAAGGGCTGGGAAGGTGGCTCAGTGGTAGAGCACTTGCCTTGCATGCTTGAGGCCCTGGGTTTGATTCCTCAGCACCACATAAGCAAAAAGAAAAAAGCTGGAAGTGGCGCTGTGGCTCAAGTGGTAGAGTGCTAGCCTTGAGCTGAAGAGCTGAGGGACAGCGCCCAGGCCCAGAGTTCAGGCCACAGGACCGGAGGGCCCCTCCCCCCCACCCCCCAAAAGAAATGCAAATCAAAACCACATTGAGATTCCACCTCACCCCAGTTAGAATGGCCATCAACAAGAAAACAAATAACAGGTGCTGGTGGGGATGTGGCCAAAAGGCAACTACTACACTGTTGGTGGGAATGTAAACTGGTTCAGCCACTCTGGAAAGCAGTGTGGAGGTTCCTCAAAAGACTAAACATAGACCTTCCCTATGACCCAGCAATCCCACTCCTGGGCATTTACCCGAATGAATACAAACAAGGCTACATTAAAGCTACCAGCACAACCATGTTCACTGCAGTATTATTTACCATAGCTAAGATATGGAACCCAACTAGATGCCCTGCAGTGGATGAATGGAGTAAGGAAATGTGGTTTATATACACAATGGAATTCTATGCTTCTTTCAGGAAGAATGACATCGCCCATTTGTAAGGAAATGGAAAGACTTGGAAAAATCATATTAAGTGAAGTAAGCCAGATCCAAAGAAACATAGGCTCCATGGTTTCCCTTATTTGTAATAATTAATATATGTCTAGGATAGTCCTAGCAGAGGATCACATAGTTCAATAGCTATGTACATATGACCACATAAAATGATGTTAATCGAAATGAACTCTGAGATATAGAAAGAAGGGGTTTTGTTTCGTTGGGGTTTTTTGGTTGTTGTTTTTTAATGTACTCTGTGAAGTCATTTTTTTCTTTCATATTTTAAAGTTTTTCCTTTGGCTTAACTCCTGTTGTTACTGTTTTTGATTTTGGTACCCTGTGTCTTGTATATAGGTTTATCTGATTTGGGGAAGGGGATAACAAAATGGTGAGATAAAGGACAAAGGTGAACCAATGCAACAGCAGCACTCATAAGATACTATGTTGGAAATGAACTTTGGTGTGGGGTGGGGGTAGATGGGAGGAGGGAGAGAAAGTAGGAGAAAAATGAGAGGGTAAAACACTGTTTGACAAGAAATGTACTCATTGTCTTAGGTAACTGTAACTCCTCTGTACAATACCTTTACAATAAAATTAAAAGAAAAAATTTCTATTATGAAAAAATCTCTAAGGAATCTAGGAATAGAATAAATGCAATAAAGGCTATATATGACACATCTATAGTCAGTATCATACAAAACGGGAAAGACTGAAATCCTTTCTTCTAAAGTCAGGAATGAGATAAGAATATTCAACTTTTCCTACTCTTCTGAAATTCCTAGGCAGGAGCCAGGCACCTGTGGCTCATGCCTGTAATCCTAGCTACTCAGGAGACTGATACATGAGGATTGTGGTTCAAAGACAGCCTGAGCAGGAAAGTCTTTGAGATTTTTATTTCCAATTAATCACCAGAAAACCAGAAGTGGTGCTGTGGCTCAAAGAGGGAAGGTGAAGAAGACTTTGAAGATGGAAAGGTCTCCCATGCTCATAGTTTATAAATTTAACCTTGTAAAAATGGACATACTGTTAAAAATCTTTTATAGATTAAAGGAATGCACAAACTCGCTGTCAGGTGTGAGCACCAGTGTTTGGCATCATGTGTGTTTTATCACATTATCCTACGTATTCAACTACACCTACAGTTCAAATTATTTTGGTGTGAGAACTTGTTTTATTCAGATTTCAGTCTTCTGTATATGAGTTTTGCTATAATATAGTAGAAGATATGTGTTGAACAAAGAAATGGTTAAATATATGTGATTCTTAATCATCTGTTCAATTGTACAAGGCTACTGTACTTCATATTTTGTTCAGATGTTGGCACCTCATGTAGACAAATCTTACTACTTTATCCATTCACCCAGGGTTACTATTTTCTTACATTCTCTCATATGGTTTTGCATGCTCATGCGATTACAGGATAAAGGGGATTTTAGCTGCCTTCCCGGTTGGACTCTTCAGAAAAAGTTAGCCTTGAATGAGCACAGGCCAGCAACTGAGTGTCTCAGTCACAGTCTGGCACAGTGGAGTGAGCAGTACCCAAGGGGTCTATGTCATACTACTAGCATGCTAAAAGCAGACAGCACAACAAAACCTGATATTGAGCTCTTTATTTCTGTGTAGTTTCAATTTCATAGGAACTTAGCATCAAAGTAAAGAGTAGAATTAATGCCCATAATCCTTCATGAAGATTCACCCACTGTTAACACTCCTACTCTTTTTGCTCTATCACTCGGAATACTTTCTTATCAGTTGACCACCTCATTATTGTTTTCTTCAAATATCTGATTATGGGTTTTCTAGTCAGAAGAGATGAGAAAGTATCAGAGAGCACTTATTGTAACCAGAAGCTATAGTATCACTACGATGCAATTGTGTGAGGATTTTGAAAAGGGAAAGGAGTTTGGAATGGAAGAACTTTGCAGTACAATGAAGCAATTCCTGGAAAGCCAGAGGAGAAACAATAGCATAAGACCGTGAACAGAAGATGGCGGAGAGAAGGAAAGGAAGCCATTCAGACTAAAATTCCCTACTTCATTGTTTCCTGAAAGAAGGTCTCACTGTGAATGTTTTCTTCAGAGCCCTGGTGACACTGCTGTTCCGAAGACTGTAGATCAGAGGGTTTAACACCGGTGTGAGTATGGTGTAAAAGACAGACACCACCATGTCCTTCTCAGGGGTGTGGTAGGAGCCGGGGAGCATGTAGGTGTAGATGGCAGCACCGTAGAAGAGAAGGACCACGGTCATGTGGGAAGAGCAGGTGGCCAGGGCCTTCTTCCTGCCCTCTGCTGACTTCATCCTGTGCACGGTGAGGAGGACCAGCGCATAGGAGGTGGAGATGACCGTGACAGGGATGAGCAGCATGAGGACGCAGCACAGGTACATGAGCGTCTTGTAGAGCGAGGTGTCTGAGCAGGAGAGCTTCAGGACCGCGGGCACCTCACAGAAGAAGTGGTGGATCTCTCTGGACTTGCAGAACGGGAAGGTCATGGTGACTGGGGTGAGCATGAAGCCGTCCACAGAGCCCAGGACCCAGCAGCCCAGTGCCAGGACCAGACAGGCCTTGCGGCTCAGGAGGACGGGGTACTGGAGCGGATGGCAGATGGCCGCATAGCGGTCATAGGACATGGCGGCCAGGAGGAAAAACTCTGCACCTCCTAGTGTCAAATACAGGAACATCTGTACCCCACATCCGGAGACTGAGATTGTGTTCAGACCGGTCATCTGGTCCACGAGCATCTTGGGGACGGTGACAGTGATGTATGCCAGGTCCATGAGGGACAGCTGGCTGATGAAGAAGTACAAGGGGGTGTGGAGGCGGACGTCAGAGCGTATCACGGCGATGAGGACGGTGTTCCCAGAGAAGGCCAGCAGGAAGACCACAGACACGACCACACAGAGCAGAGCCGGGTGTCTGGACTGACTGAAGAGGCCCACCAGGATGAAGGCTGACGGTGCGGTGCGGTTGGCCATCCACCTGGTGACGTCCATGTGTTCACCTAGGCCACCAAGACAGCTTGGACATGAGCATACTGTGTGTATGGGCCTCCAAAACGAAATCCCCATGCTTTTGGCTCAGGGAGGGTCAAGCACTATGGAAAGGCACCAACAGGGGAACGTAGAAACCTCTGAAGAACTGGGAATGTTTATTGGCCTTTCAAGCTTTAAAAACCATGGTATAGCACACCAGGCAAAACCAAGTGAGAGAATCCTCCATCAAACCTGTCACTGGCGAGTGGATGACCTCCATTTTAAGTATTTCGTATCTCCAAGCCTCTGTGTACCTTCCCCACTTGGCAAGAAACCACAGTCCCAAGCACTTCCTTCAGGGGACCCTGCAAGAAGCTCTACGTGGAAAATGACTCTGAACTATGTTTAAGGGCGACACACCAACAGTCTGTGAAGGCAATCTGGGTGCACAGGTAGATGTTGCGCAAAGCTAGAGCAGCCGCAAATCTGAGAAGCCTGTGACTTTCCCAGCCACTGCTGATGCCTTGGGTTTGACTGCGTGGTGTGCTACCAGAGACTGAGAATTTGGGGGATAGCAGGGGCCGCTTGGGAATTGTCCACGCCAAACCTGCACAGACAGTGGAGTTTTGGTGCCAGTTGGACACCAGGGGGAGGCTTGTGTCCAGGATTGAGCTGGTGGAGGAAGCCTGCACTTGCATAAACAAAAGCAGGGAAGGCAGGGCATGGCATCTTACAGCAGATCCGAATTCCCTTGGAAGGCACGTGGATTGTACATGAAAGCTGCCCCCACACAAAGTAAAGCAAGAGAAAGCCCGGGGAGAGAGGAGTCCAGTTTGTTCTCTTCGTAAGAAGGAGGTACTAATCGGCAGGATTATCACTGTGGTGGGATGGTAGTTACTTTTTGTTGTTGTTGTTGTTGGTCGTGGGGCTTGCACTCTGGGCCTGGGCGCTGTCCCTCAGCTCTTCAGCTCAAGGTGAGCACTCTATCGCTTGAGCTACAGCACCACTAGTAGTTTTCTGGTGGTTTATTGGAGATAAGAGTCTCATGGACTTTCCCTCCTAGGCCGGCTTTGAACTGTGATCCTCGGATCTCAGCCTCCTGAGTAGCTAGGATGACAGGCGTGAGCCACTTGGGCCCAGCTGGATTGTTGCTATTTTTGACTATTTTGTTCTTTCACTATACTTATTTTTTATCATGTTCTCTCCCACCATTTAAAATGATTTCCTATATCTTTATCCCACGGACCTTTTATCTCACACCTATACCTTTGTCCATTCCTTCTTTTAATTAATCAATTACTAACCTTAATACATTTTAAACGTTAAGCTCCTCCTGTAAATATCTGAGTCCTTCTTTCCTGGAATCTCGCTACTTGGCAGTCAGAAACCTGAGGGATGCGAATATCTATCTTCTACTTTAAAAGTAGAACGGCCCGAGGAATCAGGCAAAATGGTACTGTACTGTCCTAAAAGTCCCAGACCCAAGGTTAATACCCTTCCGAATGAAAAGGAACTGATGTGCTTCTGAGTATGGCTTTATTATTGCTGACTAGTTGTCTCCCTGGAGTGGTGATTGGGATCCTGGCACCAAGAGAAGGTTCCCACCACACATTCATTTCCCCACATCTGCATTTGAAACCATCTCTGTGGACAGACAAATCACAAAGCAGACACAAGAAATTTATAAAGCAGGCAAAATGACTCTTCCAAAAGCCTCTGAGTCTTTAATAACTAAATCCAGAGATAGTCAAATGCCCGACCATTCAAAAGTCTGCACCACAAGAGCAAAGAATGGAACAAATATGCAGACAAATACACTGAAAAACACTGAAAAGACACTGAATAGTTTTTGAAAGAAGTAAGTATGAGAAAAATCTTCAACCTGTTTAGTTGCTAAGAAAATAGAAATCAAAAGTCACTGAGTGTGCCAGGCTCCATGCCTCACTAGCTACACAGGAGGATGAGAGTTGAGAATCCAGGTTCAAAGCCAGCATGGGCAGGAAAGTCCATGAGACTCTTACCTCTAATTAACCGCAAAAAGCTGGAAATGGAACTTCTATTCAAGTGATAGAGTGCTATGCTGAAGGAATAAGCTAGGGATAGTACTCAGCACTGAGCTTCAACCCAGTACTGGGATACACACACAAAAGCCTTGCTGAGTCGGAGCGACTATCACCCAGGAAACAAACAGGAGCAAACTCAGGTGAGACTGTGAGGGAAGAGGGAGTCTCAGGCAGTGCAGCCACTGTAGAAATCAGTCAAGAGGTTCTTGAAAACACGAGAATGAAAGCATCACAGGACCATGCCCTGCTGTACCACTCCTGGCCATTTACTGAAAGGAGTCAAATCATCACAGAAGAGAGATTCCCACACACCTGAATTTATTATGGCAAAATGTATAATAATATCCGATATGGCGTGAGCCCAGGTATCCAACAACAGAAGAATAAATGAATAAATTATCCATTCATAAGTGTGTTTAGTTTTAAACAAAAAAACAGAATGAAATTTTGTAATTTGCAAGAAAATGTTAGACCTAGTGATCATCATATTAAATTAACTACAGCAGAGCTAGGAAGAGGACTACCATGAATATGCAGAATGTAAATCTAGAAAGAAACATGCAAATAAACATGAGCCCATATGAGCCAGGGTAATTTATTTGGGACTTGGGAGAGAGAAAGGACAAGAAGAGCGTGATGTAGGTAAATATGGCATGGTGTGCTGCCTACAAATCTGGGAATAAAATAGAAAGGAAATCTATTATTTTATCAAATAAGAGTTAAGCCTCACATCAGAGTGAGCATCTTGAAGAAGCCTGCTGGAGATGGTTGTAAGATAACTGAGTTATGAAATAAGCTGCTGTAGTTCTCTGGACTTAGTATGGATATGTACATTTGACAAATGGTTTTCAAAATAATATTGGCAAAGTTTATAAGTGAATAGATGTACATCTCACTTGAAAATGAAAATTGCCCTACGTGTTTTATAACTAAATTTATGTAAATCATCTAAAATATATCCATTTATGGAAACATATTCATATGAATGTGTAACTATAAGGACAAAACATTTTTCACTTAACCTTGATTAAATATCTCTTTGTGGAATATCCGTGTGTGTGTGTGTGTGTGTGTGTGTGTGTGTGTGTGTGTGCCGTCTAGCATACGCCTCTCCATGCCCCTGCTCTCAAAGGTTCTACCACTGGCACTAAATGTCAGGGGTTTGGTCATTTCTGCAAACATCTGCTTGTTAATTGCTACAATCAATTTCATGCACACTGAGCAGCAGAGTGGAAAAGTGAGCACAATGCAGGTGTCTGAGCCGCTAGTCGACCGTTTCCTCCTCTGTGCTGCTGCCCACGGACGGCCCCCTGGAAGGAGAGGTGATCGCACTTGCGGAGGTTTTAGATAGCTACAAAACAAGGAAAAGCAATAGACTCCCAAATACTTGGCTCTTTGGAATTGAATTGTAATAGAATCCTACACATTCTTTCATAAAGGGAAAAAACACTTTATTCACTTTTCAGTGGGGGACATTAGAAATGTTAAATTTTTCATAGCGTTACCCAGCAGAAAAAGAACAACATATCCTTTTTCTGTGGAATATTCCAGCAGTAGTAACAATGAAGAAGTGGTTCAGGAAAATAAAAAACAAAACAAATACAGTGTCAAATACCTTTTGTAATTTTGTAATAACTTCAATTTTGATATCAGCTGATTAACAGCCCCATACTCTGAGATGCTGACGGCTTCGCCATGCAGCAGCATATTTGATATCTTATTAGAGAGGTCCAAACCTTGAGATATTACAGAGGGTAGAGGTAGACCGATGATGGAGGGTAGATTATGTTTAGAAGATGGGCAGGTGGGCATGAGATAAGTAGATACATGAATGCACAAATGATATACAGACAGACACACAGACATGAGGACACACTGGCACACAGGTAAGGGGTGGACCAGGGGAAGGAGACTAGCATCTTCTTTAAAAAATTTAAGCTTTCCAAAAAATTAGAAAATGCTTCTGTTGATCACATTGGTGTGTGTGTGGACAAAGCTGGGATGAGGAGCAGGCAGTGACCAGCACGTGTGAAGAGCAGATGTGGAAGACGTGCTGAGTGAATGGAGAGCAGCGGGGGTGGGGAGGGGAGCTGGGAGGGGTGGGAGAGAAGGGGGGAAGAGGGGGGCCAGGGGGGGGTGGAGGAGGAAAGGGGGGTACAGGGGGGAAGGGGGGAGGAGGGGGTCCGGGGGGTACAGGGGGGAAGGGGGGAGGAGGGGGCGGAGACCGGGAAGGGCTGGGAAAGTCTCTCCACACCTCAGTAAAGGAGAGTCACTGTCACAAAGTCATACTAACAGCTCAGCCAGGCGGCAGGCGGAACAGGAAGACTTGTGCGTCTTCGGTGCTGGCCTGCGTAGTAACAAACCATAAATTCACCTCGCACCCAGAACCGTTCCAATGGCCTGCCACAGTCCATCTGCCCCACAAGAAGCGGTTACAGATTACAAACACTGCTTCTAGGCGATCTGCCCACGACTGCATAAATCGCCTGAAATGTGAGCTGTGCCTCACAAAGGGATAAAAGCAGAGACCAAAACTGCCTCTGTTTTCTTGAAATCTCCATCTCCCCGTTGTCTACAGCGTGGGTTCAGAGCCCACACACTGCTATTGCCTCAAGAACATGTGTGACAGATCGAAACGTCTGCTGCTGGCATCACTGTAACCCTCAAGTTCACCTCAACCAGCCCCGGCGGCTCACGCCTGTCACCCTAGCCACGAAGGAGGCTGAGATCTGAGCACCCAGGGTCAAAACCAGCCAAGATAGGAACATTTGTGAGGGTCTTATTTCCAATGAACCATCAGAAAACGGGAAGTGGAGCTGTGCCTCAAAGGGTAGAGCACTAGCCTTGAGCAAGAGAGCTCAGGGGCAGCACCCAGGCCCTGACTTCAAGCCCCACGACTGACAAAAAATGTCACCTCAATGTAAAGAAAATCAGTCACTTTCCCTTTGCAACATTTCAGTCAGGAAGGCTAATTCACCATCACTCAAGCATAAAAAAAAAACCCCAGAATAAATGCATATTCTCTTGTTGATAATAATTGGAAGTCAAAACCTAGTTCTTAACCTTGTCAGTAAATAAACACTATTTGAAAGTTTGCAGAACAAAGTTCAATTTCTTTGGGAAAAGTAGATGGTAGAGAAGACAGGAAATGCTATAAGATCTAATAGGATGTGTCAAAGCAGACCAACAAGACACAAACAGCCGTTACCCTGTGCTGTACACGGTCCCCCGGCTGATTCTGAGGGCTGTGGTGCTCCGGCCTCGACCCCATGGGCCAACCGAGTGTGTCTGGGCGCCCAGGGTAAGAAAAACAGGCAGGTGACATCACCCACTTCACTCAGCGTGGCAGAGGATTGGGTGAAAGTTTTTGGTAAATCCCCTCGGGGCTGTGGAAGAAGAATGCAGGCCAGAGAGCCAGGGAAGCGAATAGACATTTCCACAAGCCTGGCTTTCTTCTCGTGTTCTTTGCTTATGTCTTAACCAACCTTAATAACAGTGTCAAATCTCACTGACATCAACAAAATCTTATCCATGAGATATAAGAATTGGCTAATGTACAGTAATCACTTTACAAAACATATTCCGTATACACATGTGTATCTGCTTCTTATTAGCATGTATGCATGAATTGTACCAGGTTCCCACCCCTCACGCTTTCCACCCCCACTCTCACGCAGGGGCATTGAGGATTACAACTGTACTTGATGATGGCCATGGCCTCCAAAGCCGCTTCTGCCAACCCAGAAAGGTCATCTTCAATGTACACGTGACTTTTTAAAGTATTAACATCACTACTCCTTTTTTTTTTTTTTTGGTCGGTTATGGGGCCTGAACTTTGGGCCTGGGCACTGTCCCTCAGCTCTTCAGCTCAAGGCTAGCCCTCTACCACGTGAGTCACAGAGCCACTTCCGGCTTTTCAGCTTATGTGGTGCTGAGGAGTCGAGCCCAGGGCCTCATGCATTGCAAAGCAAGCGCTCTACCACTGAGCCACCTTCCCAGCCCTCACTACTCCTTTTGTTAAATAAACAGGCAATTATGTCCCTCTCAGATTATTTTTATTGATAGCTTTTCAAATAAATATAAAAATGTTGTTGGGGCTGGGAAGGTGGCTCAGTGGTAGAGCACTTGCCTTGAGCTGAAGAGCTGAGGGACAGTGCCCAGAGTTCAGGCCCCACGACTGACCCCAAAAAATGTACCTTGTTAAAATAGTAACTGTGAGCAGCATGAGTCACAAAAATTGTATTTGCTTTTATTTTAATACTCTGTAGACTCAGAATTCAAAACATGCATGCATTAGCTTCATTGACCTCTGCCTGGAGCAGCACCTGACTACAATGCAGAAGAGCGCGTGTGTGGAGCAGACGCCGGAGGGGAGGCCCACTGGCGTGGGGGTATAACCTGCACTCCTGAGAGGTCATCTCAGGAGTTAATGTATGTGCGGAAGAGCCTCAAAATATTCTTCCGGTCTGAATCGTCAAGCTATCGAAGGATCCTGGTGTGATTTCAGCCAGGTGGCACCCACTAAGATAAATTTCAATTTTGTTGTGCCTGTCCATATGGAACCAGAGTAAACTATAGCTTGGTAATTCCTTGCATTCTGGAAACGGTAGACACATGGATCGTTTCGCAAATCCATAGAGTGCAAGGTTGGTGGATTTTGAAACATTCTTTTGTGACATGTATGTGGTAGGGGCAGTAAGGCAGTGACAATTACATTGACATTTTATTGGTTTTCTCAGTGTCAGAAGAGATACAGGTAGGGGTCAGGATTGTATCCATCTTTACCCTTCTCCAAGACTGTAACCATTTTTAGTCTAAATATAAGATGCTATTTAGAATAGTACAATGGAACGTCTTTTTTTGTACTCTGTAAATCCAGGTGGAAATCTGTGTTTCTGGACAGTAATATTTATTGATCAATGTTTTTTTCCAGGTAGTTCTCATACTTAAATAGTATTTAAAAACAGCCAATTACATTACAAAACATCATTCCTCTCAAAAACTACAACTGAAACGTGAGCTTTGTTCTACATGAGCAAGTGCTCTTCCACTCTTGACTGATGCCCCCAAACCTCTCTTCACGTTTTATGGGAGCAAGGTAGAAGAAGGTAGCCTACAGGGAAAGGTGGTGCTGAATGAACATGGACCAACACTGGAGTGGAAACAGACTTTCCAAGGTGTCTGTCAGGCACAAAGTGAAAACTCAAAGCAGGAATAGTCTGGTATTAAAGTCTTTATTATGGAAGTGGTGCTGTGGCTCAAGGGGTAGAGTGCTCGCCTTGAGCTGAAGAGCTGAGGGACAGTACCCAGGCCCAGAGTGCAAGTCCCACAACCAACCAAAAAAAAAATATATAAATAAAATAAAGTCTTTACTAGTAATTAATCCCGAATTGAATATAATAATGTGAAAAGTAATAGCAGAATTAGTTCCTATCTCCTTTCATACACACAGAGCTATCATCATGACTCTCACCCTTCGCTCTGTTGCTCATGTTTTACCAGTTAACACGCTGTCACCATTCCCCCCTACGATGTCATCATACACTTTCTAAAACAGAAGTATTCTTTCACAGAATTAGAAAACACTTATCAACATCTGCAAATAAAACTAATGCAATGCAACTGGGTAAGGGTTTTGGAAAATGAGTTTAAAATCAAAGAACTTTGCAACACAAGGAAACCATTCTTTGAAGTCAGAGGACTATTAGCATATAGCTACAGACAGCAGGTTTTGAAGAGAAGGAAAGCCATTCAGACTAAAATTCCCTACTTCATTGTTTCCTGAAAGAACGGTCTCACTGTGAATGTTTTCTTCAGAGCCCTGGTGACACTGCTGTTCCGAAGACTGTAGATCAGAGGGTTTAACACCGGTGTGAGTATGGTGTAAAAGACAGACACCACCATGTCCTTCTCAGGGGTGTGGTAGGAGCCGGGGAGCATGTAGGTGTAGATGGCAGCACCGTAGAAGAGAAGGACCACGGTCATGTGGGAAGAGCAGGTGGCCAGGGCCTTCTTCCTGCCCTCTGCTGACTTCATCCTGTGCACAGTGAGGAGGACCAGCGCATAGGAGGTGGAGATGACCGTGACAGGGATGAGCAGCATGAGGACGCAGCACAGGTACATGAGCGTCTTGTAGAGCGAGGTGTCTGAGCAGGAGAGCTTCAGGACCGCGGGCACCTCGCAGAAGAAGTGGTGGATCTCTCTGGACTTGCAGAACGGGAAGGTCATGGTGACTGGGGTGAGCATGAAGCCGTCCACAGAGCCCAGGACCCAGCAGCCCAGTGCCAGGACCAGACAGGCCTTGCGGCTCAGGAGGACGGGGTACTGGAGCGGATGGCAGATGGCCGCATAGCGGTCATAGGACATGGCGGCCAGGAGGAAAAACTCTGCACCCACAAGTGTCAAATACAGGAACATCTGTACCCCACATCCGGAGACTGAGATTGTGTTCAGACCGGTCATCTGGTCCACGAGCATCTTGGGGACGGTGACAGTGATGTATGCCAGGTCCATGAGGGACAGCTGGCTGATGAAGAAGTACATGGGGGTGTGGAGGCGGACGTCGGAGCGTATCACGGCGATGAGGACGGTGTTCCCAGAGAAGGCCAGCAGGAAGACCACAGACACGACCACACAGAGCAGCGCCGGGTGTCTGGACTGACTGAAGAGGCCCACCAGGATGAAGGCTGATGGTGCGGTGTGGTTGGCCGTCCACATGGAGATGTTTATTTAGTTTCACCTAGATTGGCATGAGAGCTTTGGAGTTGGCACGATGCGGTCCTCCAACTCATCTGCTCTGAGAACATTCTATGTGTGTGCGTGTGCGTGTGTGCATGTGCATTAACCAGACCGTGGCAGCTAGAGGAGTCCATGTGCCTGTAGCCTTGAAGTGTATAAATCACCTGCAAAGTGACAATTTATATAAACAGTATCTATTCACATCTGTAGTCACAATGGTGGTGAGTCCTAGCAGAGTGGCTGCAGTCGACGATGGTGAACTTTGCTAATGGTATTAATACTCTGTATCTGCTAGTACTAGAACTGTGCGAATGGATGTCATGGTAGTTACTTACTAGGTAAACTGTGAAATCAGACTTTCATTTGGAAAATTTCAGTTTTGATGTATGCTTAGGGATATAAAGGAGTCTTAAAAATTCTCAAAGGCATCCGCTGTCTATATAAAAAAAATTAGAAAATAATTGAAACAAAATTAGGGAAAAATCCATTCCAACTGGTGAGTGACCTGTCACCATGCCGTGGTTGGTGGAGCAAGCATCACATTCAACAGTGCTACTAACAACCCCTGAGGCGAACGGGAGCCAGTCCTGCTGCCGGCAGCTCTCCTATCTCCCCCACGTTATGTAACTACGTGATAGAGCAGGACCTCAGTACACATTTGTGCAGTGTAAATGAAGTACAGTGACATGTGTCTGTGGAATACACATAGAGGCAAATGGATGTATATGGTGTTAAGTCACTGAATCACAAGATGGCGAATCAGGGAGGGCCGTCCTTTCCTGTATCTCTGGGGCTCTGAAACAAAATCACTAGATTTGTAGCTTTTGGAGACTTACGTAGTTTGGGAAAGCAAGGCAGGAAAATAAAGAACAGACAAATACAAATTAGATGAAATCCACCAAGAGACTGGCCTTTCCCTTTCTTTTTTTTTTTGTCGGACGTGGGGCTTGAACTCTGGGCCTGGGCGCTGTCCCTCAGCTCTTCAGCTCAAGGCGAGCGCTCTACCACTTGAGCTACAGCGCCACTTCCGGTTTTCTGGCGGTTTATTGGAGATAGGAGTCTCACGGTCTCTCCTGCCCGGGCTGGCTTTGAACCGCGATTCTCAGATCTCAGCCTCCTGAGTAGCTAGGATTACAGGCGTGAGCCACCAGCGCCCGGCGACCTTTCCCTTTCTTAAAGAAGCACTGAGTGTTAGCGTTGAGCACGAAGCAGAAACGAAGGCAGAATCCCAGCAGGGACACAAACAAACTAAAGACAAGCATGAAGAGGACCTACGGTCGCACCCCAGCTGGCATGCCGTGAAGACAAAGTTGAAGGAGACGCACGCAGATGCACCCAGCACTAGCACCAGAAAGGAGCAAGACGCGCTGGAAATCTCCACCAGACCCGTCAGCCCGGGAGATGATTTTGACTTTTCTTTCCCTGAACACCAATATCTATTCCCCATTTCCTCCTCTCTACAAGCAAGCACCACACTGAGGCTCAGCATGGACCCAGTGGGAGACCCAGATAAAAACCCTGGCGGTGGCTCTGAACTCGGAGAGACCAAGGGTCTCGTAAAATAACCCCATCTGCTACCGGGATAGCTATGGGTTCGTGCAGGGCAGTCAGCGCTGAGCCAGCGCCTCTGTCTTCTCCACTGCTTCCAATACTAGCAGAGGGCCAAAGAGAATTTTGGATTCTGGACATGGCTTGGGAATTAGTCATGGTAAATATTAAATTTCCACAGGAAGAAAATAGTATCTTCTCTTTTACAGAGTACTTTAGCAATGGTAATAATAGGGGGATACTTCAGAAACAGTCCTGAGTACCCAAAGCATTTTAATTCATTTTTTGTTATGGCAGAGGTGATGTGTGGAGAGTTACAGTTACGCAGGTCAGACAGAGTACATATCTTCTGAAGCAATGTCACCCTCCCTTGCTCTCTCTTGGTTTCCCCCTCCCATCATCCCCCCACCCCACCCCACGTTGTATAGTTCATTTTCAACAGTGTCTCCTGAGCACCACGGCTGCTTTTGTTTACCATTTGTCCCTCCATTTCCCCACTGACCCTCCCAAACACAGATAAAAGAACAAAAAAGACAAAAGGAAAAGAAAATTAAAACAGCAACAAGGAAAAAGCCTCTTGCTTCCAATTCCTGGAGCTCGCTTTGATAAACACTATTTTCTATGACCATATCCACAGAGTTATGGAGCTTTGCGTTCTCCTAGGCATAGTCTCTTTTGGTCTCACCCTGGTGTGTGAACACCAAGAGACCAATGTGCCAAAAATACCTGATACTCATAATGATTTCCCAGACTAATTCTGATATCAACTCATTCACAGTCCCATGTTCTGAGATGCTGAGGGCATTTGTGTCTGTGTCTGCTGCTTTATTTTATTTTATTTGTCAGTTGTGGGGCTTGAACTCTGGGCCTGGGTGCTGTCCCTGAGCCCTCAGCTCAAGGCGAGCACTCTGCCACTTGAGCCACAGCGCCACTCTTCTGGTGGTTTATTGGATATAAGAGTCTCATGGACTTTCCTGCCTGGGCTGGCTTTGAACTAAGATCCTCAGATCTAAGCTCTTGAGTAGCTAGGATGACAGGCGTGAGCCACCAATGCTTGGCTTGCCGCTTTATTTTAAAGGTTCAAAAATCTGAGTAATTGGGCTGGGGATGTGGCTCAGTGGTAGAGCGCTTGCCTAGCATGCACGAAGCCCTGGGTTCGATTCCTCAGTACCACATACACAGAAAAAGCTGGAAGTGGCGCTGTGGCTCCAATGGTAGAGCGCTAGCCTTGTGCAAAAGGAGCTCAGGGACAGTGCCCAGGCCATAAGTTCAAGCCCCAGGACTGGCACAAAAAAATCTGATAAATTTTAGAAGTTGGACATAGGTAGGCAAATGGATGACAGATAGATGATTTTTAGACAACTAGGTAAATAGACGGACAGGAGGTGATGGACAGATACATGATAATACAGATAATATAGTCAGACATACAGACATGAGGGGATGGAAGCACATGGGTAAGTAGCAGATAGGCAGATAGGTTTCTTTTACCAACGTCTATCCCCACTGCAGATGGACACTACCCTCTATAAAATGTAAAGCTTTCAAAAAACTACAAACATGGGCTGGGAAGGTGGCTCAGTGGTACAGTGCTTGCCTTGCATGCATGAGGCCCTGGGTTCAATTCCTCAGCACCACATAAGCAGAAAAAGCTGGAAGTGGCACTGTGGCTCAAGTGGTAGAGCGCTAGCCTTGAGCTGAAGAGCTGAGGGACAGCGCCCAGGCCCAGAGTTCAGGCCCCACGACCGACTAAAAAAATACAAACATGCTGCTTGGTTCATCTCTATTTGTGGACCAAGTGGGAAGAAGGAGCAGAGGTTATGGGCACACGGGCAGTGGCTGGCCGCCGTGGGAGCGGTGGAGGCAGCGGCAGCGGCTGGCCGCCGTGGGAGCGGTGGAGGCAGCGGCAACAGCTGGCTGGCGAGAGATGTGTTGCAAAAATCACTACCACATTTTGGCAAATAAAAGCATTGTCACCAAGCCACACAAGACAGTGCAGACAGAGTGCCAGGCAGACACGGGGCGCCATCCCTCCTGCTCTGAACCGTCTCTGTCAGCCCTGCCGACTGAACTTCTGATCTGTAGCTGAGCACATGATTAACATGGGGTTATGAGCTGTGCTGGGAGCGTAACGCAAAACCACAACGGCAGCGACAGCCTGAGCCTGGTTCTGATGGTCTATGATCCTGCACTCTCCTGCATAGTTCTGATGGTCTATGATACTGCACTCGCCTCGGGAGAATGCAGCCCTCTGTCATCTTATTTTCTGCTACACACAGTACAAAGCTGGTTGTAGGCTGACATCACACAGGATTTGTGTTAGCAAAGAGAGCAGCACTCACAAAAGCCCCTCTTCACTTTGTCTAGCGTGTGTCTGTTTCTCCAAGCAAACCAACTGTATATAGACTTATTATTGGGCCTGTGTTTCTGCAGCTATTGCAGCCTTCAATGGCATCTGCCATGTTAAGCAGTATCAGTCACTTTCCCCCAGTAAAATTTTAGCCTCAGAAAATCTAATGTACAAACCTAGGAACATAAAAAGGAAACATTGCATTCTGCTTACAAATAATTAGAAATAAAAACCTAGTTCTCCATATGCTGAAAGAAACCACAAATGCTCTGCGAAAGCTTTGAGAAGCAGTTTCTCTTTCCTCAGGAGACGTAGATGAAAGAGAAAACGCAAGGAGACCATGTCAATAGCAAGCAATGCACAGAAGCTTGCTGCCCAGTCTCAACAGCAATTACCTTCTGCCTGCAGCATCGTCTCCCGCCTGCCACCTCTCCAGCAAATCTGCTCCAGCCTGTCCACACAGACTCAGGGATGGCGTCCGGGTTATATGTGCAAGAGCTGGACTGTGACGTCACCCCTGGGTTTACTCCGAGAGTTAGAGGCCGGGTGGAAGTTTTTGATAATAAATTCCTTTGGGGACATGACTAGGAATGTAGTGAGGGAGCTGAAGAGGGTAACAGCATCTCTATCAGAGAGTGCTGGTTTTGTTTCTTGTTAATGACGGCGGCGGCGGCAGCGGCGGTGGTGGTGGTGATGAGGAGGATGTGGAGTTACACTGCCATAAGGCAGGTTCTGAGTCTGCCCCGGGCTTCTGGGTCAGGGCACTGCTCATTCTGTTCTTCCTTTGTTGGTGCCCATTCCCCCTCCCATCTAGCTTTTACCCGTCTTACTGTTAAACTCGAAAGCTGTACCACAATAAGGAATCAAATCGCACGTTTTAAATAAAACTTTTAAAAATTATACATTTGTTACGTTTAAGTAAGAGCACAAAGGCGTTGCCATTCAACAAGTCAGCGATGAACACATCAGCCTCCCTCCCCGCCTCCCAGCCAAAGCCTGCCGTTCCCTCGCTTCATGGACTATGCGTGGAATATTAGGACTGCCTTCTCCCCGCCTTCCTCCTCTCATGAAATACGCAAGTTGGCCAATGTATAACAATCTCTTAAAATACTTTCTGTGTGTGTATGTGTAACTTCTTAGTAGCACACATTACTTAAGTGGTTTAATTAATCACTAGGTGTTTTCAACACATGTTTGTTCTTTGATCAAGCTTATCCTACGGAACATCCTTCCTTATCCTCCTTGTTTTGGAAACAGTTTTAATGGGTTCCACTTTTTCATACATGCATAATAGTATCTTCATTTAACCTCCCAGTAACTTTTTTGGCATCTGATTATGTTTCCTAGGTATAAAATCTGACACTCAGAGTTCAACCAGTGTGTTATTCTCAACACCAGCAGCCAGTGCCATGGTAAGAGTAAACTACGTGTCATCTCTTTACATTTCTGTCTTGCCTCCTCTTCCTACATGAATGATAGCACACTTTCCTCATACACACTTACATCCTTGATTCTTTTTTTTTTTTATTGTAAAGATACTATACACAGGGTTACAGTTACATGAGTGAGGTAATGAGTACACTTCCTCTTGAACATTGTTACCCTCCATTGTTTTCCCCCTACCATCCCCTCCTTCCCTCCCTTCCCCGAAGTTCTTTTTTTTTTTTTTTTTGATTGTGATTAAGTGATTACATAATTTCAAAGTCACAAGTTCATTCTAACTTTCCTGGAGCAAATTGTCTATCAAAGTCTATAACATATAACAGTGTTCACATGTTATACACCATACATGTGATCAGCTGCATGGGGATATTTAGTAGTGGTTCAACCAGATGAGCAGGAGTTCTTTGTTTCTTAAGTCCTGTTAGTTTTGTCGTATCACCTAACATTTTGGATTTAGCATCCACTTATCAGGGAGACCATATATCGTTTGTCTCTTCGTTCTTGGCTTACCTCGCTCAACATGATTCCTTCTAGCTCCATCCATTTCCCTGCAAATGCCATTATTTTGTCATTTCTAATGGCTGCATAATATTCCATTGTGTATAGATACCACAATTTTTGGATCCATTCATCTGTGGTGGGGCATCTGGGTTGTTTCCATATCCTAGCTATTGCGAACAGTGCTGCAATAAACATGGAGGTGCACGTGTCCTTGTATATTGGTTCCTGTTGTTCAGGGTAGATGCCTAGAAGTGGTATGACTGGGTCATAAGGGAGGTCAATCTTTAGCTTTCTAAGGACCCTCCAGACTGCTTTCCAAAGTGGTTGTATAAGTGTACATTCCCACCAGCAGTGTAATAGGGTTCCTCTTTCTCCACATCCCCTCCAGCATTTGTCATTGGCTGATTTGTGGATGTGGGACATTCTGACTGGGGTAAGGTGGTATCTCAGGGTTGTCTTTATTTGCATTTCCTTCACCACTAGCGATGATGAACATTTCCTCATGTGTTTCTTTGCCATTTTTATTTCTTCATTTGAGAAGTCCCTCTTTAGTTCCCTTGCCCATTTAGTAATTGGTTTGTTAGGTTTGGGAGGGATTAGTTTCTTGAGTTCCCTGTATATACAGGATGTTAACCCCTTGTCTGATATATTGCTGGTAAATATTTTTTCCCAATTAGTTGGTTGTCTTTCTAGCTTAGTTGCGATAGATTTAGCTGTGCAGAAGCTTTTTATTTTAAGGTAGTCCCATTTGTCGAGTCTCTCTCCAACTTGTTGTGTCCCTGAGACTCTGTTCAGGAAGTTCCTTCCTGTGCCTATTAGTTCAAGTGTCTCTCCTACTCTGTCCTGCAGTAGTTTCAGAGATTCAGGTTTAATGTTAAGGTCTTTAATCCATTTTGAGTTGATGTTGGTGCATGGTGATAGGCTGGGGTCCACTTTTAGTTTTCTGCATGTGGCTGCCCAGTTTTCCCAGCACCAGCGGTTGAAGAGGCTGTGTTTCTTCCATTGTATATCTTTGGCTCCTTTGTCGAATATCAGCTGGCTGTAGGCCTGTGGATTTATTTCTGGATCTTCTATTCTGTTCCATTGGTCTTCGGGTCTGTTTTTGTGCCAGTACCATGCTGTCTTTGTTATTATAGCTCTGTAGTAGAGTTTGAAGTTCGGCATGGATAGCCCTCCCATATTGTCTTTATCCCCTAGAATTGTTTTGGCTATTCTAGGTCTTTTGTTGTTCCATATAAATTTTTGGACTGTTTTCTGTATTTCAGTGATGTACGTCATTGGGATTTTAATAGGAATTGCATTGAATTTGTATATTAGTTTTGGAAGTATTACCATCTTTACTATATTAAGTCGGCCTATCCAGGAGCATGGGAGGTCTTTCCATTTCCTAGTGTCTTCTGCAATTTCTTTCTTTAACTTTTTATAGTTCTCATTAAATAGTTCTTTTACATCTTTGGTTAGGTTAATTCCTAAATATTTTATTTTTTGGGAGGTTATTGTGAATAGGGTTGCTCCCTTTATTTCCCTCTCTTCCTGTACGTTATCAGTGTATAGGAAGGCAACTGATTTTTTTGTGGGTTTATTTTGTATCCTGCTATTTTGCTGAAGTGACTTATGATTTCTAAAAGTTTGGGGATGGAGTTTTTGGGATCGTGGAGGTATAGTATCATGTCGTCTGCAAAAAGGGATAGTTTAACTTCTTCTTTCCCTATGCGGATCCCTTTAATGTCTTTTTCTTGCCTTATTGCCCTGGCTAAGGGTTCTAGGACTATGTTGAAGAGGAGTGGAGACAGTGGGCATCCTTGCCTTGTTCCTGATTTTAGGAGGATTGGTTGTAGCTTTTCCCCATTAAGTATAATATTGGCTATTGGTCTGTCATAAATGGCTTTTATTGTTTTTAGAAATGTTCCTTCTATTCCTATTTTCTCCAGAGCTTTTAGCATGAATGAATGTTGAATTTTATCAAAGGCCTTTTCTGCATCTGTGGCGATAATCATGTGATTCTTGACCTTGGCTCTGTTGATATGTTGGATTACATTTATTGACTTACGTATGTTAAACCATCCCTGTGTCTCTGGGATGAAGCCTACCTGATCATAGTGTATTATTTTTTTTTATGTGTTTCTGGATTCTGTTAGCTAGAATCTTGTTAAGGATCTTTGCATCTGTGTTCATCAAGGAAATTGGCCTGTAATTCTCCTTTTTGGTTGGGTCTTTGCCTGGTTTGGGGATGAGTGTGATATTGGCTTCGTAGAATGAGTTTGGGATAGCTCCCTCCTTCTCTGTTTCTCTGAAGAGCTTGAGGAGTATGGGTATTAGTTCTTGTTTAAAGGTCTTATAGAATTCTGCTGTGAATCCATCTGGTCCTGGGCTTTTTTTTGTTGGAAGACTTTTGATAGCTTCCTGTATCTCATTATAGGATATTGGCTTATTTAATTGGTTAACTTCTTCTTTGCTCAGTTTGGGTAACTTGTATTTCTCTAAAAATGCATCCATTTCTGCCAGATTTTCTTCCTTTAGAGAGTATAGCTTTTGAAACTAGTCTGTTAGAATTGTTTGGATATCTTGGGTACGTGTTGTGATGTTTCCGGTGGCATCCCTAATCCTATTAATATGGGTTTCCTCTCTTCTTTTTTAAATTAATCTTGCCAACGGGCCATCCATTTTGTTTATTTTTTCAAAGAACCAGCTTTTTGTTTGGTTTATTTTGGTTATGGTTTTCTGATTTTCTAATTGGTTAATCTCTGCTCTTAATCTGGTTATCTGGCTTCGTCTAGTAGCTTTAGGTCCCATTTTTTCTTGTTTTTCTAGCTGTTTTAGTTGCAACATGAGATTATTTACTTGGTCTGTCTCCATTCTCTTGATGTGGGCACTGAGGGCAATAAATTTGCCCCTCAGGACTGCTTTTGCTGTGTCCCACAAGTTTCTTTGTGAGGTGTTTTCATTTTCATTGAGTTGTAGGAAATGCTTTATTTCTTCTCTGATCTCTTCTGTTACCCAGGCCTTGTTAAGGAGTGTGCTGTTCAATTTCCATGTATTAGAGAAATTTCTGCGGTATGCTTTGTTATTGAGAGCTAGCTTGATTCCACTGTGGTCAGATAGGATACAGGGGATTATGTCGATCCCTTTGTATTTGCTTAAGTTCCTTGCATGAACTATGATATGGTCTATTTTGGAGAAAGTTCCATGAGCTGCTGAGAAGAATGTATACTGTGTTGTTTTAGGGTGAAATACTCGGTAGATGTCAGTTAATTCCGCTTGAAGTATGGCCTCACTTAATTCGGTAGCTTCTTTGCCAATCCTCTGGTTGGTAGACCTGTCCTTTGGTGAGAGTGGCGTGTTAAAGTCTCCTAGTATTATCGTATTGGGGTCTATTTTATTCTGTAAGTTTGGGAGCATTTGTTTGACATATCTGGGTGCACCAATATTTGGGGCATATAAGTTGATGATGGTTATATCCTCCTCTTGGATTGTTCCCTTTATTAATATGTAGTGTCTGTCCTTGTCTTTCTGTACTGATTTTAATGAGAAGTTTATTTTGTCAGATATCAGGATAGCTACACCTGCTTTCTTACTGGGGGCATTTGATTGGTAGATCCTTTTCCACCCCTTCACTCTGAGTTTGTTTGTATGTTTGGCTGAGAGGTGGGTCTCCTGAAGGCAACAGATGGATGGGTCTTGTTTTCTGATCCAGTCCTCAGTTCGTTTTCTTTTAATTGGCGAATTCAGCCCATTTATATTAAGAGAAAGTATAGAGAGATGCATTGTTGTCCCTGCCATTCCGTTTTCCTAAGTTTTTCTTCTTTCCTTTCCTCCTGTGCTTGCTCAGTTAGACTTTGAGTAATGCCTGTTTGGGGCAGGTCCCAGTTGCTGGTTGCTTTCTTTAGGTTGTGTCCCCCCTCTTAGGATTCTTTGTAATGCTGGCTTAATGTTTATGTATTCATTTAGTTTTTCTTTGCTATTAAAAGTTTTCAGTTCTCCATCGAATGTGAATGCTAGCTTTGCCGGGTATATCAGTCTGGGTTGGCAGTTATTGGCTCTCAGGGCTCGTATGGTGCTTTCCCAGGCTTTTCTTGCATTCATTGTTTGTGTGGAGAGATCTGCAGTGATTCTAATTTTTTCCCATTTATTATAGCTCCTTCTTCATTTTTACTGCATGCAAGATGGTTTCCTTATTATTCAGGTCTATCATTTTTACTATAATGTGCCTAGAAGTGTTTCTCCTGGGATCTTGCTTGTTGGGTGTTCGATAAGCTTTTGTGATGTAGTTAAGATGGTCGTTTTTGAGGTGGGGAAAATTTTCATTGATTATCTTGTTAAATAGGTGTTGCATTCCCTTGCTCTGGAATTCCTCACCTTTGTCCACTCCGATTATGCGAAGGTTAAATTTTTTAGCATTATCTGCTTGCTCTTGAATTTCCCTTTGGTTTAATTTGAGTGATTTTTCCATATCTGTCACTTTTTGGTCCAGTTGGTGTATTCTGTCTTCTGTATCTGGCACTCTACCTTCCATTTCATTCACTCTGTTGACCGTGGCTTCTATTGTGGTTTGCATGGAGGAAATGGATCCCTTTAT
Source organism: Dipodomys spectabilis (assembly GCF_019054845.1). Classification (NCBI taxonomy): domain Eukaryota; kingdom Metazoa; phylum Chordata; class Mammalia; order Rodentia; family Heteromyidae; genus Dipodomys; species Dipodomys spectabilis. The sequence continues at coordinate 149,017 of NW_024871173.1, read as the reverse complement.
GGATTCAATGTTGGTTCTCAGAGTACTGATCTCACCTCTCAATGAGGTGAGATCAGTATGCATTACCTCTAATTTGGTGTTTATCTCACTTCTTACTGAGGTTTGTGCAGCTTCTATTTTTGCATCCAACTTTTGTTTGATATCCTGTATCTCTTTTGATAGTTCATCCTTGTGCTCTCTCAATTTCTGATCCATTTCTCGCTTTATTTCTTGAGTCATTGCCTCCAGCAACCCTTGGATGTAGCTTTTGTCTTCCATTCCTGCTTTGCTCCCACTGGGGCTCTCCCCTGCGTGGCTGCTGGCTTTTGAGGTGAGCTTGCTGTCCTGGGTGGTGGTAAACCTTGTGATTTTTCTCTGTGATTTTCGCATGGGGGTTCAGGAGACTGCTCTTCAATTTTGTTTTGGTGTGTCTGTCTTTGCTTGGTTGCTGAGTCTGTATTGGTAGAGAGAGTCTGTGCCTGATCTGGGCTCTGTTGGGAGCCTATTTCCAGCTGCTATTCTGACTTACTTAGGATTCTCAGCTCTCTGCTGTAGATTGGTGGCAATTCCCGCCTTTGGAAGGGTTGAGCAGCCTAGACTGCTTGTGTTTGCTCCTACGGGTGCTCTTGGGAAGATCAGATGCTCTGGATGTACTCTCCCAAATACTGGAGTCTGCTATGGGATCCTGAGGTGTTTTTGTTTGTTTGTTTTGGGCTGGTTGTGGGTTTGAACTCTAGGTTTGGGTGCTGTCCCTCAGCTCTTCAGCTCAAGGCTGGCACCCTACCATTTGAGCCACAGCACCACTTCTGACCCTTTTTGCTTTTGTGATGCTGAGGAATCAGATCCAGGGCCTCATACATCCAAGACTATCACTCTATTGCTGAGCCGCCTAATCAACCTGAGCTCCTGCTTACTATCAGGTGCTGGCAGCCTGTGTTGCCCAATTCCCAGCCTAGGGTATATGGGTGAAGTTTTGGTGGGGTTTGGGCTTCTCTTGTCCTGAGCCTCCAGGTCCTTTGTTGTCACAGGCGTGCTTCCTGGGGAGTGTTGTTTCCTGGTTTTCTCCCCTCTGTTGAGGCGTATGCTCAGCTTTTTACTTCAGTTGGGAGGAGTTGGTTGTGTTGTTCAGGCGCCGGATCCCTGGGCCTGGTTCCGGCCCCAGCCTGGAGCGCACTCATTAGGCCTGTGCTGATGTGTATACCACCTAGGTTATGCAGCCTGGAGGACACAGTTCAAATTTCTTCTACTGTTGGTAGTCTTGACCCAGGGGCGCTGTTCCTGGCTTGGGCATTTAAGCTCCCTTCCAGGGGCACTCTTGCTCTGGCCTGGCCAGCAGAGTGTGCGTTCCCAGTTTTAGTGGGTCCTGTGGTCCGGGTGTTGGGGTAGGGAGTCTAGGTCAGGGTCTGGGGATTCCCTCCAGCTCTGGTCTCCCTTGAGGTATACACTGTCCCCTGTGGGGTACTCACCCTGGAGCTGGTTGTTTCTGTGTGGTGTAGGTCGTCAGTTGTTGTTGCAATCCGAGTTCAGTGGGGTGGTTGCGGGCTGGGTTGGGCGGATGGTCTGCCGACAGGTCCCTTTGTCGCGCTGCTGGTGCCGGGCGGCTTTGGCGGGATGGAGCCTCTCCGCTCCGGTGGAGAGTGAGGGGTGGGGGTGGGATCCTCGTGGAGACTCCCGGCTGGTAGGTTTCTCTGTTCCTGGCGATCCGCTGTTCTGCAATCCGGTACCTGGTGATCTGCAAGCGGCCCCCTGTGTCTCTGTGGCTCTGGCAGCCCCCGCCGGGCCGCGCGGCCAGTAAAGGTTGGGGGAGGGGTCTTCGCTCTTCTCTGTTCTGAAATTCTTCTTTTCCTCTCTTTCTTTTTTTGTTATTTTCCACCTCTGGTTTTTCTCTGAGTGTTCGTCTTTTTGTTGTTGTCGGTCTCTTGGGGAGATTAAGCGTTGGAACTCGAACTCTCTTTTTGGTTGGAGAGAGCTGTGGCGTTTCCCTACTGCTCCGTCGCCATCTTGGTCCCCCCTCCACATCCATGATTCTTTATCATGAATTCAATTTTAATTTATTTTAATCAAAATGTACAAAAGGGCTGGTGGCTCAGTGGTAGAGTGCTTGCCTTGCATGCGTGAGGCTCTGGGTTCGATTCCTCAGCACCACATAAGCAGAAAAACCCGGAAGTGGCGCTGTGGCTCAATTGGTAGAACGCTAGCCTTGAGCTGAAGAGCTGAGGGACAGCGCCCAGGCCCCGAGTTCAGGCCCCACGACCGACAAAAAAGAAGTATAGAAGAATGTAAGAAGCCAAACTGGTTCACTGATAATTTGAAAATCATTTCTAATAGTTGGTCTGATAGTTCCCAGCATTCAAAAAGCTAAAGTGTTAGGATTGTGAGCCACAGCCCTCCTGGACCATGTGCTGAGTTCTAGGCCAGTTGAAGCAAAAATAGCAAAATGATCCATGTTGAACACTAAAATTGTGCCCAGCTCTAGAGAAGTGACTCCGATTTGTTTTACTCAGGGTGGAGGGGTCTGTTTCCAAAATTAGGCAAATTTCTTTCCTGCACTACCACACACTTGTCAGTGGGATGGAGAGAGCATTAGCTTGGCTTACATGGGAAAGATAGCATCTGTCAGCCTCATTGGCTGTGTTGTGTGTGTGTCTGTGTGTATCTCTCTCTGTGTATGTGGTATGTGTGTGTGCATGTGTGTATCAGTGTGTCTGTGTATCTGTGTATATCTGTGTGTATCTGTGTGTGTGGTGTCTGTGTGCACGTGTATCTCTGTATGTGTCTGTGTGTATATGTGTGTCTGTGTGTGGTGTGTGTGCATGTATCTGTGTGTGCCGAGGGTTGTGCAGGCGTGTGCACGCACAGCACAGGGAGCGGCCGAGGGGTGCGCAGGCGTGTGGATATTTTAGGAATGCATGACAGGAGGGAAAGTAGGGCAGTGGCAAGTCCAAAATCATTCTACTAGTGTCTCCGTATCAGGAGAAAATGTTGAAGATGCTAAATCTTTCTCCCAGGGCTCTTACTGTGTTGATAGTATGCTATCATTTGCAATGGTGGAATTTCTACAAAGAGTTCAGATGGGTGTGCAGGGTGTGCACACACGGCAAGGGAGCGGCCGAGGGGTGTGCAGGGTGTGCACACACGGCAAGGGAGCGGCCGAGGGGTGTACAGGTGTGTGCACACACAGCAAGGGAGCGGCCGAGGGGTGTGCAGGAGTGTGCACACAGCACAGGGAGCGGCTGAGGGGTGTGCAGGCGTGTGCACGCACAGCAAGGGAGCGGCCGAGGGGTGTGCATGCATGTGCACACACAGCACAGGGAGCGGCCAAGGGGTGTGCAGGCGTGTGCACACAGCAAGGGAGCGGCTGAGGTGTGTGCAGGTGTGTGCACACAGCACAGGGAGCGGCCGAGGGGTGCGCAGGCATGTGTACACAGTGCAGGGAGCGGACGAGGGGTGTGCAGGTGTGCATACAGTACAGGGAGCGGCCGAGGGGTGTGCAGGAGTGTGCACACACAGCACAGGGAGCGGCCGAGGGGTGTGCAGGTGTGCACAGTACAGGGAGCGGCCGAGGGCACACACAGCACGGAGCGGCTGAGGGGTGTGTAGGCGTGTGCACACACAGCACAGGGAGCGGCCGAGGGGTGTGCAGGCGTGTGCACACACAGCACAGGGAGCGGCCGAGGGGTGTGCAGGCATGTGCACACAGCAAGGGAGCGGCCGAGGGGTGTGCAGGCGTGTGCACACAGCACGGAGCGGCCGAGGGGTGTGCAGGCGTGTGCACACAGCAAGGGAGCGGCCGAGGGGTGTGCATGCGTGTGCACACAGCAAGGGAGCGGCCGAGGGGTGTGCAGGCGTGTGCACACAGCAAGGGAGCGGCCGAGGGGTGTGCAGGCGTGTGTACACAGTGCAGGGAGCGGCCGAGGGGTGTGCAGGTGTGTGCACACAGCACAGAGCGGCCGAGGGGTGTGCATGCGTGTGCACACAGCACAGGGAGCGGCTGAGGGGTGTGCATGCGTGTGCACACACAGCACAGGGAGCGGCCGAGGGGTGTGCAGGCGTGTGCACACACAGCAAAGGAGCGGCCGAGGGGTGTGCATGCGTGTGCACACAGCACAGGGAGTGGCCGAGGGGTGTGCATGCGTGTGCACACACAGCACGGGGAGCGGCCGAGGGGTGTGCAGGTGTGCACAGTACAGGGAGCGGCTGAGGGCACACACTGCACAGGGAGCGACCGAGGGGTGCGCATGCGTGTGTGCACACAGCAAAGGAGCGGACATGGGGTGTGCAGGCGTGTGCACGCACAGCACAGGGAGCAGCAGTGGGGCATGCAGGGGTGTGTGTGTGTGTGTGTATGTTGGGACTTGAACTCAGAGCTCATGCTTCATGATGGGTGCTTTACACTTGAGCCACAGCTGCATTCCCACAGTTTGCTTGTCATTTGGAGTTGGAGACCCGCAGATTCTTTTTCTTGGGTTGGCTCTGGGTTTAAGCTAGGGCCACACGCATTAGCCCGCAGTGCTCAGCTACTGATCTTCCTAATACCCCATCCTCATGCAGCTCCACAGCCCTTCTCCCACTAAAACGGTTCATCTTGCTGAGCTGTTCCTAGCAAGGCTGAGCTGCACAGGAAGCTCAGTGGCACAGACGGCTGCGGGGACAGGTGGGGCAGGACAGGACAGGGCAGGGCAGGGCAGGGCCATGGCAGTGAGCCGCTGCTGCTGGCTACGCAGCCCACCGCGAATGCTGAGATGTCTCCTTTGTATCCGTGGAGAAATGCTTCATGTAAGAATCTGAAGAAGAGCTCCCCTATTACCCAGCAATCCCACTTTGGGCACTTACCCAAAGGATCACAAACAAGACCATACCAAAGCTACCAGCTACCAGCACAACCATGTTTACTGCAGCATTATTTACCATAGCTAAGATATGGAACCAACCCAGATGCCCCTCTGTAGATGAATGGATCAAGAAAATGTGGTATATATGGCTCCATCAGAAGGAATGACATTGCCTCATTTGTTAGGAAATGGAAAGACTTGGGAAAAAACATATTAAATGAAGTAAGCCAGGCCCAAAGAAACACAGGTCCCATGGTTTCCCTTATTTGCAATACCTAGTATATGTCTGAGTCAAGCAGAAAAGGTCAAAGGCTATGGACATGTGCCACATGAGATAATGTTAAGCAAAATGTACCCCAAGACAGGGACACAAGGCGTTTTGTTTCTCTTTCTTGCTAGTGTTTTTAAAGTACTTACAATACACTATGTGATTCTTTTGTTTCTATTATATGTTTTCACTGGATTTGACGCCAGTGTTCTCCACCTTGTATATACATTTTTGTAATTTGGGGCATGGAAGGGATATTGCAGAATGCTTAAATGGGGATGCAGGCTGACCCACTGTGACGATGAGATGTACAGGACACTACACTGAAAACGAACTTTACAATGTTGGGGTGGGGGGACAGGAGGAGTTGGGGAGGGAAGTGATGGTAGGGAGAAAATAGAGGAGGTAACAATGCTTGCTATGAAATGTACTCATTACCCTACTCATGTAACTGTAACTCCTCTGTACAACCTTTTTACAATAAAAGATTATTAAAAAAAGAATCTGAAGAAGTAAAAGGTCCGGGTACACATATCAACTGTGTTTATTTGGAAGACAAATTATATATAATTTATATACGATATAGTATATAATATGCATGTAATACACCTATTATATATATATACATATATATTTGTTTGCTGATGTCATTTGGTCCCCAACATTATACCAAAAATGCCATCATCTCTATGCAGTGGCTGAATGAGGAGCAGGTGGACTTGCTAAACTGAGATTTTCAGAAAGCTTGGTCAGGTGCTGGAGGCGTGGCCCAGCAACAAAGCACACGCCAAACAAGAGGGAGGGCCTGAGTTCAAACCCAGCACCATCAAAAGGAAGAATAAAGCACAGTCAACAACACAACTTATATGTCCTTGTTGTTCTCCATTTCTGCTCACTTAAAAAACCAGTAAATTTCCACTTATTAATCCATTGTTTTACTCAGAGTACACTTTGCCTATACGCATGTCTTTAAACATTTTTCATGTGAGTGACTTGACTCACATCGATCTCTGTATTTATTTCACTTGCTCGGACTAGAACCTTCAGAACTGTAGTCAATTATAGAGGGAGAGTAAACACGTTACTCCTTTCTGCTGTTTAGTATATTAGCTGTGGTTGGTGACATACAGCCTTTATCGTGGTGAAGTACACTGCCTCTATTCCTACTTTCTTCAGAACTTTTTTATACAAAGGATGCTGAACTTGCTCAAAGGCCTTTTCTCATCTCAATTGCAGTGAGTGTGTTTTTTTTCCCCTTGATTCTGTTGACGTGGTATCTTACATTCGTTGGTAATCCATCACAATGCATCTGTGAGGAAGCTCATACTCCCCTGGCTGAGTGGGAGGTTAAGCCAGAGCGTGACCGGCTCTGGAGAAAGCCACGTTCCGCCAGGCTATCCCATCCTCTCACACAGCAACCCCACAGCGTAGGTGGCAAAGTGGTCTACCTGTGGAACATTCTCCATCCACAAACTCAACTACTACTCAGAACAACTAAAATGAAAACCACACTGTTTCTAGGGCACACAGATGATCTGAGATGTTCACGTTTTTCTTGAGATATGATTTCTCATTCGTTCTCTGGCTACAATGATTGCATGTGACAACACCTAATTTGTCTTTCAGCTTCTCCAGTGCAAAGTGACCGTGATGCGGTACACTCACATTCACACGCATGTTCCCTTGGAAGCAGCACAGGCAGAGGGCGAGAGACCGGCTTGCTCTACAAGGACCATGTTTGTTTGGATAACTTTAAACAAGTATTTTTTTCTTTCCATTAAACAATTTCCAAGTAGTTAGCAATCACAACATGAAGAATTTCTTTAAAACTTCCTTTGCTATGGAGAAGATACATCTTAACTGTATTATCTTGCAGAAAAAAGTTATAGAATATTGGATGGTGACTGTTTTTCATAAGAGGTTTTCAAAGAGCCCAATGGTTGGCTTACGTCTATGGTTAATTGAGGTCTGGGGACAGATTCCCAAGAGATACTCCTTGATAACTACCCAAATATGGGGCACACAGAAGCTATGGAATAACTTGATCCAGTCCAGATGGTAGTGGGCCGCACACATGTTCTCAAGACACGAACCCGGGGTGCAGCAGGGATGTAGCTAGGTCTTCAGGACTGTGAGACGCCAGTGGGTAGGTTTCTCAAGACAAGAGAAAGAGCTCTGGGATACGGAAAGTGGCCATAGCTACTTGAAGCTACCTCGGCAGCAAAAAAGGGAGTGTAGAGGAGGAATAGTACCTTGCTTAATAATCAAACCATGGCTTTCTACGCAGGAAGTTAGCAGGAGCTGTTCATTCCATCCCTGAACCATGCATTTGCAGAAGAGACCTTCCAAAAGCAAGAGTGTGAAAGATTGCTTCACGTGAAAAGTAAGGATGCTTTTCTAGCTGAATCACAAGGAATAAAATGTATTTCCTCTACAGATGGAAGCGGCAAGAAGTAAACAGTAAGTGTCTAGTACAATAGGCACTGCGTAATTGTCTAGAAGGGCTGAGTGGGTTCTTATTGGAGAGCGGCATCAGCAGAAAGCTCCAGTGTTCTCGTGTGTCCTCAGTCCGTGTCTGGCAGGGGATGCGTGGAGAACACTGGCTGCCTCTCCCGTGGCTCTTCTGCACGGGGTCACATAAACCCAGGAAAAACGCAGCAGAACAACGCAGGCAAAGGGCTCTTCAGGTTAGTGGATGCTGACGCCGCCTATCATTACAGTTACCATTACTGTATTTTTTCATTGGGGAAGGCAATAATGCAGCTTCACCCATGCATTTTTTGTGATTCCTGTACTTTATGTTGGGAATCGCACTATATATATATTTTTCCCCACAGTACAAATAACAGCTTGCTAACAATAAAATTATATATTTTATGCTGTTTTAACTCAGAGTTTTAAAAATATTTTAGCTGTTCTTATAAAGGTGCTGCACAGGAGGGTTGGAGTTCTGTGAGTCGGGTAGAGAGTGCCTTTCTTTCTGGACAGCATCACCCCTTCCCTTGCCCTCCAGTTACCTAAAAAACCTTGCTCTGCAGTGGGGTAGGGAGAGGCCTCTGCAGGAGCACTCTGCCTACATTCTTATATAGGGCCTGCTTATTACCATTCTACCAGAACATTCCCAGTTTCTTTGACTGTTAATCACTCTGAATTCAGGCTTGTTCAGTGGAAAAAATTGAATATGCTGAGTTATGGATAGGAAAGGTGAGAACTGATAAAGGAAAGGTGTCACCTATTGTAGCAGAGTCAAATTCCCTCTTTTCCTCTGTGTGTGTGTGTGTGTGTGTGCATCAGGGGCTTGAACTCAGGGCCTGGGTGCTGTCCCTGAGCAATGTTGTTCAAGGCTAGTGTTCTACCACTTAAAGCCACAATTCCACTTCTCGTTTTTGAGTGGTTAACTTGAGATAAGCGTCTCACAGGGACATTTCTGCCTGGGCTGGCTTTGAACCATGATCCTCAGATCTCAGCCTCCTGATTAGCTGGGATTACAAGCATAAGCCACTAGTGCCCAGCTCTTTTCCTTATTTCTAAGTGAGCCACAATCACTAGCATTATCCATTTGAGGCCTGAAACATGTGTTTTAAAAAATCATCTTTAAGTAGTTGTACAAAGGTGTTGCAATTTAACAAAGCAGTTTATGAATATGAGTCTCTTGATCAGTGTCACTCCTTTCAATATTCTCACCCGCCCCTCCCCTCCACACCTCTTCCCCCACTCTTCTTCTGTAGGACATATGTTGAATTCTTGACAGCATTCATGCGTGTACTTTGACTGAAAACACAGGATTCACTTTTGCCACATAGTCTATAAAATTTATAGTATTTTCGATATGAAAAGATCACATACCTAATCTTCACTGTGAAACAATGACTTCATACTTGAGAGAAGGTTCATATAAGCATAGAAACATGAATAATTGATTCTCAAGTTACATGCCAGATAGTGCTGGAAGTTTATCATTCGTAGTGGATATTATTTTGCAGTTTTATGAATGTCTACTTCCAATTCTACTTATACTTATTGAATCTACCATAGTTACTACCCCTTGTATGTTAATTTGTACTGTATTTTACATGCTATAAACGAGCAGCATGGATGATAACTTTGGAGGCCATCTCTCCCATCATTTCACTCTCCCGGGGGTAACAAGCTGCATGGTGATAGACGGACTCACCATCAGCTGGGAAGACAGAGGTAAGAGCCACTGGAAAAGCAGCCCAGGACCCAGAGGCACCCAGGGTCTCTGGTATCTGAAGGAAACAAAATACTCCAAGTACAGATTGTTGCCAAAAGTGCTTGTGACTATTCCCTGCAAATGACACTGAGAGCTCTCTTCTCTGTCAATCACATGTGATATGTTAGCTTCATTGTCTCAAATTCAAGAAGGCATAAAAACATAAAATGGGATACAAGTATTTAAAGAATAGTATCAATAGTGAGCATAACACTTCAAGCATTTTTCTGCATAAAAAATAAAAAGCATTCATGTTAATTTTCAAGATACACAAATGAGGCTGGGCACCGATGGCTCTCATCTGCAATCCTAGCTACTGGGGAGGCTGAGATCTGAGGACCGTGGCTTGAAGCCAGCCTGGACAGAGAAGTCCCTGTGAGGCTCTTACCTCCAACTAACCACTCAAAACCCAGAGCGGGGCTGTGGCCCTAGCCTTGAACAAAAAACTCAGGGACAGTGCCTAAGCCCGGAGTTCAAGCCTTCAACCTACCAAAAAATACATACATTGATTCACTGATTGAGGATTGGATGTTTGTGAGGTATTCCTCTTTAGACAGATGAGAAGGTAAGTCTTCACCTGTCCCGAGAAGAAGCAATGTATATTGGCCTTACGACAGCATCTCTGCCAATAAAGGATCTTGAAAGCCATTTATAGGGCTTTATCCAACACCTCTAAAATGTTTTAATAAATTTTTTAATTTACAAATTGACACAAAACTGTCTCTTAGGTGAATTAAAAAGAATATTCAAGTGACAAAAAAGTTTAAAATCATTCTCAGAATCAAATGCAAAGGCTGAACAGAACATAAATTGTGGAGTAAAATGCAATGATGGAGGAAGTGACCTACGCCACTTGGCTGGATGTTCAGGAGATGCTCTGGGTAGGGGAGGTACAGGAAGGCGAGACGCAAGGAGGTCAGCGGTGCCAGTGCTCTGGCCCTCAGCTTCCCGGCAGCCAGGATTCCAGGTGTGAGCCACTGGTACCCAGCTCAGTGAAGCATCTTTTATTTAGGTGAAATTAGTCATCAAATTGAATTTTTAACTATATATACATAGAGCCTTCTTGCTGCAGCTGAAATAGTTCAATTATCAAATCAACAGAATGTCTATGGGTAGCTTTCTCCTGGGATCTCTTTGGATTTTGTTAAGGTTACAAGTCCCAGGAACAGATTTTCTGGTTAAGTTATATTTCTCGGCCGGGGATGTGGCTCAAGTGGCTGGTGGTGTGGTAAAGGTCTGAGTTCAAACCACAGGACTGCAAAAATAAAAAAATAAACAAAAAACAAGGGACCAACATCTTACTGTACATTAAGATAAAAATATGAGGCAAAATTTATTGACAAGAGATTGTTTTCAGCCAAAAGAACTAAAAATACTCATTTGTCTAAATCAAAAGAACTGTAGGACATGACTTTTTAAATTTCTCGGTGGAATTTTGTTTAAATGGTCACTTCTCTGGGAACCTTTAGTTTTAGAATCCTGACTTTAAGTAAATGAAAGAAGAGATACTGAGAAATGAATCCTGTCAGCCAAACACCTAATTCTCCATGATATTATTTTGCCTTATCAAGTTTTCAGTTAAAACAAAAAAAAGCAAATGAGAACATGAACCCGCAGAACAAAACATCAACCGATTTCATCCTCCTGGGGCTCTTCCCTGGCTTCAAATATCCTAACCTGCTGATCCTCACGGTTCTCCTCATCTATACCGTTGCCTTTGCTGGAAATTCCATCCTGCTCCTCCTCATCTGGCTGGACTCCCGCCTCCACACCCCCATGTACTTCCTGCTCACTCAGCTGTCCATCATCGACCTGGCCTACATCTCCAGCACAGTCCCCAAGACCGTCACCAACTATTTCACAGGGAAGAAAAGTATTTCCTATTTGGCCTGTGCCTCTCAGATGTTTTTCTTCCTCACCCTTGGCCTGGCCGAATGCATCCTCCTGACCCTCATGGCTTATGACCGCTACGTAGCTGTCTGTAATCCCCTGAGATACACAGTGCTCATGAGCCCCAGAGTCTGCCTGCAGATGGCTGTGGCAGCCTGGACTGGTGCAGTTCTCGCAGCCCTTGTCCACACGGTCTATCCAATGCATTTCCCTGTCTGTGGCTCCCGGGAGATCAGTCATTACTTTTGTGAGATGCCTGCTATTCTGAGAATGTCTTGTGTCGACACATCAGTCTATGAGATGGTCAAATTTGTCTCCACCATTATCTTTCTCCTGGTCCCGTTTGTTCTCATTCTGGCCTCCTATGTTCTCATCTTCCTCACTGTCCTTAAGATGAACTCCCGCAACGGGAAGAAGAAAGCTCTGGCTACCTGCTCCTCCCACCTGACTGTGGTCAGTCTCTACTTCGGCCAGGCCATCTTCATCTACATGACCCCCAGCTCATCACACACGCCGGAGCAGGACCAGATAGGAGCCGTGCTCGGCACCATTGTGACCCCCATGCTCAACCCCATCATCTACAGCTTGAGGAACAAGGAGGTGTTAGGAGCGCTGCAGAGATGCACGGGAAGGTGCTGCGGGGAGGAGCAGCCCCTGCTTCTACAGTGCTGTGCTCAGAAACGCGCCAGCCTCAGTCTGAAGGCTACCCACGGCCAATTTTAATCCCGAGACATTTTTTTTTCATATTGGAAATAGAACACTGTGTGTGTAAGAGAAAAGGTGGCAGGGTTTATGTCTGTTGACCCAGAGTTGTTTTAGTCCCACAGTGGTGGATTTCATCGAGTACAATATTAGTGTCACTTGTTGGCCTGCTAGTTGTGCCTGCTAACCTGACAAGTCTTGTATGGATAGTGGGTGGATTTTTGGACAATGATATCTGTGTAGAGATACATATTCTCTATCTCCTTTCTGAGTTTGACATATTGGGTCACAAGATCCAGCAATGATTTGATGTTCTAGAAAGGAAGGACTTGGCTTATGTTTGCAATGTAAAAAGCATCTTATCTATTCTTTCATTCATTCACCTGTTCACCCTTGATGTCCATCACTCAATCTTCCCAGTCCAAACAAAACCCAGGTCCTTATAATTCTTCCTATATAACCCTCCCTTTGTCCAAATTCATTTTCCTTCTAAGTTAAAATACGTAAGTAGATGCATGTAATTAGAAACCAGAGAGGAGAATTTAGGGAGTTATTTTTTTAAAATATCAATTTCTTTTTTCTTTTCTCCTAGATGCAAGGCTATATGTGTAATAATCAAATAAGGGTGAACAGTACCTCAAATAAAGGCTATCAGTATAGCAACACCCAAACATGATTAATTCTTGTTATTAGAACATTTAAAGTTCTCTCTGTTGTAGTTGTTTGAGAGAGGCAATCACTCATTTTAATCTGTAGTCGCCTGTAACAGCGCCTGTCTCCCATCCGGCTTCTGAGCCAGCCGCACATCTCCCCTCTGCGTGGCCACGGGGAAAACTCTCCCCCTCACACGTCCCGTCTTCAGGAGCCGCTGCTCTTCTTGGGAATTCTGTGTGGGGCTACCACTGGGGGACTTCACGTGTGATGAATACTTTCCTCCTGTACTTGGATCTTCCAGGCTCGTTCCTGTTGTCTTACTGTGTGTCATGCTCTGTAAGACTCACTGTCATTCCATTATGCTGTATATGCTTTACTGCATTGCGTGCGTGTGCGTGTGTGTGTGTGTGTGTGTGCGTGTGTGTGTGTGAACATTCTTTCTGGGGCTGGGAAGGTGGCTCAGTGGTAGAGTGCTTGCCTTGCATGCCTGAGGCCCTGGGTTCGATTCCTCAGCACCACATAAGCAAAAAGAAAAAAGCCGGAAGTGGCGCTGTGGCTCAGGTGGTAGAGCGCTAGCCTTGAGCTGAAGAGCTGAGGGACAGCGCCCAGGCCCAGAGTTCAGACCCCACGACCGACAAACAACAGCAGCAACAACAACAGCAACCATAAAACCACCAAAAACGATCTTTCCAGAGCTAAGCGTGAGGGCCTTGGATCACTTACTTGCGTGCGCGTGCGCGTGCGCGTGCGCGGCGTCGCTCCGGGCCGCGGCCGGGGCTGGCGGGTGTTACGGCAGGCCGCGCGGGTGGCGCGACGCCTCCACCGAGGCCGCCGCCATGCCGAAGAGCGCCTCCCCAGCCTCGCGCATGCGCGCCTCGCCGGCGTCCACCGAGGCGCGTCCGCGGGCCAGAGCCACGCTCGGCGGCCGTGACCCCGGTCATGCGCGGGCGACACGGGACGCCGGCCAATCACACAGGTCCACGCACGCAACCGCAGGGAGGCGCGGGCCGAGGGCGCCGCTCCCTCAGGAGCCACACGCGACCCGGGCGCCTAGTCCGTCCGGTAGGCCGCTGCGGGCGGGGTAGGCCGCCTGCGCCCCGGAAGCTCCGCCCCGGAAGCTCCTCCTGGTTAGTCCCGCCCCCTGGTTAGTCCCGCCCCCTGGGAGCCCCGCCCCCTGGTTAGTCCCGCCCCGGGAGCCCCGCCCCGGGAGCCCCGCCCCCGGGAGCCCCGCCCCCGGGAGCCCCGCCCCCTGGGAGCCCCGCCCCCTGGGAGCCCCGCCCCCTGGGAGCCCCGCCCCCTGGGAGCCCCGCCCCCTGGGAGCCCCGCCCCCTGGGAGCCCCGCCCCCTGGGAGCCCCGCCCCCTGGGAGCCCCGCCCCCTGGGAGCCCCGCCCCCTGGGAGCCCCGCCCCCTGGGAGCCCCGCCCCCTGGGAGCCCCGCCCCCTGGGAGCCCCGCCCCCTGGGAGCCCCGCCCCCTGGGAGCCCCGCCCCCTGGGAGCCCCGCCCCCTGGGAGCCCCGCCCCCTGGGAGCCCCGCCCCCTGGGAGCCCCGCCCCCTGGGAGCCCCGCCCCCTGGGAGCCCCGCCCCCTGGGAGCCCCGCCCCCTGGGAGCCCCGCCCCCAGAGCGCGGTCCACGTCCTTCAACTGCCAAGTTCCCCAGTTCCGGGAGAGCCCGGCCCTGGGCAGCGCCGGCCGCGGGCCGCGGGCGGACGGGGCCTGGGCCTCACCTCTGTCCGAGCCGTGCGCAGGCCCGGCCTGCCCCGCCCCGGGCTGCCTGCTGCTCCGGGCCGGCCGGGCCCCCGGTCGGCCCTTCTGTCTGTTCTTCTACCAAGTGGGGAACTGAAGACAACGGGCGCCATCTCTAAAGTGCACACCCATCTTTACCAGACTTAGTCTGTGAATCCAGCATGAGATGTATCCCCGCACGAGAAGAGGGGGGGAGAGACAGAGAGAGAGAAAGAGGAGAGAGGGAGGGAGGAGAGGGAGGAGAGCACGCTACAGACCAATCTCTGATGAATGTAGAAGCAAAACTTCCCGGAAAAATACTTGCGAGCTGAATTCAACAACTAAGCACAGACAAGCCAGCCACGTCGAGTTGGTTTCACCCAAGGGATGAGAGGCAGATCCAACATGTGTAAATCAACAAATGCAACGCAGATCATAAAGAGGCAAGAACAAGAATCCCCTGACCATCTCAACAGATGGAGAAGCCTGACAAAATCCAACATCATTTTATGTTAAAAAGCTCTGGGGAAGATGGGGACAGAGGATCAAACCTTAATTTAATAAAGGCTATATTGCAAAAACTTAGCATTCTGCTAACCGATGAAAGACTGAAGCCGTTTCTTAAGTCGGGAATAAATCAAGGATGTCCACTCTCTTCACTGTTATTCGGAATAGTCATGGAATTCCTAGTCAGAGCAATAAGGCAAGAGGAAGAAGGAAACCAGATCCAAACAGGAGAGAAAGAAGTCAAACCGTCCATGATCACAGGTGAAATGATCCTATATCTAACGGGCCTGATGACCATGTAATTGTAACCCCTTTGTACGGTATTTTCACAATGAAAAAATAATAAAGCACCTGATAATTCTTAAAACATAAACACCTTCAGCAAATTAGCAGAATAAGATGAAGGACCTCTATAACGAAAACTATAACTCTGTAAAGACTAAATTGAAGAAGACACCAGGAAGTCTCAAGACCTCTCATGGATTTTTAGAATTAACATAGTGAAAATGGCCCAGCTGCCAATGGTGATGCACAAATTCGGTGCCGTGCTCACCAAAATACCAATGTCACTCTTCACAGAAACTGAGAAATCAAAACTCTTCATAGAAACTGAGAAATCAATCCAAAAGCACCAATGGCCCACATAGCCAAAATAATCATGAGCAAAAATACCAGTGCTGGAGATATGAAAATTCCTGACTTTATACTGCAGAGCCACAGTAACAAAAACAGGTTGGTATTGGCACAAAACAGACATGAAGATCAATAGAACAGAGTGGAAAACCCAGAAATAAACATACTCACCTAGAGCTATGTATGTTAGGAAAAAAAAGATAGTTTCTTCAATAAATCATATTGGGAAAATTGGACATCTATTTGTTGAAGACTGAAAGTGGATCCTGTCTCTCACTTTGTCGAATGTCAACTCAAAAGTGGATCAAAAACTTCAGAATAAGACCTGAAACCCTGAACTACTACAGGAAGATAAGGGGAAACATTGGAACTTATTGGACTAGACAGTTTTTAAAAACAATTTCAATGGCTCAGCTAATAGAAGACAAATGGGTCGGGCGCCGGTGGCTCACGCCTGTCATCCTAGCTACTCAGGAGGATCACAGTTCAAAGCCAGCCCGGGCAGGAAAGTCCGTGAAACGCTTATCTCCAATAAACCACCAGAAAACTGGAAGCGGTGCTGTGGCTCAAGTGGTAGAGCACTAGCCTTGAGCTGAAAAGCTGAGGGACAGCTCCCAGGCCCAGAGTTCAAGGCTCACGACAAAAAAAAAAAAAAAAAAAAAAAGACAAATGGACTGTATCAAGCTAAAAGGCTTTTGATGAGTAAAGATACAGTCACTATGCTAAAAAGACAGTCTACAGGGCTGGGAAAGTGGCTCAGAGGTAGAGTGCTTGCCTTGCATGCCTGAGGCCCTGAGTTCAATTCCTCAGCACCACATAAGCAAAAAGAAAAAAGCCAGAAGTGGCACTGTGGCTCAAGTGGTAGAGCGCTAGCCTTGAGCTGAAGCGCTGAGGGACAGTGCCCAGGCCCAGAGTTCAGGCCCCACGACCAGGCCCCCCCCCCCCAAAAAAAACCAAAAAACAAAAGAGAGTCTACAGAATGGCAGAAGGCCTTTTGCAAGAATCTAAGTACCAGAATATACAAGGAGTTGAAAAATATAAATGCTTGAAGAATCAGTAACTGGGTAAAGGAACTAAACAGAAAATTCTCAGAAGAGGTTCAAATTTCCAATCAACACAGGAGGAAATGGTTCACACCCTTGGCCATAGAGGAGATATACATGGAAACTACATTAAGGTTACATCTTATTCTTGTTGTAATGGTCATCATCAAGAATAAAACAACAAATACTGGAGAGACTGCAAAGAAAAAGGAAACCTAATACATTGTCGATGGGAATTAATGCAACCACTAGTCAGTAGGGAAATTCCTCAAAACACTAAAAATAGAACTGCCTGGGATCTCATGATACCACTGTTAGGCATTTATTTAAAAGATTCCAAGTTGGAATGCAAAAAGGCACTTGCACACCTGTGTTCATTCCAGCATTTTCCATAGACAAATTATGGAAACAGCCAAGATACCCTACAATGTAATTTTATCCATAAGGAAGAATAATACATCATTAACAGGGATATAGGTGAACCTAGAAAAAAATATTAAATGAAGTTAGACTCAGAGAGACAAAAGGCAAATGTTTTATTTCATAGGTGAAAGTTAGACCTAAAACACTTAATATTAGATATACATATATATATATATATGATACTATGCATATATACATTCGAACTGAAGTCTCATCTATGCAGAGGTTGATTTCCATGGTGTAAGCCCTTTGACCAATGGACAGGAAGTGTAACAAAATGAATACCAGGAAGTAGAAAGACAGGGAGTGAGGGTTGAGTGGGGGAGGGGATGGATGAATAAAGAGAGAAATAATGGAGAAATATAGTTTTTAATTTACACACATGAAAACGAGACTAGGAAGCGTGAGGCCGGGGCAGAGGGCAGCTCATGCTGAAAGGAGTGCACAGATTACAGTGTTACCTGAGAGCTATTCATCAGCGGGACAACTTCTTGGTTCTTTTGAATACTGCTGCAATAAATGTGGATGTGCAGATGTTGCTTGGTCTTAACGTTTCTTTTGAGAGTGAAAAGAAGTTGGACTTTACTCAGCCATGGCGATAGCCCTATTTTTAACTAGTTGAAGAACTTCAATTGTGTTTTCCATAATGTCTATAATAGTCTACTTTTTCTCTTACCCTAATCAGCAATTGTTATCTTTACTATTTTTTGGGGGGGGTCTGGTCGTGGGGCCTGAGCTCTGGGCCTGGGCGCTGTCCCTCAGCTCTTCAACTCAAGACTAGCGCTCTACCACTTGAGCCACAGCACCACTTCCGGCTTTTTTCTTTTTGCTTATGTGGTGCTGAGGAATTGAACCCAGGGCCTCAGGCATGCAAGGCAAGCACTCTACCACTGAGCCACCTTCCCAGCCCCATCTTTACCATTTTAAACCATCACTTTATCATACAGTTTTTATTTTCATTTTCCTTGTAAGTGAAACTGAACATGTCTGGGTGAATCCAGTGTCTGTTGGTATGTGTTCTTTTGAAAAATGATATTCCATTAAACAAACAACTTCTGAACATAAACCGTAGTGAAGGGACAGTCTCCATACTGGGAGAGAATATTCCAAGCCGTATTTCTGACGAGGCATTAATGTTCCAAATATATAGTGAGCTGAAACAACTCACTAGAAAGAAAACAATCTGATTATAAAATGGACACGGGACCTGACAGACATTTCTCAAAATCGGATACAATGCCCAACACATTATTAATCATCAAAGAAAGGCAAATAAAACCACTATCTCACACATCCTAAAGTGGTAATGACCAAGACAATGAGAGATCAAGGGGCTAGTGAGGATGTGGCGTGAAGATAATTCTTGTACACTGTTGGTAAGGATGTATATTGGTAATGAAATGACTGGAAACTGTACAAGTTCAACTGCCAAAAAACTACCGTATAGTCCAGAAATCCTCACTCATTCTTCCTGACTTATGTAACTCTGTACATCACCTGTCTAATAAAAAAAAAAGTAGGAATCCCTTAAAGAGAAAACTTCACTTGGGAAAAACTCTAAATGAAATGAATCAATATATCAAAGAGATACCTACATCCCTATGCTTATTGTAGTACCATAGACAAGAAATAGAGTCAACCTAAGTGTCCATCAACAGACAAAGAAAATGGTGCATATATATAGTTGATATATATATATATATACCTTAAAATACAATTTTTAAATTTAAATGAATGATTTCATATATGCCAGCTGCATCGAGCACTTGTCTGAGGTAAAGGAGGGGCTCAACAAGGGAAAGGTGACACAAAGGGGGAAGTGTAATCGAGCATCCATGAGATACAACAATCTACTCAAGAAGGAGGCGGTGGAACACAAAGGCCTCCAGTGGCAAGATGGCTGTTTCTGTGGAGGATGAGGGGAGGAACTTTTTAAGATCACTGGAGCATCCCTCCAGATGTTGAGACGTTGGCATGTAATTGTGAAGATGATCCGAGTGCCTGGGACTTCTTCCTAGGTCTCCCCCAGGTCCCTGGTAGAGGTGGGGCTTGGAAATACACTCAAGTAACTCAACAGCGTGCTCATTAGCAGGCACTAATGAGCTGGAGTTTGGGGCTGTGAGCCCAGACACCACACCTACGGTTCAGAGCTGCTACCAGGTGGGTTCTGGCAGGATCCGGGGGAAGGAAGTGCCAAGTGGAGTTCTCTAGAGGTGCATCCTGAACCACTTCTGCGAAGTCCCTTCTGGGACTTGCTTCTCCTCGCCACTAATTCAAAGTCTGGAGGATGACTTCATATGAATAAACAAAAATAATTGTCTCTGCTGTTGCAAGTACTGGGAGCATAAAAATAACCTATAATTGCTCTGTGATTCCCCAGGGACTAAATAGAGGAAAAAAGTACCTCTTCTGGTAGATTGTAATAGTAAAATGTATGTAGTCAGCCTGACAGTTTGAGTTTTATTAACTAGTGATTGAGTGATCATTTAATATTATTTCACTTATTAGTATAAATAACAAATTTATAGTATTAAGAATAGAAATACAGAAGAAACGGGGGAAAGCAAAGGAAAGGGCAACATTGCCCCAAAGAGAAATGTATTACTCAAATTGTGAAGTGGTAACTCCTCTGTACAACACCTTAGCAATAATAATATTATATTAAAAAAAATAGAAATACAATAGCCAGGTGCCAGTGGCTCACGCCTGCAATCACCATGTTGCCCACATAGCTGAAATACCAGGAAAAAACTTGCTGGGAAATAGATCAAACACATCAGGAAAGTATACTTCCAAGTGTATCACAGGGGCTAAAAGAAGAATGGTAGCTGTGACAATCCAGTTTCTATACAGGAAAAAAACTGCAGGCTCCAATAAGACCTGACACTCACTTAACAAAGTACACATCATAGCCAAACACCAGTGACTCACACTTTATAATCTTAGCTTCTATGGAGGCTAAGATCAGAGGATCATTGATTGAGAATCAATCTCCAAATTCTCCATGAGACTCCACCTCCAAAAAAATGTCCATGAGAATTGTTAGGTTTTTAAAAAGAGGTAGTGAGTAAGAATAGCACCATGCAGGTGGTATTCAGGTAAGGGGTAGGTTTATTTAGACCTGCTGGGACATGCAAGGTTGGCACTCCACACGGCTGCCAAAAGGGAGTGTCTGGCCCTGTGTTAGGCCTTACATAGGGTAGGGGCGGGAAAGGTGTATCCCGGTAAAGGGAAGTGGAACCGGGTAAGAGGTGGGACCAAGTGGGAGAAAGGTGTGGCCACATCAGATTCAGACGTGACCTCATTGGATGCAGACGTGACCTCTTCCAGGTGTACCAGTTGCCTAGGTAATGCAGGTACTGGGGGTGGGAGGGTCTGCTCACCATCCAGGAAATGGACCTTTACAAGAATCTATCTCTAAATAACTATTGGCTCAAGTCGTAAAGCACCAGCTGAGTAAGCAAGCTAACTAACTACATGGCCCAGAGGTCAAACCCTAGAATCAACAAAAAGATAAAAGAAGGAAAGGAAAAAAAAAAGAGAAAAGGAAGTATATGCCACATTTCTACTTTATACAATTGGTAATAGAGACAGTGTTTCTCTTTTAATAGGACCTTAAATCAAGGAAATTGAAAGATGTAAAAACTGAATCATGAGACAGCATTTGCCAAGTGACATGGTTAATATAGCTCTCTCCATTATAGGACATGTCACAATAAACTAAAAAAATGCAAAGTTAAATTTCAAGAATGGCTTAAGGACAGACCTCAGGCACAGAAGAAAATATGCTTGCCTACCTGAGAAGATGGAGGAGGGACAGGGAAGAATGAGGAGGACAGAGTGACAAAACTCCCAAGCATTGCCTCCAAGAGCTTTCCTGAGGTTAAAGCGCCGTTAGAAAGCTGCCTATTTAACTTCATCAAAAAGCTTTCTGTTGACTTCACACTGCCTCCTTACCATAAAAATCTTCCACTGGTTTTGTGGATAGACTTGATGGTCCGTGAGACAAATCAAAGCTTGTCTATCTTTGTAGATTCCTATGTGTGCCCAATAAAGCAAGATCTATCTAGTGAAGGAGTTGGGTTTTTGTTTTGTTTTCCACAGCTGCATCCTGTTTTTAGATCATCCCCAGCACATTATAGATACTCATAATAGATAAACAGTTGCTGAGTTAACATCAAATCATCTACCTGGGCAGTTATTATGTCTTTTTAAAAAGACTAGTGTAGGATCAATTCTGAATGATCAACTCCATGGTAGTATTTGTTCTAGAAATGTACAGCTTAAAAAGAACGTCAGTTCTGTGGACTGAGGTAACCAATTCATTTCCTGTGTATATGCCCCCAAAGCACTGAAAAGAACCCTGTGTTTTGTTCAAACAAACACAGACTGCTCACAGCAGTATCATTTTCAATGGCCCCAAATGGCCCCAATCCCCGGGTCCGTCCACTGGTGAATGGCTGGACACTGGCCAGGCTCACACAGCAGACCGTGGCTCAGGCATGCAAAGCCCGCGGCGGCGGCCATGCTCACACAGCAGATCGTGGCTCAGGCATGCAAAGCCCGCGGCGGCGGCCATGCTCACACGGCAGACCGTGGCTCAGGCATGCAAAGCCCGCGGCGGCCATGCTCACACGGCGGCCATGCTCACACGGCAGATCGTGGCTCAGGCATGCAAAGCCCGCGGCGGCGGCCATGCTCACACGGCAGATCGTGGCTCAGGCATGCAAAGCCCGCGGCGGCGGCCATGCTCACACGGCAGCCATGCTCACACGGCAGATCGTGGCTCAGGCATGCAAAGCCCGCGGCGGCGGCCAGGCTCACACGGCAGATCGTGGCTCAGGCATGCAAAGCCCGCGGCGGCGGCCATGCTCACACAGCAGATCGTGGCTCAGGCATGCAAAGCCCGCGGCGGCGGCCATGCTCACACGGCAGCCATGCTCACACGGCAGATCGTGGCTCAGGCATGCAAAGCCCGCGGCGGCGGCCATGCTCACACGGCAGCCATGCTCACACGGCAGCCATGCTCACACGGCAGATCGTGGCTCAGGCATGCAAAGCCCGCGGCGGCGGCCATGCTCACACGGCAGCCATGCTCACACGGCAGATCGTGGCTCAGGCATGCAAAGCCCGCGGCGGCGGCCAGGCTCACACGGCAGATCGTGGCTCAGGCATGCAAAGCCCGCGGCGGCGGCCATGCTCACACGGCAGATCGTGGCTCAGGCATGCAAAGCCCGCGGCGGCGGCCCGCGAGGCGCACCGCGGTGCGGGGCGGGGGCGGCGGAGGCCGCGTCCCGGGGATCCGGGGACAGGGGACGAGGTGGGGCCGCGGCTGCACACGCACCGGGCCCGCGCCCTCCTAGGACGCGGAGCGCGCCGCCAGCCGCGGTTCGAGGCTGCCCAGGACCCAGGCCTGGCCGCCAGCCGCGCCCGCGCCATCGGAGGCCAGGCTCCCCCCACCGCCGCCTCGCTCCTCACACAGCTAGATGCTGACCACCTCAAAAGGACGCTCCACCGACCCCGCCTGCACGCCCTGGCGGGCCGCAAGGGCGGGAACAGCCGCTCGGCGCTCTGAGATCTGATTGGCCAAGCCTCCCGGAGGCCCGGAAGAGGATATAGTGCTGCAGCCCCCCCCCCCACACTGCGCTTGCGCAGAAAACAGCCTCTCGGCGCTCTGAGATCTGATTGGCTAGGCCCGAAGAGCCTGAGGGGAGTTAGCGCTGCTGGGCCCGCCCCTCCCAATGCGCTTGCGCAGTGCCTACTGCTGGCTGCCCCAGGAAGTACGGCCTCCCGGGGAATTACTGCCTCGGAGACCCGCAAGGCCGGTTCCGGTTCCGGGTTCACACCCGACCTGGCTGCCGCACCTGCACCGCCGCCCCAGGTCGTGGACTCCTCTGCAGGCTGCTCCTCCCGCACGCCCGCGGCAGCTCTCCTGCAAAGGCGCGGGTGAGCCAGACTCCCGACGAGCCCGGACTGAGTCTCGGAGCCCGAGGCCCAGCGGGAGGCACGGCCCTCCGAGGGCAGCAGCGAGGGGCTGCCCACTGCAGAGTGTCCACTGCAGAGTGCCCACTGCAGGCTGCCCACTGCAGAGTGTCCACTGCAGAGTGCCCACTGCAGACTGACCACTGCAGAGTGTCCACTGCAGGCTGCCCACTGCAGACTGTCCACTGCAGAGTGTCCACTGCAGACTGCCCACTGCAGACTGCTCACTGCAGAGTGTCCACTGCAGACTGCCCACTGCAGAGTGCCCACTGCAGACTGCCCACTGCAGTGTCCACTGCAGAGTGTCCACTGCAGAGTGCCCACTGCAGACTGCCCACTGCAGAGTGCCCACTGCAGACTGCCCACTGCAGAGTGCCCACTGCAGACTGCCCACTGCAGAGTGTCCACTGCAGACTGCCCACTGCAGACTGCTCACTGCAGAGTGTCCACTGCAGACTGCCCACTGCAGAGTGCCCACTGCAGAGTGTCCACTGCAGGCTGCCCACTGCAGACTGCCCACTGCAGAGTGTCCACTGCAGAGTGTCCACTGCAGACTGCCCACTGCAGACTGCCCACTGCAGAGTGTCCACTGCAGACTGCCCACTGCAGACTGCCCACTGCAGACTGCCCACTGCAGAGTGCCCACTGCAGACTGCCCACTGCAGAGTGTCCACTGCAGACTGCCCACTGCAGTGTCCACTGCAGAGTGTCCACTGCAGAGTGCCCACTGCAGACTGCCCACTGCAGAGTGCCCACTGCAGACTGCCCACTGCAGAGTGTCCACTGCAGACTGCCCACTGCAGACTGCTCACTGCAGAGTGTCCACTGCAGACTGCCCACTGCAGAGTGCCCACTGCAGAGTGTCCACTGCAGGCTGCCCACTGCAGACTGCCCACTGCAGAGTGTCCACTGCAGGCTGCCCACTGTAGACTGTCCACTGCAGAGTGTCCACTGCAGGCTGCCCACTGCAGACTGCCCACTGCAGAGTATCCACTGCAGACTGCCCATTGCAGGCTGCCCACTGCAGACTGTCCACTGCAGACTGCCCAGAGCAGACTGCCCAGAGCAGAGTGTCCACTGCAGACTGCCCACTGCAGAGTGTCCACTGCAGACTGCCCACTGCAGAGTGTCCACTGCAGACTGCCCACTGCAGAGTGTCCACTGCAGAGTGTCCACTGCAGAGTGCCCACTGCAGAGTGTCCACTGCAGAGTGTCCACTGCAGACTGCCCACTGCAGAGTGTCCACTGCAGACTGCCCACTGCAGAGTGTCCACTGCAGAGTGTCCACTGCAGAGTGCCCACTGCAGAGTGTCCACTGCAGAGTGTCCACTGCAGACTGCCCACTGCAGAGTGTCCACTGCAGACTGCCCACTGCAGAGTGTCCACTGCAGGCTGCCCACTGCAGACTGCCCACTGCAGAGTGTCCACTGCAGGCTGCCCACTGTAGACTGTCCACTGCAGAGTGTCCACTGCAGGCTGCCCACTGCAGACTGCCCACTGCAGACTGTCCACTGCAGACTGCCCACTGCAGAGTGTCCACTGCAGACTGCCCACTGCAGACTATCCACTGCAGGCTGCCCACTGCAGACTGCCCACTGCAGAGTGTCCACTGCAGACTGCCCACTGCAGAGTGTCCACTGCAGACTTTCCACTGCAGACTGCCCACTGCAGACTGTCCACTGCAGACTGCCCACTGCAGACTGTCCACTGTAGACTATCCACTGCAGACTGCCCACTGCAGACTGCCCAGAGCAGACTGCCCACTGCAGACTGTCCACTGCAGAGTGTCCACTGCAGACTGCCCACTGCAGAGTGTCCACTGCAGACTGCCCACTGCAGGCTGCCCACTGCAGACTGCCCACTGCAGGCTGCCCAGTGCAGGCTGCCCAGTGCAGACTGCCCACTGCAGACTGTCCAGTGCAGACTGCCCACTGCAGACTGCCCACTGCAGACTGCCCACTGCAGACTGCCCACTGCAGATTGCCCACTGCAGACTGCTCACTGCAGACTGTCCAGAGCAGACTGTCCACTGTAGACTGCACTGTGGATTGTTCACTGCAGCTGTCCACTGCACACCATGCACTTCAGGCTGTCCACTGCAGACTGTCCACTGTGGACTGTCCACTGCAGGTGCTCCCTCGCAGAGTGCCCGTGGGGAGCCTCGAGGTGTTTCTTGTGGTGGATTTGGCTGACTTTGTCTTCTCTTCGACAGAGAGAAGGAGCAGCCCAGCCCGCCATGCCTCCTGCGGCTCCAGGCAGCCTGCTCTTGGCTTGTAGCCTGGCTTTTGTGCCCTTCTTCACAGGTGAGCGGATGGGATGCCGTCCCCCTGGCTCCTGCCTTGTCTCTATTTCTTCTTCAATACTGACTCGAGTGTCACCGTCCCTTTTGGGCCCTGGACTCCTCATGACCCCTTAGTGAACTAGTAGACATGGCCTGTGCCCTCAAAATGCTTTGGTCTGTTCACCAGTGCTGGAGACAGAGTCCCAGTGTCAAGTCCAGGCCAGCCGTCGAGCCCAACAGCTCCTTTTTAGAGAGCTTACTCTTTGATTTC
This sequence comes from Dipodomys spectabilis, assembly GCF_019054845.1. Lineage (NCBI taxonomy): Eukaryota > Metazoa > Chordata > Mammalia > Rodentia > Heteromyidae > Dipodomys > Dipodomys spectabilis. The sequence continues at coordinate 123,596 of NW_024871173.1, read as the reverse complement.
TTCCTGGGACATGTGAGGAATTAGGAGCTCAGGTAGCTCTGACGTGTGCCTTGCCTTGTGAGGTCTGCACCTCATGCAGAGCAGCTCCGTGAGCTGGAGCTGTGGGTCTGGTGAGAGAGCACCAGTTTTGAGAGACAAAGCTAAGGGACGGCACACAGGCCCTGAGTTCAAACCCCAGGACTAGAACAAGAACAACGACAAAAAAGGCATTCTGGCATTTTGACCATTTGGTTGCCACACACGTAGTCCACAGGAGGTTGGCAGGAGGATCAAAGTTTGAAACCAGCCTGGAGAACACCTTAATGAAAAAAAAAAGGAAAAGGTGAGCCGGAACGCCCGGCCCGAGACCCAAGCCCAGCACCAGGCAACAGCGGCAGAATGGTTTGCTGTTTCCTGTTTTTGTTTTTTCTCTAGAGCTGACTTGTGTTGGAGAAATGAGTGAATAAGTAAAATATTCACTATTATAAAATAGATCATTAGCTTTGTTCTAGTTACTTCTGCTTCTTCCCTGATCTCGAACAGGGCTTCTCTGCGGATAGCGTCTATCCACCCCGGTTGTTCTCCGGGTGCAGCGGACGGGGTCCTTCAGTTCACAATCACTGCTGCCAGGCTCTTGTCCACCCCATGTCCCTGAGCCGGTCCTCGAATCCAGTGGCTCTGACAGCTCCTGCCCATCGCTCATGTTGTACCTTTGAATAAGTGCACAACAGACAAACACAACTCCTGAATTCCCATCAATGAACCAGATATCTTCCCGAGAGGTTAGGGCATCTTCTGGCAAGAAAAATTCAGGCAAGATTTTAACATCGTGAAGGTGATAGGAAAGTTCATTAGAAAAGAATGGTAGAGAAAGAGCACACGGCACGGGCATGCTGGGGGAAGACAACAGGTCAGCCTGTCTAGCCGTCCAGCCATCTCGAGCCGTTTTCCTCCTTACAGAGACTGACCGTGGGTTGAGTCAGGAATTTTTTATTTTACAGAGACTGACCGTGGGTTGAGTCAGGATTTTTTTTTTTTTACAGAGACTGACCGTGGGTTGAGTCAGGATTTTTTTTTTTTTTTTAAATAGAGACTGACCGTGGGTTAAGTCAGGATTTTTTTTTTTTTTTTTTAAATAGAGACTGACCGTGGGTTAAGTCAGGATTTTTTTTTTTTTTTTAAAATAGAGACTGACCGTGGGTTAAGTCAGGATTTTTTTTTGTAGTCCCTGTCACCATTTTCTTGTCTGGCAGGATTTGGCTTATCAGATCATCCTGCCATCTGCAAATTCTATAGGCCACACTTCCCTGAATGCTCGCTTTCCCAGTAACTGAGCCACTGCCTTTCCTTGTCCTCATGTTTCTCTGGAATTGGGAATGTCTCGCCAGCCACCACGCTGCTCCCCATTACCAGGTACCAGTCAGAATTGCTCATGAGCCAGTTTAGAACTTTAATAAGAAAAGTAAGCAAAATTTCCTATTAAATTCCACCTCTGCCTTAATGTTCACAGAAAGATGGGGAAAATCCAACAATTCAGGATCACTATGAATAGCTGGGAGGAGTGACATTAACTGAGGTTATTAAGATTTTCACAGAAACAAAAGCCCAAAGTAGAGAAGACAAGAGCTTTGATTTTCATTAAGAATTCCATTCCACAATCGTTTAATTGAAGCTGCTACTAGCTGTCTGCAACAACACAGGTGTGTGCATTTGGTGTGACTGACTTTACTTACACTTGATGTTAATTAATTTGAATTTAAACACAACTCTGGAAGAACTTCAAAATAGTTTGGCGTGAAGAGCTCACCAAGGAAGAATGTGAAACATATTTCTGAGAAGTAGAAAGTGTCTGTATTATTGTGTTGTTGGTTAGTTTTCTTTTGTTCTTTTAAGGTCTTTTTAGGTATTAATGTTAAGATTATTTTTCTGCAGGTTTTGTTTTGGTGCGGGGCTTGAACTTGGGGCCTCATGAACTTACTTGGCTTTTTCACGCACAGCTGAGGTGTTACCTCTTGAGCCACACCTGCATGTCCTGCTTACCTCTGGTTAATTAGACATAAGCGTCCTGTGCGTGTTTCTCAAGGCTTCGAACCTTTATCCTCAGATCTCAGCCTCCCAAGTGGCTACAGTTAGAGTTTTTATAATTTCCTTTTTGTCTCTCCATGATTTTAAATTACTTGGGACTGGGCTTCATCATATAATATTCTAGGAAGGCCAGGCACGGTTCGCCGTGGATCTCAGAGCACCGCCGTGCTTGCAGGACCTGCGGTCCTTGGTCTGCTGGTCATCCGGCATCTCAGCCTTCACTTCAGGCTCCTGCTCTTCCTGTCTTCACTCAGCGCCACCCCAGCCCACCTGCCTAGGATAGAGACCTGGTTATCCTCACCTTTGCAGGGTCCAGGGTGATATAGCACAATATCCCAAAACTATTCATTAAACTGAAAAAAAGTTAAAATAGTTTGTATCCTCTAGCTGGGCAGTTTACCCTCGACTTCTCTCATAGTTTTAACTAAGTATTCCATGCCAGGACACGGCAGCCCTGGGGGTTCTGTCCTGCTCTCCCACACAGACTTGCTCTGCTTTCCTATGAAGCGCATCCTGATCGCGAGTAAGAACTGGTCCTGAAGCCCCCACTCCCCGCTCCCTGCCCTGCTGAGAGGCCTTGGTCTACTTGAACAGGGGCCTGCAGGGTCCGGTGTCAGTGGCTCACACCCGTAGCTCTTAACTACTCAGGAGGCTGAGATCTGAGGATTGGAGTCTAAAGCCAGCCCAGGCAGGAAATCTGTGAGACTCGTATCTCCAATCGACCATTAAGAAGTCAGAAGTAGAGCTGTGGCCCAAAGTGGTGTAGATCTGGCCTTGAACATAAAGGCTCAGAGACGGTGCCCAGGCCCTGACTTCAAGCCCTAGTACAGGCACTCAACATGAAGGAAGAAAGAAAGAAGGGACAAAGAAAGGGAGGGAGGGAGGAAAGGAGAGGAGACAGAGAGAAGAGAAAAAGAAAAGAAGGAAGGAAAAGGAAAAAAGAAAAGAAAAGGAAGAGAAGTTGCAGGGTTCTTGGTGCTCAGGCAAGGTGAGGCCCGGGAACACTGGGCCTGAAGGAGTTAGAAATTGCTACATGAGGCTGGGTGCAGTTTCTTAGGCCTGCCGTTCCAGCTACTTATGAGTCTGAAATTGGATGGCTCCAAGGGGAAAAATGCAAGCTAGACTCAATCAGGAAAAAAAAATCACTAAATAAAGTGCCTGGCTCAAGTAGTGGCGCACCCGTCTAGCAAGTTTGAACTCTGAGTTGAAATTTCAAGACTACTGGAAACAGTTCTATGAGGGCTGCCAGGGTGGGGAGTAGGTGGATGAGATGGTCTGTTTCTAGACTGTTCTGAGGACAGAGCCCACTTTCTGAGGGGTGTGTGTGTGTGTGTGTGTGTGTGTGTGTGCGCGTGTGCGTGTGCGTGTGTGTGTGTGTGTGCGTGTGTGTGTGTGTGTGTGTGTGTGTGTGTGGTGTGTGTGTGGGTGTGTGGGTGTGTGTGTGTGTGTGGTGTGTGTGTGTGTGTGTGGTGTGTGTGTGTGTGTGCGTGCGTGTGTGTGTGTGTGTGTGTGTGTGTGTGTGTGTGTGTGTGTGTGTGACTGTAAACAAGTCTAAGTGATGTTTTATTTTTATTATATTTTATTAGAGTTGTTAGTAGGAGAAACATTTTGGGTTTTTAACATAGTTAAATTGTTTATTTAGGTTTCCCCCTTTTGTTAGTAGGAGAAACATTTTGGGTTTTTAACATAGTTAAATTGTTTATTTAGGTTTCCCCCTTTTTTTAACCGGTTTTGTTTTTTGACAGTCTCCTGGGAGCTCAGACTGAGTGACCTGGAGGAAAAGGTCGTTGACGAATTCAGCTCCAGTGGCTTCAGGTGCCCAACGTGCCTGGCTGTGCAGGGGAAGAAATGTGATGTGGAGCTCAGATGGTGTGCTGCAGATAAAATAAAGTGTGTTGAATTCTTTGGCATCGTAAACACAGGTACTGCTCTAAACGTGGTGTTCTGCAGCCACCAAGATGTAGAGGGCAGATGTGTGTTAAGGTTCTGGAGAAGCCTGCTTTGGCCCAAACCTCTTAGGCATGGTGACCTGGAGGTGCATTGCCCTTGGAGACATGCCCCCTTTCCTTTCTCCTGTCATTCACTTCTGAATGCATACGTGCATTGATTGGCAGACTTCAAAGATGCTGTCTCGGCAGACTGAGACTTTGGCCTCTGAAAGCCATTTCTGTGTAGGAGGGAGGGTCTTTTTGCTCTGGATTTTAAAATTTCAAAGTAAAAGTTTTGGGGAGAGGCCATGAATAGGCTTCAGAAAGATCATAAAGAGTAACATACTGTGCTTTGAAAAAAGTCAGCGTAAACTTGTAAAACAAAGACACAAGTTAGCAGGGCTTAGGAACGTAGGAGGACTCATGGCCGGGGTGGGCTGTCCTGTGGGGGCGGGGCTGCTCCCAGCATTGTTTTCACCACGCCCATCTCTCCTGCTGACGTTGGGGACCTGTCTCCCCGTCTCCGGGAAGTGTATCATCAGGAAGGTGATGGCGGGGCTTAGCCACATTGCTTAATCTCCTGAAGTCTTACATTTCTGCCTGCTATCATTTATGAAACATAATGATTTGGTTTTGCTTTAGAATAGCAGTGAAAGATGGTATCCAAAGGTGGAAAGATTAAATTATTGAGAGCAAAGACTATCTGCCATGTAAAAGAACATACATGAAGGCGCTTTAAAATGCAAAAAAAAACCCCCAAAAACCAACAACAAAAACCCAACCATGGCCAAATGCTAGCTTTCTATGGCCGTTGCTATTTCTTAATAGACAACCAAGACCAAGAATAAGGGAGGAATAGATTTATGTCTTTTTATTCCAAGTACATGACTGAATTACAGATACACCAGCTTCTTGAGTATCGATAGCATACAAGATGCTCAAAGTATTTCAATTTCTGGTATCTATTGGCATAAAGTATCTCTAAAGCGTATGCTAGATTCCCCAAATAGTAATTTGGGTTAGAAACACGTTCTTTTAATAATGCTTAGAAGGCATACCAATATTTGACTGACACAGATTATAAGGAAATTTAAGTATTCGAAGGCCCCATGTGTGGAGGAAAACATTCTAGCCCATTGCCTGTGCTAGAGATATCAGTGTTGGGCAGGTCACTGAAGAGGATAGCTAACTTATGTCCTACGACAGGCCAGAGAAAAGGGGGAATATAAAGGAGGAGGAGGAGGAGGAGGAGCATGGAAGTCTTACCGTATGGCTTCTTGCAGGTAATAACAGCAACATCATCGTTGAAATGAAGAAGTGCATACCCACCGGCCTCTGCAGTGGGAGAGTAACTTCTTACATGGGTCTTCCAGTCACCAATGGGAGCACCGTGTGCAAGTCAGCCGTCAGAAGCGCGGCCAGCCCCCGGCACCCCCCGGCCGGCTTCCTCCTCCTCCTTGTCCTGGAGAAGCTACTTCATTAGCCCCAACAAAGGCCCGGCTGTTTCCGGTTATAAAGGAAGTTGCTTTCTTTGTTTACAGTCCACGGGTTTAGTCAGTTGCCCCTTTATTTACTCCTTGTGTGTGCTCCGCTCCGCAAAGGCGGGTCAGGGTAAAGTCAGGTCCTTGTCTTTCAAGTCATCGAAGTCCGTGTGAGCACATGGACACGCAGAAGCGCACGAGGCCATTGCTTTGGCCACGTGGTAGAAGTGGGAGGTGGTGAACTGGATCAGGGAAATGTGAAGGTTTTAGACGCGGGGCTGGAGAGTCAGGCAGAGGTCACAGCGCAGCAGCTGCCGCCGACAGCAGAGAGAGGAGGAAGCGAGTGGCAGCCCAGGCTGGCTGGGAGAGTGCGCCGGGAGGGGGGGCGGGAAGGCGCTGACTCCAAGCCGGCCTGCTCTGCTGGGAGCGGGGGAGGCCCTGACTCCAAGCCGGCCTGCTCTGCTGGGAGCGGGGGAGGCCCTGACTCCAAGCCGGCCTGCTCTGCTGGGAGCGGGGGAGGCCCTGACTCCAAGCCGGCCTGCTCTGCTGGGAGCTGGGGAGGCCCTGACTCCAAGCCGGCCTGCTCTGCTGGGAATGGTGGAAGGCCCTGACTCCGAGCCGGCCTGCTCTGCTGGGGGGGGGGGGGAGGGGGGAAGCCACCCCAGGTCCCTGCCAGGAATTCAGGATCCGGCCTCGGCGTCAGTCAGGGTGCTAGCACCACCACTGTGTTCCTTGTTTCTGTCGCTAACTGCACAACACAGGTGATTCTAATTTTTGGCTATTTGTTAAAATACAGTAACGGTGTAGCTGGGAGGAAAAGACTGAAATGGTAGTTTTGCATCACATGGAAAGGCCTTCAATTAAACGCCCCAACAGTCACACTCAGGGGCCAGAGGTCTCTAATGATAGAGAGTGCTATAAATGACTTAGGCAATGTAATTCTGAACAAATGACTATTTTTTTTTTTTTTCTGGAAGGGCTTCCAAATTTATAAAGAAATGCCAGTTCATGATTCCCCAAGCCAAGTTCATGGCCTAAATACTTTCTACTCTTTCACATCTGTCAGAGTAAAAAAACTCGGTTAAATATATTGGTTGTGTCATGGTAAGTGGTAACTTACATTTTCTTACCAATACACAGTACAAAAAATATGAACTAATTTTATGAAAAAAAGAGAGAGAAGCTTAGTTGTGTTATTGCTAAATAGATATGTGGATTCACCTTGAAAATGAAGTTTTCCACGAGTCATAATGACTGCACATTTGGAACAGAAATCATATTTCACACACTAGGAGCAAACACAGAAGGGACTTAGCCGTTTGTGTCCATGCATTTTAGGGAACACTTGGATGACCAGCAGCCTGCAGCAGAGCAGAGATTATTAGCATTATTTGCTGCTGGGTGACCAGCAGCCATTCCTCCCAGGAAGCTCCAGAGAGGCACCCCCAACCCGCCATCTCAGAGGCTGCTGGGAAGCCAGGCACATGCACTCTAGCTGCCCGGGAGGCTGAGATCTGCGGATCATGGTTTGAAGCCAGCCTACGCAGAAAAGTTTGCGAGATTCTTACCTCCAAGTAGCCACCAAAAAGTTGGAAGTGGAGATGTGGCTCAAGCTTGGGGACAGCACCTAGGTTCAGGCCCCAGGACAGCACGCACACACACACATGCACACACACACGCACGCATGTGTGCACGCACGCACACACACACACACAAAGTGCAGTTAGCCCTCCCTCTTTAGAAATCCCGCTTTCAGGCAAAGGATAGAAATCAATTCAGGGTGCTGTGATCGTTTTAGGGTATCATCATACTTTTAGGGTCTCCTTTGGGACTTCAGGATTCGCCAAGGATGATCAAACCCTTTTGACTGGTCTCTGCTCGCATGTCTCCGTTGAAATGGACGTGCTAAAACAGCTGATTGGTGCAACGCCAAGCCTCACGTTTCGGCAGACCAACGCAGCAAGAGGCTGCTTTCCACCTGCACATGGCTCACACCTTCAGCATTCTTTTGGTATGACTATTTTATTTTGGGTTTCCTTCAAATAGCAACTTATAGATGATTGTTTTCTGCCATACGGAGACTCCGTGTGCCCTGGAGCACAGGTCCACCATCCACAGGTGTGGAGAGAGCATACGAGATGGTTGTTTGATGGTTCCAAGGAGACCTGGGGAAGAATGCTTCCCTTAGCCCACAAAGAACAGCAAAGAGAGCTCTGAGATACGGTATGGCTTGGGCCAAGAAGGGAAAAGGAAACCCACTAGCACAATTACAGCAGGGCCTGATGTGAATAGAGACACATCCTGATCTTACAACCCCTCATTTGGAAAACACATTCTAGGGCCCCCTTTGGTGTAACTGAATATGGGAGAATCAAGGCGGCCATTTGATCGGAGTTACCTGCGGAGTCAACACCATAAAGACTCCTGTGAAGTATGGTGGTGCCTGAGTGCTTCCCAACCCTGCCATGGTGGCCACAGCTTTCTGGGATCTTGGCCTATGTATTTTCATCCTTTAATCTTAGTATTTAAAGCTACCTTCACAGAAAACCTCTGTCTGTATCCAGTGTACAGAGCAAGAAGCCCACACTCCTGAGTCTGAGATAGGGGACATAGATCCCATGCACCTGCAACTTCAACAAACTGGTAAAAGCCTCCCCGGGCCTTGAATTGCTCATGGAGAAACATTTTCTTAGCCGTGGGAGTAAGGATTAGAAGCAGCAATGAAGAATATCAGAAAAGAGATGTGCTCTGGGATTTGTGCCTGCAGATGTGGGTTCTAATGGGAATTGAATCCCGGAGATTCTTACAGATACCTCTCAGACTCTTAAGATGTACAATAGGGCAGGAAAAAGAAGCTCCTAGAGAATGAATAAGGATTTCTTTTAACCTAAAGTAAAATAAATAAGCAACTCCATACAGACTTATATAAGTTTCAGGTTTGTTTGCTTTTAATTCTCTCCCAAGAATTACAACACGTCCAGGTCTGTAGGATTATGGGATCATGCCAATGCCTGAACAATTAAAGCAAGAGCTTCAGCAGGAAGATACCAGCCAGGACTGAGGAGATGGTGGACGCCTGTTGGGGGCTTGCGTCCACAGCCCTGGAACAGGAGGTGCGTATTTGTGTTGACCCTATTACAGTGACGTCCTCCAGGTTGCAGGCAGATTCAGTTGCACAGCCCTTTCCAAAAAATACCAAGAAAGTCTGACCATCTTTGGTTCCTGCCAAAAAAAAAAAAGAGAAAAGCCTCAGGAGTGAGTCTCTGCGCCTGCTGCTCTCCCGGGCTCACGTCACTTCCTGTGGTCAGAGCACCTCCGGCTCAGGAAGAGACGGTCGCCATTTTCTCTCTGGTAGAGGAGAGACCTTACGGAGGGACTGAGCCTGGGGCCTCTGTGTTCGGGAGGAGAGCTTTGGCTGACGGAGGCAGAAGCTCTGGAGTCTGGCTAAAACTCTTGTGTGGTATACCCGTCTTCTTCCTTAGATTTGCGTTGTTTGGGGAAACCAGTCGAAAATAGTATAGCGTTCCCTTTCAAGATAAGGCCCCTTCTTCCAAAGGCCGCGGGGAGTAATACTGTGAAAACTCTACGCTGCCCATGTAATTTGGAGTGAAAGACTGTGTCCTCATCAGTGGCTTCATTCCCCTTCTGAATCTTACGTGACATCCCACGTGTCCAGGCATCCCAACTCCGGACCAAGTTCCCTCCCGGGCCAGCCTCAGATTACCAGCCACAGCCTCAGCTGACAGCTGACAGCAGTCAGCAGCCACAGACACCACGGGCCAGCCGCCCCTCCACGCGGGGCCCACGCTCACACCTACAGGTGCTGAGGGGCCAATGACTGGTGGTGGACGCGGTGGAGTTTTGACGTAACTAGTTCGTTATCCACCAGATGGCTCATGCCCTAGATCTACCCTTTCAGAAGATGAACCTCAATGCTTGGGAAAAAACACTGGTACCTGTGCCAGTGACCTCCACACAGCTTTTCTCTGTCCCTGTGCATTTCAGAGGAGCCGGGACGCAGGAAGACTCTTTCTCGGAGTAGCAGGCAGGACATTCAACTCCATTGGTGACTGAGGACTTCTGAAACACTGAATGAAGAGAGGTCAGTTTTCATCCTGAGGCCTAGGCACAAAAAATAGCTGGGAATATGACTACCCACCTCCACTCTGGGTCCTGATTCCTCCCAAGAATTTACAGCCGTGATGGCATCGGTGGGCAAAAGGGCCGTAAAGAAATCCAGCGGTTCTGTCCCTTGTATCAATGACCCTCTTCACCTTTGCGGAAGAAAGCTATCTACACAATGCGGAAAGGGTCACTTCTGATCGAAAGGAATGCTCTAAAATGTGTTCAGGGCTCACACCTGCAGTCCTGGCCTCTCGAGGAGGTGAATGGGGCCTTAAGGTTACTTAAGCCTAGCAGTGTAAGACCGGCCCGGAAACGTGGCGAGACCGGCCTCAACAAAGGAAAACCAGTAGCCAGCGGGCACATCTGCTAGGAGGCAGAAGTTTCAAAGAGCAAACCTCTAGGCCTCAAAGGCACCTTGACAGACCCCGGCAGCCCACCATCATCCCAGCTACTCGGGAGGCTGAGATGTGAGGATCACAGTTCAAAGCCAGCCTGAGTGGGAAAGTCTGTGAGACTCTTGTCTCCAATGAACCACCAAAAAGCCATAAGTGGCGCTGTGGCTCAAGAGGTAGAACACTAGCCTTGAGCAGAAAAGCTCAAGGACAGTGTCCAGGCCCTGAGTTCAAGTACAGGACCAGTGCCAATCCCCCCACCAAAAAAATACCCCCCAAAAAAACCAGTGTGAGAAATTATATGGAGGAAGAAGATGCCAACGGGATGCAAAGCAAAGCATTTGTTTCTTTGTTTGTAAAATGGGCTTTGAATGCAGGCCAGGGTGACCCCTAGCTTTTCCAGCCAGGCTGACACTCTTTCCACTTGAACCATAGCGCTACTTCCAGCTTTTGGGGGACTAATTGGAGCCAAGAGTCTCACAGACTTTTCTTCCCCAGGCTAATTTCAAACCACAATTCTCAGTGGTTAGAGATGCCTAAGTAGCTAGAATTACAGGCACGAGCCACTGGCCCCTGGCCAAATCAAAGCCTTTCACTCTACACTTAGTCTCTATATACACCCACTATTAGAGAAAACCCCGAGAACCAGCCCTGCCACTCAGCTGTCAGGCAGTCTCCCAAACAGGAGAGACGCTTATTTATGTCCAACCTTGGTCCTTCCAGCAGACAGTGAAAGTAGAAGCAATTAGCAGGAAAACCCCGGCATCTCTGCAGTAGAAATAGGTTCTAGTCAGGCACTCACAAGTTAGAGAAAAAAAGCCACAGGACAGAGACAGGAGCGAAGGGAGACACAGTGAAGTTGGCACTTACCCGGAAAGTTCTGGTTGCATCTGTCAGCTTGGCAGCATTGGTGCTTGTACTCAAATGTCCTCTGCTCCCCGAGTGTGGCGGAGAAAGACAGCGGCACGCAGCCAGGCACACAGCCCTTCTGCTTGTACTGTACAAACGCAGTCCCTGCAGAAAGGGGCGGGGTGGCCCTCCCTAAGTCACCCTTCAAGGATCCACCCCTCCATCCACCCCTCCATCCACCCCTCCATCTACCCCTCCATCCACCCCTCCATCCACCCCTCCACCCACCACCTCCATCCACCCCTCCATCCACCACCTCTATCTACCCCTCCATCCACCACCTCCATCCACCCCTCCATCCACCCCTCCATCCATTCCTCCATCCACCCCTCCATCCACCCCTCCATCCACCCCTCCACCCACCACCTCCATCCACCACCTCCATCCATCCCTCCATCCACCCCTCCATCTACCCCTCCATCCACCCCTCCATCCACCCCTCCATCCACCCCTCCATCCATTCCTCCATCCACCCCTCCATCCACCCCTCCATTCACCACCTCCATCTACCCCTCCATCCACCCCTCCATCCACCCCTCTATCCACCCCTCCATCCACCCCTCCATCTACCCCTCCATCCACCCCGCCTGCCCACCTCCTGCTGGCCAGGGCTTACTGTGAGGCAGAATGTGCTAGAAGGAGTGAGCCTCCGCCCCCCGTTCCCCCCCCCGTTCCCCCGCCCCCCCCATTCCCCCACCCCGCATTCCCCCCTTCCCCCACCCCCTGTTCCCCCCCCCCGTTCTCCCGCCCTCCCGTTCCCCCGCCCCTCCGCCCCCCGCCCCGCATTCCCCCCTTCCCCCACCCCCTGTTCCCCCCCCGTTCTCCCGCCCTCCCGTTCCCCCGCCCCTCCGCCCCCCGCCCCGCATTCCCCCCTTCCCCCACCCCCTGTTCCCCCCCCCGTTCTCCCGCCCTCCCCGTTCCCCCGCCCCTCCGCCCCCCGCCCCGCATTCCCCCCTTCCCCCACCCCCTGTTCCCCCCCCCGTTCTCCCGCCCTCCCGTTCCCCCCGCCCCCCCGCCCCCCGCCCCGCATTCCCCCCTTCCCCCACCCCTGTCCCCCCCCCCCCGTTCTCCCGCCCTCCCGTTCCCCCGCCCCCCCGCCCCCCAGGGCGCCTGCAACGTGGCCAGCGTGGCCGTGTGGCTGATGTCTGTGGTGACTCACCAGACTTGTTCCAGAACTGCATGTTGGTGAAGCAGCCATCGGTGCTTTCACAGGTCTTTGGTTCCTGGGTGCACGTGTCCAGCAGGCAGTCTTCACAGGTGAACGTCTCTACAACAAGGACGCGCATTGCTCGAAACCAACTCAGGAAAGGAAGCTGTCAGGCACTGTAGTGGTTTCCAGTACAGGAGACATGCGTGGAGACGGGCTCCACAAGGCCCTGTCCTCCAGGGACTGACCACTCCACCCCGGGGCCTTCCCTGCCCCCCCCAGCACGTTGGAAGAAAGGTGTTGTTTATGTACTCTTACCCACAGTGCTGAACACACAGATGGCCAGGACGCAGACGCGGAGGAGGCTCCGGGGCACGGAGAGCCGGGGCATGGCCGCTCGGTGAGAGTCTGCAAGGAGGGGCCAAAGTGGTCAGCACTGTGGGGCTCTGCCGGACGCAGCCGCAGACGGGGTGGTCGTGAAGATGACCTCCCCGCTATCATGCTGACGGGGTGGTCGTGAAGATGACCTCGCCACCATCACGCAGACGGGGTGGTCGTGAAGATGACCACACCGCCATCACGCAGACCGCTGTCTATTGGATAATTAATGTTCCAGATACCACCACGGGGCAAGGAGTAAGTTTAACTAACAGACACTGTTTTTCCTCAACTTCCACATTTATTGGTTCAGATTGGACCTGGGAACACGTAAGGGAGGTACAGGAAAATAGAAAGGGGGCACGTTCCAAGAAGGAGATGACAAAAAATCAGGGATTTCCTCACGAAAATAAGTACCTACAGGGACTCTGTCAGCCACGCACCGTGCGTCTTTACCTGGCACAGGATAAAATGCGGCGCAGCCGGGATTTTCAGGGCATGCGTCAGCCCTCCATCAGCTCTGCAGCCAGTCGGGGTCCCCTCCGGACCCAGGGTCCCACAGGCTGAGCTCTAAGCCTTCCAAAACACAACTGTGCTGTCACCCAGTCACTCACTTGCAAGGGAAAAGCGATCAACTCCTGGATCTGTGCCGGACGGGCCTCTTTGGGGGGACACAAAATGAAAGTGCTATTTCCATCACCAAGACATTCAGGAAAAAAACAGCTTTCTCTCAAGGCTTTTCACACAGCAGGGGCCCTTCCTTGTATGGGTAAAGGAGGTGTTAGAGCCCCACATCAGACCTCCACAGCTGAGACAAATGGCCTGGAGCTTACTCAGCTTGCTTACTCTGCTGCTGCTCAACCATTTGATTCAAGGTGCCAGGTGGGCTTTTTGCTGGGTTTTGTTGTTGCCGTTGTTTTTATTGGAGGTAGGAGTCTCATGGACTCTTCTGACTAGCTATTTTCAAGCAATAACCTTCCAGATTTGAGCCTCCTGAGTAGTTTGGAGAACCTGTGTAAGCTACCAGCAGCTAGAAACCATTCTCATAGAGAATGTTCTATGTGCTTAGGAAGGTGTCTTGGCTGAGCGCATGGATCTATCCATTCTGAAGTTGTCCTCCACTCCGGCGTCCCCACCCCACAATGAACATGCTCACCAACGGTCCTTCTGATGTTCTTCTGCAGGGACAGCCTCCGGGTGGAGAAGCCAAGAAACGAGGGGAAATGCGGACGGCAGCAGCGAAGGCAGCCTCTCCTCTGCAGCCCCGCTTTCTCCTACTTTTATAGGGCCAGTCACATGGCCCTGCCGGCCCTCACTGCCTGCTCCTCATCCCCAGGGCTGCCCTCCCAGCCCCACGCCTGCAGAGCCAGTTCCTGGAAGAGGCTCACCCCGCCCCTAATGAAAGTACACATCTCCCCGGTGAGAATGCGGTAGCTGCATGTGTTATTTCACAACTAATAACTTCCTTTTTTCTATCCTTAGATCCCGGCGCGCTTCCCCCGCCCTGCGCCCATGTATCCATCTCCCACTCTGGGCCTCGTTCCTCGGGCCTGTCTGCAGCCATGAGGAAAGTCAGGTCCAACGGACTGAGGTCTCAGTCTCTACTCTTCCCTCTCGTCTCCTGGATCTTCTCTGACAATAATGATGAGAGCATGGTCGCTAAAGCATGGTGAAATCTCCACTCAGAGACAAGCACGCTGAGCTGGCTGTGCTAGGGAGCTGCGGGGGACGTGCTGGCCCGTCACCTGCTGGCTGGGTGGCGACCGGGTCCCCCGGGGCCTCGGGGGTCCATCGATGACTCATTTATTTATTCCTTCTATTATCTCTCTCACCTTCCTGCAAAAGCCGCAGAGTCACGCATTCCTGGCTAGCTATGGCGTCTGGAGATGAGGATGGCCACTGAAAAGTCTCAAGCCAGGTGGCCAAACCTGCAGCCCAGCGCTGGTGACGACCCCCGTCCCCTTCCGCTCCCTGCTGTCCTTCCAGCCTGAGGAGCGGCTGGCATCGGTTCTGAGAGCTGCTCGGGCAGAAGGCGCCGGCTCTGTGACCGCGGTGGAGACCGGGGGTCCCCTCCCACGTCTCCCAGGGATGGCCCGGCCCCAGCCAGGATGGCCCGGCCCCAGCCAGGACGGCCCAGCCCCAGCCAGGACGGCCCGGCCCTGCGCACGCTTCCTACCGTGCTGGCTGAGCTGCGGTGCAGCCAGCGAGGTGCAGCTGCTGTGCAGCTGCTGTGCGGCTGCTGTGTGGCTGCTGTGTAGACGGGCCGAGGCTGCCAGGGGAAGCACGCTGGCCGGGGAGCAGGCCAGGCGCTGAGTGCGGTCTAGGTGCGCGCTGTACTTTAGGAAAGAAAGGGAATGGACACGCTCTCTACGTAGTTGTGCTGAGGGACGCCAAGTCCACGTGCTCCCTTGTGATGCCGTCGACCTCTTCCACCCCAGCTCATCCTTCAATGCAAACGCGCGCTTGGTCGAGGCCTGCGTCCGCCCACCGTCCTCCCTTCTTTCCTCTCCTTCCCCGGCTTCTCCCCCGGCCTCTTCCTACTCATTTTGTCCAGGGTAGGCGAGCTGTCCACGGGCGCGACCGTGCTTCAGCTCACGTGCGTGTGTCCCTGTCCCACAGCGCGCAATCCCTCAGGAGAGCTGTGGTCATCCCTGGGGCGAGAAACAACACGCTGCCCTGGCCCGTACACACACACTGCCCAGCGGGAGGAGTACGCCCTCCCGACCCGGCACCTCCCGACGCACCTCTGCCGTCCTCCTCAGACCCTGGCTGCCGGGTGGCCGGGCACCTAGCACCCGAAGCCTGCACCATGCTGCTCCCCGCCCGGTTGCACGTGAGCAGAAGTCTACGTCAGCTTGCTCGGCTACCACGGGCCTCCACGCCCGCTGGGCTCCACGCTTCCCGGTGGCGTCTGGACCGCAGGCGGCAGGACCTGGCCCCCTTTGGCCCGTGGATCCCCTGCAGCCCTGCTGCCTCTCGGCCGGTTCTCTCCTCGCCCCTTGCCTCTGCTCCTGGCTGTGGATCTCCGAGGCTCCCCTGTGCTCACGGACGGCTGGGCCTCTGCAGCCACTGCCCACGCACACGAGCCTTCAGCTTGGTGTCCTGCTCGCCGCTGATGACAGTCGTTGATGACCCGCACATACGCACAGAGACGCCAGGTCAAGACGCAAACTGTGTATAGCACTCGCCTAGAGACGGCCTCTGCAGAGCCGCCCACCGCCCACCACACACGTGGGGATAATAATCGCTATCTGAACAAGGCATGCTATGCTGCACATGGAGAGGGAGGGTGAGGTCTGTCTGTCTGTGCACACCAGATAACCCCGGGCCCTCCCCGGGACTCCCTCCCCCCGCCCTTCCCCTCCCCTCCCCCATTCCCCTCCCCTGGACCCCTCCCCTGGCATGGGCCCTCTCCCATCCCCTCCCCCACCCCCTCCCTGCATAGCATAGACAGACAGACAGGTAATAGAAGATAGATGATAGATAGATAGATAGACAGACAGACAAGAGGCAGGTAGACAGAAAGTAGGTAGCTAGGTGATAGATAATAGATCGATAGGTAGATAGATGTTAGATACAGACACTAACCTTGCCAGCCTGGTTCACAGCAGAGATGATCCTAATTCAAGGCCCAGAGCTGTGCTCTGCCCCCAGCTCCCTCCATGAGCCCGCCCCCCACCCCTGCCCCCTGCACCCCACATCCTGCCCCCCACACCCTGCACCCCACATCAGGCCGGCCTCACCTGCAACCAACACTCAGTCTAAGAGTCCTCCTCCTCCACAGGAGTCTGGAAAGCACAAACAGCAGCCGCAGACCCGCACACGGAAAAGCCCTCCTTAGATGGAGTGTGAACATATGGCTGCGACACACACCGGCGTGAGCACACACTCGCCACGCGTACATCTCACGGGCACGCACAGTGACGTTCCCATTCCCACACAGACATGATCGCAGGATGAAAAAGAGGGAAGGTCTGGGAGACATTCTGAACTGTGAAGCTCACGAATAACAGAACAGTGTAAGGAAATGAGTTATCAGATCTTAGAGCAACGTTTTCACCACAAAGCAATGTGTAGTATACATTAAAGCACCACACCATACGCCATAAATGCGTACAATTTTTATGTGTCAGAATGAATGGGTTGCCTATTTTTCTTGTCACCTGTGTGGCCGATGGCTTTGACTTTCAGTGGAAGTGGCAGAGGGAGGGAGGAGCCCGGGGATTGGATCCAGGGCCCGTGTGCTCGCCCGGGCCCTCTGCTCAGCTGCAGGCCTGCTGCAGGTATTTCTGTTGCCCGAGGCTCTCCGAACACAGAGGGTCACCATAAAATCGAATGGTCGTGGTTTTCTGGGTTAACCACTGAACCACAGAGCTGCAAATCCAAGCAGGGCATCTGCAGGCTCTCCTAACTCTGAAGCCCCTAAGTTAACACAGCGTCTAACCACGGATCGTCGGTGGCTGTGTCTGTCTGTCCATCTCGTCTCTGAACACTGCAGAAAACTCGGATGTTCATCTCTGACATATTTGCTCGACTTTGCATCAACACCGACTCTTTTACTTGGTTCTGAGAGATCTTAGTGGAATACAACGTGGTCCTTTTAAGAAAGGTAGATCAATCCAGAGTATGCTGGGTCCTTTTTGGAAGAGTTGAGGCTGTTTTAGAGAGAGCGACTGTTGACTGGCATGGAGTTAATTGCTGAAGGCACTGAGTTCTCCTGTTCTAACACTGAGCTCTTGTTTCAGTCATGTTCATGAATGAACTAAGGGAATGCAGGCAGACATGTGCACACGTGTCAAAGGAGTGTGGGCAGAGCCTATGCATACAAATTGTCACATCGCCAACTTGTAGAAAAATCCCAGCTACCCTGAAGCTGATGAATGAATCACAGGTGTGTGTGTGTGTGTGTGTACCCAATTGAATTCTATTTATCTAGTAAGTAGAATAATATAATGCCATTCCCAGGGAAATGAATAGACTTGGGAAAAAATCATATTGAGTGAACTAAGCCAGACTCAGAGACATGAACAGGGCATGCTTTCTCATCTATGGGGAAGTTAAGTATATGTATGTGTAAACATATGCATGGATATGTGATCAGACTAAGTTATGAAATGCTCGGGGGTGGATCTCCATGGTTTACCTTCTTTGAACAATTAACTGCTAATAAAACAAAATGAATACCAGGAAGTTGAACTATGTCTGTGCTGGGGAGCCCAGCTGCTGAGAGGAGGCATGGAAATAGAAAGAGGAATTATGGGTGAGCACAGTCATCACGCTCCCTGGACAGACATGAGAAGCGGAACTAAGGAACTGGAGAAGACAGGTGTGGATGTGGTCGATGGGGGGAGATGGTGGTGGGTGACTCTGACTTGGATGCATTCTACTCCCTGCACAGCTTTATATAACAATAATGAAAACACAGGCGTGCCTGAGTAATTTGGCCATCGCTGGCCACACTGTGGGCTTCATGGAACAGCGTGCTACAGCCCAGCTGCCCAGTCTTGCTGGGCCCTCCAGTTGTGAAGAATCCCCTCGGGCTCTGAGAGGATCGTGGAGCCCAAATTCTGTTGTGTCTCACCAGGAAGCCTTGGTGCAGTGGTCACCGACCCACTGAGAGATGTGCTCAGCAACGGAACAGATAAATAAACAGAAAAGGAACAGACGCTTCCAGAAGTTGTTCTGCTCTGGCTAGAGCAGAACACAGACCCATGCGCCCAGGGTGTCGATTGCCAGCCAAATCAGAATTGAGCTGCTCTCAGAAGTGACTCGGGTTGGTGTCAAAATCTGCCGCTCAGCGCTAAGGCGGTGGGGTACGAAGTCTTTTTAAATTCATGCCCAAGTTTCTCAAACCAAGACTTGGGAATGACAAAAGAGGAGAATGACGACACATATCCAGAAGATGAGGCCTTCTGCATGTGAGTTCTGGGGACCGGGGAGCAAGGGAAAGACAGCCTAACTATCACGATCGGTGTGGTTCCGTCTCCAGGCTTCTGTTTGGCTTCTCCATGTGTTTGAAAGTGACTCATGAGCTGAAGCCTGTGCTCCATCTCTACACTGAGCAGGAGAAGATTTGAAAGCTCACGGCACACAGGTCAAACTGTAATTTTGAAAGGGAGATGATTTTGAAAGGAAAACAGCTTCCTTGAGAAAGTTGTAGAGTGGCCGTGACCTGACAGACGAGAAGGTGGGAGGAGCTCGCAGGACGCAGGGGACAGAAGCAGCTTCAGAGCTATGGCAAAAAAAATGGGGGAAAATAACATAGATGGACTCTGCCCTGCTTCTTCTTTGTTTTTTGGTGTCTTCACTGAACTCCAGTTTGAGCTGGCTGTGGAACGTGGCCTCTTTACTCGTGGGGACCCGGAAGCTGTACAAACAGCAGGCTGAGCTCCGTGCAAACCTCGCTGCTCACCAGAGGAAGTCTCCCCAAGATTCAGGGCCTGCAGGGCACAGGTCATTGTGAAGGATGAGTTTGTGGTGGGAATTTAATTTTGCTGTCACCCGTCCCCAAGTCTGGTTTGAGAAACTTGGGAATGAGTTTTAGAAGATGTGGTCCCTCCACAGACATTTCCCTTTTCTTTGTGGAACTATCCTGAGTGCTGTGGCTCCCAGGCGCTGTGCACTGAGCTGAGCTGAGCGGCGGCTGCAGCAGGAGCTGTTGCGGTTCTGGATTAGGGGTGTGAGCGGCGGGCCGGGCCTGCAGAGCTGGCTGTGTACGCTCAGGTCAAATGCGGAGCAGGGAGTCTATAGAACAGGCTTTCGGGGAGACAGACTTGCTGGTAGTTCAAGGATCAAAGCAAGACACCAGCAATCTCTCTGGTTGTGTGGAACACACCTCAGATTCCGTCGATCACTGTGTACCAGCGGGCGAGTGTGAGCACCGTGACCTTGGTGTGAGCACCGTGACCTTGGTGTGAGCACCGTGACCTTGGTGTGAGCACCGTGACCTCGGTGGGAGCACCATGACCTCGGTGGGAGCACCATGACCTTGGTGGGAGCACCCTGACCTTGGTGTGAGCACTGTGACCTTGGTGGGAGCACCCTGACCTTGGTGTGAGCACCCTGACCTCGGTGCGAGCACTGTGACCTTGCAGTGCATTGAGGCTGTGGTGCTGTCGTGAGATTGAGCGTGGGGATTCTCTGAGGAAGCCTCAGAGTTTCCGGGCTCTCCGGCTGTGTCACTGCGGCAAGGGCTCGCGGCGGTGACCCCGGGCTCCTGCTCACTGCGGACGCCGCCGTAAAGCCGGCCCGGCTGTGGCTGCGTGTTCAGGTCCCGCATCCCTTCTTCCAGTCACTCCATGTTCACCGTCGACGAAACCTGAACTTGCATCTGGTTTGAGAGAAGCACGGCATTTGCGCAGGCCAGAAACTCCAGCCCGCTGGGGTGTTCAGTCTCTCCCAGATACAGCTACACAGTCTCCTCAGGAGCCAGCAGAGGCCGCCAGGGCCCTGCCGCCTGCCCCAGGCCCAGGCCCAGGCCACGGGACCACGCGCTGGCTTCAGGACACTGTACAAATCTTGGAGATGAAGGCTTTTTGGACCACTTGCCTCTTGCGTAAGAGAGTTTACCTGAACCGGGGGCAATTCTAGCCATTTCCATTGCGCACTTACTTTCAGTTGCGGACAATTCAGTGCACTTGTTACAGGCATCTGGTGTTGATGGACAGATGTGGCACCTGCTCTGTACGGAAAGCCTTCAGTGAAACTACACATGAAAGCAAAGCTCAAGTCCTGCCGGTTGAATGAGTTGCCGGTTTGTTTGCCTTTGTAGTGCCAGTGGGCAGGGAGGCACTGTGTAAACCTGTGAGGTTCTCCGCTTTCCTGGAAACGACCGAGTTCTGCGAAGCCGGGCTCTGTGGGCACAGCCTCCGGAGGAGCGTCTGCAGCCCCCGCCGGCCTCACCCCTGCGCATCCTCCGATCGGTTTTAGGCAGGGTTTTCGCTTTACTGTGATATTGCTAGAGATAGAGTTTAGTGCCTTTGTTTGCATGGGGCTTGAAGTCAAGGCCTGGGTGCTAGCTATCCCTGAGCTGTTTTGCTCAAGACTGGTTTTCTACCACTTGAGCCACAGCTCCACTTATGGATTTTATTTATTTTTTTGCTGGTTAGTTGAAGTTAAGAGTCTCATGGCCTTTCCTGCCCAGACTGACGTTGAACTATGGTCTCAGCCTCCTGAGTGGGTGTGAGCCCCGGCACGTGCCTCTTGGGTAGCCTTTCCAGTCTTTATTTTTTATTTTTTGGGAGTACAAGGGTGTGAACTTGGGGCCTCATGCTTTCTAGTCAGGTGCTCTACCACTTGATTTTCTTTAATTAGCAGTTTTATATTGAGACATGATTTGTATGCCAGCAATAGCACACATTTAGATGTACGAAGCGATTGTATTTAGTGCAGTCACACGCAAAATCCACCTGGTAGCATCGAATCCCACGTTTAAGCACGCACACTCACCTCCAATCCTTCTTCACACAGCCCTTTCGCTCTCAGTGCCAGCCCTAGACAAACAATGATCTACTGTTTTCCATAGGCCTGCCTATTCTGAGCATTTCATATGAAAAGAATCATACACCCCAGGGCCCTGGCTCACGCCTGCAGTTCCAGCCACTCAGAGGCCGAGATCTGAGCAGTCCTTAGGCGGGTTCAAAACCAGCCCAGGCAGAAAGGTCATGAGACTCTTATTTACAATTAACCACCAAAAAATCTAGAAGTGGGACTGTGGCTCAAGTAGTAATGTGCTGGTGTTAAGGAAAAAGGGTCAGGGACAGTACCCAGGCCCTGAGTTCAAGCCCCACACACATAAAAAAAAAAGAATCATACAACATGTAGTTTCTTGTGCACATTTCCATCTACTCAGCATAAAGTTTTCAAATTCACCCAGCTTGTCGTGTCAATATTTCATTTACTCTTTTAGTCAAATGAAATTCCATTCTGTGGCTACATTGCCTTTTGCTGATCCATCATGTTACAGGCACAGTGGGAATGGCTGGGTTGGCTCCAGGTTATGATTGCGCCATACTATCTTATGCTAAGGTTTTCTGTGTGGGAATGGTTATTGTGCTCTTTTGCTCTTGTGAGCATTTGTAAACCAGTTTTCACTTTTGAGCATATAATGCTCAGCTCTGTGGGTACATGCCTAACAGTGAAACAGCTAGGCCATACGATAGCACGTGGTTTTCTTTTACTTTTTTATCGGCACCTATTCCTTGCACAATGGGCTCCGTCTGACACGCCCACTGTGCATGCCACGTGCCGGATCACACTTATTCCTTGCACAATGGGTTCCATTCTGACACGCCCACCGTCCACACCACGACACCACGTGCCAATCACACCTATTCCTTGCACAATGGGCTCCATTCTGACATGCCCATCGTCCACACCACGTGCCAATCACACCTATTCCTTGCACAATGGGCTCCGTCTGACACGCCCATCGTGCATGCCACGTGCTGATCACACCTATTCCTTGCACAATGGGTTCCATTCTGACACGCCCACCGTCCACGTCACCTGCCGATCACACCTATTACTTGCACAATGGGTTCCATTCTGACACGCCTACCTGTCCACACCACATGCTGATCACACCTATTCCTTGCACAATGGGCTCCGTCTGACACGCCCACCATCCCACGCCACCTGCCGATCACACCTATTCCTTGCACAACGGGCTCCGTCTGACACGCCCACCGTCCACACCACGTGCCGGATCACACTTATTCCTTGCACAATGGGCTCCATTCTGACACGCCCACCGTCCACACCATGACACCATGTGCCAATCACACCTATTCCTTGCACAATGGGCTCTGTCTGACACACCTACCTGTCCACACCACGTGCCGATCACACCTATTCCTTGCACAATGGGCTCCGTCTGACACGCCCACCGTGCATGCCACGTGCCGGATCAGACTCAGCCTTCCACCATTCTCTTCTTTCCCCTCCTTCTTCCCAAACACAACACAACGGGTTTTGTTGGGAAAGTCTACGTCTATTTTAAACTTTTAAAGGCACTGAACGCATTCCAAAAGCGGTCACACCTATTTTTTCACTCAACATAAAGGGATCCCAATTTCTCCACCTCCTCTCCAACACTTTTCTATTTTTATTGTTGTTATTATAACCATCCTCGCAGGTATAAAACAGTATCTTATTGTGGTTTGGATTCCTACTTTTCCCATGGCTAGTTATGTTGAACAGGGCCATTCAAATACCATCTTTGAAAATGTAGTGATGCCCAAGCTATGTGCTCATGGCTCATGTCTGCAATCCTTACAACTCAGGAGGACACTGCGATCTGAGGACCCCTCTTTGAAGCCAGCACTGTCAGCAGAGTCTGTGAGACTCCATCTCCAATAACCAGTTATTTTTTTAAAGCCAGAAATGGAGCTGTTGTTCAAGTGGTAGAGCACGAACCTTGAACAAAGAGCTCAGGCTCTGAGCTCGAGCCCTAGAACAAGCACAAGAAGAGAAAAAGTAGTAGCCAAGCCAGGTGCCGTGGCTCACACCTGTAATCCTAGCCACTCAGGAGGCGGAGACTGGAGGAACAGGCTTTGAAGCCAGCCGGGGCGGGAGCATCTGTGAAGCTCTTCTCTCTAAATATCCACTGAAAAGCCAGAGGCGGAGCTGTGGCTCACGTGGTAGAGCACCAGCACCTAGGGTTTGAGCTCAGCCCCAGGGCTGGCACATAGACACAAACACAAAGCAGTAGTCATCCTCATCCTGAGTAGCTGTGCACACTTGTGATTCCAGCCGTGGGTAAGACAGAGAGGATTACAAGTGCAGAACTAAACGGAGTCCAACCAAAAAGTTAATTTTGTTTGGTTAACCCACTTTTGTCTTTTTTCCCCCAGAGCTGAGGGTCAAACTCAGGGCCTGGGTCTTGCTAGTCTGTCTGAGTCAACACAAGCAGGTCCCTGTGAAAGCCTCGTCTCTGCACACAACACTGAATGTGCTGCATGCTGCTGCCATGCACACCTGGGAATGGTTAGCAAGGGGCGTTGTGAATGCGCTGCACACGCTGCCATGCACACCTGGGAATGGTTAGCAAGGGGCGTTGTGAATGCGCTGCACACGCTGCCATGCACACCTGGGAATGGTTAGCAAGGGGCGTTGTGAATGTGCTGCACGCTGCTGCCATGCACACCTGGGAATGGTTAGCAAGGGGCGTTGTGAATGCTCTGCACACGCTGCCATGCACACCTGGGAATGGTTAGCAAGGGGCAGTGTGAATGCGCTGCATGCTGCTGATATGCACACCTGGGAATGGTTAGCAAGGGGCATCTCGCACTATGTCTACTTTCCCACAGAACAATAGAAGTCGCTAGCCACGGTGGCCTGTGCTGTAATCCCAATCCTCGGGAGCAGAGGCAGGAGGAAGCCAGCGTGAGGGTGTAGAGTAAGTCAAAAGCTGTGAAGACCTGGACCAAGAAGAATAAAAACTTAAGCCGTGCTGGCGGCTCACACTCAGGAGGCTGAGATGCAGAAGATGGCCATTTGAACCCAGCCTCGGCAGAAAAGAAAATGAGACTGTTTCCAAAACAACCAGCAAAAAGCAAGGCTTGCGGCATGACGCAAGTGGTAGATTGTCAGGCAAGCACCTGAGCAAGAGCGCGAGGCACCGCGCCCCAACTCCCGCAAGCAGCTGAGCAAGAGCGCGAGGCACCGCGCCCCAACTCCCGCAAGCAGCTGAGCAAGAGCGCGAGGCACCGCGCCCCAACTCCCGCACCTGAGCAAGAGCGCGAGGCACCGCGCCCCAACTCCCGCAAGCAGCTGAGCAAGAGCGCGAGGCACCGCGCCCCAACTCCCGCAAGCACCTGAGTAAGAGCGCGAGGCACCGTGCCCCAACTCCCGCAAGCAGCTGAGCAAGAGCGCGAGGCACCGCGCCCCAACTCCTGCACCTGAGCAAGAGCGCGAGGCACCGCGCCCCAACTCCCGCACCTGAGCAAGAGCGCGAGGCACCGCGCTCCAACTCCCGCAAGCAGCTGAGCAAGAGCCCGAGGCACCGCGTTCCAACTCCCGCAAGCAGCTGAGCAAGAGCCCGAGGCACCGCGCTCCAACTCCCGCACCTGAGCAAGAGCGCGAGGCACTGCGCTCCACTTCCTGCAAGCTGAGCAAGAGCGCGAGGCACCGCGCTCCAACTCCCGCACCTGAGCAAGAGCGCGAGGCACCGCGCCCCAACTCCCGCAAGCACCTGAGCAAGAGCGCGAGGCACCGCGCCCCAACTCCCGCAAGCAGCTGAGCAAGAGCGCGAGGCACCGCGCTCCAACTCCCGCACCTGAGCAAGAGCGCGAGGCACTGCGCTCCACTTCCTGCAAGCTGAGCAAGAGTGCGAGGCACCGCGCCCCAACTCCCGCACCTGAGCAAGAGCGCGACGCACCGCGCTCCAACTCCCGCAAGCACCTGAGCAAAAGCGCGAGGCACCGCGCTCCAACTCCCGCACCTGAGCAAGAGCGCGAGGCACCGCGCTCCAACTCCCGCAAGCACCTGAGCAAAAGCGCGAGGCACCGCGCTCCAACTCCCGCACCTGAGCAAGAGCGCGAGGCACCGCGCTCCACCTCCTGCAAGCTGAGCAAGAGCGCGAGGCACCGCGCCCCAACTCCCGCACCTGAGCAAGAGCGCGAGGCACCGCGCCCCACCTCCTGCACCTGAGCAAGAGCGCGAGGCACCGCGCTCCAACTCCCGCACCTGAGCAAGAGCGCGAGGCACCGCGCCCCAACTCCCGCACCTGAGCAAGAGCGCGAGGCACTGCGCTCCACCTCCTGCAAGCTGAGCAAGAGCGCGAGGCACCGCGCCCCAACTCCCGCACCTGAGCAAGAGCGCGACGCACCGCGCCCCAACTCCCACAAGCACCTGAGCAAGAGCGCGAGGCACCGCGCCCCAACTCCCACAAGCACCTGAGCAAAAGCGCGAGGCACCGCGCTCCAACTCCCGCAAGCACCTGAGCAAGAGCGCGAGGCACCGCGCCCCAACTCCCGCAAGCACCTGAGCAAGAGCGCGAGGCACCTCGCCCCACCTCCTGCACCTGAGCAAGAGCGCGAGGCACCGCGCTCCAACTCCCGCAAGCACCTGAGCAAAAGCGCGAGGCACCGCGCCCCAACTCCCGCAAGCACCTGAGCAAGAGCGCGAGGCACCGCGCTCCAACTCCCGCAAGCACCTGAGCAAGAGCGCGAGGCACCGCGCTCCAACTCTCACAAGCACCTGAGCAAGAGCGCGAGGCACCGCGCTCCAACTCCCGCACCTGAGCAAGAGCGCGAGGCACCGCGCTCCAACTCCCGCACCTGAGCAAGAGCGCGAGGCACCGCGCTCCAACTCCCGCACCTGCGCAAGAGCGCGAGGCACCGCGCTCCAACTCCCGCACCTGCGCAAGAGCGCGAGGCACCGCGCTCCAACTCCCGCAAGCAGCTGAGCAAGAGCCCGAGGCACCGCGTTCCAACTCCCGCAAGCACCTGAGCAAGAGCGCGAGGCACCGCGCTCCACCTCCCGCACCTGAGCAAGAGCGCGAGGCACCGCGTTCCAACTCCCGCACCTGAGCAAAAGCGCGAGGCACCGCGCCCCAACTCCCGCACCTGAGCAAGAGCGCGAGGCACCGCGCCCCAACTCCCGCACCTGAGCAAGAGCGCGAGGCACCGCGCTCCACCTCCCGCACCTGAGCAAGAGCGCGAGGCACCGCGCTCCAACTCCCACAAGCACCTGAGCAAAAGCGCGAGGCACCGCGCTCCAACTCCCGCACCTGAGCAAGAGCGCGAGGCACCGCGCCCCAACTCCCGCAAGCACCTGAGCAAGAGCGCGAGGCACCGCGTTCCAACTCCCGCAAGCACCTGAGCAAGAGCGCGAGGCACCGCGCCCCAACTCCCGCACCTGAGCAAGAGCACGAGGCACCGCGCCCCAACTCCCGCAAGCAGCTGAGCAAGAGCGCGAGGCACCGCGCTCCACCTCCCGCACCTGAGCAAGAGCACGAGGCACCGCGCTCCAACTCCCGCACCTGAGCAAGAGCGCGAGGCACCGCGCCCCAACTCCCGCATTATCGGTGAAGAAAACAGAACAGATCCGTGAAAGACAGGGTGAGAGGCTAGCACAAGGTGACAGAAGGACTGGCCTAGACGAAGCCAGGTGTCCACACTGGACAAACAGCACAGACACAGGCATCTGTGAGTGTTCGGTTCCTGACAAGAAGGAGATGCGAACCAGTGCAGCCGTGGTCCTCACGGGCATACGTGGACAGTGGGGACTGGAGGGGAAACTGGGAGAGCCAGGAAGGGCGTGACCTTGTCCAAAAGGAAATGTGCTCCTTACCCGACTTATGAAACTCTGACTCCTCCGTACAGCACCTTTATTATAGCAATGAAAAAACTGAACAGGGAAATGGGGTAATCCAGTCAACTCAGCCACAGACCAAAGTCCTTGCACTGAATATAGGTTTTACACTGTTCAGCAAAGATGGATTAACTTTATTCTGTGCCAATGATTCACAGGATTTTGCAATCCACAAATATGTTTAAACATGTACTCCTTCTATATCACTGTAATTCTCTGAGGAAACCGAAAGTTAAGACAGTTAAACTTATTTAATGACAATATAAACAATAGAATAAGATATGAGAAACTACTCAAATCTATTTCTTAAAATTTTATTTTTAAACTGTGCTATGAACACATAGCATATCTACTACCTTGACAAATTCTTAAGTGTACGTATAGCAGATCTTAAACCTTACTTGTCTTGTATAAGAATTGAAATCTGATGAACCCCAAGATAAGAACACAAGAGGTTTTCTCTCTGTCGCTGTTGTTTTTGATGCATTATGTGATTTTTGTTTCTTTTGTATGTTCTTCCCCTGCTGTCACTGTATTTGATTCCGGTGTCCTGCATCTTGTATATACATTTTTCTAATTGGGGGAGGGGAAGGGAAATAACAAAATGCTGAAGCAAGGATGCAGGATGACCCATTGTAACAATGAGACGTACAAGACACTCTGTTGAACAGGAACTTTACAACTTGGTGGTGGGGGAGGGAGGAGGTGGGGAGGTGGGAGGGGAGGGATGGTAGGGAAAAACAAAGGAGGAGGAAACAATGCTCGATAGGAAATGGACTCATGACCTTGCTCATGTAACTGTCACCCCTCTGTACAGTGTCTTTACAATAAAAAATACATTTAAAAACAAACAAAAAGAATTGAAATCAGGCTCTCACAGAGATGCCTGTACAGCCATGTTCACAATGTCTGACAGGAAATGCACCTACTGTCCCTCAGCGAAAAACATGGACAAAGGAAAGGAAAGGTGGCATACACGCACACACACGTGCGCACGCACACACACACACACATACACATACACACGCGCACACACACGTACACACGCACACACACACATGCGCACACACACAGACACATGCACACACGCCCCCCCCAATACAACCCACCTTCCATTCCCTACATCATTAACGTGCTGGGGGAAGGCATGTCATTTGCACGGACGTGCATGACATTGTGTGAAGTCACTAAACTCCAAGGACCAATCCTACACGACGACGCTCATTTGCAGTCTAGTTACATTTACGGAGAGGAGGGCGGCGTTTCCAGGCCTGTGAAGAGGGGACGGACATTAGTGTTGGTTGTTTTGTGTTTTGTTTTGTTTTGTTTTTTCAACGATTGATCTTGTTTTTCAGGCAATCCATGGTTCTATATAAAAAGTTATAAATCATCGTTAGCTTATTAATTAGAAACTTAACTTGGGCATCCTGAACATATATTTACATATCTATTCATGAAATTTAATGTCTTTACTCAAGGAAAGTGGTAAACCAGAGCTCTCTGGTGTAAAAAGAACTAGAAGACGAGACGATTTAGAGCAGACGTTAGCGTGCTAGGATTTAAGAATGTGGGGGTAGAAATTGAACACAGAAAACAAGCAAGCGGTGTGGAGTTGGGGCATGGAAAGAATCACGCCCACCGAGAGGAGCACAGAGGGGCAGAGCGCGGGCCCAGCAGCACCGTGGTGTCAGCACAGAGGGCAGAGCCGTGGGCACAGCAGCACCGTGGTGTCAGCACAGAGGGCAGAGCCGTGGGCCCAGCAGCACCGTGGTGTCAGCCGCAGGCGCAGCAGCAGCAGCAGCAGCAGCAGCAGCACCGTGGTGTCAGCACAGGCATCGGGGCTCAGGACCCCGCCTGGCCTGGAAATGACGTGCATGCTTCCTTCTCCTCACCATGACGTCAGCCTCACAGTTGTTGCGGTTGGTTTCTTTTCCTCCTTTGAATCCAGTTCACCACAGACACTTCTAGAAACAAAAATTAACTAGGCCTTCTAGAAAACAATTTGGTAGTCTATAAAATAAGATCTGTAAAAGGTTTCCAGGCTCCGACAGCTCACGCCTGTCACCCCGGCTGCTCAGGAGGCTGAGATCTGAGGATCGCGGTTCAAAGCCAGCCCGGGCAGGAAAGTCCGTGAGACTCTGATCTCCAATGAACCACCAAAAAGCCGGAAGTGGCGCTGTGGCTCACGTGGCAGAGCGCCAGCCTTGAGTGGAAAAACTAAAGAACAGCTGCCGGTCCTGAGTTCAAGCTGCAGTCCTGGCACACAGAGAAAATTGTGTTTTCCTACATTCTAAATAACTCTACTGTTGGGCAGCATCGCATCACACCAGTTAACACTCCCATCCTTGCTACGTTTGGGAGAAAAATAAAGTTAAGAAATTGTTTTCTTTTTTTTTAATTAGTGAAAGAAGCAAAACACAACACGAATGTGAATGGAGATAGCTGAGCGGCTCAGCACCGTGGCGAGGCTGATGCTGCTCGGGAGCCGGGCAGGTTCTCACCTCCAGCCACGCTCCTGACGCCGGAGGAGAAGCCATCGGGTTCCAGAGACATCCGGCAGCTCCCGGAAGACCACAGGGCCCCAAAGGGCAACATGTGGGCTGCTCTTGCCAAACCCTCACACGCAGGTCCCCAACCACACTGAGGCTGTCTGAGGTGAAACGCTGAAAGAAGCAGGCAGAGATGCTCAGGATGCTCAAAAAACAGTTCCCCTCCTGACGATCGATCGCGGTCCCCACAGCCCTGGACACCAGGTCAAAAACAGTTCCCCTCCTGACGATCGATCGCGGTCCCCACAGCCCTGGACACCAGGTCAAAAACAGTTCCCCTCCTGACGATCGATCGCGGTCCCCACACCCGGACACCAGGTCAAAAACAATGGAATTGCATATCTCATTTTATTGTGTGTACATTATAAACTTCAGGTCATGCACAGGTGTGCACACGCGCACACACACACACACACACACACACACACACACACACACACGCGCACACTCTTTCTGTGTAGCCAAATACAATGGCGCCACCTAGTGTCATAATGTCCAATGTAGCTTCCCAAATAAAGACTAAGGAAAAAGGAATTCAGTCCTGCCACCAGCCCAATGTGCAGGCAGATAATACCCAAGCTCCAAAGGAAGTGAAAATCAAACAGGAGCACCGATGAATCTCAGGCCGCGTCTCCTATGGTCCCAGCCTTGTTCTTCCCACTCTGCCATGTGGCACGTGAAACGCGGGGAATCCACAGCCTGACAGAGAAGACAGCCAGGAATGCGGCTAACACCGACCTGGAGCCACTACCTGGAAGTCAATCCCAAGTCTGGAAATGCTTAACACGCTGTCCAGAGAGAACTGCTGTGTACACTACAAGCATTTATCAATGCCGTCGGAAACAAATCATCAGATACACGTTGACTATGGTTCATGAAGAAGCAACGTGAGAACGTGCAAATGTAAGCTCTGAAAAGCAATATTTTATCAAAAAATAAAGAAAAATAAAATATCTTCTTTGGCTTCTCCAAAACAAAGGGTAATGTTTTCCACGACAAAGCCGCTGTACAGAGGGTTACAGTCACATCGTAAGGTAACCAGTGCATTTCTTGTCGAACCTTGTCACCCCTCCTCTGTTTTTCTCCCACTCCCCCCACCCCAAAGGAAGTTCAGAAGCATGTGTCCTATTTCTGTGACCTGTTCTATTTTCCTATGGAGAATTCTCCAAGTAGCAAACTGGAAATGTTGTGAGACTTAAAGTAAGTTCATTGACACACAAATGACTATGGAGCTACAGGAGTGTCTGACCTGCCACATGCTTGAAGAAACACAACTAGAACTGGAGTCGTCAAGCTCTTCAGACAGTGTTGTATTAATTAGTCCTAATGAATCATACACACATATCACCTACAGATTCAAAGATAACTAACAGGCTGAGCTACTGTTTACAATACACCATACACAATAAAGAGCTCTTAAAAACGAACACAACTCTTAAAAATGAAGGGCGGGGAAGGCAGGAAACTGAGCAACTCCAGTGAAAGGGGACACTGTCCAAAAGAAAAATGTAGGTATTGCCTGGACGGTGGCGTGACCAATCCTCTGTGCAACACCTTAACTGTGACAATAAAACAGCAGATTGCTTTAAAATGAGGAAGTGGCGCTGTGGCTCAAAGTGGTGGGGTGCTCGCCCTGAGCGAAAAAGCTCAGGGACAGCGCCCAGGCCCTGAGCCCAAGCCCACGACTGACGAAAAATAAAATAAAAAATGAAGAACACGCAAGGGAAGGGGAAACACTGTCCCAGAAGGAATGTGCCTTTTCCCTGACTTACATAACTGCAGCCCTCCGTAATCACCTTTATAATAACCATGTTTGTAAATGAAAAACAGCCAGGCACTGGTGGATCCTGCCTGTGATCCCCGGTTCTCAGGAGGCTGACATCTGAGGATCATGATTTGAAGCTAGCCTTGGCAGAAAAGTCCACGAGACTCTGATCTCCAATGAACTTCCAAAAAAAAAATCAGAAGTGGAGCTGTGGCTCAAGTGGTAGCATGCAAAATGCAAAATGTTTGGGGACAGCATCCATACCCTGAATTCAAGCTCTAGTGCCAGCACCAAAAAGTAAAATAAAATAAAAGCACAGAAAATTCTGCACTCATCATAAAATTAATTTTTTTCACAAATACAAACCAGAAAGAACATAGAAAAAATTAAATCCCATAAATAAATTCAGCAAAATTTCAGGGTATAAAGAAGACCTCCAATAATAAGATTGCTAACAAAGAGAAAGTAAGAAAATAATTCCATTTGAATTAGTATCAAAAAGTTTAGAATACTTAAGAGATACGTGGAGCCTGGAAGGGCACATAGTGCATCGTACACTGAAGCTACAGCATGTCGGTGAAAGAAATAAACAAAAGCCTTACATAAATGGAAATATATCCCATGTTCCTGAATTTGAACACGTGGTGTTATTACAAAATACTACCTAAAGTGCTCTACAGACTTAATGAAAAAAGAAAGAAAAAACGAGGGGCAAAGAACTAAAATCCAACAAAGTAGCAAGAACAAACTAGAAGGAGACACAAAAACATCTACGTACAACATGCTTTCAAACCTGTGAGTAATGCTCGCGGAGAAGCCACATCGCCCAGCAGATGAGCACTGGGATGTAAGATGCCATGTTGCTTTGCCAGGCTGCGGTAGAGTCTTCCTCATAAACGCAGAACCTTCCATTAGAGGAGTTCGTGCTACTTAACAAAACTGGCCTCACCTGTCTTTGACCCAGCAATTCAACCTGTAGGGGCCTGGGCTAGAACCCCCGCCTGCAAAAGAAAACACGTGTGCCGGGCTGGCACTGACCGCAGCTGCAGACCTCGGGAACACACTGGAGAGGAGGGAACGCTGCCCTCGGAGCCGGCGAGCGGCCCGGGAGCCACGCACACGCACCCCGACCACGGTGGGCGCGTGGCCAGTGACCCCGCAGGCCTTGCAAGAAGCTCTGGGCCCTGTGAACCTCCGCGTGCGTGTCTGCAAATGCGGACAGGTGTGACTGTCACCGGAGGCAATGTGGCACCTGGCCAGAGACCCAGAGCAGGCGCCGGCTGCCACCCCACCGTGCCAACACCGACACGGAAGGTCCCCACTCGGTCCCGAGCGCGCCTGCTGCGTGGCCTCGGGCAGGAGCCAGAGCCCCACCGCCAGACAGGGCTGAGGGGTGGCGCCTGAAAATGTCTCCTCTCATTCTCCTTTCAAAACAGCGCCTATGCCAGGTGCTGCCGGCTCCCGCCTATCATCCTGCCTGCTCAAGGGGCAAGACCTGAGGATCGCAGTTCAAAGTCAGCCTGGGCAGGAAAGTTTGTGAGACTCTTATCTACAATTAACTACCAAAAACCCAGAAGTGGCACTGGGGCTCAAGCAGTAGAGCGCTAGCCTTGAGCAAAAGGAGCTCAGGGACAGCGCCCAGGCCCTGAGTTCAAACCCCAGGACCACCACTCTCCCCGCCCCCCCTCGCACGCGCACGCGCACGCACACGCACACACACACGCACACATACACACACACACACACACACACAGCTCCTATAGCTCAGTAGTAAAATATTTGTTTAACAAATGCTAGGCCTAGGTTCAATCCCCAAAATGAAAAGATTTAAAGAACATTAATGAAGCCAGGCCCCAGTAGTTACTAATCCTAGCTACTCAGGAGGCTGAGGTCCAGCACAGACAGAAAAGCACCTGTATCTCCTATTAACCAAAATGGCCCAAAAGAGAGCTGTGCTGTAAGTGGTAGAATGCTACCCGTCAACAAGAAAGCTGAAGGACAGCACCCAGGCCCAGCACAAAAATTATTATTATTATTATTAAGTAAAACCAGCTCCTTCCTGAGCTGGGAAGGGTAGGAGGTAGGCAGGAATAGGAGGTTGGTGCACATGTACTAAGTTAAGATTAAACAGGAGAAATAAGTTCTGCTACTCGACTGCACAGATCGGTGAGTGCGGGTAAGGACAAGGCACTGTATTCTCAAAAATGAAAATGTTTTCCACACAACAAAATTACAAGTATTTCAGGAGATAGGTATTCTTACCCTGATGTGAACGTCACGCAGCACACCTGGGTATCAACACATAAACTAGTATTCTATACACTTCCATGTTGATGAAAATGCTTTTAACTTTTACTTTGTGTTTACTGATTATTATCTTCCAGTAGTAGAACAAAGAGTTTTGCTCATCCACCAGGAAGAATGATGTTCTAGCAGTTGCAGGGAGATGTATGGACCCGGAAGAAATCATAAGTGAAGTAAGTCAGGCTCAGAGAGACAAGATATGGGAGGTCGATAGACCTCCACTAATGCGTTCATGCGCGTGCGTGCACGCACACGCACACACACACACACACACACACACACACACACACTGAGGTGTGGCATGTGACCCTCCCCTCACTCCACTGACCCCTGACCCCCGACCCTCCCCTCACACCGCTCACCCCCGACCCTTGGGCAGCGCTCTGCCGCAGCCGTGCTGCTCGTGGGGCTTGGCTGTGGAACCGCGCTGGGGGTTTCTGGATCTCCAGAGACGGGTGTGGAGCAGCTGTGCCTGGGCCCCCGCGCAGTCCTCTAGGATCTGGGTCTCCACGTGTCAGAGACGACACACAGACCCTTGCTGGAGAGTTCAGATGTCCCGGGAGACGCCGGGACCGAGGGGAGGAAGATCCGGCTCCATCCTCTGCTTGGAGGAGAGCCGGACACCGCCCAGCGGGGCGTCCGCAGGGTTGAAGCAAACACCGTGCTGGGATTCCTTCCCGCTGGACTTCCACTGATTCACGACGACCGGCTAGAGTAAGTAACATCCCAACTCCTGCGTCCTCACGCTCAGAGTGTGCCCACTCCCTAATCTGGGGCCGGCTCTGACCTCCCATTGGTTTCATTCCTTATTACTCTCTTTAGGCAGTCGAGCAAAGGAGCTGTCATTGAACAGAGCTCTTGCTCAGTCCCCCTCCCAACTTCCTCACCCAGCGCCTCCACCAGCCCTTCCCTCGCTGCTTGGTTTTGCAGGCTGCGTGGTGGCTCCTGGACCGCTCTCCCCCGTCTATCTGTTATATCAGCAAAATGCAGCCTTCTGTTGTTAGCAGTATCATCGTAACTTTACACTGCCCCTAACCAACCAGTCAGGGATAATAGTAATGTGACGAGTTAAGCTCATGTGCTTCTTGACACGATGAGAAAGAGCCTATCATGGTTTGTAGAATGCTTGCCAAAAAAAAAAAAAAAGGATGACCAGAATGTTCTCGATGGGAAATCGACACGCGCACGTGCAGAGACTCTACAAAAATCACTCGCCGATAATCAAGGTCTTGAAAGACAGATCCAGACCCAGCCTGACTGGAAGGGAGCGAGTCAACATGGAGATTAACTATGAAGACTTCGGTCCTGGATCAGAAAACGGATGTGGGGGGAAAGAGATGGGGCTCGGGAGACGCCTGTTGTTGAACGATGGGTTTTCAACGTTCATGTCCTCGTTTCGGCCGTGGTATCACAGTGGTGTGTCATGGGAATGTGAAGAGGAACCGAATGAGGAAAAGACTGGAACTCAATTGCTTGAGTGGCTTTTTTATAGCCTGGCATGATTTCAAACTAGAAAGCTAAGATGCACGCACCTGAGGTAATGAGTGACCAGCCTTTACGACCGCGGTGCTCTGGCATAATCATGGGCAATAAAGAGCCACCCCGACCGGGATCTTCCAGTGTTTAATGACACAAGCCCCAGGCCAGCTCCATGCTCCGCGCCGCTGTCAAGCCTGCGCCTCTGGGGATGCTGGCGTGCCGCTGCCTTGTTAGTGAGGCGAGCGTGGACGCTGGAGCTCGGGTCTGGGTTCTCTCAGGAAAGGGACTCAGGCGTTGGGGTGACATGCTCCAGGAAACTGCTGCAGCCTGGCTCCCGAGCCCCAGCCGCCTGACGGGGCTGGCGGGCGCGTGCTGCCGGCCGGGGACCCCTCGGGCACCCTTTTGGGGCCCCGTGGTGGCAGGCCCCTGAGATGACACTCACAGTTCTTCCTGCCCTCTAGGCCTCACGCCTCAGCCAGGACAACCATGGGGCATGGGAGCTCGGAGGGGCCGTGGGGCGGATGGGAGCTCGCGAGGGGCCGTGAGGCGGATGGGAGCTCGGAGGGGCTGTGGGCCAGGCCACTCCGCGTGGGGCGGATGGGAGCTCGGGAGGCACTGCTGGGTGTGGCCGCAGAGCTCAGGCGCAGAGGCTGCGGTGGGAGCCACTGGCAGGGGCAGAGGCCAGCCCTCCCTCTGAGGGACCAAATGCATCCTCCTGCAGGGATGGAGGTGAGCGTGCACGTGCAGGGGCCCGGCAGACGGAGATGGGGTGCTGTGCACCCCCAGGGCCTCCGGACGCACAGAACAGACGTGGCCAGTGTGTGATCCAACCCTTTAATGAAAGCCCGCCAGCGTGTCTGCTGCCTCCCACCCACGGAGCAACGAGACCAGGAGAACCAAGAGCGGAAGAGGCCGGAGGGCGCCCCGGCCGGGAGGCCCAGACGCCTCAGAGCAGCAGCAGGGCCAGGAGGAGGCCGGCCGGGGGCCAGAAGCCGCCCCAGGCGCTGAGGCCGCCCTGGCTGGAGCTGCTGGGCTGGGGGGTGGGGCTGGCAGCCGCGTCTGTGCAGTTCACCTGGATGAGCAGGACGTCTCCCACCGTCTGATTCCCCCCGGCGGACAGGGCCCCACAGGTGGAGCTGCTGATGTCAGAACAGCCTTTCACCAAGAGCCGGGACTGGGTTCCTGAGAACGCAGAAGAGACAGTGAGGCCTCACAGGCCCCTTGCCCGCCCCGCGTCTGCTCCCGCCGCCCGCCTCCGCCGCCCAGCTGTCACACAGCAGCTAAAGCACATCAGAGAGCCCGCCTGTCCCTGACAGAAGCAGCCCAGCGCAGCAGTGTAAAAAAGAGAGAAGATCCACAGAGGTCAGAAGCCAGATCCCCCCTCCATGGAGCCCTGAAGGAAACGGCACAAGGGGTGAACGGAAAACCCATGCTCAAAAGTGAGGATCAGAGCTGGAGTACGGACTTGATCTCCTTACATGTCTATGCAGCTGCAGGAGGGGGAGGAGGATGGGGAGGGGGAGGAGGAGGAGGAGGAGGGGGAGGAGGAGGAGGAGGGGGAAGAGGAGGAGGACGAGGAAGAGAAGGAGAAGAAGGGGGAAAAGGAAAAGGAGAAGGAGGAGAAGGAGAAAGGAGAAGGAGGGGGAAGAGGGGGGAGGAGGAGAGGGAGGAGGAGGGGGAGGAGTAGGAGTAGGAGGGGGAGGAGAAGGAGGAGGAGAGGGAGGAGGAGGGGGAGGAGTAGGAGTAGGAGGGGGAGGAGAAGGAGGAGGAGGGGGAGGGGGAGGGGGAGGAGTAGGAGTAGGAGGGGGAGGAGAAGGAGGAGGAGGGGGAGGAGTAGGAGGAGGAGGGGGAGGGGGAGGGGGAGGGGGAGGAGTAGGAGGGGGAGGAGGGGGAGGGGGAGGGAGAGGGGGAGGAGTAGGAGGGGGAGGAGGAGGAGGGGGAGGGGAGGGGGAGGAGGAGGAGGGGGAGGGGGAGGGGGAGGGGGAGGGGGAGGAGGAGAGGGAGGAGGAGGGGGAAGAGTAGGAGTAGGATGGGGAGGAGGAGGGGGAGGAGGAGGGGGAGGAGGAGGAGGGGGAGGGGGAGGGGGAGGAGGCCGCTACCAAGGCAGGTTCAAAAGTCAACCCTCTGCATCTGATCTAAACCTGGGGTTCCTAACTCCTTCCAGCTCTCTCCTCCAGGTCTGACTTTGCCTTCCTTGAGTTGACCTTGAAAGAAAAGAAGAGCAGACAAATATCTTGATCTTAAATGGGAATTATGTTTTGAGGCTGACGTCTGCAAGGCTGTGACAGAACAGAGCAGCTAGCTTTAACGAGACAGGTGCTCCGTGCCCTGGTTGCTGTCAGCTGACACTCAAGCCACCCGGAAGGCAAGCAGCTCTCAGAACATGGGACAGGGCTGCAGTCTGAACTCAAGGCTTACTCTCTACTTTCTCTGAAATGGAATTTTAAAAAATCCTACCACATCTCCGTGGAGGAAGGAGCTCACTGTTGTTTTGTAGCTATTATCAGCTCAGTGCTAGGAGCTTAGGAAGATATGTTCCTGCCACATCTCCAGAGTCGTTTTTTAAAAAAATATCTTGGAGTCAGGTGCTGATGGTTCATGCCTATAATCAAAGCTACTCCGGAGGCTGAGATCTGAGGATCATGGTTTGAAGCCAGCCTGGATAAGAAAGCCCTTGAGACTCTTATGCCCAATAACTACCAAAAAAGCTAGAAGTGGAGCTGTGGCTCAAGTGGTAGAAGGCTAGTCTTGAGCACAAGGCTTGAGTTCAAGCACCAGGCCTGGCACCAAAAAAAAAAAAAAACAAAAAAAAACAAACAGAAAACAAAAACGAGAAACATCCACCTTTTAAACCAGAAGATCCTGAGGACAAGATGAACAGAGAAAACCCCACTGATACCATTGTTGCTCTTTAGAACTTCAAAAAATATTAATGTAGACGTCACAGAGACTTTAAAAGAAAAGGAAGCCATTGTGAAATGGTTCCGTGCTGGATGATTTCAATGACAGGTCTGTTTGGAAGAGGAAGTCTACAGGAACAACAACATAAAGTGTCAGCGGATGCGAAAGTCGTTCACCCCCATTGTGACTCAAGGCCTGAGCTTTCCACTCAAGCCCCCAGAAGGAACTGGGACTCGGAAACATACCGTTGGTAATGTCCGCGGTCAGAGACACGCACCGCTCCTGCTTGTTACACTTCTGGGTCTTCTCTGTGCAGGACGTGGTGTTGTACCCAAAACAAGCTGGGCACTCTGTGTTACTGGACTGGTCTGCGGCGGCTGGGGGGAGCAGGAGTCGTTACTCAGGGCGGGTCGCCATACCGAACCGGCCCTGCCCCAGAAAAGCAAGGCTGCCTAAGAGACCATGAGACCCGGAGAGTCTCAGACCCAGCCCTTGATAGGACGTGGAATAATGTAATGGCAGCTTATCTGTTATCACCCTGCGTAATTACAGAGTTAAAGCCACGTGCGTAATGAATGTGTGTTTAAATCTGTAACAAATGGGCGTGTGGATTCACTCTTCTCGCCACGAGTCTAAGTGCACGATTATCATGACTGTGATGTGCGTTGTTCTTGTTAGTAAACTAATTCGGATGGGTGAATTTTCTCAGCTTTATACTGCTGGATGAGTCCCACAGGGACAGGTGTTCCTTGGAATCCGCCATCAGTTCTAGGACGTGGCATCTCGGCAGGGGCCTGGGGTCATGAGGGGTCATGAGGGGTCATGAGGTCTGAGAGCGGCCACCAGCCCCACTGCCCTGCCACCGCACACTGGGGTGCTGGGGAGGGCAGAGCAGCCAGGCCAGTGTGTCTCCTCGTTCCTCGCAGGACTGCAAGGCGGACGGGAGCAGGAGTGCTCTCCAGCACGCTGGCTGTGGGACCTGAGCTGGCCTCCCGGGGACAGACAGCCTGGGGACAGACAGGGGCGGGGACGGGGGACCAGCGGCCCGGCCGGCACAGACCTGGAACAGCGCTGGTGCCGCTGCAGTTCCTTCCTTGGCAGCACTGGTTTGCAAAGTGGAAGAACTCGTCCCCCGACACCCGGACGGTGAAGACCACCGAGGTGTCCCCGTGGCCCGTGCAGTTGCTGGGCGAGCAGGACATGTTCTGCTTGAGCATGCTGGTGTCTCCTAGACAAACACAAGCACAGGCGAGAGGCTGTAGGCAGAGTTGCTTAGCTCGGTGAGGAAGTTTCCACGGGTGTGAAAAGCCTTCCCTGTCAGGAGTCTCTGACCTTTATCAGGAGACTCAGAGACCTGGGTTAACTTCAGTCTAGACAAAGGCCAACAAGAGAGCCCGGACTAGGCAGCGGAGGCAGACGCAATACCTGGCCATCCAGCAAGGAGTCTACATTCCTCGAAAAGCAACAAAAAGGACCCCTGCGCCTTGTGTGGCAGAGCAGCCACGCTCAGAGAGACAACGGTGCCCGTGTTCGCTCAGACGCAGGACATCATAAACGACCCGGGTCTGTGCAGAGGAGGCGCGCGCAGGAGAGGAGACAAAGGCCCAGTGCAAGATATCGTTTATCAAAATGAACTC
Source organism: Dipodomys spectabilis (assembly GCF_019054845.1). Taxonomy (NCBI): domain Eukaryota; kingdom Metazoa; phylum Chordata; class Mammalia; order Rodentia; family Heteromyidae; genus Dipodomys; species Dipodomys spectabilis. Next base: position 84,221 of record NW_024871173.1, on the reverse strand, counting down.
CAGGAACTAAAAACAAGAGGTCTTTTTCTTTGTTGCTGGTTGTGTTTTCTTTCCCTTTTGTTCTGTGTGTCCGCCTTTGGGAGGGTTAGGAAGCCATGGAGATAGAGGGTGGGAGGGTGAGCAATGGCAGCCTTGGTCCTCACTGATGCTACGTTGGAAATGAACCCTACAACTCGCAGGGGGGCTGGGAGGCCTTGGAGAAGCAAGGGAACGGGACACCGTCCAAAACGAAATGTGCTCTCGGTCCAACGTACGTAACTGTAACCCCTCTGCACAGCGCCTTGTAATAACAATAAACATAAACTTAACAATAAACACATGGTGAGAACTAGAACCGAAAAAGAAAACAAAGTGGAATGAGAGGTCAGCCCGGCCCCTAGAGCTGAGTCAGGATAGGATTAGACACTCGCAAATGTGGAGATTGAAACGGAGATTAATTAGATCGACGCGGCAGTGCACGCTTGTAATCAGTGCAGCCGCAGGGACAAGAGGACAGCAAGTTCAAGACCAGCCTGGACGGCCTAATGAGATCCTAGCTCACAGGCACGCTCAGAGAGCGGGGCGGGACCTGTGAGGGGCCTCCTTGGCAGGAGGCGGCTGTGGGCCCTGCCCGCGCACCACAAAACATAAAATAGAGTAGACCTAAAGGCAGCTTCCCTCAGCATGGCACCCACAGTTCAGACGCGGGAAGGGAAGTACGGGCCCGGGAGGAAGGCCGCTGGGCAGCGCTGATCTAGTTTACAGAAAGCACCAGGAACTGGGGGAGACGTTAGCTGACACCACAAGGAAGCGATCGGCGCGGTGCGGTGGCTCACACCTGTACGTGCGGCTCCGTTCCGCGCGGTGCGGTGGCTCACACCTGTACGTGCGGCTCCGTTCCGCGCGGTGCGGTGGCTCACACCTGTACGTGCGGCTCCGTTCCGCGCGGTGCGGTGGCTCACACCTGTACGTGCGGCTCCGTTCCGCGCGGTGCGGTGGCTCACACCTGTACGTGCGGCTCCGTTCCGCGCGGTGCGGTGGCTCACACCTGTACGTGCGGCTCCGATCGGCGCGGTGCGGTGGCTCACACCTGTACGTGCGGCTCCGATCGGCGCGGTGCGGTGGCTCACACCTGTACGTGCGGCTCCGCAGGCGCGGTGCGGTGGCTCACACCTGTACGTGCGGCTCCGCAGGCGCGGTGCGGTGGCTCACACCTGTACGTGCGGCTCCGATCGGTGCGGTGCGGTGGCTCACACCTGTACGTGCGGCTCCGCAGGCGCGGTGCGGTGGCTCACACCTGTACGTGCGGCTCCGTTCCACGCGGTGCGGTGGCTCACACCTGTACGTGCGGCTCCGATCGGTGCGGTGCGGTGGCTCACACCTGTACGTGCGGCTCCGATCGGCGCGGTGCGGTGGCTCACACCTGTACGTGCGGCTCCGCAGGCGCGGTGCGGTGGCTCACACCTGTACGTGCGGCTCCGCGGGCTCAGAGGCCAGAGGGAGGGAGGCTTGCTGACCAGCTCAGGCAAGAGTTAGTGGGACACCATCTCAACCAACGAAAATAAACTGGGCCTGGTGTACACACCCATCATCCCAGCTGTGCAGGCAGCACTAACGGATTGTAGTCTAGGCCAATCCAGGCATACATTTAAGAGCTTATTTTAAAAGCTAAAGCAAACATGGTCTGGGGAGCCATGGTTCAAGTAGAGACGGCTGGCCTAGCTAGCAGTACAGAGCTCTGAGCTCACACACCCACGGCTGGGGGGGGGGGAGAGAGAGAGAGAGAACAGCAATTAACCAAAGCCAGAGATGTGGATCAGCTACAAGAAAACGGGTTCACTTCTCCAATAAATCCCTAGGATTGAACCAAAAAAGTGATTAACTATTTTATAACAAATTAGACTTAATAAGCCTAGCAGCAAAACGCAAGTTGGGGACTTGGGGGGGGGGGCAAATGCTAACTCTAATACGTCAACTATTTGTACTACAACACCTTATAATCACTAGGAGACTTTATGTTTATTAGCTTTAAATAGTCCTAAGAGGGGTTTCAGCTCATTCGTTTATGAATACAGTGCCCCTTGATCAACTTCATCTGCCCCTCCATTTACCTGCCTCCCTTTTACATATGTATATTGAATATTAACTTTAAAAGGGTTTAAGTATTAGAAGAAGCTGAAAAATATCAGTTAATTTCTTTGGTATGATCGTGATACGGTAGCTATATCTAGAACGTTCCTATCAGATATAAATTACTCAAGTATTTTTGTGGACAATAACTCTGTGTGTGTGTGTTTACTTCAAAATACTACGGCAACAAAAAGTGTTGGCAATTACTGAGGGAGGACGTTTTAAACGGCAGCTCAAGGTACGATCTCTTCCTGTTTTGTGCATAGAGAAGCTCTGTCCTCTCAGAGTGAGATTACCATCATGGCTACAGGCAAAACGTCTGGTGAGGAAGCACTCGAAAGGAAGTATGCTTGTTCTAGCAGAGAGAAGACCCGTGTGGGAAACAGAGTCTGGGACTGCAGGCCTCTGGGGCCCGCGGGCTGCCTGGAAATTTAACCAGGACCTGCCTTCGCTTCTTAGACCCACAAAGGTCCAGCTAGAATGAGGCCCCAACCGAAGATAGCAACTTCTCTTTTTGTTGCTTTCCCTTTGTGTTTTCAGAACTGTGGTTTGAACTCGGGTCATCCTTTGAACTGGGCAGGCTGCTGCCACCTCTGATTCCAGCCCTGGTTTTCACTGATTAGTTTCGAGGTGGCGTCTTGTTTCTGGCTCCGATGGTCAGCAGGATCTGCTGGGAGGCTTCCTGTGATAACTGGAATAAATGCCACACACCGCCATGTCCAGCTCCTCACCAACATGGTGTGTCGCCAACTCTTCTACCTGGACCTGCCTAGGACCCAGACCTTTCGGCCTCCCAGAGAGGCCAACTTGCGGGCAGGAGCCACCGGCGCCCGTCTCTGGGACATCACAAGGTGCTGATCGGCCTGTCTGGCGCTGCCCTGGGCTCTGCTCCAAGGTCTGCACAGGTGACACCCCGCCCCCCTCCCGGCTGGTCTGGGCCGGCAGTCTCATTCATGACTGTCCTGCCCCAGCCAGCCTCACCGCAGGGACCCTTCCCACTCCCGCAAGGTCCCCGGTGGGCGATCCACGCACACGTCCAGACGGCTTACCCAGAAGGGAGCTGGTCAGCCAGGCCACACAGCTCTGGGCATCTGCTGCGCACTCGGTCGCACTGACGTTCTCGCAGGAGCCCACCGTGGTGTCACACTGGGCGCAACTCAGGGGCTCTAGGAGACCACACATCCGTGGGGGTCAGCCTCCAGTGGACGTTCCCCAAGCAGGCAGCCCGGGCCGGCAGCGTGGAGGAGCTGGAGCCCCTGCGCTCCAGCCCCCCCACTGTCTACCTCCCACCAGCCCCCCTCCACTGTTCACCTCCCACCAGCCCCCCTCCACTGTTCACCTCCCCCCAGCCCCCCCCACTGTCCACCTCCCACCAGCCCCCCCCCACTGTTCACCTCCCCCCAGCCCCCCCCTCCACTGTTCACCTCCCACCAGCCCCCCCACTGTTCACCTCCCCCCAGCCCCCCCCACTGTCCACCTCCCACCAGCCCCCCTCCACTGTTCACCTCCCACCAGCCCCCCTCCACTGTTCACCTCCCACCAGCCCCCCCACTGTCCACCTCCCACTAGCCCCCCTCCACTGTTCACCTCCCCCCAGCCCCCCCACCCTCCACTGTTCACCTCCCACCAGCCCCCCTCCACTGTTCACCTCCCACCAGCCCCCCCACCCTCCACTGTTCACCTCCCACCAGCCCCCCTCCACTGTTCACCTCCCACCAGCCCCCCCACCCTCCACTGTTCACCTCCCACCAGCCCCCCTCCACTGTTCACCTCCCACCAGCCCCCCCACCCTCCACTGTTCACCTCCCCCCAGCCCCCCCACTGTTCACCTCCCACCAGCCCCCCTCCACTGTTCACCTCCCCCCAGCCCCCCTCCACTGTTCACCTCCCACCAGCCCCCCCTCCACTGTTCACCTCCCACCAGCCCCCTCCACTGTTCACCTCCCACCAGCCCCCCTCCACTGTTCACCTCCCACCAGCCCCCTCCACTGTTCACCTCCCACCAGCCCCCCTCCACTGTTCACCTCCCACCAGCCCCCTCCACTGTTCACCTCCCCCCAGCCCCCCTCCACTGTTCACCTCCCACCAGCCCCCCCACCCTCCACTGTTCACCTCCCCCCAGCTCCCCAAGACCCCCCAGTGGGGCCCCGGGGCTTCTCTCACCCACAGACGTGATGGCCAGGGCCGCGAGGAGCCCGGCCACGAGGGCGCGGCTGGCGGTGCTGGTGTTCATGTCTCTGGAGCGTGGGAGCGTGGGAGCGTGGGGCCAGAGCCTCGGCCTGCAGAGACACAAGGAAACAGCCCAGGGCTGGAGACACCGCACAGCAACAGTCCAGTCCCGGGCCCCTTTGAGCGGACATCAGAATCCCGCCAGGGAGAGCAGCGCGGTGATGTGTGTCCACTCCGGGCTGACACGAGGTTCCTAAGCCTTAATGCCTGTAGCCGCATCTTTGCACTGATCTAAAGCCCAACAGGGCCGTTTCCTGGGAGCCAGGCAGCCGCAGAGGGGCAGGGAGACTCAGGTTCAGTGAGGAGGAATAGGAGTCGGCTGGAACCCCGTCACTGGACAGACCCCCGGCCTGATCGCCTCAGGGCGACACACCATCCTTTTGGCCTGTGGTTTCAGCGGCTCAGACTCTCCAGGTTCCATCGCCTTGGGCTGGCGGCGGGAGAGCATGGAGGAGAGTACAGGAGAGCACAGGAGAGCACAGGAGAGCACAGGAGGACACAGGAGAGCACAGGAGGACACAGGAGAACACAGGACAGTACAGGAGAACACAGGAGAGCACAGGACAGCACAGGAGAACACAGGAGAGCACAGGACAACACAGGAGAACACAGGACAGCACAGGAGAACACAGGAGAACACAGGAGAGCACAGGAGAACACAGGAGAGCACAGGACAACACAGGAGAACACAGGACAGCACAGGAGAACACAGGACAGCACAGGAGAACACAGGAGAGCACAGGACAGCACAGGAGAACACAGGAGAGCACAGGAGAACACAGGACAGCACAGGAGAACACAGGAGAGCACAGGACAGCACAGGAGAACACAGGACAGCACAGGAGAACACAGGAGAGCACAGGAGAACACAGGACAGCACAGGAAAACACAGGAGAACACAGGAGAACACAGGAGAACACAGGAGAACACAGGAGAACACAGGAGAGCACAGGAGAACACAGGAGAACACAGGAGAACACAGGAGAGCACAGGAGAACACAGGACAGCACAGGAGAACACAGGAGAACACAGGAGAACACAGGAGAACACAGGAGAGCACAGGACAGCACAGGAGAACACAGGAGAGCACAGGAGAACACAGGACAGCACAGGAGAACACAGGAGAACACAGGACAGCACAGGAGAACACAGGAGAACACAGGAGAACACAGGACAGCACAGGAGAACACAGGACAGCACAGAAGAGCACAGGAGAACACAGGACAGCACAGGAGAGCACAGGACAGCACAGGAGAACACAGGACAGCACAGGAGAGCACAGGAGAACACAGGACAGCACAGGAGAACACAGGACAGCACAGGAGAACACAGGACAGCACAGGACAGCACAGGAGAGCACAGGAGAACACAGAAGAGCACAGGAGAGCACAGGACAACACAGGAGAACACAGGACAGCACAGGACAGCACAGGAGAACACAGGACAGCACAGGAGAGCACAGGACAGCACAGGAGAACACAGGACAGCACAGGAGAGCACAGGAGAACACAGGACAGCACAGGAGAACACAGGAGAACACAGGAGAACACAGGACAGCACAGGAGAACACAGGAGAACACAGGAGAACACAGGAGAGCACAGGAGAACACAGGAGAACACAGGAGAACACAGGACAGCACAGGAGAACACAGGAGAACACAGGAGAGCACAGGAGAACACAGGACAGCAGAGGAGAACACAGGAGAACACAGGAGAGCACAGGAGAACACAGGAGAACACAGGACAGCACAGGAGAACACAGGAGAAAAAAGGAGAGCACAGGAGAACACAGGACAGCACAGGAGAACACAGGAGAACACAGGACAGCACAGGAGAACACAGGAGAACACAGGAGAACACAGGAGAACACAGGAGAGCACAGGAGAGCACAGGACAGCACAGGAGAACACAGGACAGCACAGGAGAACACAGGAGAACACAGGACAGCACAGGAGAACACAGGAGAACACAGGACAGCACAGGAGAACACAGGAGAACACAGGAGAGCACAGGAGAGCACAGGAGAACACAGGAGAGCACAGGACAGCACAGGAGAGCACAGGACAGCACAGGAGAACACAGGAGAACACAGGAGAACACAGGAGAACACAGGACAGCACAGGAGAACACAGGAGAACACAGGACAGCACAGGAGAACACAGGAGAGCACAGGAGAACACAGGAGAGCACAGGAGAGCACAGGAGAACACAGGACAGCACAGGACAGCACAGGAGAACACAGGAGAACACAGGAGAACACAGGAGAACACAGGACAGCACAGGAGAACACAGGAGAGCACAGGAGAACACAGGAGAGCACAGGAAAACACAGGACAGCACAGGAGAACACAGGAGAACACAGGAGAGCACAGGAGAACACAGGACAGCACAGGAGAACACAGGAGAGCACAGGAGAACACAGGAGAGCACAGGAGAACACAGGAGAGCACAGGAGAACACAGGACAGCACAGGAGAACACAGGAGAGCACAGGAGAACACAGGACAGCACAGGAGAACACAGGAGAGCACAGGAGAACACAGGAGAGCACAGGAGAACACAGGAGAGCACAGGAGAACACAGGAGAGCACAGGACAGCACAGGAGAACACAGGAGAACACAGGAGAACACAGGACAGCACAGGAGAACACAGGACAGCACAGGAGAACACAGGAGAGCACAGGAGAACACAGGACAGCACAGGAGAACACAGGAGAACACAGGAGAGCACAGGAGAACACAGGGGAACACAGGACAGCACAGGAGAACACAGGAGAGCACAGGAGAACACAGGACAGCACAGGAGAACACAGGAGAACACAGGAGAGCACAGGAGAACAAAGGAGAACACAGGACAGCACAGGAGAACACAGGAGAGCACAGGAGAACACAGGACAGCACAGGAGAACACAGGAGAACACAGGAGAGCACAGGAGAACACAGGAGAGCACAGGAGAGCACAGGAGAACACAGGAGAACACAGGACAGCACAGGAGAACACAGGAGAACACAGGAGAACACAGGAGAGCACAGGAGAACACAGGACAGCACAGGAGAACACAGGAGAACACAGGACAGCACAGGAGAACACAGGAGAACACAGGACAGCACAGGAGAGCACAGGAGAACACAGGAGAACACAGGAGAACACAGGAGAGCACAGGAGAACACAGGACAGCACAGGAGAGCACAGGAGAACACAGGAGAACACAGGACAGCACAGGAGAACACAGGAGAACACAGGAGAACACAGGAGAACACAGGACAGCACAGGAGAACACAGGAGAACACAGGAGAACACAGGAGAACACAGGAGAACACAGGACAGCACAGGAGAGCACAGGAGAACACAGGAGAACACAGGAGAACACAGGACAGCACAGGAGAACACAGGAGAGCACAGGAGAACACAGGAGAACACAGGAGAACACAGGACAGCACAGGAGAGCACAGGAGAACACAGGAGAACACAGGAGAACACAGGAGAGCACAGGAGAACACAGGAGAGCACAGGAGAACACAGGAGAACACAGGAGAACACAGGAGAACACCGGACAGCACAGGAGAACACAGGAGAACACAGGAGAGCACAGGAGAACACAGGAGAACACAGGACAGCACAGGAGAGCACAGGAGAACACAGGAGAACACAGGAGAACACAGGAGAGCACAGGAGAACACAGGAGAGCACAGGAGAACACAGGACAGCACAGGAGAACACAGGAGAGCACAGGAGAACACAGGAGAGCACAGGAGAACACAGGAGAGCACAGGAGAACACAGGAGAACACAGGACAGCACAGGAGAACACAGGAGAACACAGGACAGCACAGGAGAGCAAAGGAGAACACAGGAGAGCACAGGAGAACACAGGACAGCACAGGAGAACACAGCAGAGCACAGGAGAACACAGGACAGCACAGGAGAACACAGGACAGCACAGGAGAACACAGGAGAACACAGGAGAACACAGGACAGCAGAGGAGAACACAGGAGAACACAGGAGAACACAGGAGAACACAGGAGAACACAGGACAGCACAGGAGAACACAGGAGAGCACAGGACAACACAGGAGAACACAGGAGAACAGAGGAGAACACAGGAGAACACAGGAGAAGACAGGAGAGCACAGGAGAACACAGGACAGCACAGGAGAACACAGGAGAACACAGGACAGCACAGGAGAACACAGGACAGCACAGGAGAACACAGGACAGCACAGGAGAACACAGGAGAACACAGGACAGCACAGGAGAACACAGGAGAACACAGGAGAGCACAGGAGAACACAGGAGAGCACAGGACAGCACAGGAGAACACAGGAGAACACAGGACAGCACAGGAGAGCACAGGAGAACACAGGAGAACACAGGACAGCACAGGAGAACACAGGAGAGCACAGGAGAACACAGGAGAACACAGGAGAGCACAGGAGAACACAGGAGAGCACAGGAGAACACAGGACAGCACAGGAGAACACAGGAGAGCACAGGAGAACACAGGAGAACACAGGACAGCACAGGAGAACACAGGAGAGCACAGGAGAACACAGGACAGCACAGGAGAACACAGGAGAGCCCAGGAGAACACAGGAGAGCACAGGAGAACACAGGACAGCACAGGAGAACACAGGAGAACACAGGAGAGCACGGGAGAACACAGGAGAACACAGGAGAACACAGGAGAACACAGGAGAACACAGGACAGCAGAGGAGAACACAGGAGAACACAGGAGAACACAGGAGAACACAGGAGAACACAGGACAGCACAGGAGAACACAGGACAGCACAGGAGAACACAGGAGAACACAGGACAGCACAGGAGAACACAGGAGAGCACAGGACAGCACAGGAGAACACAGGAGAACACAGGAGAACACAGGACAGCACAGGAGAACACAGGACAGCACAGGAGAACATAGGAGAACACAGGAGAACACAGGAGAACACAGGAGAACACAGGACAGCACAGGAGAACACAGGAGAGCACAGGAGAACACAGGAGAACACAGGACAGCACAGGAGAACACAGGAGAGCACAGGAGAACACAGGACAGCACAGGAGAACACAGGACAGCACAGGAGAGCACAGGAGAACACAGGACAGCACAGGAGAACACAGGACAGCACAGGAGAGCACAGGAGAACACAGGAGAGCACAGGAGAACACAGGAGAGTACAGGAGAACACAGGACAGCACAGGAGAACACAGGAGAACACAGGAGAGCACAGGAGAACACAGGAGAACACAGGAGAACACAGGAGAACACAGGACAGCACCGGAGAACACAGGACAGCACAGGAGAACACAGGAGAACACAGGAGAACACAGGACAGCACAGGAGAACACAGGAGAGCACAGGAGAACACAGGACAGCACAGGAGAACACAGGAGAGCACAGGAGAACACAGGACAGCACAGGAGAACACAGGACAGCACAGGAGAGCACAGGAGAACACAGGAGAACACAGGACAGCACAGGAGAGCACAGGAGAACACAGGAGAGCACAGGAGAACACAGGACAGCACAGGAGAACACAGGACAGCACAGGAGAACACAGGACAGCACAGGAGAACACAGGAGAACACAGGACAGCACAGGAGAACACAGGAGAACACAGGAGAGCACAGGAGAACACAGGAGAACACAGGACAGCACAGGAGAACACAGGAGAGCACAGGAGAACACAGGAGAGTACAGGAGAACACAGGAGAGCACAGGAGAACACAGGAGAACACAGGAGAGCACAGGACAGCACAGGAGAACACAGGAGAACACAGGACAGCACAGGAGAACACAGGACAGCACAGGAGAACACAGGAGAGCACAGGAGAACACAGGAGAGCACAGGAGAACACAGGACAACACAGGAGAACACAGGACAGCACAGGAGAACACAGGACAGCACAGGAGAACACAGGAGAGCACAGGAGAACACAGGAGAGCACAGGAGAACACAGGAGAACACAGGACAGCACAGGAGAACACAGGACAGCACAGGAGAACACAGGAGAACACAGGAGAACACAGGAGAACACAGGAAAGCACAGGAGAACACAGGAGAACACAGGAGAACACAGGAGAACACAGGACAGCACAGGAGAACACAGGACAGCACAGGAGAACACAGGACAGCACAGGAGAACACAGGAGAACACAGGAGAACACAGGAGAACACAGGAGAACACAGGAGAGCACAGGAGAACACAGGAGAACACAGGAGAACACAGGACAGCACAGGACAGCACAGGAGAACACAGGAGAACACAGGAGAGCACAGGACAGCACAGGAGAACACAGGAGAACAGAGGAGAACACAGGAGAACACAGGAGAGCACAGGAGAACACAGGAGAGCACAGGAGAACACAGGACAGCACAGGAGAACACAGGACAGCACAGGAGAACACAGGACAGCACAGGAGAACACAGGAGAACACAGGAGAGCACAGGAGAACACAGGAGAGCACAGGACAGCACAGGAGAACACAGGACAGCACAGGACAGCACAGGAGAACACAGGACAGCACAGGAGAACACAGGAGAACACAGGAGAGCACAGGAGAACACAGGAGAACACAGGACAGCACAGGAGAGCACAGGAGAACACAGGAGAACACAGGAGAACACAGGACAGCACAGGAGAACACAGGAGAGCACAGGAGAGCACAGGAGAGCACAGGAGAGCACAGGAGAACACAGGAGAACACAGGAGAGCACAGGAGAGCACAGGACAGCACAGGAGAACACAGGAGAGCACAGGAGAACACAGGAGAACACAGGACAGCACAGGAGAGCACAGGACAGCATAGGAGAGCACAGGAGAGCACAGGAGAACACAGGAGAACACAGGAGAACACAGGAGAACACAGGAGAACACAGGACAGCACAGGAGAACACAGGACAGCACAGGAGAGCACAGGAGAACACAGGAGAGCACAGGACAGCACAGGAGAGCACAGGAGAGCACAGGAGAACACAGGAGAACACAGGAGAACACAGGACAGCACAGGAGAACACAGGAGAACACAGGACAGTACAGGAGAACACAGGAGAACACAGCAGAACACAGGAGAGCACAGGAGAACACAGGAGAACACAGGAGAACACAGGAGAACACAGGACAGCACAGGAGAGCACAGGAGAGCACAGGAGAACACAGGACAGCACAGGAGAGCACAGGAGAGCACAGGAGAACACAGGACAACACAGGAGAGCACAGGAGAACACAGGAGAACACAGGAGAACACAGGACAGCACAGGAGAACACAGGGCAGCACAGGAAACACAGGAGAACACAGGAGAACACAGGAGAACACAGGAGAACACAGGACAGCACAGGAGAACACAGGAGAGCACAGGAGAACACAGGAGAACACAGGAGAACACAGGACAGCACAGGAGAGCACAGGAGAACACAGGAGAACACAGGAGAGCACAGGAGAGCACAGGAGAACACAGGACAGCACAGGAGAACACAGGAGAACACAGGAGAACACAGGAGAACACAGGACAGCACAGGAGAACACAGGAGAACACAGGACAGCACAGGAGAACACAGGAGAGCACAGGACAGCACAGGAGAACACAGGAGAACACAGGAGAGCACAGGAGAACACAGGAGAACACAGGACAGCACAGGAGAACACAGGAGAACACAGGAGAACACAGGACAGGACAGGAGAACACAGGACAGCACAGGAGAACACAGGAGAACACAGGACAGCACAGGAGAACACAGGACAGCACAGGAGAACACAGGAGAACACAGGACAGCACAGGAGAGCACAGGAGAACACAGGACAGCACAGGAGAACACAGGACAGCACAGGAGAACACAGGAGAACACAGGACAGCACAGGAGAACACAGGAGAACACAGGAGAACACAGGACAGCACAGGAGAACACAGGACAGCACAGGAGAACACAGGAGAACACAGGACAGCACAGGAGAACACAGGAGAGCACAGGACAGCACAGGAGAACACAGGAGAACACACGAGAACACAGGACAGCACAGGAGAACACAGGACAGCACAGGAGAACATAGGAGAACACAGGAGAACACAGGAGAACACAGGAGAACACAGGACAGCACAGGAGAACACAGGAGAGCACAGGAGAACACAGGAGAACACAGGACAGCACAGGAGAACACAGGACAGCACAGGAGAACACAGGACAGCACAGGAGAGCACAGGAGAACACAGGACAGCACAGGAGAACACAGGAGAGCACAGGACAGCACAGGAGAACACAGGAGAACACAGGACAGCACAGGAGAACACAGGACAGCACAGGAGAACATAGGAGAACACAGGAGAACACAGGACAGCACAGGAGAATACAGGAGAGTACAGGAGAACACAGGACAGCACAGGAGAGCACAGGAGAACACAGGACAGCACAGGAGAACACAGGACAGCACAGGAGAACACAGGACAGCACAGGAGAACACAGGACAGCACAGGAGAGCACAGGAGAGCACAGGAGAGCACAGGAGAACACAGGACAGCACAGGAGAGCACAGGAGAGCACAGGAGAACACAGGAGAACACAGGACAGCACAGGAGAACACAGGAGAACACAGGACAGCACAGGAGAACACAGGAGAACACAGGAGAGCACAGGAGAACACAGAAGAACACAGGAGAACACAGGAGAACACAGGACAGCACAGGAGAGCACAGGAGAGCACAGGAGAACACAGGACAGCACAAGAGAGCACAGGAGAGCACAGGACAGCACAGGAGAACACAGGACAGCACAGGAGAGCACAGGACAGCACAGGAGAGCACAGGAGAGCACAGGAGAACACAGGACAACACAGGAGAGCACAGGAGAACACAGGAGAACACAGGAGAACACAGGACAGCACAGGAGAACACAGGACAGCACAGGAGAACACAGGAGAACACAGGAGAACACAGGAGAACACAGGACAGCACAGGAGAACACAGGAGAGCACAGGAGAACACAGGAGAACACAGGAGAACACAGGACAGCACAGGAGAGCACAGGAGAACACAGGAGAACACAGGAGAGCACAGGAGAGCACAGGAGAACACAGGACAGCACAGGAGAACACAGGAGAACACAGGAGAACACAGGACAGCACAGGAGAACACAGGACAGCACAGGAGAACACAGGACAGCACAGGAGAACACAGGAGAACACAGGACAGCACAGGAGAACACAGGAGAGCACAGGACAGCACAGGAGAACACAGGAGAACACAGGAGAACACAGGAGAACACAGGAGAGCACAGGACAGCACAGGAGAACACAGGAGAACACAGGAGAACACAGGACAGCGCAGGAGAACACAGGACAGCACAGGAGAACATAGGAGAACACAGGAGAACACAGGAGAACACAGGAGAACACAGGACAGCACAGGAGAACACAGGAGAGCACAGGAGAACACAGGACAGCACAGGAGAACACAGGACAGCACAGGAGAACACAGGAGAACACAGGACAGCACAGGAGAACACAGGACGGCACAGGAGCACACAGGAGAACACAGGACAGCACAGGAGAGCACAGAAGAACACAGGACAGCACAGGAGAACACAGGAGAACACAGGAGAACACAGGACAGCACAGGAGAACACAGGACAGCACAGGAGAACACAGGACAGCACAGGAGAACACAGGAGAACACAGGAGAACACAGGAGAACACAGGAGAGCACAGGACAGCACAGGAGAACACAGGACAGCACAGGAGAACACAGGACAGCACAGGAGAACACAGGAGAACACAGGACAGCACAGGAGAACACAGGAGAGCACAGGACAGCACAGGAGAACACAGGAGAACACAGGAGAACACAGGAGAACACAGGACAGCACAGGAGAACACAGGAGAGCACAGGAGAACACAGGAGAACACAGGACAGCACAGGAGGACACAGGACAGCACAGGAGAACACAGGACAGCACAGGAGAGCACAGGAGAACACAGGACAGCACAGGAGAACACAGGAGAGCACAGGACAGCACAGGAGAACACAGGAGAACACAGGAGAACACAGGACAGCACAGGAGAACACAGGACAGCACAGGAGAACGTAGGAGAACACAGGAGAACACAGGACAGCACAGGAGAATACAGGAGAGTACAGGAGAACACAGGACAGCACAGGAGAGCACAGGAGAACACAGGACAGCACAGGAGAACACAGGACAGCACAGGAGAACACAGGACAGCACAGGAGAACACAGGACAGCACAGGAGAGCACAGGAGAGCACAGGAGAGCACAGGAGAACACAGGACAGCACAGGAGAGCACAGGAGAGCACAGGAGAACACAGGAGAACACAGGACAGCACAGGAGAACACAGGAGAACACAGGACAGCACAGGAGAACACAGGAGAACACAGGAGAGCACAGGAGAACACAGGAGAACACAGGAGAACACAGGAGAACACAGGACAGCACAGGAGAGCACAGGAGAGCACAGGAGAACACAGGACAGCACAAGAGAGCACAGGAGAGCACAGGACAGCACAGGAGAACACAGGACAGCACAGGAGAGCACAGGACAGCACAGGAGAGCACAGGAGAGCACAGGAGAACACAGGACAACACAGGAGAGCACAGGAGAACACAGGAGAACACAGGACAGCACAGGAGAACACAGGACAGCACAGGAGAACACAGGAGAACACAGGAGAACACAGGAGAACACAGGACAGCACAGGAGAACACAGGAGAGCACAGGAGAACACAGGAGAACACAGGAGAACACAGGACAGCACAGGAGAGCACAGGAGAACACAGGAGAACACAGGAGAGCACAGGAGAGCACAGGAGAACACAGGACAGCACAGGAGAACACAGGAGAACACAGGAGAACACAGGACAGCACAGGAGAACACAGGACAGCACAGGAGAACACAGGACAGCACAGGAGAACACAGGAGAACACAGGACAGCACAGGAGAACACAGGAGAGCACAGGACAGCACAGGAGAACACAGGAGAACACAGGAGAACACAGGAGAGCACAGGACAGCACAGGAGAACACAGGAGAACACAGGAGAACACAGGACAGCGCAGGAGAACACAGGACAGCACAGGAGAACATAGGAGAACACAGGAGAACACAGGAGAACACAGGAGAACACAGGAGAACACAGGACAGCACAGGAGAACACAGGAGAGCACAGGAGAACACAGGACAGCACAGGAGAACACAGGACAGCACAGGAGAACACAGGAGAACACAGGACAGCACAGGAGAACACAGGACAGCACAGGAGCACACAGGAGAACACAGGACAGCACAGGAGAGCACAGGAGAACACAGGACAGCACAGGAGAACACAGGAGAACACAGGAGAACACAGGACAGCACAGGAGAACACAGGACAGCACAGGAGAACACAGGACAGCACAGGAGAACACAGGAGAACACAGGAGAACACAGGAGAACACAGGAGAGCACAGGAGAGCACAGGAGGACACAGGAGAACACAGGAGAACACAGGACAGCGCAGGAGAACACAGGACAGCACAGGAGAACATAGGAGAACACAGGAGAACACAGGAGAACACAGGAGAACACAGGAGAACACAGGAGAACACAGGAGAACACAGGACAGCACAGGAGAACACAGGAGAGCACAGGAGAACACAGGACAGCACAGGAGAACACAGGACAGCACAGGAGAACACAGGAGAACACAGGACAGCACAGGAGAACACAGGAGAACACAGGAGAACACAGGAGAACACAGGACAGCACAGGAGAACACAGGACAGCACAGGAGAACACAGGACAGCACAGGAGAACACAGGAGAACACAGGACAGCACAGGAGAACACAGGAGAGCACAGGACAGCACAGGAGAACACAGGAGAACACAGGAGAACACAGGACAGCACAGGAGAACACAGGACAGCACAGGAGAACATAGGAGAACACAGGAGAACACAGGAGAACACAGGAGAACACAGGAGAACACAGGACAGCACAGGAGAACACAGGAGAGCACAGGAGAACACAGGAGAACACAGGACAGCACAGGAGAACACAGGACAGCACAGGAGAACACAGGACAGCACAGGAGAACACAGGAGAACACAGGACAGCACAGGAGAACACAGGAGAGCACAGGACAGCACAGGAGAACACAGGAGAACACAGGACAGCACAGGAGAACACAGGAGAGCACAGGAGAACACAGGAGAACACAGGAGAACACAGGACAGCACAGGAGAATACAGGAGAGCACAGGAGAACACAGGACAGCACAGGAGAGCACAGGAGAACACAGGACAGCACAGGAGAACACAGGACAGCACAGGAGAACACAGGACAGCACAGGAGAACACAGGACAGCACAGGAGAGCACAGGAGAACACAGGACAGCACAGGAGAACACAGGACAGCACAGGAGAGCACAGGAGAACACAGGACAGCACAGGAGAACACAGGAGAGCACAGGACAGCACAGGAGAACACAGGAGAACACAGGAGAACACAGGAGAACACAGGAGAACACAGGAGAACACAGGAGAACACAGGACAGCACAGGAGAACACAGGACAGCACAGGAGAACACAGGACAACACAGGAGAACACAGGACAGCACAGGACAGCACAGGAGAACACAGGAGAGCACAGGAGAACACAGGAGAGCACCCGGTGCTGTGTGTCCTGTCCCCACCCGGCAGCCAGATGTGCTCAGCGGATCCCGTGGGGCCGGGTCGCAGCCTCTCCTTCAGGGGCACACAGCAGGGCTTCTTGTCACTAGGCTCCACCTTCTAGAAGTTCCACCACCTCCTGGCTGTGCTGCAGGCTGGCCATTAAGAGCACACATGTGGCTCTTTGGAGGACATTATTAAATCACTCATCACTGAGTGCCAGGAAAAGGAGCCGGGCTAGGACCCACGTCCCGCTCTCTCAGAGCACAGTGTCTGTCTGTCTGTGGCTGGACTAGGACCCATGTCTGGCTCTCTCAGAGCGTGGTGTCTGTCTGTCTGTGGCTGGACTAGGACCCATGTCCGGCTCTCTCAGAGTGCAGTGTCTGTCTGTCTGTGGCCGGGCTAGGACCCACGTCCAGCTCTCTCAGAGCACGGTGTCTGTCTGTCTGTGGCTGGGCTGGGACCCACGTCTGGCTCTCTCAGAGCGCGGTGTCTGTCTGTCTGTGGCTGGGCTAGGACCCACGTCCAGCTCTCTCAGAGCGCGGTGTCTGTCTGTGGCAGGGGTAGGACCCACATCGGGCTCTCTCAGACCACAGTGTCTGTCTGTCTGTGGCTGGACTAGGACCCATGTCCGGCTCTCTCAGAGCGCGGTGTCTGTCTGTCTGTGGCTGGGCTGGGACCCACGTCCGGCTCTCTCAGAGCGCGGTGTCTGTCTGTCTGTGGCTGGTATCTCCCTATGGTCTCTTTCTATTCTTAGGAGTTCTGTCACGGCCACTGGCGTCGATTGTGCACGGGCTCTACGGTGCTTTCTGCCAAATCTTTACTCTCCGCTGGTGTAATCCATCCATCGCACCCTTACTAGCACTTACGGGAGACTAAGGTCTGGAAAGGCGAATGAACGCACTCAGAACCAAGTTCTCACCCTGGTGGTGTGAGACAGAGCCCCTGACCACCGCCGTCACCACCGCTCTCAGACCCGGCTGCTCAGGGCCCAGCCGGAGCCCTCTCCCCCAGCCAGCAGCCCAATCCCTGTGCTCCTCCCACTGCTGGCTGGAAATCGCATGGATTCCATCTTTGTGGCGTGCCAAGTTGTCCTTATGTGCGTTTGGATTCTGAAAACCTCGATGTGCTGCGTATTGGAGGATGCAGCGCGCCGCCGCCCGGTCTGCACAGCCCTCCTGCCCGGCGCGCCCTCTCGACGTGCTCCCGTGGGCTGCAGGCGGCTGTGAAGCCGAGGCTCTGAACCAGACACGCTCGGAGCCGCCGGTGCTGAGCGCCACCACGTGGTCAGGGAAGGATGGAGCAGGCGCGTTCCGGCACGGCCCGCTTCAGCTCTGCTCTAATACAGACGTCCAGGGGCATCAGCAGCTCTGAGGGCGAGGTGCGCAGGCTCCCTGCACGCCTTCAGCCCCGGAGCTCACTTGCACATTGCAACGGCTCCCGACTGAGATGGCACCACCTGCCCTCATAGCGGAGTCCTCGCTACCTCATGCTACACGTGCGCCTTGTGCCACATCACCCGAACATCGCCCGGCATGTAAACACGCCATTCCTACCACCGACGTCATACATGTAAATCACATGCTATTCACACCCCCCCATGCACCATGTCCTGCACTGCCATACACTATACATCTCTCTCTCTCTCTCTCTCCCTCTCTCTCTCTCTCTCTCTCTCACACACACACACCATAATACACACATTGCACGGTGATCCTCTGGTTGACTTATTAGGATCAGTGAAAAGGAAGAATTAACCCAGTCAGGAAGGCAAGAAGTCCGGATGTTTCCCCAACGGTCCTACTATTTAGAGACACAGAGAGAAAGGTACACTGTCTCCCGGGGACCCATGGCACCCAGGCTGCGGAGCAGCCTCGTGCTCTTGGTATGGGAGAACCCTGCGTGTTGGACCCGGGGTGGAGGGGGTCCCCGAGGCTGGGCCTCCCAGGAAGGGCCTCCGGGCTCACTGGTGTGAAGGAGGAGGGAGGGAAGGGACAGGGTGGAGGTAGAGATTAAAGCGCCTCCGCTCTTCTGTGTGCACACTTCATCACGAGCCTCATTTCCAGAAGGAAATGCGTGAAGGTCAAAGAGGTCAAGACTCAGCTCAGTGGAGCACAGCAGACAGGCAGAGTTGAGTCGGTCCCGCAGGGAGACTCAGAGCCTGCTGCCACTTCTGCAGACAGCAGGGGCCAATACAAGAGGTGGCATCCGTCCGTCTGTCTGTCTGTCTGTCTGTCTGTCTGTCTCTCTCTCTCTCTCTCTCTCTATCTATCTATCTATCTATCTATCTATCTATCTATCTATCTATCTATCTATATCTATCTATCTATCCATCCACCTACCTATCTATCTATACATCCCTAAACATTTCCTCCAGCTTGCAAAGCTCTCCCACAATGACGGTCATCTTACAGGAGCCAGAGTGCAGGAACATTCTGAAGACATGGCACAGCACAGAATAGAAAACACAACAGCAAGCCCCAGCCCCAGCCCTGACCCTGGCCCCGGCCCCGGCCCCGGCCCCTGCCCCGGCCCCTGCCCCAGCCCCTGCCCTGGCTCCAGCCCCTGCCCTGGCCCCAGCCCCTGCCCTGGCTCCAGCCCCAGCCCCTGCCCCTGCCCCGGCCCCAGCCCCTGCCCCTGCCCCAGCCCCTGCCCCAGCCCCTGCCCCGGCCCCTGCCCCAGCCCCTGCCCTGGCTCCAGCCCCTGCCCCGGCCCCTGCCCCAGCCCCTGCCCTGGCTCCAGCCCCTGCCCCTGCCCCAGCCCCGGCCTCTGCCCTGGCTCCAGCCCCTGCCCCTGCCCCAGCCCCTGCCCCGGCCCCTGCCCCGGTCCCTGCCCCAGCCCCTGCCCCGGCCCCTGCCCTGGCTCCAGCCCCTGCCCCTGCCCCTGCCCCAGCCCCTGCCCTGGCTCCAGCCCCTGCCCCTGCCCTGGCTCCAGCCCCTGCCCCGGCCCCTGCCCTGGCTCCAGCCCCTGCCCCTGCCCCAGCCCCTGCCCCGGCCCCTGCCCTGGCTCCAGCCCCTGCCCCTGCCCCAGCCCCTGCCCCGGCCCCTGCCCTGGCTCCAGCCCCTGCCCTGGCTCCAGCCCCTGCCCCGGCCCCTGCCACTGCCCTGACCCTGGCCCCGGCCCCGGCCCCGGCCCCTGCCCCGGCCCCTGCCCTGGCTCCAGCCCCTGCCCCTGCCCCAGCCCCTGCCCTGGCTCCAGCCCCTGCCCTGGCTCCAGCCCCTGCCCCTGCCCCGGCCCCTGCCACTGCCCTGACCCTGGCCCCGGCCCCAGCCCCGGCCCCGGCCCCAGCCCCAGCCCCCGCCCTGGCTCCAGCCCCTGCCCTGGCCCCAGCCCCTGCCCTGGCTCCCAGCTTCTGTCTCCTGAGGGTGACAGCAGAGGAAGCCTGAAGGGTCCAGGCTGAGCCGGGTGGAGCGAGCCGGCCGAGTTGGCCGAGCCGGGCGAGCCAGTGTCGAACCGACTCCCTCTGGCCTCAGCTGCGGCCTTGGAATCCCCCTCACCTTCTAGGTCTGTCCGGACGCCGGCTGGGAAGCGGCTCCCGGTAGGGCTGGGCGGGTGGGAGGCGGCTTTATAGAGCAGGTGCGGTGCAAGCAGAGGCAGTCTGGGCTGGGTGGGGTCTGAGAGGCCGGGCTGGGCCGTGAGCCTCTCGTGCCACACACGTCTACACGCGACCGACGCCCTTTACCGTAATCCTGGGTCACTGGCATTTTCTTGTGTCCGCGGTGGCTCCCTAAGTCACTTCCTGACCCGGGAACAGCACCCCTCATGCCAGCGTAACGAAAAGCCGTTTCTTTATTGTCCCTGAGACACGAAAACAGCCCCTGCGTAGATAAAAAAGCAAAGCACAGGAGGAGGAAGGACGGAGCTGGTTCCACGGCAGACAGGACGGCGCGTGGAGCGCCCCGCGGCCGGGGCCGATACAGGAAGCCACGGACCGGCAGGCCCCGCTCCGAGCCAGCCAGCCCTGCGCCGGGAGAGCAGGCCTGCGGCCGCCGCGGGCCGCACACGCGTGAAGGCTGCCGGAGACGCCGCCCGCCGCCCGGCCACACAGCTCACCTGTGTGCCGTCCCGAGGAGCCGGCCAGGCCGCCCCGGGTCCCGCCACGTCCACGACGCTATGGCGCCCGGGCTTGGACTGTGTGCCTGAGTTCCCGCTGCTCACCTCTCTCGTGTCCTGACACCCCACAGATACGCTCATGGAGAAGCAGCGGGGAGCAGGTGAGCCCCAGGGCACAGCCCGCCCAGACCCCGCCTGCGCTTCTGCGCTTAGTCTTTGATGCGCTTGGCTCTTAGAAATCAACACTCCTTAGTCATGCACTCCACTGGCCTGGGATTTAGCCTCCCCCTCCCTCTCTCTGTCTCTCTTTCTGTCTCTCTCTCCCCTCTCTGTCTCTCTCTCCCCTCTCTGTCTCTCTCTCCCCTCTGTCTCTCTGTCTCTGTCTCTCTCTTTCTCTTCCTCCCTCCTCATGAACTCATGAACTCAACAACTGTTTTTGAGCACCCCATGTTTCTCTGCTCTAGACATCGGGAGGCACCTGTGATCAAGGAGACAAAAATCTTTACTTTCTTTGGAGTGTGTTTCTTGGAGGGGACACAGAACATCCCGAAATAAATAAGAAAGCCACAGGGGAGGTCAGAACGCGAGATCTGAGGAAAGCAAGACAGGGTAAGGCGTCCACACTGCTGGAAGGCGGGGTAAGGCGTCCACACTGCTGGAAGGCGGGGTAAGGCGTCCACACTGCTGGAAGGCGGGGTAAGGCGTCCACACTGCTGGAAGGCGGGGTAAGGCGTCCACACTGCTGGAAGGCGGGGTAAGGCGTCTACACTGCTGGAAGGGCAGGATTCAATTTGAATCAGAAAGTCAGGATTGTTTGAGGGAGGAGGCAAAACAAGAGTCCTACGCTGAAGCAGAGCTTCTGGCCATCTCTTCTAGAAAGTACGGTCAGCACCCTAATTCACCAAAAGAAGACAGAATGCCTGTTCTAACATCAGCTCAGGGATGCAAACCCAGAACTGAGGCCACTCCCAGAGAAGCACCCTGGGTCAATCTGCAACAATTATGGCTTTTCCTTGACCCTCAGCCAAGCTGGGGGCGAGCTTCAGAAACGTAATTATGTTCACATACTTGCCCAAAACAGTATAACATATAGAACAAGTTTGACCAAGCATATTAAAGACCTCTATGACAGAATTATGAAATATAATGAAAGAAATTGAAAAAAAATTGAAAGACTTCTGATGATAATGGACTGGGAGAAGCAATGTTGAAATGCCCATACTCCCCAGAGCTACTTAGAGATTCAACGTAATCCTGGTCAAATGTAGAACTAGAAAAGGCAATACTAAAATTTATATAAAAGCCACAAAAGATCTCAAATAGGCAAAGCAACCTCCACAAAAAGAAATATGTAGGCAGGGGCTGGGAAGGTGGCTCAGTGGTAGAGCACTTGCCTTGCATGCATGAGGACCTGGGTTCGATTCCTCAGCACCACATAAGCAAAAAGAAAAAAGCCAGAAGTGGCGCTGTGGCTCAAGTGGTATAGCACTATTCTTGAGCAAAAAAGCTCAGAGACAGTGCCCAGGCCCTGAATTCAAGCCCCAGGACTGGTACAAATACATACATATAGATGTACTCTGTCTCTGTCTCTGTCTCTCTCTCTTGGTGACATTGTCCAAAACAGAACTGGCACAATACATACATATGTATATATACACATATATGTATACAATGGTGACATTGTCCAAAAGTGAAATGTATGCATGATCTGAATTGTGAAATGGTAACCCTTCTGTACAATACCTTAATAAAAACAATAAAAAAGAATAAAACTAAGCCAGCCATCTCCTGCCATCTATAAAACTCAAAGCGGATCAAATGCAGCTGGGCTTGGTGGTGTAAAAATTCAGGAGCATCTTGAGTTCTAGGCAGGCTAGAATGCATAGTGAGTTTCTGTCTCAAAAGACAAAAAAAGGAAAAAGGAGCTGGTTGTTATGGCTTGAATATGCGCTGTCCCTCAGAGAGGGGTGTGTTGAAGGCTTGGTCTCTAAGGTTTGGACTCTCAGAGCGGAGTGGGTCATTCGGCTCTGACGCCATCCGTGAATGAGCCGATTGGTGACGCCATCCGTGAATGAGCCGATTGGTGACGCCATCTGTGAATGAGCCGATTGGTGACGCCATCCGTGAATGAGCCGATTGGTGATGCCATCCGTGAATGAGCCGAGGGATGAGTTCCCAGCTGCAGGGACTATAGGAGTGCTAGAGGGAGCTGGAGAAGGCCCTGGAGGTGCGCCTCGGACTGTCTTGGCTCTGGTCACTGGGTTTCTCACTCTGCTTCCTGTTGGCTCTCAGGGGAGCCGCTTTGCTCTACCCCACGCATCCCACCTGATGTTCTGTGTCATCCTGACTGCGGAACCAACCAGGCCAAGTGATCACAGACAGAAACCTCTGGAACCATCAGCCAGACAGACAGACAGCCAGCCAGCCAGCCAGCCAGCCAGCCAGACAGACAGACAACCAGCCAGCCAGCCAGCCAGCCAGCCAGACAGACAGACAGACAGACAGACAGCCAGTCAGACAGACAGACAGACAGCCAGCCAGCCAGCCAGCCAGACAGACAACCAGCCAGCCAGCCAGCCAGCCAGCCAGCCAGCCAGACAGACAGACAGACAGACAGACAGACAGCCAGCCAGACAGACAGCCAGCCAGCCAGACAGCCAGACAGCCAGACAGCCAGCCAGCCAGCCAGCCAGCCAGCCAGACAGACAGACAGCCAGCCAGACAGCCAGCCAGCCAGCCAGACAGACAACCAGCCAGCCAGCCAGCCAGCCAGCCAGCCAGACAGACAGACAGACAGACAGACAGACAGCCAGACAGCCAGACAGCCAGACAGACAGACAGCCAAACAGCCAGACAGCCAGACAGCCAGACAGCCAAACAGCCAGACAGCCAGACAGCCAGACAGCCAAACAGGCAGACAGCCAGACAGCCAGACAGACAGCCAGACACCCAGCCAGCCAGCCAGCCAGCCAGCCAGACAGACAGACAGATATAGATAGATAGATAGATTGATAGATAGACAGATTGGCAGGTATTTCCTGCTTTTAAGTTATTTCTCTCCGGCATTTTGTCTCAGTGACGGGAAAGTAATTGACATATGAGATGTCTGGCATTTCTATCCCCTACCCAAGAAATGGTGCGACTCACACTGCTGGTAACAAAAGTTGTCCCAATTTTACAATACTTCCAGCCAGGCACGTGTGACTTATACCTGTAATACTAGCTACTCGGAAGGATGAGATCTGAGGATCGTGGTTCAAAGCCAGTTCATGAAGAAAAGTCCCCAAGCTTCTTACCCTCCAAATAGCCACCAAAAAGCTAGAAATGGGGCATTGACTCGAGTGGTAGAGCACTAGCTTGAGTGAAAGAACCGAGGGACAGCTCCCAGGCTCTGAGTTCAAGCCCCAGGACCGCACCACAAAAATTTAAATTAAGTAATGAATAAATAAACTTTTGTAACTCTCTAGAACACTCTGTGGGGATTGCGCCTCCCAGCTGAAAACTATTGGCCTACCACTGAAGCGTTTAATGGAAAGACTGACTGGTATACACAAACAAAAAAAGCAGCTGTTGGTCCTAGTGGGTGTGTGGGAGGGACATTCATACCACATTGAGGTCAGTCATTGTGAAAGCATGACTTGAATTATCAGCCACATGGCTAGGTTCTGCTGCAGGAATAACTCTCCAGAAGAGAGCCCTACAGGCTAACAGGATGAGTATTTATTTCTCCTTCTGCTTCAAGTCTGCATGCATGGGTAGAAGCAGCCTGGCAAAGTGGCAAAGCCAGTGTCATGTCACGTTACTGGGCAGGGGGCAAGAGCGTGCCCTCCCACGGACACCAGAAGGAGAAGAATCCGTGCAAGTGGCTCTGGTGACGACTGTCGCGGGTTCAAACGCACCCCTCACGATCGGTGACATTTGCGCTCACTGCTTAGTCTTTCTGTGGCCCTGCCATGGGTCTGGGCTTCACGTGAACCTGGTCAGCTCCAGCTGGTACCAACCTCAACGCTCACACAGCCCACCCTCCCCTTTGCCGGATGAGGAATTTGAGGCTCAGTGAGAGTTGATCCAAGTGTCCCAGTTCTCTCCTATACCCACTCCGCGCCAATGGTTCTCAGCTCAGGAAGATGGAGGCTGTGCTGCCCCTCATTCTCAGCTCCCAGAGGAACGGCCAGTCAATGGTAGCGTCCAGCTCCTGGCCTAGGAGGAGCCGCCACGCTGACAATTCCCGGAGACCCGCACACAGGAGAACAAGGCCCCTTGGAGTGTGTGAAGCCTCTACCTCCCACTACAAGGGACAGGTGAGATTTGCATAGCTCAAGGACAGAGCTCTTGTTGTGTAAAGGTGGAGGAGGAAATAAAGCCTGCAAACATTCCATCTCTCTTTATGGCATGCATTCATAGACCTGCCCGTGACTAACCCACCAAAATCCTGTTCTTCCTGGATGGGTAAAATTGGGACAACAACTTGAGCCAAGCAGGGCTGAGGGGAGTCTTGGGGGTGAGAGAATCGAGCCAGCACGGGGCAGCACCCGGAATGGTCATTCTAGAGGAAGGCATTCCACGGCGCCACTGCCGATCCAGGACTCCACAGCCCCAGTGTACACACCGGACAGTGCCACTGCCGATCCAGGACTCCACAGCCCCAGTGTACACACCGGACAGTGCCACTGCCGATCCAGGACTCCACAGCCCCAGTGTACTCACTGGACGGCGCCACTGCTGATCCAGGACTCCACAGCCCCAGTGTACTCACCGGACGGCGCCACTGCCGATCCAGGACTCCACAGCCCCAGTGTTCTCACCGGGCTCCTTACGGGAGCCGGGACATGAGGGGTATAAAAGCTTACCCTTTTCTCTCTTCTCTTATTTTTATTTCTTTGCCAGTCCTGGGGCTTGAACTCAGTCCTGAGCGCTGCCCCTGAGCTGCTTTTGCTCAAGGCTAGCACTGCACCACTTGAGCCACAGCCCCACTTCTGGCTTTTTCTGTGTATGTGGTGCTGAGGAATGGAACCCAGGGCTTTGTGCATGCTAGGCAAGCGCTCTACTGCTGAGCCACCTTCCCAGCCCCAGCTTACCATTTTCCTGCACAGACTCTAGATGGGCAGCTGGCATGTCTGAGCACGCTGTGGCCGCTGCCGCCGCTAACACACTCCTAGCCTCGCTTCTGCGGCTCCTCCAGGAGCACTTCCATGACCCTGGGACCTAGAAGATACACCAGATGTGAATGGGCCCAGACCTTGGTCTGCGCAAACCCCCAATCTGGTGTGGGGAGGGAGACAGGAGACCAAGCACGAGGATTCCAAATTTGAGCCCCAGAGCTTTTGTTCAGACGACGGAGCCTGGCCAGCCATGGCTGTTCATCCCCAAGCCTCGGCTCGGGTCGCCCGGCGGGCGTGGTCCAGGGTCGGGTGTGGATGGGACAGCGTGGCCTGCGGCGGGACTCCCAGCTGACATCACGGCGCTCTGGAAAGCCCGGTGCAGAGATGCCGCAGGGACAGCTGGGTAAGCTGGGCCTCGTCGCTTCTTCCCCGGGACAAGCTGACCCGAAGCCCTGATGCGGGTGCCGTGGCCGTGGGAAAGCACGTGCACCCAGCTGCTTCTCCCGGGCAGCCACGGAGTCACAACCCAGAAAGAACTTTCTAGCTCCCGGGGAAGCAAGCGAGGGGCAACGGTGGGGATTCAATGGTGACCCGAAAGACAGGTAGGGGAGACACAGCAGCTTCACAGCACTGAGACCGAGTCTACAGGAAAAAAGAGAGGTGAAGAATGAAAGAATGAATGAACCAAGCAGTGCCTCCAGGCCTGGCTTCTCCGTCGAGATCTTAACCCCGCTGGAACGGTGTTGTGAAACGGAGGATGCGGGAGGGCCCGGTTCTCCTGGCTGCCATTGGTGAGTGCCTTCTAAGGGCACCTTGGAGCCGCGTGAGGAGACCACGGGGAGGTGGAAGCCCGCGGGGAGCCCTCGCCAGGGCTCAGTTCTTCTGCCACCATAGCTTTCCGATTCCCACCTCTGTGGGCTGTCGGCCACCTAATCGATGATACTTGCTCCAGCCACTAACTCTGACGATAACCACCTTTGCTTCCCAGACCTGCCATAGAGAAGTCCATCCACTGGATGGTTCAAACAACAGAGATTCTGTCACAACTCTAGAGACCAGAAGCCTGAGCTCAAGGTAGGACTGTTTCCCCTGGAGGCCTGGGGGAGACTCTACCCCTCACCTCCCCTAGCTCTTAGCCCGACCAGCCGCCCCGCACCCTCCAGGCTAAATCATTCCATGGCTGCTTCCACCGCGACCTGCATCGCATTCTGCATTTCTCTACTCTCTTATAGTCATCGTGGATTGGAAACCACTCTAAGGTAGTGTGCCTGCATGTCAACCTGATCACATCAGCCATAATCCTATTTCCAAATGACGTACTGTGTCTGTTCATTTCCTGAAGTAGGAGGCTGTGTGTTTCCCACAGCCGACCCCGGTAACCTGAGCCCCGTCCACGTGGCCGGAGGTGACCTGCACGCGGCCTTGGGACTGGGCGAGGGTGTGTCCTGCTGAGGCCATTCGTGGCTAAATGCTGGTTTTGCCCCGGGGAGTGTAAAGAGGTACCCGGCTGGTCAGGGTGCAGCCGGGTGCCGATCGGGGGACAGAACGCGGCGGTGCTGTGTGTCTGTGCTGTGTGTGATGGCCACCGCGGAGTCTGTGAACAGGGGAGCCCCTAAATAAACACATGACATCCTTTCCTACCGTGCCTCCAATGCAGTCAGAGGAGCCGGGTCCCACGGTACACCAGACAGCAGCAGCCGCCCCAGCCTCTCCCCGTTCTCCAGTTCTCACTCCTCACCTGTCATCTGGGTGGCAGCACCAGCTCCAGAAACAATGCCCTGTGAACATGCGTCAGCCACTCTGAGCCGGCCCTCTGCTTCTTAGTTGGTTATTTTGCTTTCTTGCACTTGTAATATCTCCTTGACCTCAACTCAAGGCCAAAACTACAAATAATAACAGTAACTATAATAAATAGCCAAGACTTAATACGTCTGAAACATCTTTGAATCCTCACAAGAATGTAACATAAATTTGTATGCCTTGTAATAATCTTTATCCATGAAAATTAATATTTTAAAAAGTAAAGCACGAGCAAAGATGTACTAAGAAAAAGATGTAGTCCCACAATTCCAGGGTTATAATGGGTGTTGGATCCTTGTGATCGTTCATGGATTTTCATTATTAACTTAGTATACAATTAACATTAAAATTTGTTAAAAAATGAACTGAACATTAAATGAATTTAACATGTGAGGCACTGTGAGTCTAGAAAACCCATAAATTCAAAGCTGAGATAGGGAGGCTCATAGTTCAGGACTAGCCTGGGCAGAAACACTTACAAGACCCCTTCTCAGCCAACGAGTTGATTATGCCTTTAATCCCAGAGGCCAGGCTAGCCCATGCTAGCCTTTCTAGGTTCATCAGACTCCATGTTCGTGGAGAGAAGCTGGGTGTGGTGGGCGGCATCTGCTTCTCATCCCGGCTGCACTGGGAAGCCTAAAATAGGCAGATCAAAGTCCAGGTATTGCTGAGCAGGAAGTGAAGGCCTAGCTCAGTGGTTGAGCACCTGCCTAGCCAGCACAAGGCAAAGAGTTCAAACCTCAGCAACACACACACGCATGCACACACGCATGCACACACACGCACACACACATGTGCACACACACACGCACACACACATGCATGCACACACACACAAATTCAACATGTGCAACATCTAATCCTTTGGAAGAGTGCTTGAGGAAAAGGATATGTGTGGTTGCTTGGCAGCAGGGTGAGTGCTTTTAGGGCTGGAGGAACACTCAGATAACTTTCCTCCAGTGGCTGTCACTAAGTGTTGGGCTGAGCTGCAAAGCCGGCGGCCTGTACGTGTCATCAAGAAGACACAGCAAGCAAGCAGAAGGGTGAAATCATGAATATTTTACTTTCACTGCTGATATTTTTCTTTGAAACGCATCTCTTGTAGGTGCTGTTCCTCAAATCGTTCATTTTTTACTGACTGGAGTGCTTTATTGAGGAAGGACACATTGTGTAACTCAAAAAAAATTTCCTGTTTGGTCAGTCAGGACCTGGGTGCTGTCCCTGAGCTTTTTTGAGCTACAGCCCACTTCCAGTTTCTGGTGGTTTATTGGAGGTAAGAGTCTCACAGACTTTCCAGCCTGGACTGGCTTTGAACCGTGATCCTCAGATCTCAGCCTCCTGAGTAGCTGGGATTACAGGCATGAGCCACCGTTGCCCGGCCTGCCATTCGATTTTAACTTTTTACTTACAGATATACTAAGCATTGGAATAGACATAGCGTCCTCACTGCAGAAGAGTGGTTTGTGGGTCACATGGCCATGGCTGTCCTCTGAAGACATGGGGTGGATTTTTTCCAGAAGTTTCCTTTTGAAATTATACTACCCTGAGCTCTGGACACAGCCTTGTTCAGCTGGGAAAAACCATTGGAATGGTTTCTAACAAAGGCATCCAACAGTGCGCGTGAATCAGGCGGGGAAACACCAGCCAAGCATTGTTTTACAGATCTCCTAGTGTTCGTGATTTTTTGACAAAATAGCGTGTGTCTAGATGGTCTAAACCGGCCCTCCATGTTCAGTTCCTTTGTTGAAAGCAAATGGGGAAATGATTATGAGTCCTGGATAAACAAAAACAAGACACAGATTATTTTTGATAAGAAATAGGAGAGGGCCGGGTGCCAGTGGCTCACGCCTGAAATCCTAGCTGCTCAGGTGGCTGAGATCTGAGGACAATTACCCACCAAGAAAGTCAGAAATGGAGCAAAAGCTCAAGCGGTTGAGTGCTAGCCTTGAGCACACAGGCTCAGGGACAGTGCCCAGGGCTGGCATGGGAAAAAAAGAACCAAAGAAATACTAAAAGGTATTTGGGTCCAAAACAAGAGACACCAGATTATAATTTGACTCGATGTCAAAAACAAAGAGCAGTCAGACCCTGGTGGCTCAAGACTAATCCTCGCTCAGGAGGCTGAAGCCAGCTTGGGCAGTAAAGTCCATGAGATGCTTTATCTCTAATTAACTACCAAAAACCTGGAGATAGAACTGTGGATCAAAGAGGTAAAGCACTAGCAAAGAAGTTCAGGGACAACACATAGGTCCTGAGTTCAAGCCCTGCAACCGACAGAAAAGGGGAGTGAGCATTGGTAAGTATAATTATAAAGTTACAAAAGACAATATAAAGGCCATCTCGTCTTCTTTCTTCTCCTAAAATTTAAAAATTCATCACAAAAGCATATGTAATGTGTGTTTTACCTGTAACACATAAAACTGTAATATACTTGGTAAGAACAAAACTCTATTGGGGCAAGATGGTTATTCAAAACCACACACTGTACCAGGCACCAGTGGCTCACTTTCTAATAACAATAAAAATTCAAATCACACAAAAAATTAGTAAAAGGGGGCTGGGAAGGCGGCTCAGTGGTAGAGTGCTTGCCTAGCATGCATGAAGCCCTGGGTTCCATTCCTCAGCAGAAAAAGCTGACGTGGCGCTGTGGCTCAAGTGGTAGAGTGCTAGCCTTGAGCAAAAGAAGCTCAGGGACAGAGCCCAGGCCCAGAGCCCCAGGGCTGGCAAAAAAAAAAAAAAATTAGTAAAAGGGGAATAAAAGACTAAAAGGATCTATATAAAAATCAAATATATATATTTCATTTGTATATTTTGTATATACATATGCAAAGAAGACATTTAAAATAGCGAATATAAATTTGTTTTGTATCAATAATAATATTGAATGTGAATAAATTTAAAAAGTGTTGATATGGGAAGAAATGTAAAGAGGTTAGGGAAGGCGTCTGGAAGAGGAGAGGAGTTGAGTGATAAAGAAGGGCAGGCGGTCTAGGAAGAGAAGGCAAAGCACGAGCAACGGGTTGATTGCGGTAGAGAGTGTGTCTTGCCTAAGGAATTGAACAAAGGAAAATTACTGAGAATTCACCAGGTAGACTCACACCTTCCTCCCGAGCTGTTTCACAGGCAGCTTTGATGGGGGCAAAGAGCAGTGGGCGGGGCTGGAATCCAGGGTTCGTTTATGAGCTGTATGCCAGCCAGCTTTTCTCAGTGAATCACAAGTTCCTTACCTATAAAGTAGGAATTTCTAAACTAGCTAGGCCTACCTGAGACAAAGTGGTTTTTCCCCTTCTCCACCATTTATGAAGTAGAATGAGAATCAGTTTCTATTAGTTTCAGTAAGCCTGGTAAGTGTGTTATGTGAGCCAGGCCAGAAGTGAGCCCAATATCAATCCATCCGGAGCAGAGGCGTGTTTACAGGAAACATACGCTTTTAAAATAAATATATCTGATACATTTGTAACATATAAACATGTAACAGAATATATAATATATATGCACATGTAATACATAATGTCATATAAATACATATGCTATAGATCACATACATTTAAGGGTTTTGATTCAACCAGATTAGAGGGCTGGGAAGGTGGCTCAGTGGTAGAGCGCTTGCCTTGCATGCATGAGGCCCTGGGTTCGATTCCTCAGCACCCCATAAGCAGAAAAAGCCAGAAGTGGCGCTGTGGCTCAAGTGGTAGAGCGCTAGCCTTGAGCTGTAGAGCTGAGGGGCAGTGCCCAGGCCCAGAGTTCAGGCCCCACAACTGACAGGAAGAAGAAGAAGAGAAAAGCTGATTCAACCAGATTATGAGTAGAGTGCACTTTGATCAATGCCACCGTCTCCCCTCTTTCCCAATCCCATTCACACCTCAGGTTTCACATATGCATGTAGAGTACGCTTTCTTAACACAGGACGACTTCCTGTGTCTTGAGAAGACCACCAATGCCACGTTTGCGTTCCAGATCAAAGGTGATGTTGTACGCAGGTGACCCCGATGGCTGAGGCTCTGGAGACGCCAGCTCACACTTCCACCTCAGACCCTTGCAGAGGGCCATCTCCATGAACGACAGCATTTTTTATCCTGAACTGAAGGTGTTAGTTAAGACTCCAGAAGTATCAGGGGCACGCGTGGCTCACGTCTGCAATCCTAGCTACTCAGGAGGCTGAGATCTAAGGATCACGGTTCAAAGCCAGCCCGGGAAGAGAAAGTCTGCCTGACTCTTATCTCCAATTAACCTCCAAAAAGCTGGTAGTGGAGCTGTAGCTCAAGTAGTAGAGCATTAGCTGTGAGGAGGAAAAGAGTTCAGGGACAGGCACTGAGTCAAGCTCTAGGATCCTGTCTCTTCTGATAAAATAGAAGAAAAATCAGATGTAAGGCTGCACAGATGAAGACAGAGACAGAGGACGCGGGAAGAGGAGAGGCAGAGAAGCAGACAACGCCGCACCTGTCCCCTCCTCCAACCTCTCTGTGAAGCGAGCACAGAGCCACACGGGTGCCACCTCCTTTGTGTGTCTGGAGGAGGCAGGCAGACATGACTGGCCTACTTGAGATGGATACAATGCCCTACAACCACTCTGATGGTGGTGGCAACACAAACACGTATTATTCTGGAGGGCTGTGTGTGTTTTCTTTACCAATACTTAGTCCTTAAAAACAACTTGAAAATTTGGTAGTAGTGGCTCACGCCTGTCATCCTAGCTACTCAGGAGGCTCAGATCTGAGGATCACGGTTCAAGGCCAGTTTGGACAGGAAAGCCTGTGAGAAACCTAAAGGTGGAGCTGTGGCTCGGAGTGGTAGAACATTAGTTTTAAGAAAAAAAGAACTCAAGGACAATGCCTAGGCCCTGAGTTCAAGCCCCATGACCAACACACACACACACACACACACACAGACATATCCCTTGGAAACTCTAGAGTAGCTCAACATATTTAGTCCTGTGGCTTGAACTCAGGGCCAGGACACTGTCCCTGAGCTTCTTTTACTCAAGGCTAGCCCTCTACCACTTGAGGCACAGCGCCACTTCTGGCCTTTTCTGTTTAGATGGAACTAAAGAATGGAACCCAGGGCCGCATGCATGCTAGGCCAGCAGTCTACCATGGAGCCACATTCCCAGCCCTCCATTTGTTACAAAGGCAAAGAATACAGAAGGTTAGCAGAAACAAGGAAAACAAGTGCAGGGCACTGAAGACAGCCACCTTCCCTCAGCTTCCAGCACGGTGCCTGTCTGCTCAGACATCCTGCACTTTGTGAGGTTCCTTCGGGACTCTCATCCCTTTTCCTGGAAATAGCTAATGAACTGTCAAAGTGTGACGTTGATAGTGTGTGAATAAAACGAGTTCTTACTTCTGGTTCTTCGGAGTGACTTCAATCAAAGTCCTTCTCTTGTCTGTGTCCTTGAAACAAACACCGATATATCCCGAGTTCAGGCTAGCTTCAGGGGCGTTGCTCCAACAGAATCAACCCCTCTGAGACTTTAGTCCCAAGTTTAAGTGCTTTCTTAGGATCCAAATATCTTCACCTAGAAACCGGAAAAGTAGGTCAAGTAGGAAAGGACCAGACTTGGGAAAACAAAAATCCAAAACACTGAGCAAGAGGGTGAGACAAAAACACTGAAACAGAGTTCTGGCCTTTGCGGAGAGCTTGAGTTGAATCATCACATAAAGTCTTTCAAAATTACCACGTGGGTTCAAGTGCACATGAAATGTTCATAGGGACAGGAGAAAGACAAGATACCTGTCCCGTATTCTACCTCCAGTGAAATCTGTATTTTAAAATAAGAGTTCAAGACTGGAACTGCAGTGTTAGAAGTCAATACGCAGACACACGTCAGATGCAAGCATGATGGTGAAACTCATTTTGACAAACAACCAAACAAAAGTCTCTGCAATTGTACTGAGAATGCAGCAAATAAAGAAATGGTTTATTTCAGAAAGCCTTCCAAAATACTGTAGGAACAGTGTCTGTGCAGACTTGGACCGGACACCTATTTGCTACATTCCACACGTGGCCAAACTGTGAGCAGACTCCAGGGGGAGCAGGCAGGCAGGCGGGAACAAGGTCTTCCACCCCCAGCTCTGGGGTGAGGGTAAGGGGATCTTCCTGGGAGCTGCTGAATGCTGGGATTTCTCATTTCCCAGAGTTACACCTGGCAGAGGCTAAATTCCAGGCAAACGCAAGCCAGCAGTTCTCCTTTGCCCAGGAATCACCTACTGCAGTAATAGTGTTAACTGTGAGGACCAGGAGTGCGGCTTGAGTGGTAAAGGGCCTGCTTAGCAAGCCCAGGGCCCTGAGTTCAACCCCAGCACAAGGGGGGAAGGCTCACAGCTGTAATCCTAGCTACTCAGGAGGCTGAGATCTGAGGACAAGCTTCAAAGTCGGCCTGGGCAGGAAAGTCTAAGACTTTTATCTCCAATTGACCAGCAAAAGGTTGCAGGTGAAAGTGTGGCTCGTGCGGTAGAACAACAGTCCTGAGTAAAAAGGCCAAATGAGAGTCCAACATCCCGAGTTCAAGCCCAGTACTGGCACACACGCACACCCATGCACGCACAGACACACAGATGTAAATAAAGTATGCTGAAAGTATGCTTTCTCTGCTTTTAAGTACTTGAACCGATTCTATTTTGTCTCCTTTCTTGACAAATCGATTCTGTATACTTCCACCAATATACTTCCTTAAAAAAAATTCCTGCCAGGATGCCCATGCTGGCCTGAGCTTGTGATTGGTCTAAAGCAAGCAGGACCACCTCCTGGGAGGAGGCCTAAGTCAGGAAAGACCCAGGCCCACCCCTGGGTGGGGCTTCCAGTAGAGGGCTCTGGAGGGCCCAGAACCTGTGGACTCATGTTTTCCTTCAGTCCCCTCTAAACAATGCTGCTCTATTTCATGTATGATACTTACTAGTGTATGCATAATCATTTGGTAAAATACTATTTAACAAGTGGTTATCTTCTGGGTCCATGAAAAACAAATATTGTGATTTCATTGATTGCTCTAGCAGTTTTTTCTTTTCTTTGTGCTGATTTGTCAAATGCCTTCATTCTCTCAGATCATTTCTCTCCTTATCTGATTCCCGAAAGGTAAGTCTGCTAGTGATGGATTCTATTTTGGTTTTGAAAAATAATTTTGTTGACATAGAACTTTAATGGCTTTTCTTCTTCTAACACTTTAATATTTTACTCCATTGTCTTTCCTTGGGTGACTTCTTGTGACCCCTTGTTACTTTATAAGTGAAAAGTGTTTTGTTCTTGACCTTATGCAAGATTTTAGTCTTCTGTAGTTTGAATATGATTTACTCAACTTGGCATTTTTCAAGATTCTTTTTTTTTTTTTTTTTTGGGTCTGGTCGTGGGGCCTGAACTCTGGGTCTGGGCGCTGTCCCTCAGCTCTTCAGCTCAAGGCTAGCGCTCTACCACTGGAGCCACAGTGCCACTTCCGGCTTTTTTCTTTTTTCTTATGTGGTGCTGAGGAATCGAACCCAGGGCCTCATGCATGCGAGGCAAGCGCTCTACCACTGAGCCACCTTCCCAGCCCTTTTCAAGATTCTTGGACATGTTATTTTGCACCTGTCATTAATCTTGGGAAATTCTTGGGTTTTATTTCTTAAGACGTGTCTGTAATGCGATTCTTTCTTCCTGCTTTTGTAAATGACACTTCTGTTACTCCTCTTGTCTGTGGTGCTCTAGGTGTTTTCCAGTTCTTTGTTCATCTTGACTGCTCTTTCGGGTCACATTTTCTCATCTAGGTCAATCCAGACAGGCTATTCTTTCTGTTATGCAGATTCTGATTTCTAGCACTTTATATTTCTTAGTTTCCCTCTTTCTGCTTTTATCACCTAACATTGCATAGTTTTTTTTTTTTTTGCATTACAGCACTTATAATAGTTATTAGTTATTTCAAATTCCGGGCATAATTACAACACTTGAACTTGGTTCTGGTGTTGGTCATTTTGTATCTTGAGAGAGTATTTTTTCTTACCATAAAGCATAACTTATTTTTGGTAGAAAGCTGAAAGTGTTATATTCAGTAATAATGACTGATATCAGTAGGTTTTTAAATATGAGAACTGTGATCATCTCACCAGAATTCAGGCTTAATGTGTTCTACCCTTGTAACCACCAATTTTTTCAAATTCCACTAGTTTTCTTATTTTATTTTTATTTTGGAATTTCCTAATACTCTCCTACAGCGATAGTGTGTCTTGTGCTCTTTTATTTACTATCTGCTATTACTGGAATAAAGTCCTGGTGATATTGTAGTCAGATGTGAAGAAGAGCCTTCATAATCTTCCAATTAAGTTGCATTCATTTAGTGGTCCTACGATCTTCACAGATGCTACATTTATAGCTCCACTCCCCAGTCTCTTAGGTAAGATCAGAGCAAGAGGTGTGCTAGAGTAACAGCAACGTCTCCTGTTCTCAGAGAGGGAGGGTGAGTTCTGGTGGCAACTTTTCCCCTGGATAGAAGGCTGATAGGAAACACTTTGAGCTTATTTTACAATGATTCCTCTTCCTCTGTTGATGGAGAAAAAAATCAATCTAGTTGAGAATGAAGAAAATTATATTATTTGGGGCTAACAGTCTGAGGAAACAGATCTGAGCAATCTTAAAAATATGCTCTTATGTTTCACAAAATGGAAGGAAGCTGAATGTGTCCATGACATCCCTGACTAGCCGGGAATCCTAACTGATGCTGGCAAAGGTCAAGCTGTCCTGTAAGAAGGAGATGGGCGTGATGGGGAGAAGTCAACAGAGGTTTCAGGAACCTGCAGTATGGCCCAAAGGTTTGTCCCCATGTCTGGGCTAGGACTAGCAAGAGCCTCTTGATACCATATTAAGAAGGTCCCAAACCAAAGCCGGCCTCTATTTTGATTTAAAAATTTCCCCCTGTGTTGGGTCACTGGAGCTGTGAGCTCATCCTAAAACCCTTGCCATGATCCAGGCAGGGTCCTTCAAGCTCTTCACCACAAGCGGCGTGTCCCGTGGGCCTGCAGCCCGGGCAGTTACTCACTCTGGCGTGAGGCTTCACACCGGCTCGAGCACTCCGTCAAAATACTCCTTAACGATTCTTACAAGCTTATGGCTCCAGTGCCTTGCGGGGCTTAGCGATCTCTTCCAAAGCTTGCGATTTTGTAAGTTTTGCAGTAGAATGTTGCCCTGAGACTCAGGCTTGGATGGATCTGAGGAAAGTTTAGCCTAGTCTCGGTGTGAGTCAGGGTGACAATGTTCCAAGCTCTTATCGTGTCCTGGGGGGCACCAGGGGCTCATGCCATAATCCCAGCCACTCAGGAAGCAGAGAGGTGAAGAGTGCAAATCCATGAGTCGGATCTCGAATTAACCAACAAAAATTTGGAACTGACTCACCACAAACAACAAACACACGAAGAGAAAAGGAAAGGGAGGAAAAGGAAAGGAAGGGAGTTAATAGTCTCAGAGAATGTAAATCTTAATAACAGAATATTTCATAGGTTTATGGGATTATTAATCCAACAAACTTGTTTATATATTTAGTGAATTAATACAGTTCTAATAAACTTTATTAGTGTATTGATTTAGTTAAAAAATTGGGGCTCCTTCAAAATCAAAATACAGTTTTTGGGAGACTGTACCTAAAATGCGTGTTCCCCTAGGCTAGCTCTTGTATCACAACGTAGTATCACTGCGCAGCTTGGAGCCCCTGAGAACAGATCGCACTGTGTGTACTGAGATCTTGGGAGGGTTTTTTTTTTTTGGGGGGGGGGTCTGGCCTTGGGGCCTGAACTCTGGGCCTGGGCATGGTCCCTCAGCTCTTCAGCTCAAGGCTAGTGCTCTACCACTTGAACCACAGCACTTCTGGCTTTTTTCTTTTTGCTTATGTGGTGCTGGGGAATCGAACCCAGGGCCTCATGCATGCAAGACAAGTGCTCTACCAGCCCTGTCTTGGGAGGTTTGATACCACCACTCCAAGTGTGTTCTATTAGTCGAGGAACAATAAGCTGGCCCCAGAGCTTCCCAATTGCCATATTTACAGGAACTTGGATTTATGACTAAGAAACATTTTAAGTTGTCTGGTTGCAGAAAATACTCCAGAAGAAGCAAGCAGTGCTCAGTGTTGGAGAACGCAGGCCGGCCCAGAAGAAGTGCTGCTCCAAAGCCCAGCAATCCTTCCATTAGGCAGAACACAGGTGTTTAGGCCTTGTTTACCCTAATAGTTACGATTTCTTGAAACTTACTGTTGCCAGGTGTTTCTTGCAATAGCAGGTTGAGCTAGTTCTGATAACAGCAGGGTTGAACGAGCTCTGATTGTTGCAGGTTTTCCTTACGTGTGTCCTGGGGCTTGAACTCAGGGCTGTCTTTGAAATGGGTGCTTGTCTTTGAGCTTTTTTTTTTTTTTCTTTTGCTAAAGGCTAGTTCTCTACCACTTGAGCCACAATTCCACTTCTGGCTTTTTGGGTAGGTAATTGGAGATAAGACTCCCTTGGATTTCCTGCTGCTTTGAACCTTGACCCTTAGATTTCAGCCTCCTAAGTAGCTAGGGTTACTGGCGTGAGCCATCGGTGCCCACCAAGGATATGCTTTTTTAATAATAATAATAATAAATATCCACCTCAAGAGAGGGAATGTGGTCAAACTCCTTCCAACAATAAAATCCAAGTGCAAATCCCAAGTTGGGCTAGGTGACTTAGCTTTGGCTGGTGACAGGTAAGTAGACGGCAAGTCTTGGGACCCTCCAGGCTAATTGCCATGAGTCTTCTGTCTGCCTGGGTGGTATGTTTATTCAACTCTAGCATATACCAGAATCACTGAATACACGCTGGGGCCCATTCCCAGAATTTCTGAAATGCCTGGACAAGGGGAAGACCGAGGATCTGTGTTTCTGACAAATTCCAAGTAATCCTGTATTGTGGATCAAGAGAACATATTTTACCACTTTGTTTTTTGGGGGGATGGCGGGGGTCCGTTCATGGGGCCTGAACTCTGGGCCTGGGCACTGTCCCTCAGCTCTTCAGCTCAAGGCTAGCGCTCTCCACTTGAGCCACAGTGCCACTTCTGGCTTTTTTTTTTCTTTTTGCTTATGTGACGCTGAGGAATCGAACCCAGGACCTCATGCATGCAAGGCAAGTGCTCTACCATTGAGCCACCTTCCCAGCCCCTCAAGAGAGGCCACAGTTAGACAAGGTCTTCTCTTGGACAGCGTTTCTGAATCCTGTTTAGGATAAAGCTTGGGTAAGAAATAAGTCTTTACTCTGACCTCATTCCACAGCAAGATTTTGATGTTCATACTTGAAAGAGCATATTTCACTATCTCCAAGCAAGCAATAGTTCTGATTAGAGAATGGCTTGTTAGATTCAGCCGGTTTCTAAGTAACCAAATCCTCACAGATCAAGGATACCTAGGAAGACTACACCCGAGCAAGACTTCAGAGATGTGCTAGGACAGAGCCTGCACTGTGCCTCAGCTGGAGTTCTGTGTCTCCCATTCACTTACAGCCTCTGGACTGTCACCACGAAATTGGAAAGCAAACAATACTGGACCCACGCTTGGGTGGAGTTTGAGGAAACTTTAATCAGTGATTTTCCTGGTATCAGTCATAAACCTCTGGCTATCACACAACTAAAGAATTCGGGCAGCTCCAGAAAAAGCCCCACTCCTACGAACCTTAACCAGATCAGGATAAGGGAGGGCACTAGGTCTGCCCGGCTCATTACAATCCAGGCCGCCCTGAGCGTTTGTGCTAGAGCGAGTCACTTCCAGGGGTTTTCCTCCTCGTCTTTGGGGTCCGTTCTTCCGGCAGAATGAATGAATCTTGGGGATTCTCTTCCTCGCCTCTCCACCCCTTCTTCCACATTTTCGAGTTCTTTCGGTGTCTGTGGACAGGATGTGCAGCTCGACTGGCCTGCCTGTCTCGTTCTGCCTTCTTCGCGCCCTCTGCCTGATTCTCAGACAGTCTTCACAAAAGCAGGGACAGGAAACAGAAGTGTGTCAAAGGTGACCAAAATACTTGTTTTTTAAAAAATTTTCCTGGAGTCCCTTCTGTTTGTTGTGAAGTGCTACACCAGCTCTTGCAGCTGGCTGGGCATGCCACACCTGCACGGGACAGTGGGCCAGCGGGCCAGCAGGCCAGGTCTGAGCAGAGGCTTCTGATGCCCTGGCCAGTGGAGAGGGGGTGAGGAGGAAGGGTGTCTGTGAGGCAGGGTGGTCGGATGTGGGACCGCAGGACCTGTCACAGCCCAGACTCCTGAGCCTGGGGCCGGCCGGCAGGCGGGACCTGTCACCCGCCCAGACCCCTGAGCCCAGGCGGGCGGGGCCCTGTCACAGCCCAGACCCCTGAGCCCAGGCGTGTGGGGCCACAGGACCTGTCACAGCCCAGACCCCTGAGCCCAGGCGTGTGGGGCCACAGGACCTGTCACAGCCCAGACCCCTGAGCCCAGGCGTGTGGGGACCTGTCACAGCCCAGACCCCTGAGCCCAGGCGGGCGGGACCTGTCACCTGCCCAGACCCCTGAGCCCAGGCGTGTGGGGACCTGTCACCTGCCCAGACCCCTGAGCCCAGGCGTGTGGGGACCTGTCACCTGCCCAGACCCCTGAGCCCAGGCGTGTGGGGACCTGTCACCTGCCCAGACCCCTGAGCCCAGGCGTGTGGGGCCACAGGACCTGTCACCTGCCCAGACCCCTGTGCCCAGGCGTGTGGGGCCACAGGACCTGTCACACGCCCAGACCCCTGAGCCCAGGCGTGTGGGGACCTGTCACAGACCCAGACCCCTGAGCCCAGGCGGGCGGGGACCTGTCACCTGCCCAGACCCCTGAGCCCAGGCGGGCGGGACCTGTCACAGGCCCAGACCCCTGAGCCCAGGCGGGCGGGACCTGTCACAGCCCAGACCCCTGAGCCCAGGCGTGTGGGGACCTGTCACCCGCCCAGACCCCTGTGCCCAGGCGTGTGGGGACCTGTCACCCGCCCAGACCCCTGTGCCCAGGCGTGTGGGGACCTGTCACCCGCCCAGACCCCTGTGCCCAGGCGTGTGGGGCCACAGGACCTGTCACAGCCCAGACCCCTGAGCCCAGGCGTGTGGGGCCACAGGACCTGTCACAGCCCAGACCCCTGAGCCCAGGCGTGTGGGGACCTGTCACAGGCCCAGACCCCTGAGCCCAGGCGTGTGGGGCCAGCAGGACCTGTCACAGACCCAGACCCCTGAGCCCAGGCGTGTGGGGACCTGTCACAGGCCAGACCCCTGAGCCCAGGCGTGTGGGGACCTGTCACCCGCCCAGACCCCTGTGCCCAGGCGTGTGGGGACCTGTCACCCGCCCAGACCCCTGAGCCCAGGCGGGCGGGACCTGTCACAGCCCAGACCCCTGAGCCCAGGCGTGTGGGGGCACAGGACCTGTCACACGCCCAGACCCCTGAGCCCAGGCGTGTGGGGCCAGCAGGACCTGTCACAGACCCAGACCCCTGAGCCCAGGCGTGTGGGGCCACAGGACCTGTCACAGCCCAGACCCCTGAGCCCAGGCGTGTGGGGCCACAGGACCTGTCACACGCCCAGACCCCTGAGCCCAGGCGTGTGGGGCCACAGGACCTGTCACAGACCCAGACCCCTGAGCCCAGGCGTGTGGGGCCAGCAGGACCTGTCACAGACCCAGACCCCTGAGCCCAGGCGTGTGGGGCCAGCAGGACCTGTCACAGCCCAGACCCCTGTGCCCAGGCGTGTGGGGCCACAGGACCTGTCACACGCCCAGACCCCTGAGCCCGGGCGTGTGGGGCCACAGGACCTGTCACACGCCCAGACCCCTGTGCCCAGGCGTGTGGGGCCAGCAGGACCTGTCACAGACCCAGACCCCTGAGCCCAGGCGTGTGGGGCCACAGGACCTGTCACACGCCCAGACCCCTGAGCCCAGGCGGGCGGGGACCTGTCACAGACCCAGACCCCTGAGCCCAGGCGGGCGGGGACCTGTCACAGACCCAGACCCCTGAGTCCAGGCGTGTGGGGCCAGCAGGACCTGTCACAGACCCAGACCCCTGAGCCCAGGCGTGTGGGGCCAGCAGGACCTGTCACAGCCCAGACCCCTGTGCCCAGGCGTGTGGGGCCACAGGACCTGTCACACGCCCAGACCCCTGTGCCCAGGCGTGTGGGGCCACAGGACCTGTCACACGCCCAGACCCCTGAGCCCGGGCGTGTGGGGCCACAGGACCTGTCACACGCCCAGACCCCTGTGCCCAGGCGTGTGGGGCCAGCAGGACCTGTCACAGACCCAGACCCCTGAGCCCAGGCGTGTGGGGCCACAGGACCTGTCACACGCCCAGACCCCTGAGCCCAGGCGGGCGGGGACCTGTCACAGACCCAGACCCCTGAGCCCGGGTGTGTGGGGCCACAGGACCTGTCACACGCCCAGACCCCTGTGCCCGGGCCGGCGGGCTGGGACGTCTCCAACAGCAGCATGAGGGAGAAAATCGCAGCAGCGGCACTGGGGCTGGGAGCAGGCAGTGTTAGGCTATGGTCTCCTCCGCCCATCACCCACAGTGGCTGCCCCAGGGAACCCACACAGCTCCAGGACCCCCAACAGCCTCAGGACCCCTGGCCCTGCCAGTGCCTGCTTCGGGACTGGGAGTGTGCGAGGGTGCGGCCGGAGCTCAGCCTAATGCCTGGCTCCTTCTGGGGGGGGTGGGGGGGGCGTGATGCCGGCCATGAACCACAGAAATCCTAAGAAAACTAAGAAAACCAGAACTGCGGCAGTGGACGGGGCCTGGAAAGAGGACTTCATTTCCTTTTTTTTTTTTTTTTTTTGGTCGGTCGTGGGGCTTGAACTCTGGGCCTGGGCCCTGTCCCTCAGCTCTTCAGCTCAAGGCAGGCGCTCTACCACTTGAGCCACAGCGCCACTTCTGGTTTCCTGGTGGTTTATTGGAGATAAGTCTCACGGACTTTCCTTCCTGGGCTGGATTTGAACTGCGATCCTCAGATCTCAGCCTCCTGAGTAGCTAGGGTGACCGCGTGAGCCACCAGTGCCGGGCTGATTTCATTTTCTTCTATCAGCCTGGTCAGCCTCGGGAGGCGTCCCTGGGCTGGTGGTGGAGCTGGCAGCGCAGCCCAATGCTCTGGGACCATCCCTCCCCTTGGACCAACTGGCCACTCTCGGCACAAAAACATGCAGACGATGTTTTAGAAGTTTTGAAGGTTTCAGAAAGCGTTTACCAGACTAAAATAAAAATGCTTGCAATAGCCAGGCACTGGCGGCTCACACCTGTAATCCTAGCTACTCAAGAGGCTGAGATGGCGGTTCAAAGCCAGGCAGGGCAGGAAAGGCTGTGAGACTCTGACCTCCAATTAACCACCTAAAAACTAGAAGTGGCTTGTGGTTCAAAGTGGTAGACCTCTAGGCTTGAGCAGAAAAGCTCAGGGACAGCGCCCAGGCCCTGAACTCCAGCCCCACAATGGGGGGGGGGGAAGAGCCCCTCCTTTCAGCCGAGGTGTGGGGTGCTCTCCCTGCCACCCGCCGCCGCCCCCCCCCCCCGCCTTGGTGGGCACAAATCCCTGGACTTGGAGGCGATGCAGCCTGGCCGACAGCCAGGACCAGGAGGGGCGTGGAATCCCTTCAAGGCGGCTGCTGCGATGCCAACAGAAGGCCCTTTGTGGGGCCACACACTAAATCTGAAGAGCTCGTGGACTGTGGGATACCGATGGGGCCCGACACAGGAAACCCACCAGGGTTTGTTGGGCCTTTCCCAAGATCCACAGTGTGGAGAGGTCCTAGACCAGACAGACAGAGGCCCTAGTTGAGGACGGGGGGGGGGGGGGGGGGGGGGGGGCTCTGGCAACTTTGGGGATATGGAGGCCGGTGAGCCCCGACAGATCCCAGTAGATGGGGATTTATTTTTACTGCGTTTAAAGCGAAGGAACGTCTCAAGCTCCCAGTGGACGCGGGCCTGCCAGAGGTCTAGCAGCAGCGGATGTGGAAGCGGCGAGAGGGAAGAGGTGGGGGGGC
Organism: Dipodomys spectabilis; assembly: GCF_019054845.1. NCBI lineage: Eukaryota > Metazoa > Chordata > Mammalia > Rodentia > Heteromyidae > Dipodomys > Dipodomys spectabilis. The sequence goes on along the minus strand of NW_024871173.1, from coordinate 40,325 downwards.
GTGGGGCTGGGGCTCGCGCAGCACAGGGCACAGGCGGGTGCTGCCCGCCGGGGCAGCTGGGGCACTGCCCGTGGCTATGGGCCAAGGCCGCACAAATCCTGGGAGGAAACCAGGGTCGACGGCATCAAGGCAATCACCAGACACACGGAGGCGTGGCAGGGGCCGCCAGGTGACCAGCAGCGAACACGGTGCCGAGTGAACACGGGTACGCACTGACTCTCACCCGCCTGGCTCTCTGGGCTATCCCAGGTGCATCCCCCCCACCCCTCTGAGATCACTCTCCCGGCTACCGCTTACAGAGCTCTACTTGCAGCCTGCTGTGTCTCAGAAGTGAGCGGCTCTCAGGGCTGACTGGATGACCAATTTCCCAGGAGGGGACGGAAGGGCAGCCTCCTGCTGCTGCCCGGCAGCCTGGACCTGTCGGTCGTAGCTGTAAGCGGCATCTTAGGGAAAGGTGTTCATCTGTTAGTTTTGTACTGTGTGCACCACGCAGTTCCTGAGAGGGAAGTGGTAAGGTTTTTTGGGGTATCTTACAGAGGTATCTTACAGAGTTTTATTTTGCCACAATACAGACACTGAAGCCATTCAAGCTTTTAAACTAAAAGTTTAACATCCCCCCCTAAAGCGTTTGTTAAGTTTCCAAGTACGGTGAAGTGTGTACCTTGTGGCGCTGTCAGGCGGTGGACAGCCATGGCGACATGAAGACGTAACGAAGCACAGAGCGCCTCCTCACGCGGTGCGACTGTCGACTGCCTTTACTTCTAGTTAGTGCTGTACAGCCTACGCACCCTGGCATTCAGGATGGCAGGATGAGGTTTGCAGACTACCTGTGAGGCAGACGCCCCTCCACAGCGGGGGCCTCTGCCCTGCTGGCGGGGTAAGGCCACAAAATCACCCGGTCCTTAGAGCCGACGCTTCTCCTTGGCTTCCCTGAGCCGGCCTGCCTGCCGGGATAACTCGTACAGCTGCGGACCACGTTTAAACACCCCAATGGCCCTTGGCAGTCAGAAGGCTCCCGGCTCCGGCACGGGACACAGACCACCTGAGGCCTGACAGGTGACAGCCCTTTCTGGACAGCGCGGAAAACGTTTTCCACGCCTGGCCTCACGCATGAGAGCGACCACCGAGCCTGGATGACCCAAGCCAGTCTTGGGTCCTACCTGCCCTTTAGGAGCCACATACAGGAGACAGATGTTTACATCAGGATAGAGCTCCAGGAATTGAGAAGAGCCATGTGGAACTTGGGATTATGGGAATTCATCCGATTGGGCCGAGGGCTGGAAACCCAAGTCCACACAGAGCAATGGCAGCAGTGCAGCCTACCATCCCGGCTCGCGGGAGGCCGACACAGGAAGATTCCAAATTCAGGCCAGCCTGGCTATACAGGGAGATGGTCTGAAAACCAAGCAGTCACTGAGCTTCGAAACCCAGGAAGGAGTTTAACAGGTAGACAAGGGGGTAATTTGTATCTGGGTAGCACAAAAGGAAGTCAGGAGACACATGCTTGGTGCTAAGTCCTGGGCCACAGAACAGAGCCACGTTTGTGAGGAGGAGGGAGGGGAGCCAGGCGGTCCTGGGCGGCGGTGGGGTCAGCCTGCAGTCCACGGCTCAGAGCCACAGAAACAGCAGCCCTTCCTAAACGCCCTGCTCTCCCTCTGAGCCGTCCAGCTCTCTGTGGTCACTTCCTTCCTGCGCTCTCCTAGAGCGTGCTTGGTGTGTGCTGTTATCAACCCCGCCGTGTTCTGTAGTAGAAATACCTGGTAAATAGTTAACAGGCTACACACATTCACCTGCCAGCCAGGGACGCAGGCCCATTTCCCTGTCAGGGCGTGAGCGAGGCGAGGCAGCCTGGGTTTAGGAACAATGGGGGACAGGAGGGTGGGGCGGGAGACAAGCCCTGCTGCGGGGCACCCCTCTCCCCCAGCGCGCAGGGAGCTCTCCCGGGGTGGTTGGAGGCTGGAAGGCCAGTGGGGACATGGACAAGGCCAGCTCTCCGGCCTACCCCAGGGTGGCCGCTGCTCGGGGATCACAGCCCACTCATTCTGAAGGCTGCTGCCCCCCTGGCCACCGTGACCGTGACAAGCTGAGAAGACAACCCACGGGGCAGAGGAAGGACCAAGTGGGCCAGGTGGGGAAATTGGAGGCTTTCCTGGAGACATAACGACGTGATCGTGATCGGGCCGTGCAGCTGACCTCCTCAACACGGTGCCAGTGACGTGCGGTGGGGTGGAGCTGGGGCGGAGCACTGCTGCTGACCAGAGCTCAAGGCGGGCACAGCGCACCAGGGAGGCCTGCCCCAGCCTCAGAGCCAGTGCAGACACAGGCGCCGCCAGCCAGGGCGACGCGGGACACGAATACACAAGCAAACGCGTGTTCCTGGAGTGACGCACCACGTGAGTACAAATACCTGGGGGTGTGAGGAAGCATCTTTGCTGCGCGGAGGATTCAGAATTTGTTTCAACTTTCTCGGTCTCTCTCCACACTTGCCCTATCTGGGAGATGACTCTGCAAGAAGAATCTTCCAGGCCCAGCCCCGTGTTCCTTGGGGTGGCTCTGAGCCAGGAGCCTGCACGTCCTGCCTGCCAGGGCCGGGGGTCACTCAGGAATGACAATCACATATATGTCTCCAAGTCTGCCAGGAGAGGTCAGGCCTTCTGAATTCAAAAGGAACATGCTACTATGCAGTAAAACGTCACCTGCGCTCTTCACACACCACTCTTGGGGAAGGGAGGGAGTAGGCTTTGCACTCAGGGTTTTATACCTGCTAGGCAGACATCCTGCAACTTGAACGATGCCTCCAGCCCTCATATCGCTAGTACTGTTGTTGTATAAGCCATGCACACTCCTAGCAGCTTTTCTTTGAGTTGTGGTCCTGGGTTTGAACTCAGGGCCTCGGGCGTGCTACCCCTTGAGCCATCCACCCAGCCTCCCAGCAGCTTCTCTAGCAATGAAAGGAAATTATGTTGGCATCCATCACCCATGGCAGGAAAGGTGGTGTCAGAGATCTGGCTAGGACCTGTCGCAGGGCACACAATGACTGACACAGTGGCCGTTCAGCTCACTGTCACAGGACACACAGTGACCGTTCAGCTGTCACAGGACACACAGTGACCGTTCAGCTGTCACAGGACACACAGTGACCGTTCAGCTGTCACAGGGCACACAGTGGCCGTTCAGCTGTCACAGGACACACAGTGGCCGTTCAGCTGTCACAGGGCACACAGTGGCCGTTCAGCTGTCACAGGACACACAGTGACCGTTCAGCTGTCACAGGACACACAGTGGCCGTTCAGCTGTCACAGGGCACACAGTGGCCGTTCAGCTGTCACAGGACACACAGTGGCCGTTCAGCTGTCACAGGACACACAGTGGCCGTTCAGCTGTCACAGGACACACAGTGGCCGTTCAGCTGTCACAGGACACACAGTGACCGTTCAGCTCACTGTCACAGGACACACAGTGGCCGTTCAGCTCACTGTCACAGGACACACAGTGACTGTTCAGCTGTCACAGGACACACAGTGGCCGTTCAGCTGTCACAGGACACACAGTGGCCGTTCAGCTGTCACAGGGCACACAGTGACTGTTCAGCTGTCACAGGACACACAGTGGCCGTTCAGCTCACTGTCACAGGACACACAGTGGCCGTTCAGCTCACTGTCACAGGACACACAGTGACCGTTCAGCTGTCACAGGGCACACAGTGACTGTTCAGCTGTCACAGGACACACAGTGACTGTTCAGCTGTCACAGGACACACAGTGGCCGTTCAGCTGTCACAGGACACAGTGACTGTTCAGCTGTCACAGGACACACAGTGGCCGTTCAGCTGTCACAGGACACACAGTGACCGTTCAGCTGTCACAGGACACACAGTGGCCGTTCAGCTGTCACAGGACACACAGTGGCCGTTCAGCTGTCACAGGGCACACAGTGGCCGTTCAGCTGTCACAGGACACACAGTGACCGTTCAGCTGTCACAGGACACACAGTGGCCGTTCAGCTGTCACAGGACACACAGTGACTGTTCAGCTGTCACAGGACACACAGTGGCCGTTCAGCTGTCACAGGACACACAGTGACCGTTCAGCTCACTGTCACAGGACACACAGTGGCCGTTCAGCTCACTGTCACAGGACACACAGTGACTGTTCAGCTGTCACAGGACACACAGTGACCGTTCAGCTGTCACAGGACACAGTGACCGTTCAGCTCACTGTCACAGGACACACAGTGGCCGTTCAGCTGTCACAGGACACACAGTGACCGTTCAGCTGTCACAGGACACACAGTGGCCATTCAGCTGTCACAGGACACACAGTGACCGTTCAGCTGTCACAGGACACACAGTGACCGTTCAGCTGTCACAGGACACACAGTGACCGTTCAGCTGTCACAGGACACACAGTGGCCGTTCAGCTGTCACAGGACACACAGTGACCGTTCAGCTGTCACAGGACACACAGTGACTGTTCAGCTGTCACAGGACACACAGTGGCCGTTCAGCTGTCACAGGACACACAGTGACTGTTCAGCTGTCACAGGACACAGTGACTGTTCAGCTGTCACAGGACACACAGTGACTGTTCAGCTGTCATAGGACACACAGTGGCCGTTCAGCTGTCACAGGACACACAGTGACCGTTCAGCTGTCACAGGACACACAGTGGCCGTTCAGCTCACTGTCACAGGACACACAGTGACCGTTCAGCTGTCACAGGACACACAGTGACCGTTCAGCTGTCACAGGACACACAGTGACCGTTCAGCTGTCACAGGACACACAGTGGCCGTTCAGCTGTCACAGGACACACAGTGACCGTTCAGCTGTCACAGGACACAGTGACTGTTCAGCTGTCACAGGACACAGTGACTGTTCAGCTGTCACAGGACACACAGTGACCGTTCAGCTGTCACAGGACACACAGTGGCCGTTCAGCTGTCACAGGACACACAGTGACTGTTCAGCTGTCACAGGACACAGTGACTGTTCAGCTGTCACAGGACACACAGTGGCCGTTCAGCTGTCACAGGACACAGTGACCGTTCAGCTGTCACAGGACACACAGTGGCCGTTCAGCTGTCACAGGACACAGTGACCGTTCAGCTCACTGTCACAGGACACACAGTGGCCGTTCAGCTGTCACAGGACACACAGTGACCGTTCAGCTGTCACAGGACACAGTGACTGTTCAGCTGTCACAGGACACACAGTGGCCGTTCAGCTGTCACAGGACACACAGTGGCCGTTCAGCTGTCACAGGACACACAGTGGCCGTTCAGCTGTCACAGGACACACAGTGACCGTTCAGCTGTCACAGGACACACAGTGGCCGTTCAGCTGTCACAGGACACACAGTGGCCGTTCAGCTGTCACAGGACACACAGTGGCCGTTCAGCTGTCACAGGACACACAGTGGCCGTTCAGCTGTCACAGGACACACAGTGACTGTTCAGCTGTCACAGGACACACAGTGGCCGTTCAGCTGTCACAGGACACACAGTGGCCGTTCAGCTGTCACAGGACACAGTGACCGTTCAGCTGTCACAGGACACACAGTGACTGTTCAGCTGTCACAGGACACACAGTGGCCGTTCAGCTGTCACAGGACACACAGTGGCCGTTCAGCTGTCACAGGACACACAGTGGCCGTTCAGCTCACTGTCACAGGACACACAGTGGCCGTTCAGCTCACTGTCACAGGACACACAGTGGCCGTTCAGCTCACTGTCACAGGACACACAGTGGCCGTTCAGCTGTCACAGGACACACAGTGACCGTTCAGCTGTCACAGGACACACAGTGGCCGTTCAGCTGTCACAGGACACACAGTGGCCGTTCAGCTCACTGTCACAGGACACACAGTGGCCGTTCAGCTCACTGTCACAGGACACACAGTGGCCGTTCAGCTCACTGTCACAGGACACACAGTGGCCGTTCAGCTGTCACAGGACACACAGTGACCGTTCAGCTGTCACAGGACACACAGTGGCCGTTCAGCTGTCACAGGACACACAGTGGCCGTTCAGCTGTCACAGGACACACAGTGACCGTTCAGCTGTCACAGGACACACAGTGGCCGTTCAGCTGTCACAGGACACACAGTGACCGTTCAGCTGTCACAGGACACACAGTGACCGTTCAGCTGTCACAGGACACACAGTGACTGTTGAGCTGGCTCTGTCACCGTTACAGGCGGTGTCACCGGTAGTGCGGCTCTCCCTGGTCCCTCGAGCTCCTGGCCGCCCCTCTGCGCTTGCTGGCCCCCCACGAGCTTCCTCGCTGGCGGTGTGTTCTCCCTTCCGTGGCTGGCAGCACACCCAGCTGTGGCTCAGGCTCGACCAACAACCTTTGGTTTTCACTCTGGGGCCCCAAGTTCACATCCCTTCCCAACCTGCTTCCACCCGAAGTTCACAGCTATCTACCACCCCTCCGCACAACCCCTCACACTCCAACCCGGAGTCTTCTTCCACTGTTTACTTCAGATACACATGGCTAACAATATTTAAAGCATGTCCTAATGACTACAGGAGACACAGGCCACTGTCTACTTGAAACTGCGTTTAAGCGGTTCACTATCTGATATGTCCCGCGCTCCGCTTTGAGTTCTCCCTGCCCCCTCCCCACGCCAGGTCCAGGGCGCTCCTGCTTTGAGCTCTCCCTGCCCCCCTCCCCACGCCAGGTCCAGGGGGCTCCCGCTTTGAGCTCTCCCTGCCCCTCCCCACGCCAGGTCCAGGGGGCTCCTGCTTTGAGCTCTCCCTGCCCCTCCCCACGCCAGGTCCAGGGCGCTCCCGCTTTGAGCTCTCCCTGCCCCCCTCCCCACGCTAGGTCCAGGGCGCTCCCGCTTTGAGCTCTCCCTGCCCCCCTCCCCACGCCAGGTCCAGGGGGCTCCCGCTTTGAGCTCTCCCTGCCCCCCTCCCCACGCCAGGTCCAGGGCGCTCCCGCTTTGAGTTCTCCCTGCCCCCCTCCCCACGCCAGGTCCAGGGGGCTCCCGCTTTGAGTTCTCCCTCCCCCCTCCCCACGCCAGGTCCAGGGGGCTCCCGCTTTGAGCTCTCCCTGCCCCCCTCCCCACGCCAGGTCCAGGGGGCTCATGGTCTCAGCTCTCAGCTTCAACGGTGCTCACGACCCCTCGCCCTGTCTGCACCCCGCCCGGGGACGCCCTCACTTCTCGGCAGAGCTGCGGGGCTCCCCGTAGCTGGCTCCATCTCCAGAGCACAGAGCTCGCACGCCTGAGCACAGTGCTGAGCCCTGACCTCCTTTCCCCAGCCTCGCCTCTGCCCTTTTCTCTAACAGGGACAGAAAACACTACTGTTACATAAACTATTTTTATTTGTACTTAAATAAAACCAGGACTGACCCTTACGTGCACGCACATGCGTACCCACTCACACACGCGCACACTCACACGCACGCACACACTCACACGCGCGCACACACACAGCCTTCCGTTCTCCTCTCCATCCACAGTCACATCAAACCCCAGAGGTTCTCATTGTGACCATCTCACATCAATCCGAAGAAGGGAGACCGCCGTGCTAGCTGGGAGGCCCCTCCTCACCCGGAGCTCACGGTTCTCAGACAGCTCCAGGCGGACGCCAGACTTCTGGGGTGACCCACTGGCAGGGCCCCCTCACAACCTGTAAGCACCACCCAGTACCTAAAACTGCTCGCTAAGGGCTGACACTTCACCCAGGACAAATCCTGCCCTGCACAGGGGGAAAGAGAAGCAAGAGCCTTGGGTGTTTCCTGGGAAGAAGCAAAAAGGAGCATTTGAGCACCAAATTCCCTCATGCCACATTGCAGGAAGGCGTGGACATACAGCTCTGCCACTTCCACCCAGAAGGAACGAAAAAGCACAGGGGCAGGAATGGCCAGGCTGCTCAGCCTCGGGATCCCGCGTCTCTAGGCCCCGCAGGGAGCCTGTGAAGGGCCCTCTAGCACCTTGGCAGTGCTGGGCTCAGCCAGCGGGGCAAACACGCGCAGGCCAGCTGAGCTGACAGTGCTCTCCATGGCGAGGGGAGGGCTGGGCAGCCCGGAGCCCCGCCCCAGCACTCGTCACACAAGGCCCAGGTCAGAAGGGACCTCGCAGGGAAGACGGTGCCTTCCAGAGGCAGGCAGGGCAGAGCCACAGGCCTCAGCAGCATTCCTAGGGCACCCTGGGAGCTGCCTGGGGTAGGGCCAGGGTCAGGGGGCAGCAGGGGGAAGCCTGTCCGTCCAGTCAGGTCAGAGGACTCATTTTCTCCGAAGAGCTTCCTGTGTCTTCTATATCAAGTTCCCTGAGGGGAAGAGCCGGACAGCTGGAGCTCAGACAGAGAGAGGAAAGCAGGCGTTATCCGACAGAGGCGGCAGCACAGACGAGGAGATGGGCAGGCCGGAGAGCAAGCCTTCGGAACGAGCAAGGCCAAGAGAGAGCTGCCTCTTGGTGGATGCGTGAGGGGAGGTGGAGACCACGAGGCGCCGGGGCACTGGACACACGGACTCTCCTGGGAAGCACTGCCGACGAGGACCTTGGGGGAGAGCCCGGAGGCGGGGCTCGGGGCCTGGGAGGCCCACGTCCGGGAGGGTGATGCCACCAGTCCTGGCCGGGTGCTGGCTACAGGCTGACGCTGCGCTGGTGGCGGCCCCCCCGGGCCCCTCCGTCGCTGCCCCGGCGGCCCCGGCTCTGCGGGCCCAGCTCCTGGCCGTCCAGGCTGGCGTGGTCCGAGAGGCCTCTCAAGTGCTCCACGGAGTCACACTTCTGCAGGTCAGAGGCGACCGTGCGCAGGCTCAGCAGGCTCAGCGTGTCCACGTCGGGGGTGGGGCCGGGCCCCAGGCCCGCCTCCTCCTCCAGCCCCCCACCCTCAGCCCCCTCCGTCCCGCACTCCCCGTCCTCGGCGCCCACGGGGGAGGAGCGCCGGGGGCCGGGGGCGTGGGGGGGCAGCCCCCGGCGGCGCGCGTGGATCTGCTCGCTGATCTGCTCCAGGTTCCGCAGGGCCACGGAGTAGCGAGTCTTGGCCTGAGCCACCTGCTGCTCCAGCTCCGTCACCTTGGCCTTGTGCTCCTGTGGGGGGTGGGGGTGTGACCGCACGCAGGGGGCGGGGGCACCCCAGGCCTCTCCCCTTCCCACTCAGAACCGCAGGCCCAGCACCCCTAGGACCCACCGCAGGCCTCAGCGCGACCGCTTTCTCTGCTGTCTGCGCTGCCTGAGCGCTCCCTTCTACAGCCCTCCTCTTCCTGCCGGTAACTGGCTTGGCTCCTTTCCCCAGCCCTGCGTTCCAATCCTTCCTTCTTCTCATCCACCTCCTCTTCCTCAACTTGGTTCTCGTGGGCACACCTCCACCTGGCCTCCCTCCTGCAGCCGTGTTGCAGGTGGTCAAGGAGAAGCCTTTCCCTGCCCGCCCCACAGGAGGCGCCCAAGGCGCACTGAGCCCCGCCCCGCCTCCCAGGCCTTTCCTTTTCTTGTTCCACTCAGCTACCTCCAGGATTTGGCTGAACTGGGCCTTGAGCTCAAAGTAGGGGCGGCTTTTGCCAATGGCCCGCCGGAGGGTCTTCTGCAGGGACTGGACGCGGGCCTCGGCCTGCTGGCACAGCCGGGTCACTCGCTGGTGTTCCCGCTCTCCTCGGAGCCGCTCCTCCTCTGCCTCGTTCACCTGGCCCAAGGCGGTGGGAAACACATCAGGGATCGGGGGCAGGAGCTTTGCCTGGTGCCTGCCCCAGGCTGCCCATTCGAGCCTTGCCTCGGAGAACTGCAGCAGAGCTGCTCTTGTGCACGGAACACACGTGTGTTAGCCACACGGCTCGGCCTGCTACCTGATCCCAGCTAGCCCTGGAGGACATGTTTCTGCAGCCACTGTGTCCCATTGTCTTATCTACCGTCAACCATGGCGCCCTCCACTCAGCCTTGCTGACGCTTGGACCAAGAATGCTGAGCCCATCCAGGGCACTCAGGAGCAGGAAGGGTACCTGTGAGCACTCACGAGCAGGAAGACACACTGTGAGCACTCAGGAGCACTCATGAGCACGAAGTGCCCGTGAGCACACTGCACACCTGCGGCAGTGCAGTTCCGGGGCTCTCGTGTTCCTGAGTCGGGGTCAGGGCCAGAAGGAGGCCCTCAGAGGGAAGCCACAGCTGTGCCGGGGTCCCCGGCTTCCACACACCGCCTGGGCAGCTCGTGTCCATGTTCGAGGAGCACAGGATGACTCGCCCGCCGGGCTAGCAGTTCACACGTGCCACACTCTGGGTAGAAGCAGGCCCATCACCCTCATTACCCTACCCATACCATTTTAAATCCCCCCACGGGGAAGTTCTTTGTCCCATTAGCACGAGCTCCTCAGTACAAGAAGAACCAAAAGACACAGCCACCTCCGACGGGCTGAAATGGGCCCAGCTCAAGATGCAGGTGACAGAATAAACCCATGACAGGGTCTTCTCATTCCTCAACCTACTTTCAAGCAGAGAAGGGAGACCATGCTGAGAACAGAAGCAGTCACCAAAAAGAAGCCTAACAATGTGGCTGGCGGATCTGGGCGTCCATCAGCGACACACTGTTTGGGTTAGTCTCACTCAGAGGGGAGGTGCCCGGAGGGACATTCTGAACTGAGGGAAGGCTGCAGGGGAGGCAAAGAAAGGAACACAGAGAGGAAACGGAGAGAGGGAAGGAGCGCGAGGCCTGGCGAGGCGCCGCGGTGTGCGCACTCACCTTGCAGGTCGCGTGGTTGAGCATCTCTTGCCACGTGGGGTCTAGCCGGTTCTTGTCAGCCATGACACCCTGTTCAGCCACAAACACCATCTCCCGGGCGGCATTGTGCATGCTCACGGCCCGCTCATACCGCAGAGCAGCCTTCTGTGTCTCCTGCTGGGCCTGGGGGGAGAAGGCCATCAGGATGGGTGGGGGGGCTGCTCTGAGCCTGAGGACAGTAGACGGACAAAGGCCCACTTGCAATCACTGCTAGTGCCATTGTCTAAACTTCACCAAGAAGGCCATGAGAGCCATGTGCTATAATGCACATTTCCTAAGGATATGGCTGAGGAACAGAAATACATATTAACACTGGCGCTGGGTGGTTCATTTCTATAATCCTTGTTACTCAGGAGGCTGAAATCTGAGAATTAGAGTTTGAAAGCAGCCCAGGGAAGAAAAAGAAAACAAACCCAAGATTCTGATCTCCAATTAACCAGCAACAATCTGGAAGAAGTGGTGTAGCACAAGAAGTGGTGCTGTGGCTCAAATGGTCAAGTGCTCGCCTTGGGCTGAAGAGCTCAGTGACAGTGCCTAGGCCAGAATTCAAGCCCCACGACCAACCAAAAAAAAAAAGGAATAAGCGTAGCACAAACCAGCCATAGTGAAAAGGTGGAAGAGCATGAGAGCTGAGTTCAAGCCCCAGGACCAGACCTAGATACATACACATATGTATACATATAAATGCTACCCATGGACGGCAGGGAGGTTTATACTATCAAAGGCGGTGGCCTTGGGCCCTAGAAAAGTTCTTACCATTTCAGTTGGAAGGCGGGAAGGGCTGTGGGCCAAATGTTACAGGAAATAAGCTTCAGAGATCCACATCCAGAGGGTAAGTTGAAGAAAATAACCACATACGTGTTCAAAGATATTCATCATAGCCATACAGATCGACTGTCCTTAGTCAAACATCTAAAACCCAAAATGCTCCAAAATCTGAAACTTCTTGAGTGCCAATGTAACACCGCAAGCAAAAAATTCTAAACCCGTAAAATTCAACCATGCACAAAATGATTAAAGATATTTGGATAAAAATTACCTTCAGGTTCTGTGTATAGGGTATTTATGAAATATAATGAATATTTCAACATGAAACCAGAAACACTTTTGGTTCCAAGCATTTCAGATAAGGGATTTAACCAAGCAAAAAACTGGAAGTAAATTTTGTTTTCTTTTCTTTTTTCCTTTCTTCTTTGCCAGTCCTGTGGTTTGAACTCAGGGCCTAGGCACTGTCCCTGAGCTTCTTTTTCTCAAGGCTAGCACTCTACCACTTAATCCACAGCACCACTTCTGGCTTTTTCTGTGTATGTGGTACTGAGGAATGGAACCCAGGGCTTCATTCATGCTAGGCAAGCACTCTACCACTAAGCCACGTTCCCAGCCCTGCAAACTTGTTTTCAATTGCAAGAAATTCACTAAGCAAATAGCAGTGTACCTAATGTGAAGAAATACTCAATCTTTTGAAATGGCATGGTTAAGTTAAAAGCTGTAAGTCAGCTCAGTGGCAAAGTACTTGCTTAGTATGCAAGACTCTGGGTTTGATCCCAGCACTCCCCACTCCATTATATATGGCCATACACACACACACACACACACATATATATATAGATATACGTATGTATATACACATGTATACGTGTATAAGCATATATATACACACACATACATGTATTTGTATATATGTGTGTGTATATACACATACAGACATGGTATCATATATCATAATGGTAATAGAACAAGAACAGTATTGTATAATCTCATTTTGTAAAATACATAGCAAAGTCATTTTTAAAACAAACTACAAAAAACACACATGGTTATCTGTGCTATATTAATCACATTTTGTATTTTCTATTTTTTGACATCTTGAAGGCAAGCTGATTTGGAAGGGACTGTGCCTCCCAGGGCTAACAAATTCCTACACTGTAACTCCTCAGTTTCACCAGCTAACCTAAAGCTGAATTCCCTGAACTCCTTTACCGAACTAATTCTAACACACCAAGCCAATATTTTGCTTGCCCTAAAATCACCTCAGGGCCAGGAACTAGACAACTAGATACCACTCTTATAGCCCAGAGTCTATCATATCTGTCCAGACTAGCCCATCCTAAAATCACTCCAACTTGCCTACCAGCTTTACCCATTCTTTCCTAGGAAAGCCAGAGTCAGGCAATGGGCTATGTTTTCTTCACTAGTGCCACCTACTGGGGCCTAGTGAGACCCTCTCCTGGCTGGGCATGGCACATGGCCTTTCTGAAGTCTTCTTTAGAAATAAACTTCTTTGGAGGCAGTTGTCCACAGATCTAGCACCTTTACATACTGGAATAAAACAAATAATGGATATTCGAGTAGGATTTGGGGCAATTTTGGATTTCTTTTCATTCTTTTTTTTTTTTTCTTTTTTGGTAGAAAACTGTAGACAGAGTCTCATGGGCCTTTCTGCCTGGGCTGGCTCTGAGCAGTGCCCCTGACCTCTTGAGTAACTAGGGTTACAGGCATGAGCCACCAGTGCCTGGGCTGGTTTCTTGTTTCTACTACAGTCTTATGGTAAACAGATAATTTATGTAAAAACACAGATGAGGACTGGGTCAAGAGGGTGGATTAAGCAAAGACAAGACACATAAAAGACACAAGAAGCAAAGGGAGAGAGAGAATGGTGGGGGGGGAATGAAAATAGTAAAACGTTACAAGTAGCATAATAGATAAGCCCTAAGACCCGACTCTTGACAAACAGAAGACATTTCAATTAAACATCAACAAGGGAAGAGTGGTCGAATTTTTGCCTAGCATTTGTAGCCACTGGGTTTGATTACAAAAAGAAAACAAGAAAAATAAACAAAAATTTAAGGAAAGCAATAAAAACAAAAGCCAAAAAATAAATAACAATGAACATTAGCAGAACGGAGTTAGACTTTCTATCTCAGGACTCACAAGCCTGCATCCCACCATGTCTGAGGCCGTAAGCCCAATTTCTAGATCTTAGCCACGGGAGGAGAGGAACTTCCTCAACCGGCGGGACTCAGGGACTCTCTCTGTCAGGTGCGACGCTTTGTTTATACTCCATCCAGACACAGCAGTTTGAAGCCCTCCCTGAGGGCCAGCCACCGTACCTCCTTGGCCAGCCGCCGGGCCTCGTAATAGGGCCGGGCCTTCTCGATGCAGCTGCCCAGGTGGGAGCCCTGAGTGTTGAGCTTCCTGGCCGATTCCTGCAGGATCCTGCGATAGGTAGTTCTGGCTTCCTGGCGGAGGGGAAACAAGCATATTGATTCTGTACTCTCTTCTTTCCACGACTGTTCTTCCCCCTGCCACTGTCTCGATCTGGGACAGATACAGACAGAGACACCCCGGGACCAGCCTGAGCACGGGACAGAGACACACTCACATCTAGCTGTAGCTCCACCTGATTGATCTCCTCACTGGCCTGGTTCAGGTGCTCCAGCTCTTCCTGCCAAGAGGAGCAGTGAGTTAGCGCAGAAGGACGTTGCCGAGCGGGTGCACGCCCAGAGCAAGCCCCAAATGACCAGAGGAGGGAAGGGAAGAGAAATGAACTATTCCAATGCCCCCTTCTCTGGAGACGTAACGTAGACCATTACATGTAACCTTCACAACTCCACTTTGTGCTGGGCAATCAAATCCTTATTTTAAGGATGAGGAAACTGACGTTCAGGGAATGCATTACTAAAATGCGCACAGTATGGTAGCAGTGAGTCAACCACCTGTTGCACCGCTTTCTCTTAAGGGAGACCCCTTGGAGCTGCAGGGCTCCTACAAGAGAGCCCTGGCCAGGTCCACTGGGTGCATGCACACTGGAGACTCACCACCTCTAAGCAGGGTAACTCAGGAACTTACCACACAGACAGTGAGGAAGAGCATCACGCACTCCTCAGGCTCCTGGAGTAGGAACTCTGAGTGAGCCTTGGTGATGCAGCGTCATCCGCCTGGGCAGCTGGCCAGGGCAAGATGCCCGGAGTGGCGGCTCCACCCCACCCCAAGCACCAACCAGCAGGCCCCAAGGTAAACAAGTTCACGTCATGGAGTACCATAGGGCTGGGGTACTTGGGCTCCTCCCAGTGGCAAAGGAGCCCCTCGGAGCCTAGTGTGGTTTTACAATAAAAGAAAGCTCGGGAGGGCAAGGAGACCAAAGTAAAAACTGCCACCAGCCAGATGTCCGTGGCTCACGCCTGTAATTCTAGGTACTCAGGGGGCTGAGATCTGAGGATCATGGTTCAAAGCCAGCCCCAGCAAGGAAAGCCCCTGAGACTCTTATCTCTAATAAATTACCAGAAAACCAGAAGTGACGCTGTAACTCAAGCGGCAGAGCGCTCGCCTTGAGCTGAAGAGCTGAGGGACAGCGCCCAGGACCAGAGCTCAGGCCCCACGACCAACAAAAAACAAAAAAACCTGCCACCGGCATTTCATATGGAAGAGAGAGGGTAAGCCCAAGGAAACAGTGCACAGAACCACAAGGGATTGGTGGACGACACAGACCAAGACCAGGGAGAGTACCGGCTCCCAAGAGGCCTATGGCCTGCTCGGACAGTTGGGACCCCATTTCCCAGTGAAGTCCCCCGGGACATAGAGGTGTTCCCAGGGGAAAGCAGCAGGTGTGCCTTACTTGTCCCCGAGCTGGACAAAGAAGCAATGAAACGACTGCAGGCTTCCTGTGGATTGGCTGAGGGCGAGTGGTCCTAGTCCGGAGGCACCCTCCTCGGTGCCAGGAAGCACACAAGCTCCCAGCGTTCCTAAGGAGCGAAGAGACTCCCAGAGAGCGCTGGTCAACCCCAAGGGCTCTGTCTCCAGAAACGCTTAGTGCTTGGCTGCAGGACCCAGACCCGCATTTGCACAATACATACACACTTTGATCCTGAGTACTCTGCTCCCATCAGCACACACATACATGCTTTGATCCTGAATACTCCCTGTATAACTCTATACACACACACACACACACACACACACACACACACACACTTACTTTGATCCTGAATACTCTAAGTTAGTAAGAAACAGGAAATCAGTCAGATGCATTCAATACAGTAAAAGAAATACAAGAGCAAAAACCTATAATGGAATAAAGAACCAGTATATGAAATTACGCAAAATGCAGAGCCTACTCAGAGGGAGCACGAACTTGTCTCTACATTTTCTAGAATAGAGCAGTAGACAGAGTATAATGTGAACTGCATATGGAGTGTTTACATTTTGTCTTGTGTGTTCTACTTCTTGGTAGGACTGTGACTTGAACCCAGGGCCTCTACTTGAGCCACACCTTTTTTGCCTTTATTCTTCAGATAGAGTCTCACCAACTTTTTTGCCCAGGCTAGTCTTGAACCACATTCCTCCTATCTTCGCCTGTCTAGTAACTGGATAACAGTGTAAGCAACTCTGCTTAGATAGAATACAAACTTTCTAGCAATCACATTTTTTTTTTGGTCTGAGACCAGAACTTGAAGTCAGTACCTGACGCTTCTGCCCATGCCTCCAACCCCACAATCACATTTTTAAAAACTAAAAAACCAAGTGAAATTTAAATAATACATTTCACTTCACCCAATATATCTAAAATGCCATTTTAACATGTAGACATAAAATATTAACTACACTTTTATATTCTTTAAAACGAACTCTACTATATCCACATGAATTTGGCTTTTGTTACATCTTAAGACACTGGCATCTGAATTCTGGGTTGGGCCATGTGGGTCTAAAAGCTGACATGCATATTGGGAACTGAACCAGTCAAACCACCCAATGATGTCAAACAACAAATCACGCAAGAACAGGGAGCTGACACAGTTCAGAGGACTCGGGAGCCCTTACCAGGCAGAATCAACACCACAGAGACACAGAGCTCCAAGCTTCACAAAGTCTCCTCCACAAGGCCATCACCACAGCTGATGGGATTACGGGGGGGGGGGGGGGGGGGTAGGGGGGTGGGGGGGGGCGGCTCTCAAAAAGGCAATCCTGTCAGAGTTAGAGGCAACATCATTCATGATATGCCCTGCCCCACCACAGGGTTCCAGGCTGTCTAGAAGTGACCAGTCCTTCGACGGCTTGTACCGAAATGATCTAAGGCTGCTCATTTGCATTAGGTGAAAATGATGAGAAACAGAATTTGTGACAGTTTGGTCTAGACCCAGGACCCAGTCTTTGATTTCACTGTCCTGCCTGAGTGGCACTTGGGTGAGACTGAGGCTGTCCTTGCTCAGATGTCTCAGAAGACAGGAAGTACTCCTAGAAAAGTAACCTAGAAAACACACAGCCCTCGTAGAAAAGGCCTCAGGAACACAATAATCATTGATTCTAAGGGTGAAGAGAAATTATTGAAGACCACCTGGCAATGTTCGTATAAGCAAACTGAAGTCCAAGATCAGATGCCTATTGTTTGAACGGAGACTGCTCACAGTCCCTAGCCCTCTGCTTCAACAAGACAATCAGAAGTAGATAGCTCGGCATAATCTGTCCCCAGTGGAAAGTAATAAGTGCTCTTTCTACTGCCCGTGGTGGGGGTGCCACCATCCTGCAATGGAAGAAAATCACTAGCTTCCAGGAGTGGAGGTGCACACCTGCGATCACCAGTTTTGGGAGGCTGAAATAGGAAGATCACAAAGCAGTCAGGCCGAGCCTGTCTTTAGAAAAGTAAGATGGACACTGGTGGCTCATCCCTGTAACTTAGCTACTCAGGAGGCTAAGATTTGAGGTTCATGGTTTGGAGCCAGCCCAGGCCAAAAAAAAAAGTCTGTGAAACTCTTACCTCCCATTAACCACCCCAAATCCAGAAGTGGAATTGTGGTTCAGGTGGCAGAACACTAGTCTTAAGCAAAACAGCTCAAGGGCAGTGCTCAGGCCCCAAGTTCAAGCCCCAGGATCAACAGATATACACACGTGTATACGTACATAGGTATATATGTGTGTGTGTATATATATGTATATACACACACACACACACACACGTACATGTGCATACGCGCATGGGATGTATATATGACGAGGAGAAGCCAGGCGGTGGCGGCAAGACGGGAGGGCAGGGCAAGCTGGGACCCGGGAAACCAGCCTGGAGCAGGTCCAAGGCAACTATGAGTGGGAGTCACTGCGCAGTCAGGTTTTGTTTGGGGCAGTCACAACACATTCCATCTGGCCTGCTCCACCAGGGCCTCCGGCCCTCAGCTGAAGTGGAGCTCTGAGTCATCACCCCTCGGTGAGCTGCGGCCAGCAGGGAGGGCAGCCTCCCTTGGGCACGTTGGACACGGTCCCAGAATGCCAGGCCGCTGACTCGAAAGCACAGCCACGGCGGCCAGCGCCTCCCACCCCACCTGTGGCCTCTTGTCCCCTCCCACAGTGCACTGAGAGACTCAGGGAGATAATAAGCAGGACCCACAACTTTTCTGTGAGAGTTCCACCAACAAGGACATAGAGATAACAGCTCAGCCCGATGATGCTGGAGAGGAGTAATCATAAGAGCGTGTCCACGCAGCTGAATAAACCATCGTGAATAAATTACATGAGCATGTCCACGTAGCTGAATAAACCATCATGAATAAATTACGTGTGTCCACGCAGTTGAATAAGCCATTGTGAATAAATTACATGAGCATGTCCACAGTTGAATAAACCATTGTGAATAAATTATGTGAGTGTGTCCACACAGTTGAATAAACCATCGTGAATAAATTACATGTGTGTATGGGCTGGGAAGATGGCTCAGTGGTAGAGCGCTTGCTTTGCAGGCATGAGGCCCTGGGTTCGATTCCTCAGCACCACAGAAGCAAAAAGAAAAAAGCCAGAAGTGGCGCTGTGGCTCAAGTGGTAGAGCGCTAGCCTTGAGCTGAAGAGGTGAGGGACAGCGCCCAGGCCCAGAGTTCAGGCCCCACGACCGGACCCAAAAAAAAAAAAAAAAAAAAAATTACATGTGTCCATGCAGTTGAGAAAACCATTGTGAATAAATTATGAGTGTGTCCACACAGTTGAATAAACCATTGTAAATTACATGTCCACACAGTTGAATAAATAATTGTGAATAAATTATGTGTCCACGCAGTTGAATAAACCATTGTGAATAAATTATGTGTGTGTACACGCAGTTGAATAAATAATAGTGAATTACATGTGTCCAGTTAAGTAATTGTGAATAAATTATGTGTGTCCATACAGTTGAATAAACCATCATGAATAAATTACATGAGTGTGTCCATGCAGTTGAATAAACCATTGTGAATAAATTATGTGTGTCCACACAGTTGAGTAAATAATTGCAAATAAATTGTGTGTACACGCAGTTGAATAAATAATTGTGAATAAATTACGTGTCCACAGTTGAATAAACCATTGTGAATAAATTATGTGTGTGTACACACAGTTGAATAGTGAATTATGTGTGTCCACGCAGTTGAATAATTGTGAATTACTTGTGTCCACACAGTTGAATAATCCATCGTGAATAAATTACGTGTGTCCACGCAGTTGAATCAACAATTGTGAATAAATTGTGTCCACAAAGTTGAATAAATAATAGTGAATAAATTACGTGTGTCTACACAGTTGAATAAACCATTGTGAATAAATTACGTGCGTGTATCCACGCAGTTGAATAAACCATTGTGAATTATGTACACACAGTTGAATAAATGTGAATAAATTACGCGTCCACAGTTGAATAAACCATTGTGAATAAATTATGTTTGTACACATAGTTGAATAAATAGTGAATTATGTGTGTCCACGCAGTTGAATAATTGTGAATAAATTACGTGTGTCCACACAGTTGAATAAAGCATTGTGAATAAATTACGTGTGTCCACGCAATTGAATAAATAATAGTGAATAAATTACGTGTGTCCACGCAGTTGAATAAATAATAGTGAATAAATTACATGTGTCCACGCAGTTGAATAAACCATTGTGAATAAATCACGTGTGTCCACACAGTTGAATAAACCATTGTGAATAAATTACGTGCGTGCATCCACGCAGGTGAATAAACCATTGTGGTATCACAAAAAGGCAAAGCACAGCACAGGGATTACTAGACCCAGGCCACGCTGGCAGCACCCTTCCTTCCACCGAGACCCTTTCTAAGAAAGCCCGAGGACTGTGAGAACTCTCAAGGGATGTCAACAGGGAGAGCCAGCCTTCCCTAGAGTGGGAAGACAACATAGTGCAGTACCAGCTGGCTTGCTGCCACTATGAAATGGACACAAGCGGCCTGCACACCAGAAGTCCCAGCCCCACATCAGAGGACAGCCACTTTGCGCTACCCCTCGCTGGTGGCTTGGCCCTGGCTGTGTGCCGGGCCACCTCATCCCACTCACACCAAGCGAGTCCAGATGTCTGGCAAATATTTTATGACTCCCTGGTGGGGTTTGATGGGTTTATGGGTGGAGACCAACTGCATGAATTGAAGATTCAGGAAGATGGACACTCACTGAAACTGCCAACAGTTACATGAACCTCAGAAGGACACGTCTTCACCTTCCCCCATCCAGGGCCACGCACAAAAGGCATGAAGAAGGGCCCCGTACTAGGGTGACTTTCACACAAGACATCAAATCTTGACTGGGCTGGCGGAATGGCCCGGCCACACACATCATCAGGTGCTGGAAATACCCCAAAAGCTCTCCTCCCTATGCAAATACAAGGCTCCACAGCATGCCACACAATGCACAAGAGAAACAAGGAGATAGCCTCCTCCTGTAAGTCACATTGCAAGCTCCGTGGTGGCAAAGCGGCTCTTACACCTCCTCAGGATGCCAACCCGCACAAGCTCAGCTGAGAGAATGAACTCTGGAGTGACAGAGATGTTCCACTGCTGCACTATCGGTGCAGCACTGCCAATACAGTACAGAAGAACTCCGCTTTTTATCAGAGATGTTAATTTCCAGAAACATCACAGAAGACTGGAGGCTGCTTGAATATAGCCCAAGACTTTTACACAACTTACCTTCAGTGGACAATAAACCAAACAAGAAAACAATTCACCTGTTTTCAATGTAGCCTCCTGAGGCTCAGCAGAAATAAATTACTGACTTACGCCAGAAATAACCAGCACATCGCTGCTTCCATGTAAGCACTTTTGCATCCTGAGAGGCATTCCCCTCACCGTCCCATGTCCCGGGAACCCACAAAAAAATGGCCACATAAGACTGGCTTTGGTTCCTTCACAACTTACTGGAACAATCCAGTCAAGGTTTGTTGACAGAGAAACCCTTGGGTTCAAGCCTGAGATACTCTTACTCAGAAATGACCGAAAGGCAGGCTGGGGCACAAACACACATGAGCGTCCTGTTCATTACCTGCCCAAGCAGCTCCTCCAGCAATTCCTTCTACCGAATGCCTTGGAATACCACAACCCGGCCGTAGTTGGCCAGCCATCAGCTCTGCCCGAGCCCCAAGGCTCCCACACAGAGGTCTCTACCAAGCAAACTGTGACTAGTCTAAGGCAAGAAACTTCTTTCCCCCCACTCTCTGAGCCACGGCACCCCAAGCCTGTAAGTAAGAACTGATCATAGCGAAGCACATTCTCGTACATACAAACACTGTTAATAGGCCTAAACCTGACACCGCCTGAAAGGTCTGACAGCTAACAGAAGTGAACGTCACTGCAAGAGGGAAGCAGGAAAGGGAAGACTGCTTCCAAGCCGTCCAATCGTGGAACCACCTCATTTCGTCTCTGAAACGAGCAGCAACTCTGCTTCACGCCAACTTAAAGCGCGCCGGGTGCTGACCAGGCTCACCGCCCCCCCCCCCCCCCCCCCCGGGCACCCACAAGGCCGACCCCGCACTCCAGCGCTGGCGACACTGGCCAGCCACAGGGACGCGGTGTGACAGGCCTTCCCAGGCCGGCGCGCGGAGGGGCGGTGCGGGCGCGGCGCGGGGTGCGGCCGCGGGCTCCTCACCTGTATGCGGGGGTCCAGCTCCTCCTCTTCCCGCGGGGGCACTTTGGCGTCGCCCCCGCGGCCTCGGCCCGCCGCGGGCGGCTCGGCGGCCGGGCTCCGGGGCGCCGCGTCCTCCACCGGCTCCGGCCGCAGCTCGCCCGGCGGGGTCTCCCGGCCCCCGGGGGCCTGTCTGCACTCGGCCATGCTGGGGCCTAGGCACGGGAGGGGGCCGCCATGCCGGCCGGCCGGGCTTCCGGGCCCCGGAGACCCCCGGGGAGAGCTCCTCTTCTCCAGCGCGCAGCGGCGGAAGGCACAGAGGCCGGCGGCCCGCGAACGCCGCCGGAGCCCGCCCGCGCCGGCCGGGGCCGCGGCCTGCGAGCGGGGCCGGACCTGTCAGGAGACAAAAGCCGGGTCGCTCGGCCGCCGGCGAGCGCGCGGCCCCCGCGCGTGCCCCCGGGCCCGGGCCCCGCAGCCCGCCCCGCCGCCCGCCTGCAGCCCGCCTGCAGCCCGCCGCGGCTGTCACCCCGGGCCCGGGCCCCGCCGCCCGCCTGCAGCCCGCCTGCAGCCCGCCTGCAGCCCGCCCCGCAGCCCGCCTGCAGCCCGCCCCGCCGCCCGCCCCGCCGCCCGCCTGCAGCCCGCCTGCAGCCCGCCGCGGCTGTCACCCCGGGCCCGGGCAGGGCCGCCCGCCCCGCCGCCCGCCTGCAGCCCGCCCCGCCGCCCGCCCCGCCGCCCGCCTGCAGCCCGCCCCGCCGCCCGCCCCGCCGCCCGCCTGCAGGCCGCCCCGCCGCGGCTGTCACCCCGGGCCCGGGCAGGGCCGCCCGCCCCGCCGCCCGCCCCGCCGCGGCTGTCACCCCGGGCCCGGGCAGGGCCGCCCGCCGCCACCCCCGGCCGCCCGCAGCCCCAACGCCGGGCGCGAGCCGCGGACTGCTCTGCCTTACCTCAGTTTACCTCTCCATGTGCGGAGCTAACCAGCAGCAAACAATCTTCCCCCGCCCTCCCGGCAACAAGCAGGTCCAACCACAGAACGACCCGGCCGGCAGGAAGCGGAACTGCGTCATGCCACAACAACGCCCTCCCCGCCCCGCCCCCCCCGGCTGGGTCCAGCGAAGCGGCCCCGCCCCGCCCGCGGCCCCGCCCCCGCCCGCGGCCACACCCCGCCCGCGGCCACACCCCGCCCGCGGCCCCGCCCCGCCCCGCCCTCAGCCCCCCGCCCTCAGCCCCGCCCGCGGCCCCGCCCACTGCCCCGCCCCGCCCGCGGCCCCGCCCCGCGGCCCCGCCCCGCGGCCACGCCCCCGCGGCCACGCCCCCGCGGCCACGCCCCCGCCCGCGGCCACACCCCGCCCGCGGCCACACCCCGCCCGCGGCCCCGCCCCGCCCCGCCCTCAGCCCCCCCCCCGCCCACAGCCCCGCCCCCGCGGCCCCGCCCCCGCGGCCCCGCCCCCGCGGCCCCGCCCCCGCGGCCCCGCCCCCGCGGTCCCCCGCCCCCGCGACCACGCCCCCGCGGCCACGCCCCCGCGGTCCCGCCCCGCGACCACGCCCCCCGCGGCCACGCCCCACCGCGCAGCTGCCGTGCAAGATGGTGGCGCGGTGTCCGCCACCGCCTTACGTTTCTCCGATTCCCCGTCGACTACCGCCAAGGATAACGGTGAAGCCAACGTGAGCGCGCAGCCCCGAGGAAGCCGGAATCCTCCTGAGGTGTTAGCCGTGACGCGAAGGCCACAAAACGACAGCGGGTAGAGTGCCGCCATCTTGCTTTACGGTACACAGACGCCAGCGCGCCGGAAAGTCACTTCCTGCCTCGGCCGGAAGTGAGTGCCGCACTTCCGCGGGCGGCGGGCGCTGCCGCCCGGCCCGTGGGCGCGGGGAGCCGCGGGGCGGGGCCGCGGTCGGGGCGGTCGGTCCGCTCGGAGCGCCGCGCGGCTCCTCGGGTGGGCCGCGGTGGGGCAGCCGCGCGGCCGTCCCCGCGCTCGCCCGGCGGCCTCGCGGCGTCGGGGCCGCGGCCGAGGAGCCGCCCTCGGACGCCCGGCGGGGCGTGAGGCCCCGCGCTCGACCCTCCGCACCAGCGGCGCGGGGAGCCAGAGAGGCGAGGACGGCCCGGCGGCAAAAACGCCAAGTTCTGAGGACTGGTCAGTGCTTGGCTTGCGCGGGCGAGCGCCCTGCGAGCGCTGCTGGTGCACACAGACAGACAGACAGACAGACACACACACACAGAGACAGACTCACATACACAGACACACACACACATGCCACACCCATACCACACACACACACAGACACACAGACAGACACACACACATACATACACACACACCACACAGACACATACACACACACAGACACCATACACATACATACACACATACCGCACACATGCATACACATACACTACACACACAGACACACAGAGACACCACACACACACACACACACATACATACACCACACAGACACACCACACACATACCACACACACACACCACACACACACAGACACACAGACACCACACACATACACATACACCACACACACAGACACACACAGAGACACCACACACAGACACACACACATACATACACACACCACACAGACACACACACAGACACCACACACATACATACACACATACCACACACATGCATACACATACACTACACACACAGACAGACACACAGAGACACCACACACATACAGACAGACACACACACATACATACACACACACCACATAGACACATACACACACACAGACACCACACACATACACACATACCACACACATGCATACACATACACTACACACACAGACAGACACACAGAGACACCACACACACACACAGAGACACATACATACACACATACCACACAGACACACCACACACATACCACACACACACACCACACACACACAGACACACAGACACCACACACATACACATACACCACACACACAGACACACACAGAGACACCACACAGACACATACACACACCACACAGACACACACACATACATACACACACACCACACAGACACACACACAGACACCACACACATACATACACACATACCACACACATACATACACATACACTACACACACAGACACACACAGACACATACATACACACATACCACACAGACACACCACACACATACCACACAGACACACCACACACATACCACACACACACACCACACACACACAGACACACACACAGACACACACACAGACACACACACAGACACACATACCACACAGACACACCACACACATACCACACAAATACACATACACCACACAGACATACACACACCACACATAGACACCACACAGACACACACACCACACATAGACACCACACACACAGACACACACACCACACACATACACCACACATACACACATACACACATACCACACACACATACCACACACACACACCACACACACCACACACACACACATACACACAGACACACACAGACACAGACATACACACATACCACACACAGACACACATACCACACACAGACACACACACCACACACAGACACACCACACACACATACACGCACACACACAGACACCCACACCACACACACAGACAGACCACACACACATACGCACACACACACACATACACACACACCACACACAGACACACACCACACACAGACACACACCACACACACAGACACACCACACACACAGACACACACACCACACACATGCACACACACACACAGACACACCACACACATGCACGCACAGACACACCACACACATGCACGCACACACAGACAACCACACATGCACGCACACACAGACACCACACACACATGCACGCACACACAGACACACCACACACATGCACGCACACACACACAGACACACCACACACATGCACCCACAGACACACACCACGCACACACAAACACACCACACAGACACGCACACACCACACAGACACACACACAACACACAGACATGCACACACACCACAGACACACCACACACACACCACACACACCACACAGACACACCACACACAGACACACCACACACAGACACACCACACACAGACACACCACACACAGACACACACACCACACACATGCACACACACTCCACACACACACACACACAGACACGTTGGTGCGTGGGAACGCAGTTCGGCCTGTTAGTGGTCTACCCTCGGTGAAACAAGACAACTCCATGGTTGTTTTCACCAGTGAAGAAGGCTTTATTCAGGGCCTTAAACATAAATATCACGGTGTGGGAGGGAGCTGGGGCTTGATACCGCCTGGAGGACTAGCTTTACAAGCCAAGAATCGGTGAGTGGAAGGCTTGAGAAACGGCTAGGGAGCGAGGGCTGGGCCACCCTGCCAGGATTCCTGCTGCCTGGCCAGGGTGATGAGCCCGACCTTTGCCCAGGACACACAGGTAGGTGAGGATCCCCATTACATGTCTAGTATCAAGTAGCTCCTGGATGGGGAGGGAATTCTGCCTGCAGAACTTGAGTTTACAAGATTGTTCGCTGTTAAACCTCGGTGGTGGTTCTGTGGTGCTTTCTGAGACCAGGAGATAGAGACCCTATCCTTCCCGATGCTTACATTTCAAAGGAATGGCTCTCTGGTTGTTGAGAATGATGCCCCTAAATTGTGATATGCAAACATCTTAAAAGGATAACTGTAGGCATTTTTAGTACTATAAGAAAGAGATATCAGAAGTCAATTACTAGGTGTTGGCCATATTAAATAGCAAGTTCTGGTGACAGCACTGTGCTTTCTCAGGCTGGTGTCATTTTAGGGACATGACCATTGCTGCTAGCTAGAAGCAGAAAAGTCTGTTTTTCTTTGCTTTTATGCTGGCCATGGAGCTTAAGTATGGGTCTGGGCACTGCCCCTGAGCTTTTGTGCTCAAGGCTGGCACTCAGCCACTTGAGCCACAGCTCTACTTCTGGCTTTTTGGTGCTTAATTGGAGGTGAGAGTCTCAAAGGATTTCCTGACTAGCTTTGAACTGCAGCCCTCAGATCTCAGCCTTTTGAGTAGCTAGAGTTATAGGTGTGAGCTACCAGTTTAAAACAGAAGTTTGGATGGCGGCAGTCTATGCCACAAGTTCTACATTTCTTAGTCCTTTCCTTCCATCCCCTGGCCCCAGGAATAATCACTTTTTTTAAAAAAGGGGGGGAGGGTTTGCTGGGCACCAGTGGCTCACACCTCTAATCCTAGCTACTCAGGAAGCTGAGATCTGAGGATTGTGGTTCAAAGCCAGCCCGGACAGAAAAGTCTGTGAGAGACTCTTACCTCCAATTAACCAGCTGAAAACCCCAAGTGGTACTGTGCTCAAGTGGTAGAGTGCTAACCTTGAGCTGAGGAGCTCAGGGACAGCGCCCAGATCCAGGGTTCAAGCCTCACAACTGACACACACAAAAAAAGGTTGAGAACACAGCTCAATAGTAGAGTGCTTGCCTAACATGCAGGAGCTTCTGAGGGAGAAGGGTAGGACCAAATATATCCCTTCTAAAAAGAAAACGTAAAATGTTTGGGGGGCTCCTGGGCTCATACTTGTAATCCTAGCTATTCAGGAGGCTGAGATCTGAAGATGTTTTTGAAGTCAGCCCAGGCAGGAAAGCCCACAAAAGTCTTATCTTGAGCTAACCATCAAAAAGTGTGATATAGAACTGTGGCTCAAGAACAAAAGTGCCGAAGGACAGCGCCCAGGCCTCAGGTTCAAAATTGCCCAGGGACAGCGCCCAGGCCTCAGGTTCAAAATGCCCAGGGACAGCGCCCAGGCCTCAGGTTCAGAATGCCCAGGGACAGCGCCCAGCCCCCCGGTTCAAGCTCCAGGACAGGCACACTGAAGAGGAAAAGAAGGAACTTTTTCCAAAAAATGGAAAGTTTCAGTTTTAAAATGCCAGAGTGACCTGTGCCATTTCATTTGATCAGTAGGACCCTAAGTCTTAGATAGCTCAAATGTATAATTCCACAGTCTTCTATGTCTTTTTTTTAAATTAAGGGGTCATACAGCCCATATTAAAATAATATAGAGAAGTCACAAATGCAGTTTACTTGTTCTATACTACTTTAATTTTGTAACACTGGAATTTCACTGCCGTGACTCGGTTTAACCCACTGTCTCCTACCTACCCTACCCTGAACTTCTCAACCATTCTTGTTCAGCACTACTACAGTTCCTGGTATCCTACCTGTGTCCACAGACTCTGATACCTGTGCATCCATGAATCCTTAGCAATTCAAGCTGCTTTTACTTGTCCAGGTCTTTGATGGATTTGGGTGGTGGGAAAATACAAACTCCCTTAAGGATCCCATCCTAAAGTTCAGCAGCATTTGTTGTTGTTGTTGTTTTGTACTAAGGACTGGACGTGGGGCCTGTCTGCTGCAAGGCAGGTGCGCTACCACTTGAGCCACTTGCTCTGTCCGCTCTTCTGTTTTTCGAACAATGTCTCTAGCTGACGAGGCCTACACGGCATTCCTGATGTCCTCACTCACCTCCTGGAGTTAATTCTCAGCCACTGGAATCAATTGTAATTTTTGTCATATATAGGTCATAATTTCCCAGGGTTTTTTCTGCTAGGTTGGATGATGTTCCATTGCTAATTAACCCACAAGAAGTAAGACTTAAGGGGTGGCTCAAGTGGTAGAGCATCAGCCATGAGCAAACAATCTGAGCGAAAGCTTGAGGCATCAAGTTCAAGCCCTGGAACTGGCTAAATTAAAACAAACTGGCTAGTGATTTCCATTATTGGACAGTATAGTTTAGGGAATGCCTTTATCATAATGATCTCGTACACACTCAACTTTGACATCTTCAGTACAACACAAAAATACTTCTCAGTACCCACTGCCATTACTGTCATCTCTACTTCTTCACTTCCTGTTTGTTTTTGCAAAAGATTTATGCCCCCATAAAATCCGTATCAACTTCTGCTGCCAGTCTACAGAAATTGCAAATCTAAATCACAGACATCTGGCTCTGGGTTATTTATCTTATTTTGTATCTTCTCAAGTCAACATCCTGGGTTTCTTCTTTGGTAGTCAGCTACTGCATTCCTTCACAGACTGTTTTTACTGTCTATTATGTGCCAGAACTTCAGGTTGTGATTTTTGTTGTTGTTGTTGGTTGTGGGGCTTGAACTCAGGCCTGGGCGCTGTTCCTGAGCTGGGTTTCTTTGGTAGTCAGCTGGTGCATTCCTTCACAGATGGTCTTTACTATTATGGTGATTTAAAAGAAAGTTGGGGTTGTTTTTTGTTTTTTTTTTGGTCTGTCATGGGACTTGAAATCAGGGCCTGGGCGCTGTCCTTCAGCTCTTCAGCTTAAGGTTAGCACTCTACCACTTGAGCCACAGCACCACTTTCCGGTTTGGAGATCAGTCTTATGGACTTTCCTGCCCGGGCTGACTTTGAACTGCAGTCCTTAATCTCAGCCTCCTGAGTAACTGGGATTACAGGTGTGAGCCACTGGCACCCCGCTGTGCTATATACTTTTCCTGAGCTTTGGACAGTCTCATGCTGTGTATTTTCCTGAGCACCCTCGCCCAGGTGCGTGACTCCAGCCCCACTGTGGATGAATATTACTTCTTCCATGGTGCTGTGTCCATACATTCCTCATAGATCACACCCTGAGATCCAGAAGTCTCACAAATGCCACTGGTTTGCTCCAGATTTGCTAGATTGCATCCCCTTTTTCTAAATCCTACCCTTCATTTAAAATGTTGAGAAATGCTTTGATAACATTTTAATTGCATTTTCTTTCATCACTTTTGATGGAAAATGTCTGAGAGAGATCTTAGTGCTTTTGCTTCAGCTTAGCCCTGATTCCACCCTACTTCAAGAAGCTTCTGCATTGGCTCTGTTTAGTAGCACTTTCAGTGATGATAGAAATTTCTACATTTTCATCTGTCAGTAGGATAACTACTAGCCGTGTGTAGTTCTTTTTTTATTTTATTTTTTATTTTTATTTTTTCCGTGTGTAGTTCTTGAGCTCTGAAAATGTGGTTTGACTGGGGAACTAATTTCATTTGGATGTTGTAGGGGAGAGCAGGACACTGTGTCCCTTTGTTTTCTTGGCTGGGTCTAACTTCCTGGATTCAGGATCCTCAACCTCTTGAGTCCCTGGGATTTGAAGATTTGAACCTCGATCCTCAGATTCTAGCCTCTTGTCCAGGCTGGACTGGCACCACCAGAGTACCAAGGGAGGAAGGGGGAAACCATGGTTTTAGAAGAGACCTGCTTCCTTTTCCTTCCTTCCTTCCTTTCCTCCTTCCCTCCCTCCTTCCTTCTTTTTTTCCTTCCCTTCCTTCCATTCCTTCCTCTGGGTTCCAGTACTAGGGGTTGAACGCAGGGCTTGGGTAATTTCTCTTGGCTTTTCTGAAAGGGTGTTCCTTTACCACTGAGCTATACCCCCACTTCCTGCTTTTTGGTGGTTAATTGGAGGTAAGCATCTCATGATAGACTTTACAACCCCAGCTGGTTTCAAACTGTGGTCCTAGATTTCGGCTTTTGAGTAGCTAAGATTAGAAGCATGAGCCGCTGCTAGCCAGCTGCCCTGCACTGGTCCGCAGCCCTTCACTCAGCAGGCATCTCTGACATGGGTGGAGTCAGGGAGCCCAAAGGCTCCACGAGCAAGAAATTGGATATTATTATATTATCTAATATAATGTTGTTGACCGTTTTCTCTGCTGTTTTCCTGTTTTGCTTCTGTCTTCTACCATCTATTCTAGCTTACACTTATTCTGCCTCCTATTCCCACTTCTTTTTGGGAGGAGGATGGGCTTGAACTTGGAGCCTGGCCACTGCCCTGGAGCATCTTTGCTCTACCACTTGAGCCACAGTGCCACTTTCAGCTTTTTGATGGTTAATTGGAGAAAAGAGTCTCACAGGCTTTCCCCTCCCAGCTGGCTTTGAACCGTGACCCCCAGGTCTCAGCCTCCTGAGTAGCTAGGGTGACAGGCGTGAGCCACCAGCGCCCGGCTCCTTCCCCCATTTCTTTTGCCGTCCTGCTTCTTCAGGTAGTGATCACGTATCTGGTCCGTTGGGCCAGCTCTGCACTATTTTTGTTTTAGTTCTACCGATTAACCTCTGTTGCTATCTCATTCTGCTTAAGATGCAGGCAGAGTGGGGGCGCTCACTTCAATGCCTGGCATCTCCACGCCAAGTGCTGTCCACGCCTAAGCAGAGGTAAGCCACTCACATGACAGTGGCCTTCAGTGCGTCCCCGTCTCTCCCCTCTTCAAACGGTGGTTTCCAGTCAGTTTGGGACATTTGCCCTGGAACCCACACCAAGACTACGTGGCGCCTCAAAGCCCAGTACTGCCCAGTGGACCGTCAGAATGCTCTTTGCAGAGCCTGGAGCCGCGGGGAAGCAGGCTTTGTATTCACAGCCGGTGGCTTTTTGATGTGAACGGCCCATTGTGTCAGCTGCGACTTTGTCTTCTCAGACCTGTGGAGTGAGTGATCCAAGAGCCAGTTGGGTTCATAACTCCAGGTCTCTCACCTCTTCTGTGTCAGTCTTATTCACTCTTTGCTGTGACACAATACCGGAGAAAATCCACTTAAAAGACAAAACGTTTATTTTGAGTGATGGTGTCAGAGGTCT
Source organism: Dipodomys spectabilis (assembly GCF_019054845.1). Classification (NCBI taxonomy): domain Eukaryota; kingdom Metazoa; phylum Chordata; class Mammalia; order Rodentia; family Heteromyidae; genus Dipodomys; species Dipodomys spectabilis. The sequence continues at coordinate 9,116 of NW_024871173.1, read as the reverse complement.
CTTCTTATCGTGGATCGCCTCCGTGGCTTTGGAGCCGAGTGGGGCAGAATGCATTGCAGTGGGTAGGAGGTGACGGAGCAGAGCCTCATCTCAGGGCAGCAGAAAGCGGAGAGAGGAAGAAAGGGTCTTCTGGGGGCGATATACCCTCTTCCAAGGGATGCCCTCAGGGCAAGCAAACCCGTGAAACTGCAGCATTCCCTCAACCACCCTGCTGGTAGAACACCGCTGCACTAGGCCAGACCCTTCGAGCCTTCCCGCTTTCTCAGGATAGACCCAGGGTCCTATGTCTTGTCCTGCCAGAGCCTGGCTCCAGTGCTGTCCCACATCGCTCTGCTGGAGCGTGAGTGCAGGCATCATGCTCAGTAGAGAAGGGGGTGTGTGGTGGGGGAGGGGGGACCCTGGGCTCTCAGGTTCACGGCGGGCGAGGGCCTGCATTTATACTGCACTCTGGCACATTCTAACAGTCTGCTTTCAGAGGAAGCCAAAATTCCTGCCTCCAGTGCTAAGTATTTGCTCTGCCATACATGCTTCTTTAGAACTCCGCTGACCCCTTTCTTCAGGAGGACTAACGCAGTCTGGCTTCGCTAGAGCCCTTCTTGCCTCCATGCTGCGTTCCTTGTAATCCCAGGAGCCAGGATATGGGGCATCTCCTCACACCTTCTCGGTACCTGGGGGCTGGTGTCCCGGCTCAGAGGAGGAGCTCACTGCTCCTGCCGAGGAGGCGGACCCCAGGGACTCAGGGGCAGACACCCCGGGACAGGCCTCCTCTGGGGCAGCTGGGAGCAGCGCCGGGTGGCTTTTGCTGCAGTGAGCCGCAACGCTGCCTGGCTTCTCGAAGCGCTTGCCGCAGAAGTCGCATGGGAAGCGCAAGGTGGCTGCTGTCTCTGCATGCTTACGCCGGTGCCAGTTCAGGGAGGCCTTCTGGCGGCAGGTGAACCCACAGATCTCACACCTGCAGCAGGGCGGGGAGGGAAGGAAGGGGCTTCGGGCTCCAGGGATTCCTCCTGTACCCCACTGCCAGGCTGCCAGTGCCGCCCCCACGGCCTGACACCCACTGCCAGGCTGCCAGTGCCGCCCCCGTGGCCTGACACCCACTGCCAGGCTGCCAGTGCCGCCCCCACGCCCCCGACACCCACTGCCAGGCTGCCAGTGCCGCCCCCACGGCCTGACACCCACTGCCAGGCTGCCAGTGCCGCCCCCACGGCCTGACACCCACTGCCAGGCTGCCAGTGCCGCCCCCACGGCCTGACACTCACTGCCAGGCTGCCAGTGCCGCCCCCACGGCCTGACACCCACTGCCAGGCTGCCAGTGCCGCCCCCACGGCCTGACACTCACTGCCAGGCTGCCAGTGCCGCCCCCACGCCCTGACACCCACTGCCAGGCTGCCAGTGCCGCCCCCACGGCCTGACACTCACTGCCAGGCTGCCAGTGCCGCCCCCGTGGCCTGACACCCACTGCAGGGGTTTCTCCCCGGTGTGGATGCATCAGACACCTCCCCACACCCTCCCCCCCACGGCCCTGAGACCCTCCTTCCCGACACTCACTGCAGGGGTTTCTCCCCGGTGTGGATGTGTCTCAGACACCCCCCCCACCCCCCCCACACGTGGCCTGCAACCCTCCTCCCTGACACTCACTGCAACTGCAGGGGTTTCTCCCCGGTGTGGATGCGTCTCAGATACCCCCCCACACCCCCCCCCCCCCCCACGGCCCTGAGACCCTCCTGACACTCACTGCAGGGGTTTCTCCCCGGTGTGGATGCGTCTGTGGATGACGAGGTTGCTGCTGGTGCGAAAAGACCGGGCACAGAACTCACAGATGTAGTCGCGGGTGTCTGTGGGCACAGGAGGGGAGCTCCAGCCACACCCTCCTTGCCACCCCTGCCCGCCACTTCTGAGGCAAGGCACAGTGCCGCCGGGCAGGAGCCTGAGCTCCGGGAGCGGTCCAGACAGCTGAGCGAGGCAGGCACACAGGAAGCGCGCCCGGCTAGACTGCTGCATGGTCATCAGCTGCGCTCTCTCCAAGTGGAGGTGACCTGGGTCCCTCCGCGGAGAGTCAGGGAGTGGAATGCCTAGTCCGTGTGCATGGTTAGGAAGCGGCTCATGCAAGCGGAGGGTCAGGGACTGGAATTATAGTTTAAGCCCAACCCCGGGGACCCCGCACGTGGAATCATCTTCCCAGCAGGCTGGCCGACCTTACCGCTCCACATCCCCTTCCCTGCCTTTCAGGCCACTAATCTCTCCTTTTCCTGTACCAACCCTTCCTATTGGCTCCAGTAGCCCCTGCCTGTTGCCATGGTTACTGCGTCTCCAACAGCTCTCACGGGCTGCTGTGGCTTTCTCCTGTACCACAGCCTACAGTGCAACAGCTGTCCTTGCTTCCCTGAGTGCCTTCAGGCCTCTCCACTAACCACGCAGCCTCCCCCTGGGCTCCCGGCTCCACGCCGTCCACCCGCAGCCACCATCCTGCCTTGGGGCAGCCTCACCCCCTTCGGTCCCGGACACCCCTCAGCCGCTCCCAGGGGACACAGGAGCCCTCCTACCTGTGACCAGGCTCCTCTACCTGGCCCCAGGGTGGTGACCTCGTGACTCCAGACCCCCAGCCCCAGCCCATTACTGCCTCTGCTCTGCTGAAGCCCAGTACAACCCCCCGGCCTGCTCCAGACCTGAACCCAGGGCGGCACGGCTCCCCGTGACCTCTCCTTGCGCCCGGCCCTGTGCGTGCGCTCCCCTGGCTAGGTCTCTCTCTGCACCTTCTCCATCCGCATTCAGCAGTGCTCTTATGCTTTAAAGTCAACGTGGGCATGAGCCTCCCACTGTCTACACTGTCTGGAGCCCGCTCCATTCTGGCTGTCCTCGCTACACTTCAACCATTTGCCGGTTCTGTCTTGTTCTCTAAGCTAGGAAGATGTCAGGGCTACGTTTGGTGGGATGTTCGAACCCTCACCTTAGTGTGCCCTGGCTGGCAAGTCGCTTTCTGCACTTGTGTCTTCAAATGCCTCTTCCGTTCCCTTCCTCTCCTCCCACCTCAGGCCTTTTCTCCACTACCTCCCTACGCAGAACATTCTAGCCGTACACGCTAGCTGTACATCTCGCTCAAATTCTACATTCACGTCTTCTGGAATACCTAATCACCTTCTCTGATTTCAGGACCTCACACCATGGTCTGCCTAGCTGCTCGGGCTGGAGTCCTGAGTCTCCCCAAGCTCCTTGTCTGCCTTGGGACTAGCCCACTCTTACCCACCCAGCCTGTCTGCCACCACCTGCACACACTCGAGCCTCCAGCCACGGCTCACCAACCAGCATCACCATCCACGCGCACGAGCTCAGGAGCTCACCTGCCACCAACGCCCAGTTCCACCCATCTGCAGGCCCTGCTCTCCTCTCCACACAGCAGGTACAACAATCTTTTTGAAAGTCAGAGCCAACCTTATCTCTGATGGTCTCCTCGCACTCAAAGCTAGAGATGCCATCCTGACTCTGACCTTTCTAATGTGTGCTTAGAACACACCAGACCCCCGTTCCTCACTCCTCTCAGGTCTTCGCTGAGTCTTCCTTCTCCTTGCTGGTACCAGGGCTTCACCCTCCCTCGCTAGCCTGGTAACACGAGCCACTCCTCCAGCGCCACTTGTTGCTGGCTAATTGGAGTCATGGGAACTTTTCCACCTGACTAACTTCAGACCACAGTCCGCTGGCTCTCAGCCTCCTGAGTAGCTAGGTGTGAGCCACCAATGTCCAGCAACGTTTCTACAGAAGCAGCTTGTCCTTCGTGTTCTGCTCTTCTGGCTTTCAGTGATGTCTCACAGGAGCGTATGCTACCTTCTTTGTTCATGACCTTAGCGGCAACTACAAGTCTTGAGCAGACACGTGGACGTGGAATGGGGGAAGAGAGTCGTTGCTCAGGGGAGGGAAGGGCGCCACCGCACCACAGCGGGGCAGCGCAGCGCCGGCACTCACCACTGTGCAGCTTCACGTGCTCCTTCAGGTGCTTCTTAAAGTTGAAGGACTTCCCGCAGGCCGGCTCCGGACAGCAGAAGGACTTCTGGTGGAGGTGCTGGTACTTCTTGTGGTGCTGCAAGGAAGGTAGCGGTGGAGAAGGTGTGGGGGACTGGCTGAGCTGACCCAGCCGGCCGGGGCCCCAGACACCCTCCTCCTCCCCACACCGCAGCCATCCACCGTCGCCTGACCCTGACCCCGTCCTCACCTAGCCAGCCTACCAAACTGCCCTGTGGTGTGCTTGCCTCCCATCCGCCCACTTCCTCGCCACACCCTGCAACGCTTTGCAGTGTTCCTGTGCCAGGTACCTCTCTGGGCACATTCCTCCTTCCCAGCACAGGTCCAGTCAGCGGAAGGAGCACTGGGTGACCGTGTTTATTCCATCAACATGCCGCTCGCTCTCACGCTCTCTCTCTAAAATAACTTCAATGGGTAAGGGCTTTGTTCCCCCTCCCCTTTTTCTAAGTGCTAAAGATCTCATCTAGGGCCTCGAATACTGTAGACAAGTGTTCTACCACTCAGCTATACCCAGCCTAGGCAATGGGCCTACATCAACTTTAATCCTCCATTTATCTTTTCATCTGATCTAGTTTTGCATCTTGGATCATCATCATATTAGAGCTCTCTCGCCTTTTCCATGATCCTGGTTTACCTCCAATTTAGTCTCCTCCACAAAGCTCAAGCATGACCTGTTCCTGCCAAATGTCCTTCTTACAGTCTCAATGTTGCGTTGGGACTTTCCCCCGTTTCTCCACCACGCCTTGCAGTCCCTTTGGCTCTCGGCCCCTCACCCTCAGGGCCTGCTCCGCTAAAGGTCCAGGCCCAAACTCCCTGTGTGGTGTGGAGCCGCCCCTGCTCAGGAGATGCCTCTCAAGCCACGTGGGCCAGGCGGGCTGGGTCGGGGCTCAGAGCGCCAGCTAGCACCAGCAATGTGTGCCTCGGGGCCAAGTGGGAATAACATCAGCACCGTGTCCCTCCCCGGGGCTGTGGTGAGGGCCAGGGCTCACATGCAGCAAGTGCCTGCAACGTCGCTATCAGGCCACAGAGCCCGAGGAAGCTGGCACTGAGCGGCACTGGACCGGGGTGCTGCGTGCCTGAAGCTTCGTGTTCTGCCTCCCGGTCATTTAACGATTATTACAGGAAAGCTGTTTGCTTCTGGACTCCAAATCCCAACAACCCCAGATTGTCTCCTCCCCTGCCTTTTGTTGTTCTTTTAGTGGTGCCAGGGACACATCCAGGTCCTTGTGCATGGCAGACACTGAGCTATGCCCCTATGGGCTTCCTTTCTTCAGCTTTTCCCTGCGCATTGGCCGTAGGCCTCAATCTCGCCCCTCACATTCAGATACTGCCGGTTGGAGAAGATCCTTCCGCAGCCAGGGAAGTCACAAGGCATCAGCTCTCTCCTGGCAGCTTTCCTGAGGGAGGAAAGTAAGAAACAGCAGGACTCCTACCTGCTCTCCTTTCCTCCTCTCTCCCCTCCTCTTCCCAGAGTCTACCCCCCAAATCCTACCGAATTCTCTTGGGTCCAATCTGTGCAGTGTCCTGGTCTCGGGCTGGGGCTGACCGCGCCCGGCTCCCAGGGCTGTGGGCAGCAAAGAAGGAGCAGAGGGCCTCTAGGGAAGCGCATACAGGACACCCCTGCACTCCACCTGGGCCCACAGGTTACCTGGCCAGAGGCTCCGTCTGCCCGGCTGTCAGAGGGGTCCTGCTCACATCAACTCCGGAGCCGGCTGCGAGTGCGGGTGAAGAGCAGCCAGCAAGAGGAGTGGGGAGAGCCTCCGGCGCCTCAGCCGGGGAGCCAGCAGGGGCGCGGGGGTGGCCGGCCGACATCTGGTTCACTGCTAAAAGGAGAACCGGGGGTTGGACGTGACCCCTCCCCAGCCTTAACCGCAGCTGACAGATCTCAGATCCCCGTCACATCCGGCTTTGCCCCTGCTCACGGCCTCCATCTCCCCCACCCCCGCCACAAGACCGCCCCACAAGCCTGCCCAGGCCAACGCCGCCCCTCTCCTGTCCCACAACCCCAACTGGCTCATCTGGGGAGGAGCTGTAGGTCCACGGGCTGGCATCGCTGAGCATCTCCTCTTCATCTCCATCATCCTCATCTTCCTCATCTTGTTCCTCTCCAGGGGACGGGACGGGCTCTGCTGGGGGTCCTGCCCCCCTGGAGGCCCACGGAAGGCAAGCATGAGATTCTGCTCCCACCCCTACTATCTGACAAGTCCGGCCTGTCCGGCTCCGCCCAGCCCCCCGCCCATCGCTCACCTGGGCAGTTTGGCTTCTTGAGTTCTCTCTTGCTCAGACCCCAAACCTGTTGGCACAGACAGGGTCAGAGGGAAGGCGCGCTGGGGCCATGCAGGGAGGGGGTTCTGAGGTCTGGAGGAGGAAGGGAGGGCACCGCACAAAGGCTACTGGAACGGGGGAGGGGACTTTTTAAAGTATCACAAGGATACCTTAAAACATATTTCTAATACAATTGCATCGAAAAGCACAGTCCTTCCAGAGACTGATTCCAGCATGCGCCGGTGTATGAGGCCGTTTTTACCCCTAGGCCTGCTTTTTTGTATCTAGGGGTGTGAGACGGTTCTGCCAGCACTGACCCTGCGCAAGCTGGTTCTCAGCTCTCCCCCCCAGCCCAGCCTACCTGCCGGCTTGCTGCGCCTCCTGGCCTCCGGGCGCGGGGCCGGGGGCCTGCGTGGACTCTGTGGACGCTTCCGGGGACGCAGGGCGGACTGTGGGCTCCCAGGTAGAAGGTGTGGCCCGCCGAGCACTCCCACACGAGACCCCCGTCCCGGCCTCGGGGCCCCCGGAGCCCAGGCACCAGGCTGCATTCCCGGCTGTGCGCGTGCGACAGGAGCACCAGGCCCTGCAGGCCCTGGTGCGGCCCCGGGCTGGGGACCTGGAGGGCGGCGCGGGTCAGGCCAGGCCGTGCTGGGAAGAATGCCCCCCCCCCCAGCACCCAGCACCCACCTGCACAGAGGACGCAGCCTGGAGAGGCAAACCTGCGGACAGAGGCTGCGGTCAGAGCTCTCATGGCCCGCCTGGGCGGTCAAGCCCACAGGACCAGGCATGGACGCAGGCCTGGGGGAGGCCAGGGATGGACTGGGGGGCTGAGGATGACTGGGGGAGGCTGGGGATGGACTGGGGGAGGCCAGGGATGGACTGGGGGAGGGCTGGGGGAGGGCTGGGGATGGACTGGGTGAGGGGCGGGGGATGGACTGGGGGAGGGCGGGGGGATGGACTGGGGATGGGCTGGGGGAGGCTGGGGATGGGCTGGGGGAGGGCTGGGGATGGACTGGGGGAGGGCGGGGATGGACTGGGGGGAGGGCGGGGATGGACTGGGGGGCTGAGGATGGACTGGGGGAGGCTGGGGAAGGCTGGGGGAGGGCTGAGGATGGACTGGGGATGGGCTGGGGAAGGCTGGAGGAGGGCTGAGGATGGACTGGGGATGGGCTGGGGAGGGCTGGGGATGTGCTGGGGAAGGCTGGAGGAGGGCTGAGGATGGACTGGGGGAGGCCGGGGATGGACTGGGGGAGGGCGGGGATGGGCTGGGGGAGGGCGGGGATGGGCTGGGGGAGGGCTGGGGATGGGCTGGGGGAGGCTGGGGATGGACTGGGGGAGGCCTGGGGATGGGCTGGGGGAGGGCTGGGGATGGACTGGGGAAGGCTGGGGATGGGCTGGGGGAGGGCGGGGATGGGCTGGGGGAGGGCGGGGATGGGCTGGGGGAGGGCCTGGGGATGGACTGGGGGAGGCCTGGGGATGGGCTGGGGGAGGGCTGGGGATGGACTGGGGGAGGGCTGGGGATGGGCTGGGGGAGGGCGGGGATGGGCTGGGGGAGGGGCTGGGGGAGGGCTGGGGATGGGCTGGGGGGGGGGCTGGGGATGGACTGGGGGAGGGCGGGGATGGGTTGGGGGAGGGCTGGGGGGAGGGCTGGGGAAGGGCTGGGGATGGGCTGGGGGAGGGCTGGGGATGGGCCTGGGGGGAGGGCTGGGGATGGGCTGGGGGGAGGGGCGGGGATGGGCTGGGGACGGGCGGGGATGGGCTGGGGACGGGCCGCCCCGCGCCTCCGCCGCACCGGTCCAGCAGGAAGGCGGCCAGCTGCGAGTGCAGCGCGAAGCCCAGCCGCTCCTTGAGGCGGCACCAGCGCTCCGTGTGGCCGCCCAGGCGCACGCGGCCCTTGCTGCGGCGCGCGTCCAGCTGCCGCCCGCTTCTCCCGCCGCCGCTCGCGGGACGGCGTCCGCCCCGGGGGAGGCCATGGGCCGCGCCTGCAAGAGAGGGCCGCGCCGTCGGGGCTGGGGAGGGGGGGGCTGCGGGGCGGGGGGGGGGCGGCGGGGCGGGGGGGGGCGGCGGGGCGGGGGGGGGCGGCGGGGCGGGGGGGGCGGCGGGGCGGGGGGGGGCGCGGCGGGGCGGGGGGGGGCGCGGCGGGGCGGGGGGGGGGGCGGCGGGGCGGGGGGGGGGCGGCGGGGCGGGGGGGGCGGCGGGGAAGGGGGGGCGGCGGGGCGGGGAGGGGGGGCGGGCGGGGAGGGGGGGCGGGCGGCGGGGGGGGGCGGGGGGCGGGGGGGGCGGCGGGGCGGGGGGGGGGCTGAGGGGCGGAAGCACGGGCGAGATTCAGAACAAAAGCCCGGGACTTCCACCGAGAGGCGTCCACGGAGGACGGGGTCCGGGGTCCGGGGCGATCCCGGCGGCGCAGCCGCGGCGGGACCGGGGCCGGGGCCCGCCCCGCCCGGGCCCCGGGCCCCCCGCAGCCGCCCGCTCCCCGCCGGGCCGTCCGGTCCGCCGGGCCTTACCTTGGCGCCCGCCGCCTGCCTCGCCCGATGCGCCTGCGCCGCCCGGGCCGCTGGGACGGGGCCCACCCCGCACGCGCGCCGCCGTTTCTCCTTTAAGAAGAACCGGACCCGCGTCCGAGGCGGCGCCGGGAGCACCGGGAGGGGGCGGGGTCTGTGGGGGGCGGGGCCTGCGTGCGCCTGCGCACTGGGCCGTCCGCGCCGCCCCTCCCCCGGCTGCCCTTCTCCGCGTCGCCGAGCCCCGCGGAGCCGAACGCGGGATCTTCCACCCGGAGCGCCGCTCTCGCTGGCCAGCGCCTCCGGGCGCAGTGAGCCCCGTGTCCCCCCCGCTCCCCCCCG